>NC_089698.1:2480000-3100000 GCF_031753505.1 Anomalospiza imberbis
TTCTGAAAATTTCCCTGCTTCTTTGTTGCCAGCAACCACCATCCACCACAACCTTTGTGCTGAATCAAATAAATCAGCTTCCAACTCTGGGGACGACAATAGTGGTGACAAAAACGACGCCTGTCACGACCTCGAGGCAGACGATCACTGTAGCAAAGATCATCCAGACCAGCACAACCACTCGGCCCTCGGTGGCAGCACCAGCAGTTCGCAATGCCTTGACCACTGCACCTTCCAAGGACCAGATTCAGCTGAAAGATCTGCTCAAGAACAATAGTCTTAATGAACTCATGAAACTGAAGCCACCTCCTAATATTGCCCAACCAGTAGCAACAGCAGCAAGTGAGTTTTCTTTCTTTGTAATTACAGTGTTTATTTAAATAGTGAAATAACAAAGATCTTTGCACATTGTGGATTTTCATTGATTAGTACAATATCCCAGGTTCAGGAAACCTGGTAAATTTCATTCTAACTGTAGTAGTGTTAGAATTCAGGGTGAAGTAGTATGAAATAACAGTTTGAAAATTAAACTTTGGATTTACAGCATGGAATGAGGAAAATGACAGATTGCAGCTGGAAAATTGGTAAAATTATTGTGTGAACATTACTGAAGTCTATTAACTATGTTACTGGAATCTCCACCAGTTCCTGTTCTAGTGTATTACTTGGAACTACAACAAACTAGTACTATTTTCTATTTTCCTTCCAAACTAGATTTGTGGCACATAAGGCGTTTGTGTGAATTGTCTCCTACAAAAGGAAAATCTGTCCCTTTGTTTCACTGGAGGCATCAGATCTATTGTTTAAGAAATTAAGTGTTAAAAACTTGCTCTTTATTTTCACATTACTGCTGAAATACTGCCGTAAGTTAAATGCCACAAGTTCTTAGTTATCACTCCAAATCTTCATTTTGTGATTCCTTCCTTAATATTTTCTTGTATGTTATTTCTAACATGTGGTCAACTTGTATAAGGAAAAAGCTACATGTGTGTGAAGTTAACCCTCTCAAGTTGTTCTGATTTTAGCATGAGGTTAAGATCAGACTAGTTCAGTTTGAAAATATCTTCAGCTTTTTTTTTTCTGAAAGATACACAGGCATTTTCTGGATTTCTGTTATTTTCATTGTCTCTGAAACAAGCTTTGCTGATTTTATAGGTGTGGTTGGCATAACCTATTTTTCTGTATGCAGAGAGAGTGCAGTGCAGGAGCTGTCTGTTAGAACTGAAACAAAAAGCAGAATGTCCCTCCTATGTCACTGCTTTCTTTTAGGGAGTGGTTGCCAAAACCCAAGTTGGGACATGAACTGAAGTTGGGGTGGGGAGTAAAGGAAGTGGGGAGGAGGAGGGGAGAAAGCAGAAAGGGATAAGTCAGTCCTGTTAAATCAAGTGAAAACTCAGAGAAGCACAGAATAGGGGACACCAACACACAGTAACTGTTAGAGTGGCACAGCTGCAGAAAACAATGCAATCTGTAGCTTCTGTGTAAAGTGAAAAGGAGACCTGCAACTTCTAGAACTGCATTCTTGTGTTCCCGTGTCTCTGGATCTTTCCTTGTGTTTATTTTAAAAAATGACAAATACTTGTAGAAAAGAGAAGCTCCTGAAAGGAAAATGGTCATATCATATAATTCAGGCAGCAGGAGTTCTAGATGGGAAAATATTAAGAAGTTAAATTATGCAGTGCCTTTGAGGAAAACATTTATTTGTGCAAGTGCCCTAATTGTTTTTAGGGACAATTATGCTAAGTTTATTACATGCATTGTTATGATGGAAGCTTGACAGCTGCTTTCAATATTTTGCATCCATCCTTATGCAAATTATTTTAGTTGTGTACTGAACCCTATTCCTAATTCCTTGAAAAATGTGACTGAAGGCAGGAAGGTTAATAAATGGTCTTCTTAAAGGATCCTGTTACAAATTTGTTCTTGAGGCATCATTGTGCTCCTGGATACTTTAAACTTCTGTTCCAGCTTGTTAATAGGGCAGCGTGTTAATCTCAGTTGATGTTTGGAGAGAATTCTGTAAACCACAGCTTTTCTTTTGCAGCTGACCTAAGCAATGGTGCAGTGAAGAAGGAGGCTTCCACAAAAGAGGTAGCAAGAATATGGATAAATGACATTAAAATGAGAAGTTTTTCACCAACTGTGGTAAGTGGCACAAATGATTCATTTGCCAAACCAATGTGTTGCTGGCCATAAACAGTTGTGACCAGTTCCAGGAGTTACTCATACTTGTCTTGTGTGTGGTGGAACTGTCAAGTGCATCTGTTTGTTCAAAAGGTCAGTTGCTCCACAAGATGAAACTTGGTTAGATGAGTGAAGTTAACAGCTGTGCTGAGCTTAGATAGTAAATGACAATTTCAAGAAATTACTGTCCTTAGCAGAAGCTGGTGTAGGCCAAGAAGGGTGTGGCTCTGATTAAAGGTGATAAGCATAGCATTTCCTCTGGGTTAAAACATTTTCTTTTAAAATCACTAGAAGTGAGGAAACTGAAAGACTTCCCTGTAGCATGGCTGTGCTTCTGGGCAGTTAAATTGAAGATGTAAATTGAATATCATTCAATTTTCTAAATGTAATAAAATTACATTCTGATGCTGTAAACGTTTGAGTTTTGGCATCTTCACTGACAGCTAGACTCAGGCTGATGTTTGGGAAGAAATGTGCTCCTCAGTGACTGCCATACAGAAAGGAGTTTTCAGATCACTTCTTTTGTATTAAACATTAGTCGTTGTGGAAGATGTTTGATTTCTCATTTGTTGAGTGCTTTACAAATACTTATATATTTACATTGGTCAGGGTCACAGTAAATGGGTGACTTTCAGGTTTCAGAGAATACTGGACAGAACTGACTATTTAACGATAAAGTTGTGAACTGGTGTTGTGACTGTGGAACTGCAGGAGACTCCACGGGAGTACTTGAACATTAGGGCTGTCATGTTTTCAAGGCAATTTTCTTTAAGTCATAGTCTGGTTTTAATATGCAGTAAGAAGAATTTCTTTTTAATGCTGCTTATGTGAGTTTGGAGTGCTTGATCTCCTTGCAAAGAAGAGGAAGTTCCCTTAGTGTCTTTAGAGGGTTGTTCAGAGTGTAAGCAGTCTACATTTGTGTGTAGTTTCCCAGCAATTCACTGGTTTGTTCCCTACATGTGTTAAAACATTGAAGTGCAAGTTTGTCCTCATTTCCTTTCTCATGTTAATTTCCAGTGGATGGAATATTAACAATGTGCTGTTTGACTAACACAAGTATTTCTCAATTCTAGAAAGTGCCAGCAGTAAAAGAAGAGGAGGAACCCGAGGAGGAAGATGAAGAAGAAATGGGCCATGCAGAGACCTATGCTGAATATATGCCAATAAAATGTATGACCTGATCTTCTGTTACATCAAAAGGCTGAATGTTTTGAGAGTTAATTTATTTACTCTTGTGTAATTACTAGCACAGAAAATAGATATTGTCTGAAGTTAACGGGACCTGAATGCGTTGTGGGTTTTCCTAGGAAATCTATCTTCTGTAACGCTTAGATTTGGAAGATAAGTGGATTTTTAAAAGAGGAATTCTCCAGTATCATCGAGCAGTATTTGTTTCACAGATATTACTGATGAACCAAAATCAGGCACTTTTTTACCTCTGTTAGCATGCCTCGTGCCTCAGCAGAGGAAATTTTGTGAAGGAATTCAGCGCTCACTGCTACACTTGGGAATCTAGTTTGAGTTATTTGGTGTGAAATCACCCTAAGTACATTCTTCCTGCATTGTTCCTGGCTGACTACTTAGAGCTGACTCTTGGTTGTTTTTGACTGAATCTTTCACTGCTGTTAATTGCCATCTCCTCTCTTTTTTCTTTGTTGTACCCATTGACAACAAGCTGTTATCTTATTTGCTAAATACTGTGGCCTGCTGTAAAAGCAAGGCAAAATTTTGCAGGGAGTTTGTAGCTAAATGGTTAATTTTTATTGTTACTGATGAGATCTGTCAGCAATTAAATCATGTCTGTTCTAAATCTTTTCTCCTCTCATTCTGCTTAAAAATGGCACTATATAAATAGTGAGAAGAATATTGCTTTTGTGATTCTGGCATCCTGAGGCTGCTTCTGGCCTTTTTGGGAAGACAAGGTTCAGACTGGTTTTTCTCAAACAAGTCAAGTACACAAATACTTTAATTTTCTGTAAAGTGAATTTTATCTAATCTCATAAAAATTGTAGGAAGGTGGTGAGAAGCGAAAGTTAAGATTGCAGTTATAAATTCAGATTAATGTGTTCCTTCATATGCAATGCAGTTAAACACTTGACAGATTGTTGCAATGCAACATACTCGTTGTTGAGTTCAGCCTTTGCAATCACAATTGTAAGTTGTTTGGGTAAATATAATAACTTGTGCTGCAGCAACAGAACGATGTGTTTTGTTTTCATCTTCTGCCTTCCTTCCCCTTCTTTCTCCACCAGTAAAAATTGGTCTACGTCATCCTGACCCAGTAGTGGAAACCAGCTCGTTATCCAGCGTGACTCCTCCTGATGTGTGGTACCAGACATCAATATCAGAGGAAACAATTGACAGTGGCTGGTTGTCAGCTTTGCAGCTCGAAGCAATCACTTATGCAGCCCAGGTATGCCAGACATCAGCACAGCTTAAAAGCTAACAGAGAATTTAAGAAGAAAATCTAAAATCTGACAAGTGCAGCTATGTCAGTTTTACAAGGAGATAAAATAATAAGAGCTTAAAGGTTTGAGTTGCATTAGAAGATGGCAGGTGAGCTTCAGCTCAGATAAATGTGAGGTAATGCACCTAGGAAAATTTCCTCTAAACTACTTCCATGATGGTGATCTTTTAACTGTCTTAGAACATGTTAGTCATTTTTATTTCACTGAAGTAATTCAATGGCTGCAGTAGCAGCAGGCTGAGAAAGCCAGCCCTCTTTGATGTCCTTGGGAAGGGAATAGAGAACAGCACTGGGTGTTATTTTTGCTGCTGGGTTAAACTTCAGCGTGCCCACCCCAGATGTGTGTGCAGCCCTCTGTGTGCTGGGGAAGGAGGCAGTGGAGTTACAGGACAACTAAAATGATCACAGGAGAGAAAAGTTACCTCATGAAAAGAGACTGACACGGCTGGGACACCTGGGGCTGGAGGAGAGAGAAAGGAATGGGAATGAAATCAGGGTTAAGATAATCAAGAAGTGAATGATATCACACAAAAGCAAAGCAGAACTTGGTGACACTGATAGGTGATTTGGTTTAAAATGCGTAGATTCAGAATACTGCGTTCCACAGGCTGTGGATGTCTGGGTCTTGCTGCTGCAAAAGGCTGTATCAGTGGATTAGGGAAAGGCAAAAATATTGGACAGATGTTTAGAGCAGTTCTGGGTGCTGAGGGAAGAAAGGGGAGAGTAGATCACACAATACAGTTAGGGTGCTGTGCTCTCCCTAAATAAAATCCCCTCTTCCTGCTTCCAGGAGTTTGCTTGGACCACTGGTCTCCCCCACTAGGATGTTTCTTATGTTTGCTCTTTTCTGACAATCCCCTGTGATGTGTTTTGGAGAATGGGTACAAGTTTTTTGTTCTTTCTCCTACAGCAACATGAAACATTCCTGCCCAATGGAGACAGAGCTGGATTCTTGATAGGTGATGGTGCTGGTGTAGGAAAAGGAAGGACCATAGCTGGAATAATCTATGAAAATTACTTGTTAGGCAGAAAAAGAGCAGTCTGGTAAGTGTGTCAGGATTTATTTGTTAGAGCAGACACTCCAGTGACTGACAAATTCAGGGTCATCTGTCTTCTGACAAATGTTCTAGCAACTAACTGCCTTTTGACCTGCTGTAACTTACAGAATGTGCTTTGTTTTGTATCTTCAGGTTTAGCGTGTCAAATGATCTGAAATACGATGCTGAAAGAGATTTGAGAGATATTGGAGCAAAAAACATATTGGTGCATTCATTAAACAAGGTGTGGAAACTTTTTACTATGTACAGTTGAGGCAAACCTTTAGGTACGCTTGTGTGACGAGTTGTGCATGTTGACTGTTTTAAGAGCAAGAATGTACTAATTTCAATAAATTTGCTGTCTAGGTCTTGTTTGACAGGCCTAAATCTTACAAAGAACCACACAGAGCTTTAAGTTAATCATGTAAATAGGCCCCTTGTAGGATTAAGTCTTGGCATGTGTGCTTTTTTTAAAAAAATTACACTTCAAGCCACTACTGACACTGCTAGTAAAGTATTTTCTAAAGTTGAAATATTCTTTAAGGCTTTGTAGCATTTGAATTTTTTCCTTTCTCGGTGCGCATTTTATATATAATGCATTTTATGTGTAATACTTGAACAGTGGACTTGCTCAGTGATTTATTAAAGCAGCAGTGGTGTGTGCAGTTATTTTTGGAGACACTGCCTCTGCTCTGGATTAGCTGCTTAAATTGTAAAGTGTGATTACTAGTTGAATTCACTAAACTTAAAAGTTTGGTTTAAGTTGGTATTTTTGCTTTGTGATTTCTTAATTTCCAAAGCAAGGCTTTAGAAATCCTCATTTATGGTAGCAGCTGTAAATACACTGGAGGTATTGGCTCTGAAGGGGATACATTGAAACTAAAACCTCAATTGTATTTAAACTAAGGAAACCATGTAACCAAAGAATGTGGCTGCTAAGCTTTTGAGACCTCAGATTTAGTCTTCCTTAAGTCTATGTTTACGTGAGCCCTGTATGACCCCTTAACCACGTTGCCATATCAGCTGTGCCCTGGTCATGATGTGGGGTAATGGGTAGCTCCAAATGTTCACGCCTTTAAGTTTAAGACCACCAGCATCCCTTAATCATCTGGTAGGTGGGGTTGAGGAGGAGTCTCTCTTGATTAATTTCTGTAATTTCTATTTATTGCAGTTCAAGTATGGGAAAATTTCATCCAAACATAATGGAAGTGTGAAGAAAGGTGTCATCTTTGCTACCTATTCTTCTCTTATTGGGGAAAGTCAGTCTGGTGGTAAATACAAAACCAGATTAAAGCAGCTTCTTCACTGGTGTGGTGAAGACTTTGATGGAGTTGTATCCTTTTTCTGGCATTCATTTGATTATAATGAAATTCCTATTTAAACTTATATCTTTAAAGTTTTTTAGGTATTCTTTATTTGTAATGGCAGTCAGTTGTGTGCATGCTCTGACATTACACTTGCAGTTTTACAGACTTTGTGCCAAACATTGCCATCAACTTGTTGCCACACAGCTCTGGTACAAGAGTGAAGTTTCTGGTTTTTTCTATATCAAATCTATAAAATTAAACTATTGTCCTTAAGAATGCTAAGTTTACACTGATATTTTTTATAGACTTAATTAAATTTATATTTGAAGTATCACCAGCTCCAAATTTTCAAGAGCTCAAGTGTGGCAATTTACTATCTAAATATTTTTCCAAGGTTTTTAGTTAAAATGACTGGTGTCTTGAGTTTACAATTTCCACCTGCCCCCTATTGTAAGTAGTAAATTTTCTTGCCTTCTGTTCTAGCTCCTCATTCTGTACTTTAGTGGGACAAAGCTTTTCCTTAATTACGGTTCAGATCGTATTTGACGAATGTCATAAAGCAAAGAATCTGTGTCCTGTTGGTTCATCAAAACCAACAAAAACAGGTCTGGCTGTATTGGAACTTCAAAATAAACTTCCAAAAGCCAGGGTTGTTTATGCCAGTGCCACAGGTATGTACTGCTGGGTTTGTATTAAATGTTTCTGGATGGTTTTGCTGGCACTGGTACAGATTTATGTTTCTCTTTTTAGGTGCATCTGAGCCAAGAAACATGGCATATATGAACCGTCTTGGAATATGGGGTGAAGGAACTCCATTTAGGGAATTCAGTGATTTTATTCAGGCTGTTGAAAGAAGGTAAAATTTCAAAGACCTACAGCCGAGTGTGCAGGGTTGTGGCTGACTGTACTCCCCAGTTCCTTGTCTTTGCTCTCTAGTCCTCTGCAAGCATGTCCTGTCCCACCAAGACCTCTGGCTTCTAAATCTAGCGGAAGTGTAATTTATAATAAGTGGTGAAAAATAAGATGTTTCCTTTGTTCACAGAAAATTTTGAGAGCTTTAAAAGCTTTCTGGGAAAAGAGGCCTCTCAAAAATGTGGGTGTTAGGAAAGCAAAATACTTTGCTGCTCCCCATGAAAACAGCCTGTACTGTAGTGAGTAAGCTCAGTGTAGTTAATGGCTCATTATTTGTAGAAGGCCTCTAATGTTTATGCATTCATCTTAGGCAATTTAACAGGAGGAAATCTTGTGCTCATTGGCACAAGAACCCAGTTCAGGGAAATTCTTTGTGCTGTTGTGAGGTACTTGGTGTTTCAGAACATACTAATAATACTAAATGTGTGAGGTCAGTAGAAAAGGCCGCTGCCACATTCTGTGGTGGGTGAGCATCTTGCTTTGCCTACTCAAAAAGAATTTTGTGCACTTCACAATACTTCACAATGCCACAATAGGGTTTAGAATGCATCTTGTTTACACACGTGATGTGTGTAAAAAAAACACACGTGTGTGGTTTTTCTGGACTCTGCAAGTGTAGCCTCTCTTCATTACTGGGTGCATATCAAATATGCAATAATGAAGTTAGAGCCCCAAGCCTGTGAGTAGCAGTCAGCTGTTTTGCAGGTGAGAGCACTTCTGTGCTCTCAAGGTGTGTTGCTGTTGAAGAGAACTGAAGTTACTTACTAATTAAATAGTTTTCATATCAGCATAAAACTTTAAATGGTTTGTATTATTTCAAATCATCAGCAGTTTGTAAAATTAGAATGCAAGAATTTGCTGATATTTGGACCAACTTTGTTATCCAGTTCGAATTTATAAGTTACTTTCTCCTAATCCATCCTAGGTCATTTGGGAAAAAAGTAACTGAGTTTTAAGTCTTGGGATACACTTAACATTTACAAGGCAGGGATACAATTTTATGTGAAGTCTAAATTTCAAATTATTTCAAAAACATATTCCTTCACATTTATAAGCTGTTTTTTTTCTAAAGTACTTGGGGTTGTATTTTGAGGCATTTTTTTAACAGATCCTGGCTCTTGAAAATTCTAATATGGACTTAAACTGTTTCTTTATTTTAGAGGTGTTGGTGCCATGGAAATAGTTGCTATGGATATGAAGCTGAGAGGAATGTACATAGCCAGACAGTTGAGTTTTTCAGGTGTAACTTTCAAAATCGACGAAGTTCTGCTCTCACAGGAATATGTTAAAATGTACAATAAATCTGTGAAACTGGTAAGAACCCCTTTTGAAATTTGCTTTCTCTGTTAAGTTCTGAGAGGTTGAAGTTGGTTGAAATTTGAATGCTCCTTTTCTTTTGTAGTGGGTCAGTGCTCGAGAGAGGTTTCAGCAGGCGGCCGATCTCATCGACGCAGAGCAGCGCATGAAGAAGTCCATGTGGGGTCAGTTCTGGTCAGCTCACCAGAGGTTTTTCAAGTACCTTTGCATAGCCTCAAAGGTGAAGAGGGTGGTGCAGCTGGCTCGGGAAGAAATCAAGAATGGCAAAGTAAGTTGTTCAAGACTGATTTTTAAACATTTATCTTAAAGCTATTAGATTAATTTTTTTCATATATAATACAGATATTTTCAGCCATAGTAGGAGTGTGCTTGTGTACTTCATGCTGTCTAATGAGCAGAAATTGAGGCAAAATAAAACTACATCTCAGTCATAGTGACAGTGTCTGGTATTCTTTTGTCCTTCAGTGCGTTGTCATTGGCCTGCAGTCGACAGGAGAAGCAAGAACGTTGGAAGCTTTGGAGGAAGGTGGTGGGGAACTGAATGATTTTGTTTCTACAGCAAAGTAAGACTGAATTTTGAAACTGTTCTTTACAAAACTAACCTTTATCCAGCTTAGAGTGTGTGTAGTCATTTGTCCTTCTGCGTGTCAAATGTGCATCCGTGCACAGAAGGTTGGGAATCCTTTAGTAGTGATGTTCTTTACTGAAGCTGCCTGTATCTAAAATCTGGCATCCCTGCTCAGGTAAGGCAGTGGCTATCTCCTGGTTCTCATGGCATTCCAAACTGATGTTTTCAGGTGTGAACAGCTCGTACTGTTCTCTCAGTACTTCAAACTGGGAGGACGGGGAGACCTGCCAAGTGTGTGCTGCATTTATACCAGAGCAAGTTACAGACCATGACTTCCCTCTTTGATCAGAGGGACCAGAGCCAATCCCAAGGCTGCCTTGCTGAAGATCTAAATCAATTAACTTAATTTTTTACTTAAATTGAGCAATAAAAAAATGGCAGTAACAATGCCACTTGTTACCAAAAACAAATTTAACAAGTTGTAACAGTGCTGTAAAAGAGACGTGTCCTACTTTTAAGACGGTGACAAATAATACAAAGAGTGCCCAACTGCACTCACAAGGAGTCATCCTTCAGGGAAGTCAAGCAAGCTGTTCAATGTTACAGGTTTGTACTTTAAATAAATGCAAATTCCACTGAGCAACCCTTTTTTTCTTAAACAGAGGAGTATTCCAGTCTCTTATTGAGAAGCACTTTCCAGCTCCTGACAGGAAGAAGCTGTTCAGCTTGTTGGGAATTGACCTGACTGCTCAAAGTAATAACAACTCACCCCGAGACAGCCCTTGCAAGGAGAACAAAGTAAAGAAACGAAAAGGTAACGCTGAAGTTCCTACACTAATGGCACAGTGAAAATGGCAACTTCAGAGCTGCCTAAAAGTTCACTTTGTGTGGGGAAAAAAGGGAATATCTGTACAGTCATCCATGAAAGAGACTGTATTATAGATCTCTTAAGGCTGTTGCTAGAGGTTGCCATTAATAGATGTTATATTGCTGATAAGCAATATAAGCTGTAAATTTTAGTTAATTTTGCTCAAAATTGAGTTGATCTGCTATGGACCCATATCCTAAAATGCCTTGTCTGTGTCAGATCACTTCCTGATGTAGTTGCTCAAGTAACTTGTTTTATCTTGAGGCTCAGTGAAGAGAAGCCTAATACCACCCCCTTCCCAAACTGATTATCTTAAAAGTAGGTGATCTTAAACTTGGGAAAGAGGTTTTGCTTAGTACTTAGATTCTTTTAAATAGTTCTGTTTTCAAAAATTGCATGTTTTTCTAGTTTGTATGGTAAAACAGATCTCTAAGTGTGTAGACTACAAGGTTTAAACGTATTTCTTTCTTCTGGGATGATGAAATTAGGTGAAGAAATAAGCAGAGAAGCCAAAAAAGCCCGCAAAACAGGTGGCCTTGCAGGGAGCAGCTCTGATGAGAGTGAAAGCGAGTCTGATGCTTCAGACAATGAAGAAAGTGACAATGAGAGCTCCAAATTTTTGAGTTCTGGGGACGATGATGACTTCAACCCATTCAGAGATGAATCCAGTGAAGATGATGAAGATGGTAAGACAAGTCTAAGTGTTTCATCAAGAAAGTAGCTGTATTTGCAGAGAGTAAGCAGAAAATCTTCCCAAACATTCCAGCAGAGAAGTGTTTACTAAGCAGGTAGTTTAGTTCCAGTGGGACTACAATTAGTAGAATGTGAAACTTCAATTAGATTTTTGTACACTGGAAATCAGACTTTTGTAAGTCACTTTATGCAATGAGAATGTATTTGTTTCAAAGGGATGGATGGCTGCTTAGTAAATATTTGAAACTTTTATTTAACTTCAGATCCCTGGTTGATTAGAAAAGAGCATAAAAAAAATAAAGAAAAGAAAAAGAAGAAAAGCATAGACCCAGATTCTATTCAAAGTGCCTTACTAGCCTCTGGTCTGGGATCCAAACGACCCAGCTGCTTCACTTCCACTGTTGGAACAACCACTTCTAGTACCAACACGTCTGGTAAGAGCAACTTTCTTTGATGTTGATTCATTTCCTTGCAGTTGGGCAATAAAATTCTAAATCTCAAAGAGTCTTTCTTAACTTTCAGCAAACAGTAACACAAACAGCAGCTTTGTAACGAGTCAGGATGCTGTTGAAAGGGCCCAACAAATGAAAAAAGAACTGCTGGATAAACTGGAAAAGCTGGCTGAAGATCTTCCACCTAATACACTGGATGAGCTTATAGATGAACTGGGTGGTCCTGAAAATGTTGCAGAGGTAGGCTGGTGTTCACATATAGAAAAAAAAAAAAGTATGTTTTTGAAGAGGTTGTTTATCAGTTTTAGACAGTGATCTCAGGAATGAGAGCAGAGGTTACTCTGCCTCTGAATGAAAGAGAAATTTGAAGATTGTGTTAGAATACAGAGGGAGATCTGAGTGGGTGAACACATTATTTCTGAGGTTTGATAGTTTCTGGTTGGGTAAATCACACCAGTTTCTCTTTTGTTTTACTGTGGCCTGCTTCTCTGACTGGCTGCAGCCAATTTGCTGCTGGGGTGTATTAAACAGACAGGAGCTTTAGTTCATCCTCCAAGGCAGTGGAGATTAAGATGAAAAGCCTGATTAATTAATCTCTCAATAACTGTCTCTATCAAGTAGCAGCATCAGTGTGATTTAAAAGACCCTGTTAAAATCAGTGGTAGCCTAAGCTGTCTGTTTAGCTTATTTTCTTAGTGCTGCTGGTAAATCCCTTATGAGCAGTAGCATAATACAACATCATTTCTACATAGATTTGCTCTGTCATATTCCACATAGCACACAGTAGTAGTTTTGCACTGAGAGTAAATTACTGAGCATTTTAATGTGGGTACATGAATAAATAATACTGCTTGGAGCTTTTGGGGCTGGGGTGGTTTTGGTATTGCCACCCTGAGCTTGTGTTCCCTTCCAAAGATGACAGGCCGCAAAGGCAGGGTGGTGAGCAATGACGACGGCAGCATCTCGTACGAGTCGAGGTCTGAACTCGATGTGCCCGTTGAAATCCTGAACATCACAGAAAAGCAGAGGTTCATGGATGGAGATAAGGTAATCTTTGAAGAGAGAGACTGTAGACAAATGTGCCAGATGCCGTAATAACGCTAAGCTTTTCACCAGTGACTGGCAGGTAGTGTAAGTACCAGTTAAGAAGCACTTTTACTTCAGTGCTGTTTTATTTTTCAAATCAGTGTGTTTAAAGGCCAGGCTGTAGTTTGGGTGACCTCGGAGGCCTGTGTTTGGTGTGCACCCATGTGCCAAACTGAAAGCTGGCACCTTTAAGCTGGTTTTGTAAAACAATGTGTTTAAAAGGCAGGTTTGTGATTCATATCTTTGATTCATTGGTCTGGGTCACTGTGCACCTCCCCTTCCAAGAGGAAATAATTAAATTGGGAAATGGGGAAGACCACTGTATGAAAACTTACAGTGAGGGGTGAAGGGAAAAGGTGGGACCTGTTAACCTTAACAAGGATTGAGAAGTCGCACTGGGAGGAGTGGTGGCTTCTGCCCTTTATGTTGCACTCTGAAAGAAAGTCCTGACCTGAATAACGGTAGAATTGCATCTGATAGAAGAAGTGGGGGGAGAAAGCCCTTCCCAGTAGTTCACTTGGGTCGTTCTGCCACAAGAGGGCAAATGGAGTAAATGTCACTGTGCATGGAACTGGTGTGGTCCCTTGTGACACTCGAGGGTAAAAACTCTGGTTCCTGTAAGTGATTTGTGCATAGTCCAAACATTTACATTCTTTCTAGGCAAATGCATTCAGGCACTGGAATGGCTGGATCCTCTTCCTTGTACTGCATTAGCAGCAGCATTTTGTCTTTTCTGTGGTTTGCTATTGGAGCAAGCCTGTGTCCTCCCCTTTCCTTCTGAAGTGCAGGCCAGTGTCAGGGACACCTGCCCTCTGGGATGGCCAGTCTTTGTTTGCTCAGGGAATTATTGTTGAAAAGTAAAGCAAAACCCCTCCTTTCACTCAGAAAAGTTCATTAGCATTTCTGACTCTGATACATAAAGCCACACCTTTGCTGCCCTCCCTCTGCCTTGTGAGTAACAGTGAAACCATTCTAGACCCATGTTTGGTAACAGTTGTAAAACGAGAATTTTTGTTTTTGGAAACTGAAGCTTGATCTTGGATTTATTGCTAACTAAGAGCTCTTTTCTCGATCACAGAACATTGCCATCATCTCAGAGGCAGCCAGCTCTGGTATCTCACTGCAAGCAGACCGCAGGGCCAAGAACCAGAGGCGGAGGGTTCACATGACCCTGGAGCTGCCGTGGAGCGCAGACAGAGCAATCCAGCAGTTTGGTAATTCACTCACTGTGTCCTTAGCCAGCAGACTCAGCAGTAATAGCTGAACTTACTGCTAATGTGCAAAATCAGATGGAATAGGCAACCTCCTAAGGACCCCTCCAGTCTCTGGTACCCATGGACAGAATCACCTTTATCTGTGGCCATAGCTAATGGTCTTGAAAGCTTTGAAAGAAACCTCAGAAACAAGCCTAGACTGCAGCTTTGGAGTTTCATTCACATATGAAGTGTATTTCTAGAAGTTGCCACAATTTCTAGAGTATCTCTGTGTTACCTTCTGTTTGCTCTATTACAGCAGAAACTAATTTTAAGCAGGTTTAAGTTCTGTCCTTTTTCCTTGCTCTTTACAGTTTGTATTTTATTAGAAATATTCGCTGAAATAGAATTTATCTAATAGACATGCTTCTACTTAATTATCCAGGCAGAACTCATAGATCCAACCAAGTGACTGCTCCAGAGTATGTGTTCCTCATTTCTGAACTGGCAGGAGAGCAAAGATTTGCATCTATAGTTGCAAAAAGACTGGAGAGTTTGGTAAGATGTTTCAAGAGGTCTGATCCTTCCTTTGAGAAAATGCCACTTGGATTTCTTCTTCTTAAAAGTTGTATTTAATGACAATGATGTGTCTTAACAGGGAGCCCTCACCCACGGGGACAGACGGGCCACAGAAACTCGAGACCTCAGCAGATTCAATTTTGACAACAAGGTGACAATTCTATTTCTGTTGGAGAGCTCATGCTGTGGCACTTACTCCACACATGACCTGTTGAGGAAGGTTCCTCTCCATCCCTTACCTTTATCACTTGCTGATGGAAGGCTTCTTTCTGTAACTCATCATTCTGTTTGGGAAGCCATGTGGAACACACGTGTGTAAATCACTTTTCTGCTCTTGCAAACAATCAAAGTTTTAAGTAAATGGTGTGTGTCCTTTAAGCCACAATGAAAATTTAATTTGGCAGTTCTAATTAAAAATTAAGGCTGTGCTGTTTTCAGTTATAAACCACACTACATAATAGAGGTGATAAACAATTCCCTTCACTGCTGCACAGAAAAGCTTTTCATTGTGAATTGTAAATCCATGTTAAACCATGTGTGCCTGGGGCTGAGGCACAAACACTGGATGGCATTGACAGAGCAACTTCTTTTCTTACACAGTATGGCAGAAATGCTCTGGAGATTGTTATGAAATCCATTGTGAACTTGGACTCCCCAATGGTCTCACCCCCTCCTGATTTTCCTGGAGACTTCTTCAAAGGTAAGATAATTTACTAGCTGTGATAGCTACCTTGTGATCCTTCTCCAGTGCAAAGAAAGTTAAAATACTGTTAGAGCTGTAAAACGTTGATACAACTTAAAATGATCAGCTGAGACAGAGTAAACGCCCAGTGAGAGTCTGTGCACATTGCTTGAATGTTGAAGTTCACACATGAAACCAGATCTGTGAACTCTGTGTGAGGAACGTTCTGTATCTGCTTGGCCAGTGTGTTACAAACAGATTTTTATCCTCATTTTCCCATTACCTGTTGGAATTGTTCCCGTGCATGGTGCCATTGGTGCTTTCCCCTGCCGGGGCTTCCTGCAGGGACAGAAGGCAAAGCTGTGTTTGCTCATTGATTATTAGACAGAAACTGCAAGTAATGGGAAGTGAGGGGGGTCAGAGGCTTTGGAATCGGATCCTATGGCTAAACAAGCTGTTACTTCATTGGGTTATTTTTAGATGGCAAAGCAGCTATGATTTAACTTCTTTCTCTTTCCTAGATGTTCGTCAGGGATTGATTGGCGTAGGCTTGATAAATGTAGAAGACAGATCTGGAATCCTGACGCTTGATAAAGGTACTTGAGTGTTCAGTGTGTCTGTAGAATGTCCCTGTTATGTCATGACAGTGGATTCCCAGCAGCAGAACTGGACTTGTAACTATCTAAAAAGTGACCTTTTTTTGAAGAGCTTAATTGTTTTCTGCATTTCTGAAAGAATGTATTTAAATAATGTTTGTAAGAGTCTTTGAATACTGATTGAGGGCTTGTGGTTATCAAACTTGCCCTAATACTTGTATCTCTTACTCTTTTTTAAGATTACAACAATATAGGGAAATTCCTGAACCGAATTCTTGGTATGGAAGTCCATCAACAGAATGCTTTGTTCCAGTACTTCTCTGACACATTAAATGCAGTTATTCAAAATGCTAAAAAGAATGGAAGATATGACATGGGCATCTTAGGTGAGTAAAGCATTTCACAGTGCTCTTGAACTTCAGTGACAACAGAGCAACAGAATAAAACTCTGCTTTCCTTTTCAGATTTGGGCTCTGGGGATGAGAAAGTGAGGAAGGCAGATGTTAAGAAGTTTTTAACTCCTGGATATTCTACCTCTGGACATGTTGAGCTGTACACAGTAAGTTAATCCTGTCATCTCTGTAGGAACTAATAACATTTGTCAGTAAGTTTTTACAATGTGTTCAGTCCCCACGTGTGTAGCTGTGTTAAAATCTGTTCCCACTCAAATACCCCTGCACTGCTCTCTTGTAGATCAGTGTGGAGAGAGGAATGTCTTGGGATGAAGCAACAAAGATCTGGGCAGAACAGACAGGTCCAGATGATGGATTTTATTTATCACTACAGGTAAGATTCTTCCGTCTCTTGGATTATGTTCAGACGTTTTGAGGGCTAAACTGAAAAACTTGTTCAGTTTTGCAAAATACCTTACCTACATTAAAATCGGGGGTTTTTTAAACACTGAGTATGAGATTCTTCCTGTTACCTCCCCAGGATATATTCTGATAGGAATATGAGCCCAAATTAATAGCTCTTATTTAAACCTCCACCAGGAAATTGTGGTTTCACTGGGAGATTACTGTGTTCTAGAGGTGTATTACTGTCCTGTACTATTACACAATCCTATTGCTCTGTAAAGAACTCAGTATGGAAACACTTAAGCAGATACTTTCATCATGTATTAATTCAGGAAGTTTTTGGTTTGTCTTTTGTTTTCCAGATAAGAAATAACAAGAAAACGGCAATTCTAGTAAAAGAAGTGAATCCTAAAAAGAGGCTTTTTTTGATATACAGACCAAATACTGGGAAACAACTCAAACTAGAAACATGTGCAGACCTGAAAAAGAAATATAAGAAGGTAACTAATTAAGTTATGCTTGGTTTTTAACTTACAAAAGTTTGAAAATTATTGTAAGGGCTTTATTTTTTTTATATTTATGTATAATTTTGACAAGTCAAAAAGTAGGCTTCTTTCTCCAGAGCAGACTTATTTGGGTCTTTTTAAACAGGTCTACATGACTTTGGCATTCCTATCTCCATTTCTGAATTTCTTTCTGAATATAAATTATCTGTGGGGTGGTAATAAAAAAAGGAGGTTCTTTATGGTCTAGCAAGTGTTGAATTTGCAAGAACTTAAGGAAACTCTCCTCAGGTGGATTATTGAAAAAGCTCTGAGGTTCTGCTGTGTTTAAGCATTTTGCTCGTCCTTTGGAATGGATAATTTGAAATTATTATAATGTAGGATGCTGTACCTCTCTACAGCATCCTGATGTTGGTGCTCCCTCCTTTCTCACGATAATGACCAAATTATTTTTATTCTGTGTAAGTTTTGATGTGTTGCACTTCATTCCCACTTTGGATGACTCTTCCAGGTACCTTCTGAGGATGCTCTGCCACACTGGCTAGAGCAGTACAACTCCTCTGCAGACACCTGCACCCACGCCTACTGGTCAGTGTTTGTGCTTTAACTTCTACTGGTTCACTTTGGACTGCTTTATCACTGCTCCTGTTCTTCTGTCCCTCCCGTACAGTCTTGTGTTTCTTGTGTAAGGGAAATTCCCCCATGACCAGTCAAGTGACCCAGCTTGTGAGTGACAGCACTGAGCTTTGCACTTGCCCTGAAGTCCCAGTGCACGAGATGAATGTTAATGTATAAATTACACTCAGTGACTCAGGAGTAGCTTGTGCTTGAAGTGTCTTCCTCTGTTCTGTTTTTGTGGTCTGATAGTTCAAATGTTATTGGGGGGAAATGTTTAGAGATGAGATGGATGTCACAAGCTACTCAGGAGTAGCTTGTGCTTGAAGTGTCTTCCTCTGTTCTGTTTTTGTAGTCTGATAGTTCAAATGTTATTGGGGGGAAATGTTTAGAGATGAGATGGATGTCAGAAACAGCTGTTCCTCTGCTGCCTGCTGTGTGTCTGAACTCAGCTGATGGCTGAATTCCTGAGGAACTGCATAACTGGTAGAAGTTTCAGATTAATATTGGAGCTTCTGAAGTACCCTGATCAGATACCAGTGTCCTGTAATGTACTCTAGCTCTCAGGTGACCTCAGTGATGGTATCTTTGACTCAAAGCTCTGTCTGTATATTTTGTAGGTGGGGGCTTAGCTAGGCCAACCTTTCCCACAGCTTTACCATTTCCTTTGCTCAAAGTGTCCTTCCCTTAGTGCATGTGCAGCCCTTGCTCGACTCTGAGTGCACATTAAATAACGAGTCTCATTTTTAATGAAATTAGATATTTTAGCTTGCAGAATGGCTTTGAAAGCTCTTCTCTCTGCCTGCAGGAGAGGCAATTGCAAGAAGGCAGGCCTGGGGCTGGTCTGTGAGGTGGGGCTGCGCTGCAGAACCTACTACGTGCTGTGTGGCTCCGTGCTGAGCGTGTGGACAAAGGTGGAAGGAGTCCTGGCCTCCGTCAGTGGCACAAACGTCAAAATGCAAATCGTCCGCCTGAGGACAGAGGATGGGCAGCGGATCGTAGGTGGGTGCATGGGCTGCTCCTCTGCTGCACCTTGGAGCAGGAGGGGCTCTAACTGCCGAGTGGCTCTGTGTTGGCAGCCGAGTGGCCGAGTTTGGATAAAGGTGTTTAAAAGAGAACAGTCTTGTCTGCTGTGGAGGGGCATAAGTGCAGCTGTAGAAATCTACAGTACAAAATATCGAGGAGGTTAATGAAGGTAGGTTTATTTTCCAGCCAGGCTTTGGAGCACTTAATCTCGGTTCTTTGGATTTACTGCAGCAAAAACATCATGCACAGCATGCTTCAGCCGAGGTTCTCTGACATCATAATGGCTCCACTTTTTCCCCCACTTTTGGCAATGAATAATAGGCCTTTGAAATAATTTTCGTGGTTTTAGAGCTACTGAAAGTGTGTAGAATGACTTCAAGATGCTTGTTTCTTCACTAAACCTCATAGGGAAGTCTTCAAAGCAGGGACCTCAGAAACCAAACTCTCCAAATGTTTTCTTAAGTGTGGACTTCCTGTGGATGTGCCAATATCATGGCAGCTCCTCTAGTACCAGTTTTCTAGGATGCTGGAAGTAGGTTTTTCTGTGTTTAAACTTCCATGGTGATGTAACGTCTGTGAGACTAGAAAAGCAAAAATAGCTGACTTCTCATGACAGCAAGGTAACATGAGAATAAATTTTGTTGTCAGGCAAAATGAGAACTTCTTTCTCTTGCTTCACAACCTAAAGGATGTGAGGGACTGAGGAGCAGGACTTGTGGCTGTGCTGCTTAGACCTGACATCAGAACAGTCGTTATTGACTGTTGCATAAATTAAAGGGTGGAATCATCAGCCTGAGGTCTTAATGAACACAACTGATGGCGTTTTTATGCAACCACTGATGTGTTGCTGTTCTCAGGTTTGATCATTCCTGCAAATTGTGTGTCGCCCCTCGTGAACCTCCTGTCGACGTCCGACCAGTCGCAGCAGCTCGCAGTGCAGCAGCAGCAGATCTGGCAGCAGCACCACCCCCAGAGCATCACCAACCTCAACAACGCATAAGAGGACAAGCTACAGGTGTTGACTTTGGTGTTTGAGGAAAAGGCTGTAAAAGCATATCACTTGCATAAAAATCAGGGACAGATTCCAAAGAAATATAACTTTTTCAGTTCAGTTGTGTCTCAAATACTTTGGGAATAAAGAGATCTAAAAAGGTTGGTAGAACTGAAAGCCAGCAGCTGTTTATGGTGGTGCATCTGTCTTTCCTTATGCTCTCTGTAGTGCTTCCTGTTTGCTTTTACTTTTGGCCTTTTAAGCTACAAACCACAATTTGTTTGAAAATGCTTGAAAATCCCCAAGCAGGCTTTATTTTTATCTTGTCATACAGTGCTCAGGGTTTAACGCAGTGCATCGATGCCATTGCTGTGGGAGATCTCGAATGCATGTATTGAGTATATATATAGAAAATATATATTGGGTTTTTCTCTTCAATTTGAGTTTATAAAAGCATGAAACCTAGAGGTTGCACATCATGCATTCAGGTTCCTTCCCAGTTTCTGTTTGACAGTGCATGTCTTTGGAAACGGGCATGGACAGCATAAACACACGAGACAGGAATTCAGAGAGAAACACAATCTTAGTTGTACAGCATTGGTTATTGCATTTTTATAGTGTTTATACCCAGGTGTTGCATTTTTTCTGGTTCTCTCCTGGGAGTTATATATTTGAGTCTACAACATGTTCTTTTTTGTGATAAACATCTTAAATTAAAATTAGTTCATTTTTAATGTATTAATGGTATTCCTAATGTGTACTGCAAAGATGGCTGGATGCCTGTTTTCCTTAAATTGAAGCATTTCCTTAATCTAAGGTGGTTATGGAAACTTAAGTGCAAATTCACTTCCATCTTGCATACAATCTTATGTTTTTTACTTCATTAACATAATTTAATTTGTCACTTTTAAGATGAAACCTTACTTGAGCTGTAAATTAGAGAATGGGAAACACTTGAGGGTTCCGCTGTATGTGCTGTTTCTGTTATGTTTAATATGTTGTAAGACATTGTAGAGTTTATCTGGAGCTGTTTAAAAGAAATTGTAATGTACAAATGTGAATAGTCACTTATCTATAATATGGGTAAGTTTTGTTTTGCCTATAATAGTAGATGTTTATAAGAAAGTGAAGGACAATGTTTGTCATTTCTTGCTTGCACAGGTTGCACTATTGAAAAATTGAGATTGTATAAACCTGTCCAAAAAACTACAAGATAATGATCTTGTAGATGTCAAATAAAAGTTATTGTACTAACAAGAAGTGGAGTCTTGTTTAGGCAATCACCATATTCCAAAAAAACTAACAAGTCTGTACAATTGGAATTGGACAGGACTTGGCATGTTCCAGGCTGCTCTAACCAGGCTTCTGTCTTGCAGCCCAAACCTCTCGGCTGAACTCGCTCATGAGGCAAGAACTAAACTCTGTCTAAAGCTCCGTGTGTGTTTTAAGGAAGGCTCAGTTCCAGAGCAGGATGGCTGCAGGTGTTGCACCTCTGAAGCACTTGGTGAGCCACTCAAGGGTCAGAAAGAGTGGGGCTGAAGAAGGGGGTTCCCTTATGGAATTATTGCTCCTGAGGCTCAGTTAATGCTCCCTGTGCCAGTAGCTCAGTGTGGTCACTGAGCGAAGGAAGTTTGCCCAATTCCCTCAGCCCCAGCCTGAAGTGGTCAGGAGGGATGAATCCCCTGCTCATGCTTGGGATAAGTGGAAATGCAGATCTGGAATAAATCCTGCTGCACCTCTGTAAATACCTGGGGTGCAGGTGCTGGGTGTTGGGGGATCTTCAGTCTGCTGGGAGCGCTGTCATAGCACTGGGAGCTGATGATGCCCTGGCAAACTCTAGAGCACAGGGTGTGGGGGAGGCTGTTCCTGTGTTCTGTACCCACCAGGGGATGTATTTGGCACCCATTCCAGGAGCAGGGCTGGGATTTTGAGGAGTGTGTTGACAGATTACTACTGCAAACCAAACTGCCAGTAACGAGGGGCTCTGTGTGGCTGCTGCTTCATTGTTACTTGCTGTAGAAACTTGTGCCATCTGAGATGATGACATAGCATTTTAGGTCTTGATCCTCAGTAAAATAGTTCTGGAAGTGGTAGATTCACAATTAGTGATTTCTAAATATTTTTTCTTAAATAATTATTTAAATACACTCAGTTCCTAAGTGCTCTTCTCAGCCTGGTGTGCTCACTTTGATTGTTGGGATGAGCAAATCTGATATTCCCTGTATTGATGAGCAAACAGCACTATTTTGCTTCAACATTTTTAACTTCTCATGGACTTGTGTCCCCTGGAGGGGAAAAAAGCTGACAGTACTTCCAAGATCCATAAGAACTGTTCCTGTTCCAGAAATCCATTCCTCTACTTGCTCTTCTTTGCCTGCTCCCTGCTCCTTGCGGAATCACTGCCTTGCCTTTGCCAACCACTTACTAACTCAGCTGCAACCACGGCTCTGGACTGTTGTAACATCTTGAAAATTAACGTTAAAAAAAGGAAAAAAGAAAACTGCCTTCAAGCCACAGCAGTATTTTCTCTCTTGAAAATTTCTGCTTGGGGTGTGGATTTTGGCATTTGTTCCCTGCATGAGCTGCTGATAAGGCTTGGGGAGAAAGGGAATATAAATTGCCCTGGATGGGGTAAGAGCAGCGAGTGGTGTCCCTTTGCAGCACTGCCTGTGAGACAGATATCCTCCTGGGGAGGAAAAAAAGACCAATTATTAAATCAGAAGTTACCAGGCCAGGCAAGGGTGGTCTCTGTATTTTCCTGCTTGTGGGATATTGATCTGCTTTGTACAAAATGAAATACAAAATGCTTTGTACATCTGAAATGGATATAAAACGTATGAAGGACAGAGGGCTCTGGTAACGGGGCAATGGCACGTGCAAAATGGCAGCATCTCCTGTACTGTGTGGATTTTGGAATTGTACCTTCCCCTTCTCCAGCACATATTTGAGTTGATTTGGGAACTGAAAACCCAAATTTTTGGTTCTGTTTTCTAACTGTCCCTTGACAGCAACTAAATTGTGACTTGTTAACTAGTTTCACAATTAAGATATGTCTGGCATGATAAATGCAATTATAACCCCCTCAAAACCTCCTTGCACTGTAAGTATTCCACTTTTTCCAGCGGCTGTGTGCTTCACTGGGATCACACTCCTCTTGTAAGGACTTAAAGTTCCCCGAAGATGCAAGTTCTCTGTTCCATGTGTAGTATTTTCTTTGTAAATGGAGAAATCTCTGCAACCTGTAAACGCTTGTTCAAGTGAATTATCAAGGGGTTTTGTATTTTTCTTTTGTGTTTGGAATAACTTCACCCGGCTCCCAGCGCAGTCTGTACATAAATAGAGCCTGTTTGTATATAGAGGTGTTAAAGGCTACTGAATTATTGAATGTAAATAACTCTCGTTTTCCTCTGTGGTTTTTTCCTTCATGACCTTCCCAAGATGTATTCCTATTTTCTCAACCTGCCACATGGGCAGCTTGTGTGTACTTTGAAATATATATAGAGCATATATAAACCTTCCAGGGTGTGTGTGTGTACATTGTAGATGTTATGTGGTGTTATCTTTTTTTTTTTCAAAGCTCCGTTGTCTGTCTCCCATGATCCTTTTGATGCTCTGTGGGTTTATTCTACATTTTCAGTGTAAAATGCATTCCCTTGAGAGAAATGGACCCAATGTCTTTCAGTGATGCATGTCCACTTTGTAGTGCCTGCATCACAGAAAAAAATACTTGAGTTTTCCTGCAGATTTTTTCCTTCAGTCTTTTCAGTATTTCAGAACTTGAGCTTTAATCCTAGAAAAAATTCTGTTTTCTTCCACCTATTGGTATCCCCAGCTGTGCATTCAGTGAACGCCAAAAATCAGAGTTCTAGAATTAAGTTCTAACATATCAAAGTCTATTACTGCCTTTATATTAAATGTGAACTGTCTTAAAAGTGCTCTAGAATGGCAGTGATTGAGAGCAGAAAATATGTGTCTATTGTAGCATTTTCCAGGGAAAATGTTGAGCTTCCTGTCATGTCTAAATGTGCAAAATTGATGGCGTAAGTAAGTAATAAGTAAATCAGTAAGTAATGAAGCTTTCTTACCTTGGGGAAAAAAACAGTGCAGATTTTTAATTGCCAGGTAAAAATAATATATTTCTATCAAAGTTGGAGGGAGGTGAATGAAAAATCCCATTAATTGTTTGTCTCTTACTTATCCCTTGAGCTTCCAGCAGCTGTCCCGTGAGTTTGGCCCTTCCCCAGCGGCAGGGAAGGGCTGTGGCCGTGCAGTTGTTCCCTGAAATCAGTGGTTTGCCGAGTCTGAGCCCGTGGAGAAGTGTGCGGCTGCAAATAGCAACAAAATACTTCTGGTAGTTTCTGTGGTCACCGTGAGCTGTATCGGGGAATGCTGAGAGCTCAGGGGGGTGCTGGTGCCCGTGCTGGCAGCTGCAGCCTCTGGTTCCGCGGCGGCGCTGGCAGGAGCAGCAAAGTAACACAAGCCCAGCGAGAGCAGGGAAACCTCGGGGCTGCCGCTTCCCGGGCAGCAGCCTCGGCCCCAGGTGCTGCTTCGGTTGGGGAGTGAGCTTGAAAAGCAGCAACTCTCTTCTCAAGGAGAAAAACAGGGAAGAGAAGGCTGTAAGGTGCTGTTTCTCTGCCCCACTTACAACGGCTGCAGGCTGGTTGCCCCCAAAAGTTTCTGCTGAATAGAGTGAGATGTAAAAACCTGCGAAGAACTTCCTGGATCTGATGTGCTTCGCTGTTTCTTTATTGGCCCAAAATCATTTTTGAGTGAAAGGGATTTGAGGCACCACTAAGATTCATTCAAGAATAGGAACTGGACAGGGTTAAGCTGAGGCCAAAACTCGTGGAAGAAATGCCTGCTGTGTCCTGAACCAATATCCAGGATTCTGTGAACCTGGCAACTCGTGTGTGAAGGATGCTGACATGTCTGGGTGGAAGCTCAAAGTAAAGCATTTGGTGCACTTAAAACAGGCAGCTGAACCAAAATACAGGAGTATGTTCAGATTTAAGTGATGTCCTGCAGTGTCAGTACCTGAACCAACGTGTGTTACACTTTATTTTGTAAGAGCTGGCTTTGGTTGGTGTCTCTGAACTTAGCTGTGCTTAGGGCATCGCTCCAGTGACAGGGGCCTCAGTGGAGGAGTAGTTTTCCTACACTTAATTTGTACTGGGAAGGATAAAGAGACATTTCTGCTGCCATTTCTGATGCCATGTATATTTATGTCTCTTCTTTCTGTCTTGGAGAAGATAACCAGGAAAATGCCAGCTTCCTTGCAGTCACAGAATTGCATTTTTATTTGCCAAGTAATTTGATTTATTTTTCAGTCACTGACATATTGAGTTTTGTTGGAGGTGGGTGTTCACTGCCTCGGTGCCCCAGCCCTGCACAAAGGCACTCGCTGCACAAAGGATACACCGATTTTTTTGAGTAGGGCTTTGCTATTAGTGCTTGTTCAGTCTCCACCTTTAATGGTCCAAGGTGACAGAACCCCAAAGCCACGTAGGATTTCAGCTGAGCTGTGAGAGATGTTTTTATTTTCTGCCCTAATGGGAACCTTTGCCAAGCTGAAAGCCTCCATCCTGCAGCCTGGGGTTGTGCTGTGTCCCAAATGTCCCCAGAGCAGCAGGACTTGGAGTGCCCGGCAGTAAAACATCAGCAGCGTTTAGAAAGATTTATACCCCCAAAGATGACACGATGGACTCTGTACTCAGTTCTTTTTTGGTTAAAAAATTGTTAAATAAATTAAACTGATTGCTACTTCGGGATTTTTTTTTCTTTCCCCTTTTAATTTTGTGTTCTGGAGCTTGCCCACAGAGATGCTGGAAGCCTTTCAGCAACGCATCTACATCCATTAAACACACTCATTGTCACACCATTTTAGGACCCCTCACACTAGCAGAAGTCTTGTTCTAGTGATCCAAACGGCTTTTCTTTCAATCCACTTGAATCCTGGCACTTAACCTGGTTAATGTCACTGGTAAATCAAACTGGTTTTATTGGTAGTTAAGAGCAGACTCACAATGTTCTCAAAATGCTAATTGTATTGGGCTTAAAAAAGAGAGGAGGGTTTATAAAAATGTATCAAGATTGGAAAATATCAACTTCATATTTTATGCATATTTTATGCAAAGTATGAAAATAGTTTTCCTTTATCTAAAGAGTTAGTCTGGGGTAAACAGACTAATCTTAGTTTTGTACATCATTTAACATTGACTTTTATTCTCATTTTCCCCAAATATGGAAAAATGATGATGCCAAGATCTCAGCAATAAATGAAGATGCCCAAACCTCGGAATTTAATTATTCATTTTCACAAAGCAGTAGACTTTGTTCTGTACGTAAGGGAGAAATTTCTTAAGAGAGGTTTTGGTTGGCTCCTTTCCAGCATGTAAATAATACACCTTGAAAATGCCAGCGAGGCAGCTCAGGAGCTGACAGCCTCTTCCTTTGGAAGCCCAGATCTGGCTTGTGTGTTCCTTCCACGTTTATAAAGTGGGAGAACCGACTCTGCTTGCTAAATGCACAGTGAATTGCAGGGCACGAAGCAGAGCTCTGTACTGGCTTAGCCAGAGCGAGTTAAATCATAAACCAGGGTGCAAGTGATTGAATCCCTCCTGGGTAAGGTCTCCCCTGAAGTTGCTTGGAGGGAATACAAACGTAGAGCAATGGAACGGTGACGATCTGAGCCTGCACAATTCCCAGTGTCGCCTCTCCGTGTGGGAATCCTGGCCTTTGGGACAGGGCAGAGCCCTGGGGATCGGGACCTTCCTGGCGACAGCTCCTGCCTGCTTTAGTGAGGTTTCCCCCGCTGTGCTGCCCCCAGCTCAGGCTGCTGAGCCGCACGCATGCCCCCGGCCCTTTGCTGCTCCCCGGGGTGGGCTGGAGCACAGCCCTGGTTTCCTCCCCTGCCTGTGTCAAGAGAAAAGCCCACGAGCTCCTGGAGAGGGGAGGCTCCTGCCGAGGATGCCAGCGCCTGGCCTGGCCTCCCGCAGCCCCTTTGGGGCCTCGGGCTCTGCCCTGGGCTCGTGGCTCCGCCGCGGTGTTTGATCGCTGGCAAGGCTCGGCCTCGCACTGCACTGTTTAAATTCCCGACCGAGCCGTCGCCCGTCGCCGGCGTCTGCCAGGGCAGTAAATCCCTCACATCCGGGATTGTCGCTCCCTTTCCGTGCACACCGAGCATGGGGGACGGCGAGGCGGCTGCCAGGCTGCAGCATCTGCCGGGGCAGCTGCCTCGGCTCCGTGGGGAGCACCCTCAGCGTGTCCCCTCCAAAAGGTCTGGGGAGGAACCCATGGCCTCCCCTTTTTGCTTTTGTAGAGGGAGGAAGGGGTTTTCAGGCAGTGTGCCAGGGCAGGAGGCTGCTGTCGCTCTTCAGGCAGAGTTTGATCGTTTGGCTCGCTAAAAATACTTTGCTGTTAGCATCATCCTGTGCCGCTGCCTCCACTGGGAGAGGGGATTTGCACTGCAAGGCTCTGCACCCACATTCTCACAGGGCTGGGCACACAGGCTGCACACCACTGGTCCCCACACACAGACACCAGCTTGGCAAGAGATTTCAGGGCTCTCCCTTCTGCTCTGAGCAGTGTCCTGGGGCAGGAGCTCAGCAGACGTGTCAGACTCATCCTGGCAGAAGCTGTGTCTGGGCTGTGGGCTGGTGAGGGAAGGAAGGGCTGTGCCCGGCAGTGCCAGCCGAGGGCTGTGAGGCATGGGCAGAGACACCGAGGGGCCGTCCGTGCCACACGCGGCACTCAGACTGTGCTGTCCTGTCACCGTGATTTACCTCCCGCTTTTCCTCCTTCCCCCTTCACCCTGCTCTTCTATCCCCCCGCCAACTCCGAGTTGTTGTGAAGCTCCACATTCCTTTCCTCACAGTCATTTCCATTTTCCAGCCCTGGGCTTTGCTTTCACTCTCTCCTCCACTTCCTCTGCTCAAATGACCAGTAACTAAACAATTAGGGATGCTCCCAGCAGGCTGCACAGTTGGTGCTACAAGGAGGCTCCGAGGGACCGAGGTGTTTGTGCTTCTGATTGTCTGTTTCAGGCACATGACACTGGTCAGGTGATGCTTGCTTTGCACTCAGGAGGTTTTCTGTGGGGCTTAACCCCAATGTGTCCCTTCAAACTGTGATTTGAACCTGCAGCTCTCACAGGCGCCACGTGGACGAATGTTTCACCTGGACAGGGGTGTGTGACACCAGCCTGCCTCCAGCAATCACTCCAGGCGAGACAACACTCAGCTTTGCTGCGGTGGATGCCGGCGCTGCCAGACGCAGAGCAGGTCCAGGAGCTTTCCCAGACAGGGCTGGGATGAAAGCAAGTCTCGGAGCCTCCTCTGCCCCAGCCAAAGGGTGGGGTATTCCCTGCCCCGGGCCCACGGCAGCGCGGGGAGGGAGGCAGAGGCAGGGCCGTGCCGCAGCCCGGCAGTGCCAGCTCACTCCTTGGCACAGCCTTCAAGGGCTCAGGAGTGGGAGGGAAGCGGGAGTCCAGCCCACAGGGCAAGAAGGGAGAGTCCTTCCAGGCAAACTGAAGGAATCGGGCAGGGTGGAGCACTCGTTTGTCTGGAAAGATGATGCAGAGAAGCTCTGTAATGTGGGGATAAAGTGATATTCCATCCCTGCAAGCAACAGCAAGGAAGGAGGAGCCCCTTGGCCCAAGCCCCACCATCAGCCCCGCTGCCTGTGCCCTGTGTCCAGCAGGGCAGGGAGAGCTCTCTCCTCTCCTCTCCTCTCCTCTCCTCTCCTCTCCTCTCCTCTCCTCTCCTCTCCTCTCCTCTCCTCTCCTCTCCTCTCCTCTCCTCTCCTCTCCTCTCCTCTCCTCTCCTCTCCTCTCCTCTCCTCTCCTCTCCTCTCCTCTCCTCTCCTCTCCTCTCCTCTTACTGAGGGGGCTCTGTAGTTTTATTTGACAGTTCTTACCAAGCAAAACGGAGCATTTTAATTTCTACTCTAATACTTCTTTGCTGGGTTTTATTGGAATCTGGGCTGGTTTTGATATTGGTGCCTGGTGCTTGTTTGCCTGGCAAACTGCAAAGAGGAAAACTTTCATTAGAGAGATTCCAGGCCTGTGCTTTTGCGGCTGCGGGCTTGGAAACTTCTCATTCCTCCTCCGTGGTCCTCCAGGGAGACCTCCAGCCAGAGCAGGAGAGAGCAGGCTCTCTACTCACGCTGTCTCAGAGGTAAACCCAGAGCACCATCAAGGCCTCTTTATCTTAAACATTTCCAGCCCCTTCTGACAGCTTTACAGGTGCTATTTGCCTTTTCTCCTGCTGGTACACGCCACCTCGAAGGCAGAGCGTCCCCCTCGGAGATGGAACGGGCCTGGAATCGGCTCCGCAGCCCATAGGGCAGCACCCGTGCGGCGATGCGGAGCAGCTGTCTGCCTGGCAGGGCTGCTCCACTTGGCAGCCAGACAAAGGACTCAGGAGTAGGAGGAAAACAAGGCTGGGAGGGAAAGTCGCTCCAGATAATACGGCATCTGGCCCTGGGAGGAACCATCTCGAAGTGGGGAGCAGGGCTAGACTGGGAAGAAGTTTGTCAGGGAGGATTTAAGGGGGGAAGCCTGTCCGGAATAGGAATCCACCTGAAATTGGGCTTCCACCTGAAATTGTTGCAAGGATTTCCTGGGGCCTGGCTCTGGCTGCTGCTGCAGCACTCCTGCGTTGGACGCTGTACTACAGCCTGCCTTGCAGACAGTCTCAGAGGGCTCTTCCCCCTGGAGGGGAGCAATGCAGAGCTTCCAGGGGGGTTTTGAGGTGTAAGAAGGCAACCGGGTGGAGCTGGGGAACGTGTATTTTTATTCAGGATTAGGTTGGTTTTGTGCATTTTGGTGAGGATGGGGCAGCAGGCACCAAATATCAGCCAGGTAAGGCAGACCACAGAGAAGGGACACCAAGGGCTGTCAGCTTTCTCTTGGGAACAAAAGAAGCACGAGGGAAACTTTGTAGCATCAGCAGGAAGCAGTTGTGGGGAACAGAGACAGGAATGGAAGGAGCTGTAGCAAAGCGATAAGAAAGGAACAACACTGATGCCAAAAAAAGCATAAAATGCACAATTTTCCCTCTGTGCCAGGGTCCCAGACTGCCCCAGGGGCGTGCTGGGTGTCCTGGGGAAGGAAAGGTTCTGCACCAGGAGCTGCTGGCTCCTTACAATCCCAGTGACAAAGGTACTCAGCTCTGCAAAGCATCTTTGAAAATGCTGTTTGTTAAAGCTGACACTCACTTGTGCTTTCCACAGAGGTTAAACCTTGCCTTCACTTAAGACTTAAAAAGCTTAATTTTCAGTCTAGGCTTACCCGATGCTTTTCATTTTGGTTGATCATGTTAGCTGTAGCACCAGATCAGTTTGGAAACTCAAAGATTAAATTGGTGCCCAGCAACTTGAAGGTGCATCTGTGGTTATTTTATGTACGAAGCTGGATCACCAGAAATGTGGGGATAAGCATTTGAATATAAACTCCCTCTAGGAAAAGGAACAAACTTTCCACTTCTTTCCCCTTGTCGCTACATGGGGCTCTGTGGTGGGTAAAGGACAGTTAGGATATCCCCAAGTCACTCAATTCATTAAGCCTGACAACAATTAATTACATTAAAATTAATGCGCAAATGTAATGTTTTACACACGTCAAAGACATGCCAGGAAAAAAGAGGGTCTTTCTGTGCCATCTGTAATTCTTCTCATTGTTGATTTAACCCCAGGTGATAAGGAACAAGCCTAGTTTGTGCTCCTCATTTGCAGGTCCCCATGAGTGTTACAGCACAGCTCTGTGATGACTATTTCGTTTTGTTTCCAGATAAAAGGGGACAAACAAGTTTGTTTCACAGCATGGCCCAAGGCCCCTGGCTCTGTGGCAGAGCTGCCAGCACCTTCCAACATCCCACTTTGCATGTGTATTCCTTACACCCTCGCCGAGGGCCATGGCACCGACCCACAGAGCTTTGGAAAGGGAAAACCTCCTGCAAATCAGTCACAGCTCTGGCTAAGCTGGGGCTGGAGGCAAACTCTGTGGAAACATTGGCTGCTCAGTATTCCCAGTGGTTTGGGAGGAGCAGAGGTGAGGAAGTCAAACCAGGAGAGGGAACAGAGAAAATACCAAGAGAAGAAAGGGGAGGGGGACAGAGTGAATGTTGCAGCTATTACACAACTCAGAAGAGGCAGCTGTACCTGGAAAATACATCATCAGTGCTTCTTGTCGTGACTGAAGAGACAGACACACATTCCTGTCCACCCTCCCTTGCTGGAAAACAGCAGTTCACACGTTTATTTTTAAGTTACATCTTAGCATGCAGAAGGCTTGCAAATGTCACCTGTGTGATAAAATGGCTCTGCTGTGTTTCCTGCTCTGTGACTTGGCCGCTTGGTGATGAAGAGCTGCTTTTGCTGTCAGTGAACACGGCCGAGCCATCAGGCTGCAGAGCAGGGACCTGCAGCTTGCTGCACACAGCCTGCGAGCTGGAGCTGCCACACTCGAGGCACAGTTTGCATGTGCAGAGCAACTCCAGCGGTGCAGCCCAGCTTGGGACATCAAACGAGGTGAAACCACAGGCAGCCCCTCCAAGGGAGCTCGGCTCTGTGGTCACCCTGCTGAACAGCCAGCCCAGGGCCCGAGCACAACGGTGGTTTTGTTCTTGTGGCCACACCTGGCTCAGAACAACTGCAGTGAGCCCTCAGAGCACACGGCAGATGGGAAGAACTTGCAGGTACTTCCTACCCTGCAGTGAGTGCCAAAAAAAAGAGTAAAGTAATCTTAAATAGAGTCTGAGGCCAAGCAGTAAGTTTGTCCTTTATCAGGGTCTTGTGTCTTGTGCCACCAGTGCTACCTGTGCCCAGAAAACTGCAGAGCAGACATCAGATACCCAGATCTGACGCTGCTGGGCTGCTGCTCACAGGACAAATGATGCTGCCCTACAAGCCTGGCCATCTCATCAAGCCTGGCCCTCACACCTTGCTCCTTGTGCTGAAGGAAGAATAAACTTCACAGGAGTTTTTTTCCGTATCCCCTGCCTCCCCCTTGGAATATTGTATATTTTGAAGCTGTCTTTATAAAACTGAAGCAAAACACAGAGGATCTTGTTCTTCACAGTGTTGCTCAGTTTTGTAGAGTTGGTGTAAAGCGGTGAAAACCACGGCAAGCTTGGAATGCTCCCATTTCTCACTCACTTGGTGTGACTGTAAACAACCACACGACGGAAAATCCCAGAGAGGTGTGCGGGACTTTGCTGGCCTTCCAGGATTCAACAGAAAGGCTGTTATTTACAAATCTAGAAGAGAAGCTTTAGGTTTGCAGAGTTCTCACTCACACGGTGAGGGTTTACCAGTGCAGTCTTTCAGGGCTCTGAGAAGAATTCCACAGCTGTAATCTCAAGCACCAGTGTGAAACTACTGTCACTGAGCGTGTAATTCTGTGCCTGGGGCTCTCAGGACCCCTCTCTAATAGACCAGAGCATGGATCAGTTGTGTTACGTGTATTTTAGATAATTCGTGCTTGTGAGAAATGCATGTATGAAATATGTTATATTGGTAAGAAATATTCCTGTTAGTTTTTTTAAGCACTCAAGCCGGGGACGGGAAGGTTGCTTCACAGTATTTGGAAACCGCAGCTGGCAGCAGGGAGAAAAGGAGTTAATTTGCAAGCGAATGGACGTGGCCGGCTCGGAGATGGGTGCTTCTCCAAGGTAATCTGAGGAACACTCAGGCGATGAATACTTGATAAATATCTCAGATTGAGATAGCCAGAGCCATCAAGAAGGCGCATCTCAATGTCGAGTTCCAGTAACCCTCCGATTGGCATACATCGCTTCCCAGACACAGTTTTGTTCAACTCAGCGCAGAGAAAAGAGACTCTATGAATATGTGGGACTTTGAATGGAAAGGAAAGCCCGATCGCCGAAATCCCTGCCTCGAGCAAAATAAACTGTATAAAAGACCACTTGAGCAGGACGGTCGGGATGAACATAGGATGAACCTGTGTCTCACCCAGCGCCGATCCCGGGCTCGGCACTGACCTTTTTTGTGTTTTGATAGTGGCTTTTCGCTGTTCTCTAAATTTATATTTGGACCATTTAATACATTTTCTTTAATTAATAAATTGGAGCATTCATTGATAACAGTTGTAAGGACAGTGTCAGTCTGGAATTCGCCAGGATCGCTGGAGTCGAGCACTCGGTCTGGAAATAAAATACAATGGTGTTCCATCTGGTACCAGTCAGAATTTTCAGATGTTTCTTTCGTGCAGTGCACAGTCAGAAGGGCATGAGCCGGGCGCTCAAAGGCTGCTCCTCTTTTCCCGTTCTCCCTCAATTCTCCTTTATGCAGAGGAAATCATCTGATTGCTCCGTGGCTGTTTCCGTGTCTCTGTGATGGAGGTGTTACCTGCTTCCCTCTGCAGGGCAGTCCACTCTGGGCTGAGTCGGTGTCACTGACGAGGAGTGTGCCCCTGATTTCCAAAAAGCACCACCAGGCTCGCCGTGTTTGCTGTCACTGGCATTAAGAGCGGTACGAAGCCATGGGTAGATATGAAGTAGCCCATGCAATAGAACTATCAGATCTCAGAGTGGCTGCTGGTAAAATACACATGGGGGTCTGATGTGCGGGGCCTCAGGCTGAGCTGTGCACCTAAGGAGAGATTGTCCAGATCCCACGCAGTTTTGTTGGGATAAATCCGGAGTAATTGAACAATTTTCGAGTGTATTTGATATTAATTGACAGAAGGAGCAAACCCGAATATCTTGCAGAGAAAAGGATGAGTTCTGATGGCAGACGCACGCTGGAAAGCTTCATCGTTGAACCTGATTATTTTTTAAGATTTTGGTGGGGAAGTTTTACTGCTGCTTGCAAGCAGAAAATGTGCAATTGTCAACGAGATCCACGTTTTTTTTTAGTCCCTCAGAAGCTGCAATCCACATTAACCTTCCACCTTCAAGCAGAGAGAACTAGTGGTTTGGGGAAAAAAAAAAAAAAAGGAAATAAAAAAAGGAAATAAAAAAGGGCAGTTTTTTTTTTTTTTTCTCGGCGGCATCTAGGGGGGTGGGTGAGAGGGGGTAAAAAAAAAAAAAAATCTTTTATTTTAAAATTATCAACAGGTATTTTCCGTCGAGCTTGGCGGGGGGGATGAACGCCCGGCCTGAGGTGAGGGGGAGGCGGGAAGGCGGCGGCGCGCGGGCCGCCCTGAGGGCCGCCCGGGGCTGACAGGGGCCGCCGCCCGCCGCGGGCACGGCCCGGCCAAACCCGCAACTTGTGCCAAAACTTTCCGAAGTTAATTAAAACAGCCCCCCCACCACACACACACACCCCTCCCCGCGCCCGCCACCGCCGGGCTCCGCGCCGCCGCTGCCTGCCGGCGGTCCCTGAGGGGAGCTCCATTGTCTGTGAGGGGATGGCCGCGCACCCCCGCCGCGCCCCCGCCCGCCGCGCCCCCGCCCTCCGCGCCGCCGTGCGCGGGGCGCCGGGCGGCCGCGGCGGGTGGCTGCCGGCTCTCCCCCAAAGTTTTTGGATCCGCGTCTCCTCATGATGTATGGATGATATATTGCATTGTGGGTGTCAATATAACTGACGGCCATATTTGCCGGTGCTGCTACTGCTGTAAACAACCCAAAGTGTCTGGGAGACACGGAGACGCTTCGCTGAATTTCAGGACGCTTCTCCTCCTCCCGCTGGCCATGTCTCTGGGAATGTCTTACAAGCCCAACTTGAACGCCCACATCCCCGGGACTCCCCTCAACCCGGGTAAGTCCGCGGCGGCAACTGGGTGGCAAGTTTGGGAGGCGAGCGGCGGGTGCCGCACCGGCACCTGGGGGAAGCCCCGGACTCGAGTTTGTGCCCAGTCCGGTATGGCGGGGCAGCGGCTCCGCGCCGCCATTACCCGCGCCCGCCCGCCCGCCGGCCGGCGCCGCCAGCCCCGCTCCGCGCCGCCCCCGCGCCGGGCACCGCGCCCGCCCGGCCCCGCGCCGCCGCCGCCGCCGCCGCTCCGGGGCTCCGGCCGCCGGGTTTCCTCCATGCTCGGCTCCCCGGGGCGGCTGATTGATCTGGATCAGGAATATTCCGGCGGCGCCTCAGCGAGGACCGCTGCTGGCGGGACGCCGCAAGTGCGGCCGCTCGCCCCGCGCCTCGCCTCGCCTCACGCCTCCTCCGGCGGCGGGGCCGCCCCGGGCCGCGCTCCGCGGGCCGGAGGGGAGCTCCGGGGCCCGGACCTCCGCCAGCGGAGGCGCGGCCGGCGCCTCGGGGCGACCCTCGGTCAGCGCTCCCCCGTCGGAGTCTCCCCCGCATCCCGAGCGGAGGAGCCCTCTCCGCTCGCTGGAGACTTTTTGGAGATGGGGGGGCACACAGGGGATTGCACTATTTCTTAAAAAACTACTCTTTAAAAATCACTCCTCGTCCTTGGATTTGTACAGGAGTCCTTCCAACTTTCCTCTTTAAAAAGTTTCCTTGACAGCGTTAACTTTCTGCCTTTTTTTTTTTCCTTCTTCTTCTTTTTTAAACTACGTCCCCCGTTTTTCTCTTCCCGATTTCCGAAGGCATCAGCCGGCGGGTTTTTGCCGGTGCTGTGGTGCTGCTGTACATCGGGTGTGCGAATCGGTGCAGCCTGAACAAAGCCGCAGCAGCAATTGCTTCGCTGTGGGATATTTGGAGGGGATCTCGCTAATCTGTGCTCGTCGGCTCCGATTAAACCGCACCAAAATGGAGAAGTTGGTTCTGACTTAAAAAAATCGTATTCGTCTCCCATGCCCGCAGCCCAGCCTGCAGGACTGGCATCACACAGCCACAAATCAGGCTGATTTTCTTTTTTTTTCCCTGAGAAAAAGTTTTGGAGTTGGGTTTAGGAGGGAGGGAAATGTGCCTGGGTGATTTTTACAGCACCGTTAGTGGTTGTGATCCTGGGAAGCTGAGGAGCCAAAGGGATCTCCGGGATGCATCTCTATTCTAGCTACCAGGAGAGCGGCAATCGTATTTTACTGCAAGGGCTCGTCACCAGCTGGTGGATGAGCCGAGGTGGCTGTGCCACCTCGATCCTGCATGGAGCTGAGCTCGGTGGGGCTGCGAGGGTGCAAAGGCTCGGGGAGCCGGGGTCGTGTGTGGGGAGCACCGTGGGGCTCGAGTGCTGCTCTACGGAAGGGTCAGGGAGCAGGGGATGTGCCGAGGATTTCTGACAAAAAGCAGAAGTGTCACCGGAGGGGGGAAAAAAATTTAAAAAAGAAACAAAGCAAAGCCCAGCAAGGGAAACCGTTCTCCTGCCGGCTCCCACGAGAACCTGTGCCTTGCTCTCCGGAACAGCCGTAAAATTGCAGGGAAAACAAAGGTGGTATTTTGCGATGGTGGGTGAGGGGTGGGGATTAGGTCATGCAGTGGAGGGGATCCGAGTCTGGCTGCTCTGCGAGCAGGGACTGCAGAATCCCGGCTCAGACATGCCGCGCACAATGCGAGCCGAGCGGTGAAGTTTCTGTCTCCAGCCCTCTCGCTGCCGTGTCTGTGCTTTCCAACGCTCCGGCTGCGATCAGGGCTTTGGATTCTTTCATGCAGTTTTATCTTCCCCTTCTCTCCCACCCTCCTTTTCCCCTTGTATCGGCAAGTTAGCAGCAGTTTGCTGTCATGCTGGAACTATTCTTGTCTAAGTTGTCCTCTCTTCTGAGTTCGGATCATCCTCAACACCCCCAGAATCTTTTCAATGAAAGAACATCCTCCTCTGAATCCAAAATGGGCTCTCTCTTCCCTCCCTGTCTTCTGCCATTATCCTCACGCACCAGCTCTTCCTCTAGCTAGTGGTATTGCCAGCACCGTGGCCTAAGGCCAAGGGACTTAGACAAAGCAGTCCTTGCAGTTGCACATATCGCATTCAGAGTGATATGACTGCAAATGGCCCCCTCCTTTCTGGAGCTTAATTCTGATTTGGAGGAGATTGCTTCTCTATTGTGCCTAAATTAAATGCCCCCCAGCCAGGAGGATAAATCCTAGGTTTGCTTCCAAAACTGGGGTGAAGGACCCCCACCCCCCCCACCCCCCACCGTCCTGCAGAGGAGAGGAAAACAGGAAATCTGTCCCTTTTGGCCTGAAATCAGCCCTGCAGAAACCTCTCTATATGAATGCTGAATATTTTGGTCTCGGCCGACGGAGGGCTCTGGGCAGCTGTGGATCTCACAGGGATTTTCCTCTGGGAGGTAATGCTGCTTCCCTGCAGTGCAGGGCTTCTGGTGCAGGAGTATTTGGGAAGGCAGTGTCGACTCAGCTCTTGGAGCCGTGTCCTTGCTGCAGAGCAAACTCCTCTCAAGTTGAGGCTGAGAGTAGCCACTCTGCAAAATTATACTTAAACTGCACATCAGTGAGATGAAGCAGTTGTGGTTGGTGGGTGCCTGGGCTCTGTTCTTGCATGGGAGCATGTTTTGGAAATCCAGTGCTGGACTGAAGTCCAGAGGGAGAGGAGCTGGATGTGGGGGAGGAAATACAGGGAGGAAACCTCCGTGGGTTGTCGGCAGATCTGGGGATGACTGTGGGTGAGGAAAATGCAGCTGCTCCACAAGTGACTCAGGATGCTGGAAGCATCTGGGTGCTGACTCCTCTGCCTTACACCAGGCTGAGGGAAGGAGAATGTGTTGTCACAGCAGAATTCAGTGCCTGTTTCTCTTCCCTGTTGCCCAGGTCAGCTCTGACACTTGGCCCAGGGTGGCTGCAATCAGGCTTGCAGTGTTTTGCCCAAATTTTGTCCAAAGTCACCTTCCTGTGAGTGCCTGTGCTTAGGGAATTGGGTTACTGCATGTAGTAGCCCAGGCTTTCAATTCCAAGCTGCCTGTGCTTGGGGAGCCCCATTTAATCTCCTGCACAAGCACCTTCTCTGCCTGGGCTGTAAATGAGCTCTATTAGGGACCTGCAGTGGCTCTACCTTCCCAGCCTCACCTGACCCTGCAGTGTCCCAGGGGAACCTCGGTTACCTTTTCTAACAACCTTGTTTTGATTTGTTTGTCTTCTCTTGCTCATCCTACTGATTCCTGGGAAGTACTGTTTCCTCCTCATCTGTCTTGTGTTTCATCTTGTTTGACTATGTCTCAGTGAGGGACCAGCTGCTGAGCCGAGGTGAAGTAGAGCATCTCCATTGACTTAAGCCGAGCTTGACACTTACACCAGCCGTGAATGGGTCTGTAGTTTGTTTTTCACCATGTTTCCATGTGTTTTCTGGCTCAGTGGATATTCACCAGCATTCCTATTTTGTTTAGACTAAGCACAGGTCAGAGAAAATATGTTTCAAGATACAGAAGCTAGCAGAAACAGCTTGGGATTTTCCTTTACTTTCATTCTCATTCTTGCAGAAATGTCAGGTTTTGAGACGAAGTCCTGTTCACGTAACAAGGCTTAAAAACTGTCATCTGTAGGGTCTGGAAACACCAATACCAGCTGACAGTGACAAGGGAAGGAGCTGTGTCTTGGCTCCACGTGAACAAGTGGTGGCCTGTACAATAAGTGCTGCTGTAGCTGAGGACTCTCAGTGCACCTGCCACACCTCGCAGCAACCACAAGTTTCTTGTGAAAAGTGCAAATTCTCACTGGGAGGTGAAATGAAAACCATTTCCCTGCGTGGGGCTGTAGCTGGCAGCTGGAGAGACCAGTTCCATTGAGCCCTGAGAAACGATACCAGCACACGAGGCCGGCCCTTATGTTCTCAGCACTGCAGTGCAGACTTGCTCGAGCACATGGCTTGCTTGTCGCCCTTTACAGAGACAGCTTCTGTTTGATATTGTTGACCATATTGAGAGGTTGTTTTTGGAGTGGGAGTACTGAAAAGAATACTCTTTGTAGGCAGAACAGAGAGCAAAGTGTTTGTGCCTTAGCAGGGGGGATAATTTCTAGGAAATATGCTCCCCTCTCCAATTCAGACTGAAATTTGCGGGATCCCTGATCTCTTGAAGTCCATGTGAAGTTAAGTACGATGCAAAAAGAAACTCTCTAGACATGTTTTAGAATTAGCAATTTTCAAGTGGACTTGTTTGGGCATTTAGAAAATGGGCATTTTTGGCTTTGCCTGCCTGAGTGTTTTGCTTGAGAGCAGTTTTCACGGTGTGGTTTTCACAGTCAGCGAATCTCCATGGTCCCCACCCAACACCTTGGTTTTGCTGCAGAGTGGTTTGGGTTCATGCTAACTGGATTCCTGCTGGAAAAAAAAAAAAGTGGCCCAAAAGCTCCTCTCCAGTTGTGCAACACAGATGCTCCATCCCTTACAATGGGAACACAAGGATCCAAACCAAAGATGGCACAGCTTTGAACCATACTCCCCTAGTCTGGGAGACCAGACTAAAATCTAACCTTAAGTCATACCCCCTCAGGCCAGCTACATGTGGTGTACACATACCAAATGCTTTAATCTCTTGATCTGTTCCTTGTGGTGCCAAATAACTTGCTAGTGTAGGAATAGCTTAAGCAAGAAAAGAAGAATGGTGGGGAGTCAAGGGACTGGCTTTAGTTTTTCTGATAAAGAAAAAGACAGGAGGGCAGGAAGAGGAGACATAAACCATGACCGTTATCCACATGGAAAGATTAAATAGCACAAGAGTACTAGAGGAAAGGCCCAGAGTGTGACAGATCAAAAGAGCAAGGCCTCTGGCTGTTACGATAAAGAATGTCCTAGTTCTTGAGAACATATTTATGTGTCTGTGCACTGCGTTTTTTTAAAAGGAAATAGTTTTATTCAAAGAAAGGTCTGTTCCTTCCACAAGGGCTGTTCAAGGGAGAAATAGTGGGTGAAAATACAATTTTCACAGCCAGTGCTATAAGGAATGGTTTGTGCAAATGAGAACAGGGTCCATTATTTTAAATTTTAAAAAATTATGGGCAGTTTGGGGGGAGTGGGGGCTCTGTTTGAGCTCTGGGTTGGCAACTGCTGTTAGAATTCAGTGTGTGGCTTGGCTGTGCCGTGGATCTACTTGTGTAGACATGCATGTGGTGTCCCATGGATGGCAAGGAGTTCTTATTGAACTCAAACCAAAGTGTGTAGAGGGTTAAGGAATAAAATATTCTTGTAGTCAGCCAAAACACTACAGCTGTGTTCAGCTACTCGCTGCAGAAATAGCTGTGCTGGGTGAAGCTGTTACCTCTCCCCTGGTGCTCGAGGATGCCTCATGGTGAGTGTTGGCAAAGCAGCTTCAGGAGCATTTCTCGTGTGTTTTCTTGCAAAGTTGCCTAGTTTAGGACAGAAGATTTTATATCCTTTCGGTACCACCCTCATTTCAGTCTGGTACCCCATATGGTCAGGACTCCGTGAGGAGGTCCCACAGGGTGTGGCAGAGACCATAACCTCCAGCACTGGGCTCTGGAGAGGTGGTGACCATGAGCCACTGAAATGGCAACAGCCTTGATGCTTCAAGCAGCCTCATCTTGAAGGGTCTGTGAAACGGAGGGAGAACTGTTGGGATTCCACAGACTGCACCACGTACCTTGGATAAAGTCCAGGCTACAGGTATCTCCTCTTGCATGCTCCCGTGTTCATCTGTGGAAAGAGTCTGTAAAACGTGGTTTTATAGGACCTTACAAAGTACAGGGCAGAAGAGAAACACACATCCAGTGGGATTGGGAAGCACACATCCAGTGGGATTGGAAAACACACATCCAGTGGATTTGGCCCTTGGCTTGTCTAAGTCACTCCTACATGAGTAACTCGGTGAGTTGTGTGACTGTTCCTGGTTTTCCTTTGCTGCCTGTGGAACAGGGGGTAGCTGAGCTGTGTAGATGCCTTGGCATCTGCCAAAGTGGATCAGGTGAGTGTACCCAAGTGTTCCTGCTCCTGCTGCTTCCTTCAGGGTGCTCAGCAAGCTGCCTTCCCTGTTATTTTTCCAGCAAGCAGCAGTAATAGAATTAAGAATTAAAACTTGAAGCAGAAAATTGGTCATCATTGCTCAGGCTTGGAGCTGAAGGGATCCCTACAAACCTATCAGGAATTAATGAAAATGTTCCCGGTCAGCAAGAGTTTAGGCAAACAAAGATTGATTTGAGATCCTTTGTCTCTCAGGGTGTTAATTTGGGCTGAGAGGCTGCTGGAAGGAAGAGATTTTGATACCAAAATCTCATTTCTGTTTGCTGAACCCCCCCCCGCCCCCGCAAATTAATAAAGATTAATATTAATTAACAATGAAATCACTATATTTTTGTGGGGAAAAATGCTTGTGGCAGTCTTCTGCTGGAATACAGAAATAAAAGACATTGTTTGCACTAGAATAAGTGGGGATCTACAAGGTTTTGTGTACGTTTAATTGAGAAAGGAAGGGAGGAAAGTGTGTTTATTAATTTGGGTTTTAAACAACAGCAAGCACTAAGACAATTTGGGATGTGATAGAGGGTGCCACTGAAATTCAGTACCAAGCATACTCCCTTTTCGATCCTGTCAGTTCTTAACTGTCTCCATTGTCATTTTAACGTTGGAGAGAGCAAGCCTCAATTTAGATCCCCCCTCCTTTTTTCTCTCTAGTGAATACCTAATCATCACACCGATTTTTGACTGGGTATTGACTGTGAGACTTCCTGGCCTAATTTCTAACTATAATAGCAATATCTGGTGATTTTTTTTTTTTAATCCGAGATACACAGACTGTTCAGACATGCAGACGAATTTTGGGTTAATTGAGTAATAGTCATCCGAAACCCAGGGCTTCTCCCTGAGATTAACATACAAAGTGATAGGTCAAAAAGCTTGTTGCCCTGTGAGATACTAATACCCCCCCTCCCCCAATTAATTTCATTTTCATGATCGCATCTTTTAAAATTGAGGTGAAACCAAGGATTTTTCTTTTTTTCCCCCCCTCCAGCTGAGTTTGACTGGCACAACTTCTGACATGGATGTATGGAGGCTGGTACCGCGGCCAAGCCAAATCCTTTCCTTTGTTCTCCGGGCCTGCTGCTGCTGCTGATAAAGTGGTCGGCGCATGGCATTATGTCTTATTACATTTTTGATGCAGACTGCAAAGAAACGGGTAAACTCACCATGGTTACCACGCTCTGTCACTTGGCAGGGCCCGGCGCACTCAGCGATGGCCTCTAGTGTCTGCAGCGCGGCTCTGCAGCGCCCCGGCCGCGCTGCTCCGCGCATCCCGCCCGCCTCGGCGCCGCCTCCCCCGCTCCCTGCTCGCTTGTGTCCCTCGGAGCTGCCGAGTCGCAGCTGGGCTCAAGCTCCCGTGCTGCTTCCACGCCTCTGAAACTTTTCTTGGTCGGCGGATGCGGATCCAACTTTCTGCTTTGTGCTGGAGAGTTTGTCTCTCCTATCTAGACGTACACCCTGCGGTGTTATCTCCTGCAGACCAAGTGCAGGTCATTGCTTAAATCAAGAGAATGTGAAACAGTCACTAAATTGTCTGTGCTGTGATATATCACAGAATATGCTGAGTTGGAAGTGACCCATCAGAGCCATCGTGTCCAACACCCAGGACACCCTGAGACTCACAGCATGTGCCTGAGAGCATTATCCAAACGCTTCCCAAACCCAGGCTTAGTGCTGTGACCTATTCCTTGGGGAGCCTGTTCCAGAGTCCACCATCTCCTGATATCCCTAACCAATATGTTTTCATCAACCCGTATGGGATCAATAAGTTGCTCTAGGTTTCGGATGGGCTGCAGCTCAGTTTTGCTCAGTGGGTAGAGCAGGATTCTCGAGCCTGGTCATGGGAATCCCTGCCTTATTCCCATCCAGTTTGGAGCTCCCAGCTCTTGGATGTGACTGCTTGCAACAACAGTTGTTCAGAGACAAGTCTTTGCAGGATGGGTCTTTTGTTTTATTGTACATGAGGAAAAATCACTTAAGCCTTTCTCTGCTTAATTGAGGTAATTAAACCTTCTTACCTTGCAGCACAAGGGGCTCATTAATGTTTTTGAAGCATTTTGAAGTGCTTGGAAAAAAGATGTGGTTTGCTGTTGTGTCATGTTTAGTAATTGTTGAAATTCAGTCATCTAGATTTGAAGTACTGAGTTTCACATGGAGAAATCTTGCACTTGTGTGTGTATTTTGAGCTGATAATGTGAAGAACTAATTGAGAGAATAGCTGACAACTGTGCTGTTCCTACAGTGCCCTATGGGTGTGTTGTTTTTTTGGGGGGATGTTAGTATGCTTAAGCAAAAACCTCAGTGATGAAACTGCAGGTTGTAATGACATAAACTTTAGCAGCTTTGTTAAAGACAAAGAGAAACCGTGCTTTTTTTAAGGTGACCTAGTGACCAGCCCAATTTGCCCTTTTGGGATTTCACATCTGGTTAACTAGTGAAAATTAAGAACATGGTCTCTTCTCTTGATGAATGTTATCCTGTGATAATTTTGAAGTGGAAAGAGACTTCCCATCTGAGGACAAGAGTCTGTTCCACTATGTTCAGCAGAGCTTTTTACAGAGTAACTGCTGGCCCTTTCTTTTTGTAGAGGGGAAAATAGGAATGAAGTAATTTGCAACTTTAAAACAAAGCTAGAGATTTACATAGTTCTGAGCCCCAGTGACTTATAGCATCAGTTTAATTTAGGTTTAAATGAAGGCTGGTAAATGAGATCTGTTTCTCATATGAAAGACAGTTGGGAATTTTCAGCAAAGGAGTTTGTAAGGGGGGAGATATTTCCAGACAGCAGGCAGTCTGTGTCTGTGCCTACAGGCAAAGGCAGCGGCATCCATGGATGCAAGGGCACTTGAGTGAAGAAGTTCAGTGGTGTAATGCTCCCTTGCTCCCAAGTGCATAACCAGCAGGTTTTTAGCACACTTGTGAAGTGGGCAGTATAATTAAGCCCCTTAAAAAAAATCGAATTGTTGTTTCTCAAATCTAAATTCTTACCATTGTGGGGCAAGGGGGAGAAAGCATTTTGATTGCTCATTTCTGGAGCAGTTTGTCAGTGATGACATTAGAGTCTGTTTCTGGAGCTCGTAACTGACTCAAAACTCATTAGATGTGAATATAATCTTTTATAACTTTAGAAAAAGTAACCATAACACAAAGTGATGCTATTTTCCCTTTGATCTACTTATACAGCACAATTTGACTAGCTAAAAATGTTTGATATCACACAAAGAGGAATAATGGTAGCACTCCTCGCCTCCCATGTCACACAATGAGCAGCAGATCTGATATACCTCAACTGACTGTGCCCTAGGAATAGTTTTGGCATTGGCTGAAAATAGTACTGAGGGTAACTTGCTTTGACCATGTGATGACACTTTGAGTTGCAAAATTACTTTCAGATAACTTGCACTGAAAAAGTAAAAATAGCACGGCACATTAGACTCATCTGTGTGGAATGTATATATGCAAAAATAGGGCTCCTTGATACTTACAGTTTGTCTAGGCAGAACAACCTGTCATGCTACACTCTGCTTCACTTTTAGGCAAACAATTTGCACTGGTAATGCTGCAGGCTGTGCTATTTCCAAGTGTTCATCAAACATGAGAGAAGCATTAATTCAGCCATTCTCTTCCTAACAGTGATGCTCAGAAATGTCATTAGTGATCTTAGACAAAGGTGAGAGGTCACAGCTTTAGGAACAAGTGATTAAAATGTCTCCCAATGTAACAGACTAATTAATCTTTAGGTAATAACAGGGTTTTTTTTCTCTCTTTTCTCTCTGCAGCTGGGGGTGTCCACTCTCCCTCCACAAGTATGGCAACATCGGCACAATACAGACAGCTCATAAACGACTACGGCCCCCCATCCCTAGGCTATACACAAGGGATGCAGGTACAGCTCTGCTTCTTTTCCTTTAATCAGATCACTGACCCTACATTTGCATAGAAGCAGGGATTGTGGCCTGTAATCTGAGGTGTTTCTCCCTCCCACCAAGGTCTGAAATCAAACCCAAATGGCAGACTGCTTCCTCGCACATGTCTGGGGATCAAATTAGGCTAAGCTGAGTGCTGAGTGAGGTTGGTTCCTAATTAACTGCTAGTCCTGTCCTGTCTGAGTCAGAGAAATGTCTTGAATCATGTTCTGTAAGGGCACTTACATATTTTAAAGTTATTTGTTAAAAGCCCAATATTTCTATTCAGTTTTATCTTCTGAGTCTCCCTGCCTGGTGAACTTCTCCATAAAATATACACTGTAACACTGAAAAACCAGGTACAGGGTTAAATAAGCAGTTTGAGGTTTTCTGGTTTTGCAGGACTGTTTTAACTTTGCTTCACCCAAAGTCCAAGGCTTGCAGCTGCATCCTCACAGTTGATCCCAGTTTTTGAAGGGCACGTAGCATTGTGTCCAACTGTAGCAGCAATTAAAAAAAAAATCATGTTTATATAATAATCCTGAAATTTTGTTCTTGTGAAAAGTGATTTACAGGGCTATCTCTGGTCTTCCATAAACTTCTGTTTGCTGTTTCTTGTAATTGTTTTGGTTTCACAGTATTTGACTGAGATTAATCTACTTTCAACTACAGGGCACCAGCAGCAGTCAAGTACCACAGAGCAAATATGCAGAACTTCTAGCTATCATAGAAGAATTAGGAAAAGAGATTAGACCTACATATGCTGGGAGTAAAAGTGCGATGGAGAGGCTAAAAAGAGGTAACTTTAAAACTTATTTAAAAAAAAATCGTTTCCCATCCACTTTGTGCACTGACTACTTGTATACACTTAATGACAACTGTTTCTTTTGAAAAGAAACAACTTGAGCTCCTCCTGAAAGTGGGAGTATTAACCAGCAACTGAAACCTTGGGATGCTCTATCTGAGCAGTACTTGATAGATAAACAGTGACAAAACGTGTCTCATGTGCATAGGGGGAGTTTCAGTTCATAATTCAAATAAAAATAATTCTTATTGTACAACCTTTCATGGATACATTCTTTCAGGCTCCTGGTGATTTTCTTGCCCTTTCAATTCCCTTTTCTCCCCACTCCCCAAACTCCAAAGCCAAGCATTGTTTGCATCTCATATACATCACCCCTCTACTTGGCCCAGGAATCTTCACTGAAGTGCACTTTGACTAAAGAAATACAACACGGTTTTAGTTCTCACTGAGGCTGGTGGAGAAAAGAGCTACAAAAAAAAAAAAAAAAAAAAACAAAAAACAAAAACAAAAAAAAAAAAAAAAACCAAAAAAAAAAACAACCCAAAAAGGTGTTAGGGAAGGCTGTTCAGGCTGAGATGTCAAACTTGAACAGAACTCTGCAGAGGAGAGTGGGGCTGCTTAGGCTCTGTTACCTCCTGTCAAGTGCATGTCATTAAAAGTCCACTAGAAAGGGACAGAGCAGCTTTTAGGGCTGGCTGATGAGTGTCTCCAGCTTTGCTTTGTCAGCTAGAAGGGGTAATAAAGCCCTTTCCTTGCAGTGTAAAAGAAACCCCTGCAAGTCCCACTGCTGACATCAGCCTGACATTGTCCTCTGCAGGGGACGTGCAGGGATATTTCTGAAGGAGCAGTGGGACATTCCACTGCTCCAGCTCCTGAAATGACCCTGAAAGGCCACAGACAACAGTTCTACTGGCAGTTCTCTTCTTCTCTAGCATGACATGCTTACTTTTTCCTCCTTTCCTGTGCTCCTTGTGATGAGATTGGCTCATGCATTCACCCCGGAATGGGAATGTTATTGTAACAGACTAAGTTCAGCACCTTGCAAATCCCCCTTACACTTACCCCAGACTACAAAGCTGTATTTAAGGCTCAAGCATTATGGAAGAGTAATATATCTGCCATGACATGCAATAAAATGACTAGTAGCTGTTCTGGGAAAGGATGCAATAAAGCCTGCTGATGAGTGGTAAGTGGAATCTGGCCCAGCTAAAATCAATGTTGCCGGAGTCTCTCTTTATTGCATTGCTTGAGTCAGTGTTAATAGATCATGAATGGCAACAGGCTAATGGGGACAGCTTGAGAGAGACTGAGAGAGATGCAGATGTTCTCTGGACTGGATGGTTTAGCTCAGGGAGGAAAAAGTTGCTTTGCTGCCTCTTGCAACAAGGTATGTTTAAGATACAGTGCTGCCACTGTGACTTGCCAGTGTTGCACAAAATCCTGAATAAATACTTTTTGCTGCCATCTTTTGGTCACAAAGCTACCTCTCTTTCCATTTTGGGAGCCTGGTGGCTGAAGGAGCATGTGCAAGTGTGAGAGCACAAGTGATTGAGAGTGACACGTGAGTGCTGCCTCCATGGCCATGGAGGTTATCCCTGAATAAAGTCCCTGTGCCCAGCTCTGCTACTGACCTCTAAAACTGGCCAAATTCCCAGTGTTCTACATTATTCAGAGTAGTTCTGCTGCATGGACTGGGCATCCTGCCACCAGATCCAGGTCTAACACGCTGCTTTGAGTTCATGCTTCTGCATCCCACAGCTGCAGCTTTCCTCCTCTGAGGCAGTTTAACCCTCTGCAAAGTCTTGCGCTCATCAAGTCCTCCCAGGTCAGTAGGCTGCTGCTGTGATCTGGGCTAGCAGCCTTCTAGAAACAGAAGCCATTATCTCTAGAGATTAACCCCCATCTATTGCCTTACTGCCCTTTCTCTACCTTGTTAAGGAGCATGATGAGCAGAGAAATCACCTTCTGTCTTGCCTAGTCAGCAAAATATAAACCTTTGTCATAGAAAAATCTGTCCACCTCTCATTTTAACATCTATCTCAAGCTCTGTTCTTTCAGTAGCTCTGTGAGCATGAATCTATATTTAGTTCCAGGATTATGAACCAAGGTCCAGATTGCTGGAACTCAAGGCAACAGGACTTGTAGTGGAAAATTCCACATTATGTCTATCAGACGAGAGCAGACACGGCAGCGTGTAAAGTGGTGATGATTTACACTGGGAGCTGAGCCAGCGTTAGGAGGTTACTTTCTGCACACACCATAAAAAAGAAAAGAAATCTCTTATTTTTACATGAGACACAATTTGTCTTTGAACAGTATTGTGATGGCTTGGCTTTTGATGCATTCTACCAGAGGAGAACTATCCCAAGGCATTAAGATCTTGCTAAAATGACTCTCCAGGTAATTTTGTAATTTGTTTCACTCCACTAGCAAAATAACTCACTGGTAGGTAAGTTTTTTTCCCCCCTTAAATCTTGTATTTTAAGGAGGCCCACATTGCATATTAAGATCTACCTGCCACTGCAGACTTACAAATTTTCCTGTGTTCTGACTCCTGGTTTAGTCCCTTTTCAGTTTATAATGCAAGTTTGGGAAGGCAGACTTTGTTTAGTGGCAGCGGATGTTTGGGGAGCGAGGGCTGTCCCCCTTTGCTGAGGCCTTCTGTGGTAGCCTTGGCAACTGGGGACAGAAATACATAAACCTTTCTGTGGACTGTCACTGCAAGTGTGGCCTGAATGGGATGATTTAAAACATGTCCAACTCTTTTGCAGGCATTATCCATGCTAGAGGATTAGTTCGGGAATGCCTGGCCGAGACGGAACGAAATGCGAGATCCTAGCCCAGTGGTTCAGCTGCAAGGTTCTCAACTCCTCATGAAGAAAAAGTAACACTTATTCTTTTTGACTCTTGAAACATTCAGACAAACTCCTTTATTTTGAATGTTTTACCGTTCTTGTTTTGCCCTTGCAAAAATGTACAGTTAAAATGGAAAAAAAACCCAAGGATTTTTCAACTTACTGAGGGTTTGCATTTTCTAACGACGTTAAAACTCCCTAAAATGTTTCTAAAACATGGAAACTGAAGTGCATGCAGAGGAGTGCTCTTTCTCTCCTATATTTCAGTTCTCTTCTTATCCAGCCACAGCCTCATTCTGTTTTTTTTTTCCTTTGACTATATTCACTTATCCCCAAAACGTCAATCTTTCAAAGTTTGACATAAGCTCTAAGGACTTTTTTTAATAAATGCAGAGTAGCATGCTGTACCTAGTAGTCTGCTAAGTCACAATTTGTCATACAGCATAGACCCTGCTTAGAAATAACCTTCCCTTTCTCTTATTTTTTTCCTTTTTTTGTTCACTTTGCATAAACATTTGCATGACTGTTAGTGCTTTGAAGTCCACTTAAAGTGCATGAGCTATATGGAAAATAGGGAAACCTATTAAATAATAACAAGGTCCTGGAAAGCTAATTTCTACATTAAGGCTGGAGATTTCAGTTTAAAGTTTGCAAAAAAAAAAACAAAAAAAAAAAAAAGAAAAAAAGAAAAAAGAACATTCTGGATAAATTACTAAAACTGTTATTTGCATCTTTGTATGTATTTATTACTTGACGTAATAAAGCTTATTTTCATTAACAGTTTGTATTAAAACTATGTACAGTCACTTTAGTCAGATTCATACTCCAGGAGCCAGAACTGTCAACAGATAAAAATTTAATCTTCATGCAGGAGTTTAGGAAAGGACAAGGGAAGGGGCCTGCAGACTGCTGGAGCACTCCATCCATGGCACAGGGTACAGCTGGTCTCTGGGACAAGGAGGTGAAGTTCTAGAAGTCTCTGTTGCCTTCAAAATCCATACTCTGGCTTTGGGTCTTTGTTGAAGGCCAAAACATGGTGGCAGCCGGTGAGGGTGCTGTCCAAAAATGAAAGAGAAGTTCTGGTTAAGCTGCTGGAATTGTTAACAGGATAAAACCAGGAAAAATGTACTTCAGGAGTGGCTTCAGAGGAATGGTGACAAAGGAAATGCAGCTGCATTTGTTCCTATAAAATGGGAAACTGTCAAAATGAGTGAAGGTACCAGCATGGCCAAGCTGAACTGCAGCACAGCAGAAACAAAACAAACAACTCTAATTAATTCATTCACAGCTTGGATGAACGGAACTCTGTTGCCTCGGGAGGCAGCTTCCAACACAGGTAATTTTTTTATCTGTAATGACTCAGTTTTACCTCTAAACTGGAGGGCCATGAGTGACCATCGCTGACCTGCAGGAGGGCCCTCCCTGTGCCCCAGTGCCCAGCACCACTCCAGGTAAGATCTGGAAAGCTGCTGGTTAAACTTTATTCCGAGCTGAGCAGGACAGAGCGTTTGTTCAGCTGATGGATCTGAACCAGTGACTGGTGTCTCTTCCAGCAGCAGCTCAGTTCACTCCCTCACAACCAGCATCCAAACCTGGTCACAGTTTGTAAAGGATTTATGTCACTGAAGGCACTGCCTGAGGAAGGATGGGAAGTGAGAACCTTTTAGTGCTGTTCTCACGTGCTGGAGCTCCCAGGAAGCAGCCCAAGGTGTCTTCTGCACAGAAGGAAAGAAATCTATTGATTTTTTTTGGTCTGTGCTAACAACGGTGGAAAGCTTATAGCTCCTCTTTAACAAGGATTCCTTTATCTCCTGGACCTGGCAGAAAAACTGATTGCTGAATGTGATTAATGAGATGGTGGCAGGGAGAAGCAGGAGTACATGAGTGCTTTTATCTCCTCAGCTTTACAGGAACAGCAGGTCAGCACTGGAGTTTCAGCTGTGCTTATGAAGCCCTGCATCATTTGTTAGCTGGAAACCTGTTTGGGTCTAATGGCAAACAATTCTCTTACCCTGCTAGGGCAAGGCAATATTTCACATGTTTATTTCTTATCCAATTGTTGCATCTCTTTAAAAAGCTTTTTCCTTTCTAGGTTTTCCTTTGCTCTTCTTTTTTTCTCCTGCTTTTGCTTCTCTGATGCTTTCTTCTCTTTAAAAACATCACTGTCTTCGCCTTTGTAGAAAAGGTCAACTTTTTCCTGCAGGATTTCCCTGGCAATCTTTCGGTTCTTCTCCACTGATCTTGTCTGATGGCACTGAAGAAATACAAAGGACATTTTTACTGAAACTTTACCCTCTTTATTCTTCAGCTTTCCCTTTCAGTCTATACATTCCTACCGTTAGAGTAAAGAAAATCCCCTCCTCCCCACGCCAAGAGCATCCTCCCACCAATAACAGCTTCAACTTTTAAATCCAGTTGATCTATTTTAATAATTATTTGCTACTGTAACTCATCAGACTGGCTTTTGCATTAAACTTTAATGCTTCCCATCTTACCCTGGAAAGCTGCTTGAGTTTAACTTAACTGTGTCTTCCCCTTGTGACAGGAAGCAAAGATTAATTTCAAGGTATTAATCCACAAGAAGCAGGTAAGAGAAATTCTTAAAAGGATCAGCAGAGTGATCAACTTGCTAAGGAAGAGATTCTAACTCACATGAGGGACAGGAATGTGACAGCTACAATGAAGATTAAATTAACTGCAAACTACAAAACTGTAACTGGGTGGCAAAGCCAGGAAAAACAGCTCTGACCCCAAGTTTATTTGTCTGCTGACAGCCAAGACTGCTTCTTGCTGAGACTATTTACAATATAAATATGAATATGAATATAAGTATAAATATGAATATAAATATATTTTTCCTCTATGCCACCTGCACTGTGATTATGCTTTATTCTGAAAGGAGACTTGGAAGTCCTGATGCAATCTGTGACTCAATAAAATAAAACACAATTACCTTCACTACAATCCCAGATGGAATATGCTTCAGGACAACACAGTTGTTTGTCTTATTTGTGGCTTGACCTCCTGGGCCATCACCTCTTACAAACTGTTCTTCTAAATCTGCCTCACTCAGTTCCAGGAGATTCAAAGAGTTCCTTTTTCTTGCTGCCTGAAGCAGGGGGACACTGGGCAGAGAGAGCTGCTGCTTCCTCAGAACCCACCGTGTCCATGATGGTGTTTGCACCCCTCTCAGTAAGAATGCAAAATTAAATAAACCTGGAGCATTCATACAGAAACCAGGACAGGGCTTCTCTGGAACGAAACCTGGAGTGGAATGGGAGAGAGAGGAGTTTATCATGAGAATCCTTGTTTTAAGATGAGCTGCTTTCGCTGCACATATTGAGCAGTATTTCAATATTCAGATTTATTTTCAAGGTTATCGGAACTGGTTTCATTTGCCTTCAAATATTTATCATGCTGAATAGAATTCTGGTTCTCAATTCTTAAAGTATTTTAAAAGGGATCTGGAAAACAGTAAATAAAAGAATACTCCTACCAACACTCGGAAAATACTAAACATAAAAAACCAAAACAGCAGTGGGAAAAGAGGTTATTTCAGCCTTGCAGTCTGACCTGTACAGTCTCACTGGGAACCTGATTTTTCCCAGGTCAAGGAATTACAAGATTATTAACAAAGGCACAGAGGAATGCCTGGAAGTGTGCATTTTCCTCATGGATAATGAGGAATGTCAGCTCCTACTCCTGTCAAGTGTCAGTCTTCAGTATCAGGTAAGCAATTAAAACAGTACATGCTGTTATGCTTGAAATGCTTTATTTGACCCAGAAGAAAATACTTCAGTATGTGAAGAAGTGCCACAAACAGAAAATTTGAACATAACTCTTGAAATTAAAAAATAATTAAAACAAAACTTTTATTGGCAGCTGCTACAGAAGTTAGTAACACTTTAAAATTAAGAATACAGGCAGAATAACGAGCAGCACTTCTGGCCAGTCCTGAACGAGCCTTTATTTAACGGGTTTCATCCAGCTCTACCCACTTACAGAACCCTTTCTGAAACCAGGACAGAAAACTCTTGATAAGGTTAAAAAACAATCACCATCCCTCTCATCCTATTCCTGCTGTTGGACACGACTAAAGCAGGAGTAAACACAGAAGATACCGGAGAACTGACTCCATTTCCCTCAGCGCTGCGCCCCGCCGCGGCCGCCCCGGCTGGCGCAGCGCTGCGGCTGGATCAGGCTCGGAGCGCGGCTCCCCGAACCGGGCCCGGGCCCGGGGCGACCGAGAGCCGAACCGGGCCCGGCCCCGGGGCAGCCGAGAGCCGAACCGGGCCCGGCCCCGGGGCAGCCGAGAGCCGAACCGGGCCCGGCCCCGGGGCGACCGAGAGCCGAACCGGGCCCGGCCCCGGGGCAGCCGAGAGCCGAACCGGGCCCGGCCCCGGGGCGACCGAGAGCCGAACCGGGCCCGGCCCCGGGGCAGCCGAGAGCCGAACCGGGCCCGGCCCCGGGGAAACCGAGAGCCGAACCGGGCCCGGGCCCGGGGCAGCCGAGAGCCGAACCGGGCCCGGCCTGCCCGGCCCCCGCCGCCCCCGCTCACCTCCGCCGGCCCTCCCGCACCGCGCATGCGCACGTTGGGGAGGCGGTACCACCGGGCTGATTGGCATGCCGCGCAGCCAATCGCTACGCGAGGGGGGCGGGGATTGCGCTCGCCCTCCAATCGGTTCTCTCGGGGAACGGCGGCGCGCGGGCTTGGCCGTGCAGCGAATCAGCGCGGGAGGCGCGCGCTCGAGGCGGCCAATCACGGGGCCGCGCTCAGCGCCGAGCGCCCTCTACCCCCGTCCCCGGGTTCGAAACTGCCGGCCGCCACTCGTAGGGCCTCGCCTGTTCGTCGCTTCACGGCCGCGGGAGGAGGCGGCTGCCGGGCGCCGTGGGCTCCCAGCGATGCGGGTATGAGCCGAGCGGGCCCGGGGGAGCAGCGCCGCCGCGCTTGGCCGGGCCCCCGCGCCCGCTCCCGGAGCCGCGAGGCCCGCCCCCGGCGCGCCGCCCCTTTCCCCGCAGAGTGGCGGGCGCTGCAGCCAATCGGAGCCGGCGGCGCTGTCAACATCGCGGAGCGCGAGGAGCGGCCGCCCAATGAGAGCGCGGGGGCGGGGCTTGGGCGGGGCGGCGGAGCCGCTGGGGGGGCGCCGGTGAAGGGACGGGGCCGCGGAGGGGCCGCGCCGGGTGAGGGGCGACGTGTGAGGGGCCTGGGGCGCAGCGCGGCGCTTGCGAGCGGACGGGAAGCACGCGGAGCCGGGGAGGGGGTTACGGACTGACGGGAGGCGGCCCTGAGGGCGCGGACGTGGCGACAGGGGTCCCTGCGGCTCCTGAGGGCGCCGCAGCCCCGGGACTCGCTGTGCCGTCTGGGGGTCCCTCACGGTCCGTGGGGAGGCCTGGCGGCGGCGGGGACCGAGACGCCCTGTCACCGTTTAGGTGTCGGCGAGGGATCGGAAGGAATCGGGTCTGGCTCAGGAAGCGCTGCAGAACCTCACGGGCTGTGTGTCTGCGCCGGCGTTGCCGTCGGAATCAGCGCCGCTGTTTCTGGGTTAAAAACGCCTCGCAGCTTGTTTTCTTTAGCCGTGCCCCTTTCTGCAGCTGCGTGGCCGTATCAGGACCGTGCCGTGCTGTGGGATCGATGGACGACAGCGCTCCCGCAGCGCGGCTACAGCTCGCTAATATTTTTTTTTTTTAATCGAGAACAGACTTCTGATGAGGTTATGAAACGAGCCTGTGCCACAGCTAAGTCCCACCCCTTTGCTGTGCTGCTGAGATAGGCCACCCGTGCTTATTCCATCCTGGGCTTTCGGGGGTGACTGATGCCGCCCCCATCCCTTGCTCCAGGGACACTGCCAGCCTCAGCTTCAGCTGTCAGCTTACAGCCTGGTAACTGCCAAGTTTTGCAGACTTCCGACCTCTAGGAAAAGAAGAAAGCCGTGTTTTTTTTTCTTCTTTATCCCACGAAGCTCTCCCAGAGGGCTGTGTGTGTGTCTGTGATAACTTCCTCCCAGTTGTGGCATTTTCAGCCCTACCCAGAGGAGATAGTGAGCGAGTGCCCAAAAAACATTTCTGCTAAAGCCAAGCAGACTCCAGTGAAACAGGGGAAAATAGGGCTGTTGTCCATTAGTTTCCTTCTGGTGAAAATATTTCATAATTCCAAAAGAACTAGAGGTACATCTCCAAGAATTTGCAAATAATGAAAACTTGAATCTGTAAAACCCATAAGCCCTATAAAGAGGGCTGTGCTTTGGTGGTGCTGTGCTTCTTTAAGGCAGCAGGAATTTGTTCTCTAGCATTATCAGACTACCAAGATGATATTTCTTAATGTCTCTTTTTACTCTCCATCCATGAAATGATCATAAGGTTTTCCTTCAGTGTTAGAACACAGGCTGAATTCACCAGGGTGTACAACATGCTGAAATAAGCCCTATGTAAGAACTGGTTAATTAATTATTTCGAGGGTTTTCTTAGTGAAAGTATGCAAACTGGAACAATATTTTAATCTCTTTATGGCCAGTCTGCTTTGAGTGCTGTAAGACTGTGGCCCAAGTATTGTGTATTTATTTATTTATGATGCTTTCAGTTACCCAGCTGCTGTTTTCAACCACTGTGGGAGTCCTGTTTGACTCCTTTTTTTTTTGTTATTTTATTAATTGGTCAGAAATGTAGCTCAATTTCAAAGCTTTCTGATTTAATGTTACATAATAACAATGAAACAAGGGATCTGTGAAAAAAGTAAGCCAAATCTTACACACAGAAATGGCAGAATTGGTCGACCCCAGTCTAACTCAGCTGGTCTCAGTTTTATTATTTTTGGTGAGTGTGTTTCTTCCAGTCAAGGTTCAGCTCCTCAATCACATCTAAATACATTGATAAGAGGGGACTTCCCACCTTGCACTGCTCTGTGGAGCCCCAGATTTAAGGAAAGCCACCGATCGGACCCCAGCAGCACGGTTTTACCTGGAATGTTTTGCATTCAGCCATCCTTTCCAGCCCAGTCTGGGTGTGTTGGGAATCCTTGGACTTGTGGGAGGCCCAAGGCTGAGTGAGCAGCACCTGCTTGCAGGGGTGGCACAGGAGAAGGGAGGGAGCCTGGTTGTGGAATATTTACGCTTTCTGGGGTGGTTTGGCTGAAACAACTGTCTCTTCAGTTCCAATTCTATTTCTTCACACAAGAAAGTAAAATGTTCTTTTTTAAAGAAAGAGAGCGATGCTTATTTCTCTCTGTTTTCAGGGTAATGTCATACTTGGCACTAAGATATGGAAAACAGCGATGTGGTGAATTCTGTACAAGAAACCCCTTTGTCCTCTGCAGATTCTGAAGTCAGAAACACCCAAAGCTCTGTCTGCAACTTGAATTCTAACAGGTAAAGTGCTGAAGGAATCACTAACAAATACTTCTTTTATTTTGGCTCCTCTTAGTTAGCACGCCTTCACAGTAATAATGTATTAAGGTGAAATTTTTATTTCAACGTGATGAGAGTCCTAAATTGAGTGGATAATTCTCTTCTGGCAGCCTGGCATATGTAGTGGATTGTTTGGGCCACTGTGTTGCCCACCTGACACAATAAATAATTGAACTGTTTTTCCTTATGTTTCCCTAGAAGTCCTTCATCCAATCCCAATGGAGTTTCTGGTTACTCAGGGAATACCAGGTCCTCATTAAAGCCTGGCTCTGTTGAGCTGCTTGCCTCCTTTATGCAAGATATCCAGAACTTTGGACATGCTAACTCAGAAATTGTGAGGAACTGTGAGGTATTTGATATGAAGTTTATTTTTAAAATGTGGGATTAATGTATTTGCTTTGCATTTTGGAAGACAAATCTAATGACACAATTCAGCAGCAAGATCTGTGTTTATTCTTAATTATGGGACAGATCCTTTTATAATAAATGAACGAAATAAATTGGATCCTTTTATAATAAATGAACTAAATAAATTGAATTTTACCAATTTTATCTTAGTGTTTTACAACAGTTTGTTTTTATATCTTGGTGTTTTATAATATAATGATATTATATTAATAATATATATATATTATAATATAATATACATCTGAACATTTTTTCCCAATGTTACAATAAAGGTAGCAAGTTTTTGAACTGAAAAATTTAAACCATTAAAACTGTATCACATCAAACTGGTCTGAAAGGATCCTAGAAATTAGAAGGGCTTTTTAAAAAAACAGTTCTGTTTCACTTGACTTATTTATATAATCCATTTGTAAATATGTGTAGGGGATTAGTTTGTTTCCAGATTTAAACCAATGCAAAAATAATTATGTGGTTTCAATGAACTGATTCTCCCAGATACTTTTTTGAAAATTGTTTGTCCTTTTGTATTTTAAATTTTATTATTATTTTTAGTTATCATAAGGAACAAAACCTTATCATAAGGTTTTGCACGCCATGGGCTTGTTCTTGCAGATTTTTGAGCTTCCTGGCTGGGATCCATCCAAGTGTGTGTTGACAGATGCTTAATTTGGGTTCTCTTTAACACCTCCAGGAACAGAATATTGATGTCTGTGTCCCGTGTCCTGTGCTTCAAGCACCAGGCTCCATAAACATTAGCATAAAATAGTTCTTAAACATCAGATTTTACCATGTTTCAGGAATGCTGTATATTTGATTCTTTAAAAAAATATTTCTGTTTTCATGACACAATTATGCATCATGGCCTTTAGCTGGATTGCTGAGGGGAGAAGTTCCTCACTGAAGTGGATGGACAGAAGGGTGTTCAATTCTCAATTTTAGAATTGCCTGTAATTAATGGAACTGGAATCAACCTTTCCAGAATTTGACTGTTCTTTGCTGGCAGCTGTTCCTACTTTTAGTTTCCATTGATTGGCACGGTGGGGGCTGAATCTGCTGTGGGGTGGGCAACCACAGTGCTGTTACTCAACTTTGTATTATGCCAACACCCAAGGATAGGATTGCAAAGCTATTTGTAGCCAGAGAAAAAGGTAAGAGGTGCAATATTTCTGTGCTTTAATTATTTCACTTTGTGATTTAATAGACAAGGTGGCTACAGCTACTGAGACTGGTAGAAAAACAATGCCAGGAACAAATAAATGCCCAGCAAGAGCAGTTCCACCATCAAATCCAAGTAAGTAATGACTGTTCATGGAGCTAGATAAGGCTGAATGATTGTTTTTCTCCCTCCAACCCCACGCTCCTCCAAAACAATGCAGGGAGGCAGTTAATGGAAGTGGATGACTGGAGTGCTGTTTAAAGGATGCATATTTGAGACAGCCTTGGCTAGTTAACAAAGTAACTGTTAGGAACCATTTCAGGAGTGATTTGTGGATTATTTGTTTTCAGTTATTTCGTTTTCACAAACATTTGCTTCAGAATGCTAACGTGATAGTGGGATTTTGTAGGCACAAGGTTTTTATTAACTGTTAGACTGTATAATTTCTAATTTTGAGATAATATAGTTTCTTTTAATTCAAATAATGTTATACAACTTACCATCCCCTCATCCAGAGAGTATATAGCCCAGGAAAACCATCACTGTAATAGCTGAGCACCTATTTCACCTTCAGTTGAACAGTTTCCTCTCTAAGAATGAAAAATAACCTATGTGAAGGTTCACATTTTTGCTGAACCCCATTTATCCATTAGAACAGAAGCAATGTGTGTGTATATATATATATATATATATATAACAGACAGTAATACTACAAATATATAATGCTTAATATCTTCATCATTTTGGTTGCTGTTTTTCCCTTCCCTTTCCTGATGCCCTCCACACTAGTAGTAATCAGCAGTTCCTGAACTGAATTACCAAGAGGTACTGTCCTTTTATCCTATCTCCTGTTTCTCCTGCCTCACCTCCCCACCTTCCCCCCCTCCTTCCCATCTTGTTATTTTCCTGTTTCCTTACCCTTGTTTTTCCTTCCTCTTACTGTAGTGGTTTGATTCACTTGTTGCTGATCATAGTCTTTACTAATCCATTGTGTTGGCTTTGCTGGTTTTTGTCTTTTTTTAATAGGAAAGGCTACCTCTGGAAGAGCTGAGGGTGTGGTGTCAGCAGGGGCTTTCTCACTGCATGGATTGCCACACTAAATACGAAATCAACAGCTAGAACTGAGCTATTTTATGCATGAAATAAAATAGATAGGGCTATTCCAAACTTACACTGGTGTGCCAGTGACCTAGTGAAAACACAAACACAGGCAACTCAACACATTCTAGTGAGAGTAATAAAAAGACACAAAAATAATAATAATTTGCTTTTTGTGGTGCTGGGTCAGCACTGAGATGACTCTGAGATAAGGTTTGCTCCATGCTGGGTTTCAAGACCAGCTGGATAAAAATCTCCATCCGTGTGAGAATAGGGATAAAAAAGCCTTGAGTTCCTTTTGGAATCAGTGGGGTCAGCCCTTGGCTTATGGGATCTATACGATAAAAGGTAACTGTGTCAGGGACAAGCTGTCACCAGATATGGATCACTCCAAGATCAGACTTTATCAAAGAGATTTTAAAACCAAAATTACAATCCCAAAACTGTAGAAAGCACATCTTATTTCCCCCCTTTTTTAAAATCTCTTGCAGTTATTTGTGACTATGCAAAAAGAAGTAAAAATGCAATTTAATTGGAATAGGAGCCTTTCACTTTTCCTGCACAGGGTATTAATGACAAAGACGAAATGTCAGCAGTGAATCTGATCTTCTTTCCCCCTGATCCAGTTCTGTTCTTTCCCTTCTGTTCTCCCTTCCCTACCTTCCTGACAGTTGGATCACAGAATTAAAATACAAACGATTGCTGCAGTCATGATTGAAATCATTAGCAGAACACAAAACTTTGTACTGGAAGGGAATTTCATCCCAAGTTTTTTGTTTGTTTGTTATTTTTGGCAGGGAAAGGCTGAACTGAAATTCAGTTGTTTGTTCCATTGCAAATTAATCAAAAATCTGAGGCTTGATCCTGACTAGCATTACATGTAGGTTCCTCTGAAATTAAGTCTTCTTTTTTATTTCTTACTTTGAGGGAATAAATCATTTTTGTTCAATTTGTGCTCTCCAGTTGCTATTCACATGTGAGTAATGTACTGTAGTTCTGTGAAAAAACATGTTTCATGTTCTTAAAATTATTGCAAGTTGTTTTTCTTCTTTCTTTCCTGAGGGAATTAGTTTGAAATACATTCTTGAAAACAATTCTATGCTCTGTGCTGTCATGTGCAAGAGTTGTGTGCTCCTGCAGTTCGGTATTCTCCGTTGAACTCTGCAGAAGTGCTGGCCACAGGCACAAATGTGAAATCTCTTCACAGCCCTTGGCAAAAGCATTCATTATTTCTCAGAGTATTCCCAGTGCACAACTGCAAAATGTAGAACTTCAAAAATTACTTACCTAATATAAGTAATAAGTCTTGTAGACTAAAGGGTAAGTGACCTGTTAAATCTGGTGATCCAGTTTTGGGTGTGCTCCACTCCATCAGACACCAAAACAATCAAAAGGTAGAACTCTGTACCCTATGAACCTAAGAGCATAATATCCAAATTGGGTTTTTTAATTGAGTTTTAATCGAGTTTTTTGCAATGATCTTGCAGAGGTACATTATTCCTATTCTCATGATAGAGTAATGATTAATACTTCCATCAAAGCATCCTTGCAATCTTTAAAAATGTGTATCCAATTGAAAAAGTGTTTCAGACCTAAATTTAGCCAAACACCTGGATAGTTTGTGTTTCTTTAGCTGGTTGGTAGGTAACTCTAGTTCTGAGGGTAATTAGTGAATACATTCATGCATGTTTTTTACATGAATAAATGACTACTGAGACTCGTAATTCACTGCATGGAATTAAGGATTGTTCCCATGGACATTTTACTGTTATTTTTACTGTTTTATTTATATTTACTGTTATGCACAGTATGTATTTATCTACTTTATGCATGAGATGTCTGCACATGAAAACTTGGAGTTATGTGGAATAAATACTCTAAATCTCCCACTAATAACACGAATGGACGATGCATCTAAACGGGAATGTGATTGCTGGCAGGATCTGATGGCAATTGTGCCTTTTCCCCCGTGCAGCTGATTCAGGATGAGATAAAGCAGCTGGTGAGGTTGCAGAGCAGCACCTGGGCCAGGAGCCGGGCTGTGCCCTCCCAGCTGCCCGACACCTTCCCCTCCCTGCCGAGCCCCATGGGGATGTGCTCGGAGGCGTTGGAGGAGCAGGAGAGCCTCGTCAGCCAGCTGAGATCCAGCGAAGGGGAAAGCCAGCCCGAGGCCTCGGAGGTGCAGCAGGAATGCGTGGGCAGCGAGGCCTCCATGAACAGCGGCTACGGCTCCCTCTCCACCTCGGAGCTGAGCGCTGCCCAGCCCGGCCCCAGCGCGGGGCAGGCGCTGCACGGTGATGCAGGCAGCGTTCAGAGTAAAAGAGAACTTCCAGCCAAGAAACCAGAGGAAAATCGCTCATCGGGAAGGAGTGATATTCTAGTTTTTCCCGCTGGGTTGGAACATAAAGCTGATGAAGATCATCAGCAAGGGAAAAAACCCAGGTAAGCGATAAACTTCCCAAATATGGTAATTTATGATAGACAGTCCCCACTCAGTAAAAGCTGGTGGCCACTGGGGACATGTCTGAGTTGAATGGAACCTCTGGATGTTCTGCTGCTTGATCGATAAACGTATTTATTTAGCCTGATGTTTCTGGGTGATGCAGGTCTGCATCTCCAGTTGTAGATATATTTAGGGGAGGTACCTTAAGGTGTATGTGTGTGTTTCTTACCATCTAGTAAATCTTTAACATCATGGGCACAAAAACTGAAACAAACCCAACCAAAAAGAGTAACTGCAGATGAAGTATGTGTGAACTCTATGCAAGAAAATGAGAGAGTGAAGAGATTACCCCTTGAGAATGTAAGTCTCTTTTTATTTCATTATGTTTTTCTAATGCTATTCTTGTAACTGGTATTTTTTCAAAGTTACAGCATGTTCTCATTCAGCATATACTTTCATATTTTAAGCATTTGAGTTCCCATTCACATATTTAAAGTTCATGTGGGCAAAGTTTACTTCTTGGATCGTTCCATACTTAGGCACAGAGCTATTTTGGTTTATTTTATTCATTACCTAATTTTTGTCTTAACACCTCCCTGAGTGGCACATGTTCTGTCCTTGTGGAGATGATGGCCACCCTCTCAGCTGAGGCTTCAGGTCATGGTAATTTATTGTGCCCTGTAATTTTTGAAGGATCTTTGATTTCAGCTGCTGATACCTCTTCTGGCACACAGGATTCTTTGTGTGTTGAGGCATTAACCACTTTGCTCAGGACAGAAACACAGGCACATGTCTTAGGAAATACCAGTTTAATTATGTGCTTTAGCTTAGTTCCACTTTCAGCTATGATTACCCTCAATATAAGTTCTGTAAGTTTGGATCATGCTGTATAATTGTATTTAATCTCTTTGCTTAAAAAGACTAATAACATTTACATGCAATTTTTAAACATTATACCCTTGCTTTTTTTTTTCCCCTTTCCTTGTGATTTTCCTTCTGAATTTGTTTTTCCATTGTAATTTTAGACAAACCTTACTGATGCTGCTTTGCCACCATACACTTTTTACCTCAATCAACCCAAGGAAAGTCCAAATTCCGTAGTGTCAGAAGCTTCAGGTATTGTTAATTTCTTGCGATTAAATTCCCTTTCTTTTAAATTCTCATTTTTAAAGCTTTTACTGGAATGCATCTCCAATAACTTCAGGGAGGTGAGGAGGATTTAAGCACTGACAAGCTTTGCTATGGCATTAATTCTTCTTCTTGCTCCTGTTTTCAAGCTGATGGCAGCTCCTGTGTATTGCTGCTGGCAGATGTAGGACATGTAGCAGTTGGGATTTTTTTCCAAATTTCTCAGCATTTCAGAGCTGAACTTTAATTTAAATCTGTTTCATAATGGAATTTCTGTTAATGTCATGGTAGGATATGAAATATTAGCATCAATGGTGTGGTAATTACTGGAGTTCATAGCAATAGAGGCAGAATTCCTTTAAGCCAAGGGCATGATTCAGTAATTGTGTAAATAGACAAGAACAGAATAATGCAATGTGTAATGTGGCGATTCTTTAGTTTTGGGGGAAGGTTGTTTTTTTTGTGTTTTGGTAAGGTTTGGCTTTGTTGTTTTGGGGTGTGTGAGAGGGGTGGTTGGTGTTAGATTTGCATGGGTTTGGGGGTTGTGGTTATTGGGGTTTTTTTATCAAAGCCAGACAACTAATTCACATATTTTGATCATAACAGGGTGGATTCATTTCAGTAACAAACAGGGGCACAGAGATGCAGCCCTGCAAACTGTGTATAATTATTGCTTCACCACAAGCCACTGAGAGAGGGACACATTTAAGAAATTGAAGTGGGATTGAGACTGTGTCTGTTCCTCTTGTGCCATCCCTCTTAGTCCTGGTAGTTTGTCTTTGCATGCTGCAGAGTGCTGCACAAAGTGAAGAGTTTGTAATATCAGGTGGCTGCCTGGGATTATTCCTTGGGTGGTACCAGTTTTAAGTGCTATCCTGGAATCATTAGAAATGTAAGTTCACGGTAAATGAGGATTTGCCCCTAGAACACCAAATCTGTGTGTTTTAACTGATTTATAGCTCTTGTTGCTGGTGCTGTATGATGTGAGAATGATTTTGTTGCCTGTGCTTTGCATTGAGGTTTTTCTAACTCCTGGCCTGGTAACAAATGCTCTAATGACATCCTTAAGCACCAAATGCAAATAACTAATATACCATTCTTGTTACTGACAAAATAACATTTTACTAATGGGTTTTGGATTACTGTTCTATAGCTGCCAGCTTAAAATCTGCAGAATTAATTTTCTTTTGGTATTTTTTCTCATCAGGACTTTCATACTGGAAGTTAGATGAAAAGGAAATGTATCATACTTTACCAGAGAATTTCAGAAGTGAGTTGCCTGATGTTTTCTCCACAAAAGTATCACCAGTTCAGGTAAACTTGATACATGTTTAAAAGTTGTTATGTAGCTGGCTTTTGTCTTTGCTGTTTTCCTGTGATGGAGAGAACTCTTTTTGTTATCTCAGTCTCTCTTACCCTGGCTCTTCATTATTCCTGTACCCCACTAACCTCACTTGGAGTTTGCTGACCTTCTGTCATTCAAAAGAAGCTGTGTACAGGAGATGAGAAGTGACTAACTAATATGTTAAAGGTGCATGTGCCTTGGTAAAAACCCTTTTTAAACTTGACTAAAGCTGCGTGTTCTGAGCTGCTTTATTAACTAAACCCACCCCAGAACTTGCTTATGTCTGTTGGGGGTGGAGGATGGTGTTCAGAAAAAGTAATGTAGCAATTTTGCCTGTTGAAGTTGTCTTCTGCTGATGAAAGGAAGTTGTCATCACTGAAGGATATTTATCAAAAAAGACAAAGGGAAAACAAGCAGATGCCAGACCAGAGTTTTATGCCTTCTTCCCAGCCAAGTCACCCACCAGAGGTAACATTACTTTCTTTACTTCATGTATCAGTTGAAGATGTGTTGGTTTGGTTTCACACGGCTTGGCCCCTGCTGCCACCTCCAGTGTTATGCTGGAACAGCAGTTTGAGCAGCTTGGGAAAGGATCCAGCTTGGAGGAAACTCTAAGAACAGCCTGAGCAGAGAAGCACCTTTGCTGCACAACCTTGAGGATGCCGCAGGGACGGATCTGCTGCTGCTGGGGCTGCAGCTGCTGAGCTGCTCCTGGAACTGCTGTGGCAGGGTTTTCCCCACAAGACAAGTTTGTTCCACCCATGGAACAGAACAGGCCCAGGTTGTGGAAATGATTCTTTCTCATATTTATTTTTTATATAGCTCTCAGTCCTGTGCATAACCCACTAATGGTGGCTGCTGTGTGGCTGTATTGTTTAGGTAAATGATGAAGTGCTTTTGTAACCCTGCAAGGTTATTGTTTCAACACACAGACAGAGGTTGCGTAACTGAAATTTCAGAGGTTTTCTACAAAGCTACAGGTCTTGGATATGTCCTTCATTAATGGAAACTTAGAAACTCAAGTTGCAGTTATTGGGAATGTGTATCGTCATTTCAGTGTTGCGGGTGCCTTCATTTTATTTCACTTCCAAATTATTGTAATAATATTCAGTGTAATACCTGCAGGATGTTGTATGGTTTACTGATGCCTTTGGATAAATTTCATTCTTGTAAATGGAGTTAAATCACAATTTTTTTAGCACTGTAACTTGTTTCCTAGGTCTTGACGTTGGACCCAACCCTGCATATGAAGCCATGCCAGCAGAATCAGGGACTCTGTTTTTTCAGGACTCCTGCAGACTCTGCTTCCTTTTCTCCAGACTCTATGGCAGAGCCCGGATTTCCAAGTCATTGTGACACAGACTCTTTTTCACAGACAAGTCATTCATCTCAGTTAGATGATTCTCCAACACACCCTGCCAGCAGCAGAGCTGTGCACTTGGACCTGTGGAGAAATCAACCATTCCAGAGTGAAAACAAGGCCAGCTCTCCCTTCCCAGTGGCATACAGGGATGCTGACAATGATAATTCTGTCAACACTGAGAAGGAAGAAACACTGACTCTAACTCCATCTTCTGTTACTCAGTGTGCTGACAGCAGTTTGCCAGATTACAGCCTTTCAGTGACATCTCTTGAAGATCCTGTGGTAATGTCAAAGTAAGTAATATTTCCTTTTTTAAAAGGCAAAAGTTTGGTACTTTCAAGAAAGGAATGAAACAATAGTAGTCAGCCAAACAAAATATGTGAGTTCTCTTGGTCGTGTCTCTTTATACATAAAAATACATCCTTCCCTCACAGGCTGTGTGAGGGAGTTCATTTAGGCAGAGAAATTCAAATTTCTGTGGAGGGGGTTATTTTCCTCTATAGAATCAAATGCAGAGAAGCACAGAATTTACTATGCTTAGGAAAAATAAATATCCTCCATTCACTGTTGAGGCTCTGATGATTTGCACTGGACAAGCAGACAGGGCATATATTCCATGTATGAGGGCTTGTAAAAAAGTAAAGCTTTATATTGTGTTTGTGTATAATAATCATAATATCCATCTCTGTTAATGTGAAGACTTCTCTGCCTTAGATGAAAAGGTGTCTTTGCTTTAGGCTGTATGCAAAGAGAGTTTTGTAAGAGACATTTATATGTTGAGTTCACTATGTGCAAATGGTCATGTGGATGGGTGGAATTTTAAAAAATTTTATATTGAAAATAGGGTTAGGCAGAACCTGAGGGAAAAACACGCTCGACACATCGCTGATCTACGAGCTTACTATGACTCTGAGATCCAGAGCTTAAAACAGCAGCTGGAGTCAAGCCATAGAACTGCTGCATCTGAGGAGCTGAAGAAAATCAATCAGAGCCTTGCTGACAGGTACTGTTTGTCCTTCTTGTCTTTCTCTTTATGTGGTGCTCTTTATATTTTAAAGACTGAGTACCCTTGTTTGGAATATCTTGAACAGTTTGTGTCCCTCTTCAGTTCTGAAGATTTCATGCATCTATGATACTAATATTTCCCTGGTAAAAATAAATTTTGCATTATTTAATGCAGTTGCTAAGGGGTTGGACAGGGCCTTGAGCTGCCTCATCTTGTGGAAGATGTTCCTGCTCTTGACAGAGGGGTTGGAGCTGGATGAGCTTTAAGATCCCGTCCATCGAACTATTCCATGTTTCTGTGAAGATCAGTTCACTATTGTTAGACAGTAAATGTGGTGTTTGGGCCACAGTTCTTGTTTGGGCTGTTTTTCTCTGGAGCCAGTGCAAGCTTTTCTCAGGAATGGCTGGCAGGCAGAGGTACTCTGAGCGATTTGTAATGGGATGATTTGTGTTGGAAGACTGTGCTTTCCTGTCATGCAGGTGAACGTCATCCTGCTGTACCTTCCCTGTCACAACCACAGGTGACACAGGACCAGTCCTGAGTTCATGGGTGCCTTTGCCCTGGAATTCTGTGTGCCTCAGCTGTGCATTCCATTGTCTACATCTTGAGCGTTTGCTGTACAGAGAATACTGCTGTGGTTTCTGTATAATTACTGCCAGTTAAAACACATATTGCAAATTTAGACAGCTGAAATACTGCACAAAATTTGTGTATTCCGAGTTTGCTTCTCATCCCAGGCCACCACAGCCCTTCTGAGCAGAGACACTGCTGGGGATGAAAAATGTGGGAGGAGATCACAGGGTGGGCACCAAAATTTGTGGGGATGCTTGAGGAAGGGAAAAAGGCTATAAAATGTAGGTTTATTATTTGAAAATTTCAAGAGACTGGTGTAATCTCTATGTTCTAAGTAGGTGTGACCAGTTAGATTCAGCTCTGAATGAAGCAAGTGCTCACATAAAAGCCCTTGAAAATAAGAATAATCTGCTAGAAAAGCAAGTGGTAAGTATGTGTTCTTAAATCAAGTTGCTTTTTAAGTAAAAGAGTAAAAGAATGAACTTTTTCATTAATAAGTTGATCAGTGTTTCCATACTTATCTCTTTTTCTTTTTAACCTTTGCCTTAATATATAACATCAGCCCACATGTTACACAATGACTTTCTTACCTGATTTTCTTAGGATTCCCTACTTGAATCATCATCACTTTTGCTTGTGAACTTTTTTCCAGGTTAGCAGGGACCAAACAAAGTCTAGGAGTGAAATACTGTGTTGTGTTTATCACATTCCTCTTTAAATTTTCTTTCTTTATTAATTTTGTTTTAATTACTTTCTTACTAGATCTGTGATAAAAGAAATCTCACTTATGCTGGGGAAAAAAATACTCTCTTTAGGTATATTTGTGGTTTTTCTAGCTGGGCCAGACCTGTTTGCTTGTGCATAAATTAATGCATAGCTGCATTAATTATTAGTAAAATTAATTAATTATTAGTCAATTAATTATTATTAGTAAAAAACCAGGACACTTTGTCATGACAGTTGAACTTTGTCATCAGAGTTAGACACCTGCAGAGACTAATTCCACTTTCCTCTGACATTTTTCTATCCTGGGAAGTAAGTAAATTGAATGGATCGGAGGCCTCACCTCTAGATATTTAAAATCTTATAAAATATATACATTTTTGGTGGGTTTAGTCTTCATTTTCCTTCTTTCCAAGTCGAAGAAATGAGCAAAAATCTTGTTTAGTTCACGTACAGGTGTACCCTTGTTTTCTGTGCGGGCGATTTTTAAGAGAATTCATTGAAATAAAAATAATCTTAGAAATAAATAATCTGCCAGGGAATGTTTCAAACATTCTGAAGGATGGTTTCTGTCCTCCAGGCAGATTGGAGGGAGCGTTTCTATGCCATCAGTGACAATTCCAAAGCCCTGCAGGAGCGGCTCGAGGAAATGCGCGCGACCCACAAGGAGAAGGACAACACCATCAGCCGCCTGAAATCCAGGCTCAGGGAGCTGGAGGAGGCTTTTGAGAAGGCTTACAAGTTATCTGACAATAAAAACACAAGGCTCCAGGAAGAAAACAAAATGTTTCAAAATGTGAGTAAGAAAATGGATGGTGGTGTTGGCAGGGGTACATCAGCAAGTCCCAGGTGTGAAAAGTACTCTGAGTTTACAACTGGGAAGTCTTAAGGCACAACAAGAAAACAGAAATTCCTCAGCTGACTCCTTACCAGGCTGGGTTTTGGAGGGCACTGTGGACCTAAAAGATACTTAAAAGCAATTATTTAAGGCAGCAAGTGTATATTTGATGTGGTAACCCTTGCAATAGTCTGTCTTGAGAATTTTATTACTCTAAGTTGAAGGTATGACATGAAATTATTTTAGAAAGGAATTTGTCCTCTCTTAAACTTGTTGGAGATGGACTAAACTTTTCATACCTCATCCCAACTTGCTAAAACTGTTCATTGTGTGTGATTTTAGTCTGAATCTAAGGAATTGCTCCTCTGATTCTTTAGGAGGAGCTTTGTGGAATGTTTAAACGGACTGGCAGAATGGGTATTAGCTGGAAAAGCTACTTCATGCTTTAACTTACTTGTTACAATTGAAATTTCAAAAGACAAATTCACTTTTAAAGTCACCGAGGAATTTTACTCATTCCTTCATTCAGTTTCTTTAGAGACAAATAATTTAAAAATTAGAAATACATTCTCTAAGTAGCTCTGTCTCCTCTTGTCCTGTCTATAACTTTTTGTTCCAATTAGAAGATGATAAGAAAAACTTACAAAATGTACTTTAATAGTATTTGTTATCCCCTGTAGTGCTCCTGCATGTGTTAGCCAAGCTGTTGAGATGATTTTGTAGCAGCCAACAAAACTGTTAATTGACTGTGGTCTCACTGTGGGTTGGTGTTCTTTTGTTTTGTTTTAGCTTTTAGGAGAATACGAATCCCTTGGAAAAGAACATGAAAGAGTAAAGGTAGGCACACAGTGGATAATTAAAAACCCAAACATGCAAACTTTGTGATAATATTCCATGGAATTAGCTGAATTAACTTAAATGTTTTGAAAAGGCGCAAACAGAATGATCTGTATTTATCTTTGCTGATAACTTCCTTCTTCAGAGTCCTGGAGGGAAAAGGAAGGAAAGTGGAATCTGTTATTTTCCAGTCACAGACAGCAAAAATACTGCAAAGTCAAAGCTGAAGAAATTTAATGGACCCTTTGAACTAGGAAGGTGTAATTGATGTGTTGTTTTCAAGAGTGATGTGGAGTTACTTGGGTTTTATTTAATGCACTTCTGTAGTTTTTGGGCTTTTTACATTTTTCTTTGTGTCCTCGTAGGATACCCTAAATATGACTGAAAACAAATTGCTTGATGCAAACACAGAGATTTCTGATTTGAAAAGGTAACTGTGAAACTTACTATTGTTTTAACAATATGAACTACAAACTGTGGTCTAAATGTCTACTCCCAGAGTGTGGGGGCTGTAGATCTTTCAAATTTAATCACATTTTATGAAGCATTTCATGTTGCTTCATGCTACTGGTACAAACTAAAAATCTCATTAATTTAGGATATGCATTTTTTTTCTGCTTCCTCGGCAGTGCCTTCTGGTCCCATCTTTCTGGCCAGATTACCTGATTTATTTAACTTCAAATTCAAATACATATTTATATCCATATTTAGATGGAGATGCATAGACAGAAACGTAGCAGTTGCTCTTGTTCTCCTGCTTCATCCAGAATATCTGAATAAAAATGAGCAAACTCTTCAGAAATAAGATGTTTCTTTTATGCTATTTAAATCGTCTCCTAATGCATCTTTTTAAGGACAATTTTAAAACTTGAAGCTCAGCTCAAGCAGGTGGAACATGAAAATGCACTGAAACTTCGCCATATGAGTGAAAATCGTTTAAGAACCTCTTGTGCCAAGTAAGTGAACATTCAAACATGAAAGCAATGTGTTTTGGAATAGCTTTTAACGTGTTTTGGCTAGAAATGGATCAAGATGAGGTCAGTCCATGGGCTGAACTGGGTTAAACACATGTGATGTAATCCAGAGATTGGATGTGCCAAGAAATTATTAAACCCAACTGAATCCTCTGGCTAATGTATCTCTGACTTGGACAGCTGTCCCTGTTCTTCCCAGGTGAGTGTGTGCTAGGTCTCAGCTGCTCAGCTGAACTCCCATACTCCACAAAGATCTTGGGAATACAATCTGATAGTCCAGTTAGGCACTGGAGGTTTTCCTTGTGTGTCGTTGGTTTGAAAGGCTGATTCCGGCTTAGTGTGGTTCTAAATATAGTTTGTACAGGTAACCTGAGAGTGGAGGGGAAGTTCAGTTAGGATGAACACTCTGGTTTGAATTGGGAATTTATGTTAAAAGAAATTCAAGTTGATCTGTGCTCTGGTTTTGTTTGTTTGAGGGCCTTTTTTTCCATTTTAAAGGCCTGAAAAGCTTTGTCCCCCTCTGGTTTTAATTACTCAGTTATGGCCTGTTCAGTGTCTCTCCCATTTCAGCCCTGATGCTGTGGAGCCCAAAAGGACAATTAATGTGATTTGGGGATGTCCATTTGGATGTATTGAACAGGAGTAGCTTGGGGAGATTTGAATTTTGATGATTACAAAGACAGAAATAATTTATGTATTATTATATTAAAGGGACAGATTTCTGTTTAGAGCTCTTTTAATATTTATGAACCAGACCCCTCAACAATGAACAGAAAAAAGGAAGGCCTGGACATGGCAGACCATGTTCATCTGGGAGGAGGGGATGTAAGAGCCAATATGGATTTAGAAGTTAATCTGTCCCTAACTGATCCCAGAGGCTGAAGGAAAGCCTCATTCCAGTTGAATGCCCAGCAGGATAGATTTACAGAATAGTGCCTATAGTTCATAGCTTGGGTAAACAAGACCCATTTTTCCTAATTATCTGCTTTCCTGTGTATAGAAATCACATTTTTCTTTTGATATCTCAAGATAATGGTCTACTAATTGATGCTTATTAATTGATATTTATCACTCTCGGGTTATCAACGCTGGCTTTTTCTTGGTTTTTTGCTTTTTCTTTTTTTGTTTTTCTAATAATTGTCATCCAAAGGAAAGCTGGGATCAGATGCTCTGAACTACTGCAGTAATCTCCACCAAATGTTTTCATCTAATTAGTTGAGATCTACTTGCAACCCAAACCTGGGTCTGAGTAAGCAGCATTAAATTACAGGAAGATCTTTGTGGGGCTCTGCATTCTGAGCATATTGTGTAATTTAGACTGAAACCTCAACATATGGCTTCCCCCCCCAAAATATTCTATTTTTACCTTACAAGCATGTTTTACTTTTTCCATAGTATTTACAAGTTTATTGTATATTTGTTTCTGTTTACTGGAATAAATCACAAACAAACATAAATAAACAAACACAACACCCGCCCCCCCACACCAAACTCCAAAGCCTTTAATAATTTTGAAGCTTTTTATTCCCACAGCAAGTTGGGAACTCCTGATGTCAGCAGGCGAAAGTGGTTGATACCAGGAGCTGAATATTCCATTTTCACTGGGCAGCCTTTGGAGGGCCAGGAAAGCCCCAAAGACAACAGGCTGGAAGAAACCTATATTCCTTCTAGGTGAGTTGGTTTCTGAAATCTGAACTAAACTAAAATCTGAACTAAATTTCTCCATGTTTTTGTTTATTCTGTTCATGTTTGGGTATAGGAAATAAAACAAAAAACTTGATCTTCTTTTTTTTTTCCTTCCACTACCTCACATTATTCAAGGCACCATTCTCCTCCTGAGAAAGACTCCTCACAGGAAGACTCTTCAACAAACACAACAGAAAAGAAAGAAAATGAGATGTCAGAAGCACCAATTATAAAAGCCTTTAAAGAACTTGAAGAAGGAAAAATTCTTAAAGATTGGGGTACACAGACAGAAAAAGAAGATGCACCAGCTAGTAACTCTTATTTTTATATTCCTAAACGTGTCTTTACTGGCTTTTCTTTGTTTGCATGTCTTTTGGCTTTGGTATTCTCAGCATTCAAGTCCATCAGGCTTCAGTGATGGGATAAAAACAGTTTTGGCATGCAAACTTGTGGGGTTCTCCTAAGAAAATTCAAAGTTAATTATCTTAGTGATTTGTTTAGAATAGGGGGAATGCAGAGGTTGTTGTTAGGTCTCAAGCTGAAGACTAGTTAATGTCCCCTTTTCTAAGAATATCTCAGTATTTATAAACAGTTAATGGAGTCCTAACAAAGCTCTGGCTGCTGTACATCCATTTGAGTTTCCATGGTTTGTATGGGAATGCAGTTGAGGAAGTGGGACTACCCTGAGCTGTTGTGGCAATGCTGATTTAGAGAAAAAGCTGAGTCTTCCTTAAAATCTTGTATTCTGGGCCTCAGGCAGGTCCTTCAGCCTTTCCCAAAAGATGCTTTTGTCCTGATTTCCTCTGTTTCTCTATCAAACAGTGTTACTCAGCATAACTTCTCCCTCACACACTACAGAGATCCTTTTTCATGAGTTAAACTGTTCTGTGAGTAGGAAGAGAACAAAGCAGCACAAATAACATTGATGTGAGGGACAAAAAGCTCAGTTCAGGGGAATATTTGTGAACTCTTGTGTTGAAGAAGACTGATTAATAGAAGAACTCTTTTTTTTTTCTTTTAATTAGAACCATCAACTCGACGTCAGACTGTGGGGTTTGTTGAAACCTCTTTGGTTGCAAACCGATCTCCAGAGAAAGGGAGAGACCAGCACAGACCCAAACGGTTCAGCTCTCCCTGTGGCCAGAGGTCATCGTCCCTTCCTCCTGCAAACAGGAAATCCAACACTCCCAGTCAGTGCTTTTCTCAGCTTTGCTTTGTGTCACTCAAAAAGCAGAATCAAATCATGAAAGGCTGCTCTAGAAGATGGAAAAATAGAGACAGGGTTTCTGCGTTGTGCTGGCAGTCTGAAAAAATACCATGTCTGTAATCACAGAATATGTGAGAGTTCTCCAAGTTTATTTTCATTTTTCCATGTTGTGATGCACTTCTCATCTAATTTAGATAAACATGTAGACAGCTTTGAAGAGCATCCTTTTAAGCTGTAAGCACATGAGTGGGAGGTACTGCACTGGGGAGTTTGAGGTAGATAAACATACTTTGTCTTTTGCAGCAAGGAGAGAGATAATGTTGGCACCAGTGTCTGTGACATACAGCCCAAAACGATCTCCAAAGGAAAACCTCTCTCCTGGATTTAGCCATTTGCTCAGCAGAAATGAAAACACAGTGACAAGGTACGAGTCTGGTGGATACAGTGTTGATCATTTTTAGAGCAGCAGGATGTTTATCCAGGCTTAGTGTTGCTCTTTCTTGTTTATTAAATGTCCTCAAAAAGGAGTCGGGAAGATTCCTGAATATAAAGCTAAGTTGTGCTTTTTAAAATCTGGCCAGGAAAATCTAGAATGATTGAACAGGATTTAGAAGACTTAGTCTTCTTCTTCTAAAAATAAAATTGTTTATTCAACCTAAAGGTGAAATAGGAGAAAATATTGTATTGCTTGATATATGACTTCTGACAAATAATTGCTGTGTGCTTCCTGCTCTGTAGATTTGATATACTTCTAGATGACCTGGAAACTGGTGCTACTTCTACTTCACAGCACAATAATCCAAGGAAAAGGCTCCAGTTTCACTCACTAGATGATATAGAAGGTAATCTATCAAAGTGGAGGGAAACTTTATATTTTTGTACCACAGTTCTTTCCACAGTGATAGTAGCTGCTTAACTAGAAAGCTGACTCTTTACGCTGTGAAATCCAACTTCTAAAAATCCTCTAAATCTTGCCTTATTCCTGTAGACTGAGAAATTTTGTTCATACAGTATTTTATTTTTATGCATGTGTGTGCTCACACACAGTGGAACAAGAAAAATAATTAAATTGAGGAAGAAGGGAAATACATTTCCCTGTGCTTAACTCAGTTATCCAATGCATATCTTAGTGGAGTCTATATTAAGATGTACACACTGAGTCATAGTAATAAAATTCTATTACTAAACATTGCATTATGGACAGCAAAGAGTAACTAATAAAACCGGTTGTTTCAGATTTTCTGAAATGATTGATCTTTTCTCCCTTCTCTAATCCTTGTCACAAATATTCTGCTTTTTGGTTTTATCCATGCTCTTGTTTAGACTGGTGTTTGCGTGACAACCAGTCATCTTGGTGCTATTTAGAAATGTACCAGTAAAAGTAATTCCTAATTAGTACAACACAGGAATCTGGTTGTTAACAGAAAATATGCTGTGTTTCAAAGATCCCTTGAAAGATGACCCATACAAATGTTTTGCATTCCTTTGGGAAGCTGTTCAAGGCAAGGACTGAGGCTTTGCTTGTCCCTCTCCTCAGTTCATGCACTGCCAAAACCACACTGCTCGTGCTGTCGATAGTTTCTTTTTCTGTCCTGTGTAACAATTTCCCAGATAATTACAAAACAAATAAAAAGACAATCCTGTTCTGTTGATAGGAAGGCAGCATTCAGGTGTCAGACACAGCTCCTGTACTGAATCTGTCAGTAATGGAATGAAGAAAGCAGCAGCTTGGGAGGAGAGGAGCCAGAGATACGAGGCAGTGCCATCACCTTGTGAGGAAGACTTCAAGTACACAGCAAGGATTACAACTCTGGCTGAAACAGAGAGGCTTTTTGATGAGCTGACTCATGAAAAGCAACAGGCAAAGATTATTTTTGTTTTCAAGTTGTGACAAATCATAATTGTTCTATGAGAGGTGAGGTATGGAGCCATTTATCCGTGGAATACATGGCTGAAATTCACCCACAGCTTCAGTGTCATGGCAGGAATGTGCCATTGTCCCTCCCTGCTCTACTTGCAGTCCTTCCCTGTCCCTAAATTCATTAAAGGAGAGTCACTGTAACAAACAGAGTGTGGATGGGGGTTGGCACAGTATTATGGTGTTAAAGAACAAAACTCTCCATGTATCTGTAATCCATACACCTCACCTCTCCTTCTGTAAGAGGAATTAGGAAGGCTCATATTGGCTCTTGAAACTAATTTACAGCTGAAGTGTCTTCTGTTATTAGATTGAGGCTGCACTGAGCCGAATCCCTTGTTCTGGTGGAAGAATGACCTTGCAAGCAAGACTAAATCAGGTGAAAAAGCTTCTCTGTATTACTGTTCTCTTTTGTTCTTCCACAATTGAGAATACATAATGCAGAGGAAAGATCCTCTGGGTAGTAAGTATGATTACTGTGGGAATTTTTTATGGGTTTTTATATTGTTTAATATCTTCTATTTTTTGTACATGGGATGCATTTTGCCAAATTACTGTAAGAATAGTCTGTTCTTGTGCTAAAAACTGAGAAGGAAATAAAAGCAATGCATTAACAAAATGTAGTGACTATGAAATAGATCCCTGAAGCTGCAGAGAGGATGCTGTGCTGTAGGAGGAATTGAAAAGTTTAGTTTTTGTTTGGTTGGGCATTGTCTCCTTGAAAGCACAAAGAAGAAAGTAAGAAGGTAAAAATAACTGGTTCAGGTGGAATACAGGGAAGTGCTTTCTGTGGAAAACTCTGAGACTCTATTAATAAAAACAAGCCTCAAAATTGTCTTTTAGGGGTCTCTGCAAAGCCTCCAACTTCAGCATTTCCTAAATTGTAATCCCAGGGTGTGTTATCAGTTTATCAATTTGAAATTAAAAGTGCATTCCAGTAAATCAATACTGCCACTTACTACAGTGATCAACTGTTTCCTAAACACACCTAATATTCCTAAACACACCTAATATTCCTAAACACACCTAATATTCCTAAATATGCCTAATGTTCCTAATTATTAGCCTGTCCAAATTCTTGTCAGCTTTCTCTCATGGAGTTTTGTAAGTCACATGTTAAAAAAGCCAACAAATACATAAAAATAACATGACAAGTTTGTAGGTCTGGCTGTTTTTTTGGTGAGAACAATGCACCTAAGGCCTCAAAAAATATACCAGGAATATAGGAAGGATAGCAGTTTCCCAATTTTAGAAGGATCTTTGGATTTCATGATATATTATTAATGCTTTTTGTTCTTTCTTTTAACTCTTCCTTTTAGGAAGCCCTGGAAGATCGTTTGGAAAGAATTAACAGAGATTTGGGGTTAATACGAATGACTCTGAAAAGATTTCATGTTTTAAGAACCTCTGCAAATCTTTGACAGTTCTCTCTTGACTGCAAATAGACTTCTTTTTTTTTTTTTGCACTAATATATAATGATGCACTCAGTAAATGCAAATTGTTTTGTATTTTTATAAACCCTGAAAAGTAGTTTTGCAACCATGTTACCCTTTACAAACAGCAATATTTTGTACTTCAAACAGCCACCTCTATTTTAAACGTATTTTGTTACACCTGAGAAATCAATGTTTATCCTGCATTGTAATATTTTTAGAAATATCAATTATTTTTAAATAGTGATATTCAATTTATAATAAGAAACTAAAAGGCAGCTTGTTTTCAGAAAAAATGGTAGTGTTACCCTTTTGCACTTGGTTTTCCTCCACCATTTTATAAATATTTATGGTGTGATGTAAATATTAGCCAAGAGGAGATTTTGGACTGTGTTAAAGAGAAGCACTGTTCTGTGGTAAATCCTTTTAATTGAAACCTTTAACATGGATGTTTCTCAGTGGCACAGAACTGTGAGCAATACTTGCACTGTGGCTGGCTGGGGCAGGAAAATCCTCCTCTGATGGACCTGCTGCCTCGCAGCAGTCACAGTGAGGGGTGTTTTGATACTGTGAGTACCAGGATTCACCTGGCAGCAGCCTCCTGCCTCCCAGTGAACAGCTCAACTCCAGCTGACACTCCAGGACTGGAATTCCTTACCTGAAGTTACTGGTTCCCTGTGCCAGGCTGGGTTTCGTGCCAGTGTTCTGTTCCTGTACATTTCATGTATTTGTGAACATAAACGAATTTTTCTTGGTGAAAAAATACATATTTGCCAGTTGACATATTGTTGCATTACTGTCCAACATTGATATTTTGGTTTGTATTTTAATATTAAATAAATGTTTAATTAGATTCTTTCCTGCTGCCCAAGTACAGTAATAGGCTCTGGGATATTACATCAGTGATAATGGTAGGTTTTAATCATATTGTGTGTTTCAAATTCTGTCCTTGTTCAAGATGTTTAGCCACCAATGATGTGATTACAGGGCCAGAATAGCTGTCATAAAGGAAGCTTGAGAAGGTCTGATTCTAAAATTAGAGTGCTGTGCTTCAAGATATTTGATGAAGAATTGTCCAAGCCATGCATGGTCTTTTCAGAAATTCTGTAGTTTTTGCAACCCCTTCTATCCTGTGGGTACTTCAGTGATAGATCAGAGCTGGGGAGAAGCCAAGGATGGGAGTTTCTCGTTTTCTTCTTTATCTAAAATGCAGAAATTGGGTGTGAATGCTTGGAGAGGACCAGTGTATTTCCAGTCTCCACAAAGAGATGTACAGTTCTGATGGCATTCCATGTTCTCATTGGTAATTTTTACTGGGAGGGGAGGGAAGAAAAAGGAATCTTTACTTCCCTGCTTAGCTCTATTCAGCTGCAGTTTCCCCACTATTTTGTTATTAACAGGTGCAATTTTAAAGCATTCTTCAGAAATATCAGTCAGCCAGCAGGATTTTTCCAAGGAATCCATCACAGGAAAAATTCATGAGTCCAGTAATGGTCTTGTTTTCTTTCATCAGTGCTACAGCAAAACCAAAGAATTTTCCTGACAGACATTAGAGGCGAGTAGGTAAATCAGCTCAGCTCTTTCACTGCCTCTCCTTGTAACCTCCCTTCATCTCCACTTCATTCTCTCCAGCACTATTCATATTCATGGACTCTTTTTTATTACACCCAGAAAACTGAATTGTGAGTCAGAATTTATTTTTTAATCAAAAGTCCTCCTCCATCTGTTGGAGCTCTTTAGGCTATTTCTATTCTATTCTAACACTGAAGGGGGGAAAAAAGTGTTGCTTTTAGTAAACTTCTAGGCCAACCTTCTCAAATATCTGTGTGACCTGTTCAGCGTGGTGCCTTGGACCTGATTCATCAGATGGGCAGAGGCTCTGCAGTTCCAGATTAAAGCAGTGGGAGGCCTGGATGCTCAGTGCTCCTGAAAATCAGACCCGAAGCGCCAAAAACTGGGACACAGGGAGCGTTCACTGTGTGCTGGCCCTGCCCTTTGCTGGACATTGTCCTTTTGTTTTTAATCCCCTTTCAACTTCCCCTTAACGTGAGAAAATTGCCTTGTTCTCTCTTTGAGGACCCATAAGGATTTCCAGATAACCAGAGAGGCTTTTGCTTCCTCTGTGGAGGACTTTAGTCACCTTCCTCTTGTGTTCTCACCTGACACCTCCCAGCTATGTTGGCATTTATCGCCTTTCCAGATTTACAAGGTCCTGCCTGGAGCCCCAGGCTCTCCTCTGCCTCAGTCTGCTCTTGCAAGACACTCCCATGCATAGTTTTCTCTTTGATAATAAACATTTCAAGTCCTCCAGCTCTGAGATTTAAACTTTGGAAAATAAAATTTCTGTTCACATCTCTAGAAAGCAAATTTAGAAAGTTGTAGCTTGGGTAGGTTTAGGCATAATCTGCCTTGCACAAAGCTGAAACGTGGACGATAATTTGAGTGTGGAAATGCAGGGAGCAGTTACAAAACAAACTGCGAGTGCTTGCCTTTGCAGAGAGGGAAAAAGGGCTGGGATGATGCATCATGAACGAAAAACAACCGCAGGAAATTAACAAAGGTTTGAAAGGGCACGGTAAATTTAATGGCAGGGTCTTTTCCTGAGGTTTCTGCACAAAACGATCGCTGAACTTGTTGAGATTTTAACTTTTCCCCACTAAGCTTTGCAGAGAGTAAATTTCGAGGGGCCACCAGCGCTGCTCCGGGGGCAGGTGAGGGCACAGCGCGGGCTGGGGCTCGGTGAGCGCCGTTACCCTCGCTGCGGGCACCGCTACCGGCAGCGAGCGGGCGAAGGAGCGCGGCGCGGGGCGCCGAGCGGAGGAAGGCGGTACCAGCCCGGGGATCCCCCACCACCCGCTCTCTCCCCGCTCTCCCCCCGCTCTTTCCTCGCTCTCTCCCCGCTCTTTCCCCGCTCTTTCTTTCCCCGCTCTTCCCCCGCTCTCTCCCCGCTCCTCCCGCTCTCTCCCCGCTCTTCCCCCGCTCTCTCCCCGCTCTTTCCCCCCTCTCTCCCCGCTCTTTCCCCCCTCTCTCCCCGCTCTCTCCCCGCTCCTCCCGCTCTTTCCCCCCTCTTTTCCCGCTCTCTCCCCGCTCTTTCCCCCCTCTTTCCCCGCTCTTTCCCCCCTCTTTCCCCGCTCTTTCCCCGCTCTCTCCTCGCTCTTTCCCAGCTCTCTCCCCGCTCTCTCCTCTCCCCCCGCTCTCTCCCCGCTCTTTCCCCGCTCTCTCCTCGCTCTTTCCCCGCTCTTTCCCCGCTCCTCCCGCTCTTTCCCCCCTCTTTCCCCGCTCTTTCCCCGCTCTCTCCCCGCTCTCTCCCCTCTCTCTCCCCGCTCTTTCTCCGCACGGCGGGGCGGTCCCGCTGCCCTGCGCTCTTTCCCGCGGCCGCCAGGCGGCGCCCCCGCCCCGCCCGCTCGGCTGAGGGAGCGCGGAGCGGCGCGGGGAAGGAAGTGGCGGCTCCCGGTGCTGCCGGTGCGCGGGGCTCGGCTCGCTCGGCGGGCGGATAAATCCGCGCGGCCGCCGTGTCACGGCAGGGCAGGGGCAGTGCCGGCGCGGGGCTCTTGGCCTTCCCCGCTCCCTCCTCCCCCGCAGCTGCGGCGGCCTGCCCGCCTCGCCTCCCCCCGCCTCCGCCGTCCCCGCGCCGCGGCAGCGCCGGCGGGCGAGGAGCTGCCCGCGCCCGGCCCGCCCGCGCCGGGGATTATGCCAGCGGCGCGCGGGCATGCCGGCAGGCAGCAACCCGTAGGCAACGGCAGCCGCCGAGCCGCGGCGGCATCGGCAGCAGCAGCAGCAGCGGGAGCCGCGGCCGCCGCGCCGGGAGCAGCCGGTGCGTGGCGGGGGGCGCTGAGGGCGGGCGGGGGGCGGCGGGGCGAGCACCAACACCTGGCGGCCGCCGGGCCGGGCCGGCTGTGCCTCGGCGGGAGCGGGAGCCGCGGCGGGCCCGAGGGGAGCTGAGCTGGGGTGGCCGGGCCCGCGGGGCGGCTGCGGCTCCGCGGAGGGGCCGGTGCGGCGCGGGGGCCCCTCCCGGGAGCGCGGAACGGCCCCCGCGGGCCGCGGCGGCTCCCGGCCGGCACCTGGAGGCTGCCGCGGCCTGAGCGGGGCCGGGCTGTCCGTCCTTCTCCGGGATGCGGCGGTAAAAGTTTCCCGATGGAGCAGTCGGTGACCGGGAGGGCCCCGCGGCCATGGCAGCGCCCGGCACCGCACGCCGGGGACGCGGGACCGCAGCCCCGCGCTGCCGGGGTCCGGCGTGTGGCACAGCCGGTGCCGGGCTCTCCCCGCGCCCGCAGGTCGCGGGCGGCAGACACCGCCCCGTGCCCGCGGGGACAGCCGGGGACGGGCGGGCGGACGGACGGACGGAGCACCCTCCGCGCCGGGTCGCGGCACCCCGAGCGTTCGCGGCGGTCACGGCTCGGGGCCGGAGCCAGCCCCCGGGAGAGCTCCGTCCTGGCCCCCTTCCTCGGGTACCGCATCTCCGAGCCTTGAATTTCACCGAATTCGGCTCTGGCAGAGGCCCCCGGTGGAGGTTTTGCCGTGCGGTGGCCTAGGAGCCCCTCGGACGGGGCCTGGCCGTGGGGAGGGGGTGAAGGGGCTGCCCGGGGCTGCCTCCCATCCCTGTGGGAGAAGAGGGTGAGACCCGCAGCAGCCTCAAAGAATAAATGCCGGTGACTGATTATAGCTGAGGGACAGCCCCGTGAGATTTCGGGGGTCGAGACCCCCCTGTGTCAGGGCACTGCCGGCCGTGCTCCCCAGGCGGTGCTTTTCCTCGCGGGAGTGGGAGGAAGAGATTCTTCCCTTTGGAAAGAGCAGAATGCCCATTCCTTAGCTGGATGATGGGCTGCCAGAGGAGATTCCTTTTGCTGGGCCCGGCAGTCCTTTCTCCTGGCCTCCGCACCCCTTGACAGAAGGGGTCCTGCCTTGTGCTCCCGAGCAACCCTGGGCTCCACATCCTGGAGCGTGCTGCTGCTCCATGGCTACGGCGTGAACAGCTCCAGCGTTTTGCCCAGCTGTGGAAGGATTAAATCCCTTCCTTCACGCCCTCCCCAGCCTCTCCTGCTCCACGGAAGATGCAGAAGCACAGAGTGCACTGAGGTGCTCAGCCTGGGGCCGGGAGCGTCATTCAGGGAGCCCCTCAGAGGAGCGCCCTGCTCCGTCAGCTACACTACTCAGTCCTGTCACATTTCACTTTAAATGCCCCGACCGAGGTGAAGCTTATTTAAACTGTGTGTTTAAGCAAAAAAAAAAAAAAAAAAAAAAGTTTCTTCATGTGTTGGTACCTGCTCTAAAATGAGAGCTTCCATCTTGGTGCTCTGTGTGTCTGGAAGCTGCTAAGTGGAAATTTGATGTCAGGGAGCTCTTCAGTCTTTGAAGAATCTGCGAGTGCTCAGCTCTGAACAGGAAAGTGACAATAGATCAGTCTGTGTGGACATCAGGACTTGAATAGGCGGATGTCTGAGTGCATGTGAGGCTGTCAGGGGCTGTAGGACTCCTTCTCCCCCGATGGCACCGATTCCTGTTCCATGCCCACATCTTTTTGCTCGTGCTGTATTTTTATCGCCTGGTTTATTTTTGTCACGACTGCGTTGTGCTCCGGGTAACACAAGACGACTGACTGCCTTACAGAGTTCAGCGCTGGCTTCTGGGCGAGGGGTTTTCCCCCCACCCACTGTTGAATAGGAGACCGCTGTTTGTAGGGCAGCCCTTTTCCCTCTTTCCCTGTGGCAGACCTCGTGCCTCCGGTGGATCTCCGGGTGCCTGGTTATCGTGACAGGTAAGCAGCTCCTGGCTGTGGCCGCGGGCTGCTCGGTAATTGTCTCCTCAGGATATACAGAGTAAAGGATGGCCAGGCATGAAAGCACTGTTGCAGCCTTGTCCTGGCTTGTTGTTTGTCTCAGGATTTCTGCTTTGTGGTCCTTGCAGTGTGTTCTGGTTGTGGCAGCATCTCTGAGAGGGGAAGAAATGAGCAGCCGGGGCTGGGAACGCAGCTTGTGCTGCTTTTGATGGAGCAGACTTCTGGTAGGCTGCTGGGCTTCATTAATCATATTTAAGTTTCTGTCACTAACTTTTAATTAAAAGCATAGTTGATACCACTTTAATGAACCTACAGATGTTAGCCATCTTCATGCATAAAAATGCTTTTTAATTCCCTTACTATTCCCTTTATGGCCCTTAGATGCTTTTGTTGCCATCTAAACCGTGTACAGTAGCAGCTGTTTATCTTCTTAATAAAACTTTTTCTTGCATGTGTGTTCGGGAAACACTAATGGTTTGAGTAAACAATTCCCTGGTATCCTTTAACAAAATTTTTTTAAAGAACTTGGCAGAAAGGGTCAGAAGTGGTGCCTAAATAGTGAACTCCAAGGCTGTTGCTGACTATAGCCCTGAGCCTAATGTAAGTCACCTGAAATTGTTGGCTGTTCTCAGGCTTATGTGAGATGATGAAGAAAATAAGGAGCCCTCAGTGTATGACTTTTGATTCTGATGAGCTTCACGAGGATCTTTTCCCCAAATGACAACTTCTTATTAAAATATCTTTTCTATTTTGGGTTTGCTGCTGATGGTGTGTGTCAATGCTTTGTCGCTTGTTGTGCATCTAACAGCCTGAGCATTTATTGTGATTTACCATCTGGCATGTGGGAGTTTTATCTAACTTCTCATTTTACTTGACAGCAACCAGTTTGGAAAGACCTTGTCCTGATTTTTTTTTTTCCCCCCTAATAGAAATTATCAAAACTTAAAACTGACAGTGGGGCTAAAAGGTTTTGAATTTAAATAATTACTCTCTTTTTATGCACAAATTGTTACTGCTTCTGTGAGCTGACCAAAGAGAGAAGCAGCACATCCTTCAAGTGAGCTAATTTAAAGAAGGTTCCCCCAGTTAGTCCTGAGGAGCATTTATCTCCCCTCTGCATTCAAATAAAACTCTTGTCATTCGGTTGCTGTCTTGGCAGCCTGAGTGGAAGGCTTCGGAAAATGGCAAGTGAAAGCTGATGCTTGCTCCTGAGTACAGTTTGACTCATGCCTTTCATGCATATTCACCATAATGTCCTGTTCCAGGACAAGCAGGATCCCTCGAGAAACATTTCTTCTTTTAAGGTGCTTTTCTTTGAGGCTTCCTCTTATTAGAGACTCAAATAAGAGGAGAGGCTAGAAACAGGCATCGATGTGTTGCTTTGCTTTATTTCTATTTTCTTAGAAGGAAAAAGCAACCCATGGTTTCCTTAACAGCCAGTTTCTCTAAATGGTGAAGATGCCTTCTCATTTAATTTTAAAACTGGCTGACGTAGGGTGTGATGCAATTAATATTTCTGTTTATCTCCCCAAATTGGTAAAATATGCCTAAATTTAATTTTGAGCCCAAAAGCATCTTATAAACAAAAATGTTCTGGAGTTTTCAGTGTGAATGGAAATTGAATAATTAATGGAGGAGGGAGGAGGGAGTAAATAAAACACTTTTTATTTATAACTTTATTTCCTGGGTGTTGGAGGAAATCCAAGTGCCACAAGATTGTACTGGGGCAGAGTCTGTCTGAGCTCACCCACGAACTGAAAGGGAATGTGGCTTCTCTAATTGTGGTGTCCATGCCAAGAGTCCTAGGAAAATTTAAATGAACAAACGGATGATATTTGGATGTTCTTAATGTAAGAAGAAAACAATCTTGCCTGGTGCTGGCCCAGATCCTGTCACTACAGAGGATTCTAACCAGCACGATGCCAAGTCAATAGACAGAGCTGAAGTCAGGCTTGTGCATTTTCCATAGGAAAGAGGGTTTGCTGGTGTGACTGGATGGTGCTTTCAGATTTCCCTTTTAATTGAACTAATATTTCTCAGATGCTCACAGCAAAAAGCTTCAGTAAATCCCACTGGAGAATTTAGAAACCAGTTGGAAAAGGGTATCTTTCATTTTGAAGGAGGGAGGGGGAGGTGCAGGGACCTCCTGAGGGATGGCAGGATCTGGAGACAGAGCTGCTTCCCCTTCCTGCAGCTCTTCCTGAGCGTGTGACACAGGGTCAGGCTTCAGAGGGGAGAAGAAATAAGAGGTTGCTCAGGCAAGTGGAGTTTTTGGGCAAACCTGGGTGCAGGGAAGAAGTCCGGTTGGCACAGGGCTCAAACCTGCCCTGGGGAGCTTGGCCACACCTGAGGAGGTGCTGGCTTTGCAGGGAGAGGCCATCCAGGAGGGAAAGCAGTGCCCTCCTGCCTCTGGGTGTCCCTGTGGCAGGGCTGGTGAGGAGGATGAGCAGGACCCTTGGGTTTGGTGGCTGGGTCAGTGCAGGGTGGGGACCTGGCAGTCCCGGGGTCACTGTCCCGGGGTCACTGTCCCGGGGTCACTGTCCCGGGGTCACTGTCCCGGCAGCCTCAGACCTGGGCCGGGCAGGGACGCACATGCCAGCGCCCTGAGTGTGCCCAGGGTGCCACCGAGGGCAGGGACAAAGCACACACCTGGCTGAGGAAGGAGTGCTGATAGCAGCAGGGGCACCCATGGCAGAGTCTTGGTCTCCCAACAGCAGCCTGGGCTGATTTTGGCTTCTCCTGACCCAGGTAGTGGCTGAGAACTCCAAATTAGGTTTGGGTTTTTTTTTTTTTTTTTTTTTTTCCTGGCTTTAAACAGTCTCCAGAAAATCTTGCTCAGAGAGATTTGAAGACCTGCAACATCCAGAAGTCTGCACCCCCGTGGGCCTCAAGTTGTTTTCCTGCAAAAATAACCCAAGCCTGAGTGCTGAGTACTTTGGGTAGTGAGGACTCTGCACAGCTTTTACAGTCCTGGCTTTGTGTGTTTGGACAGCTGAGATTGGTGAGTGCTGAGATGTGGGCACAAACCTTAAAACTCTCCTTGGCAGGAAAACAGGTGGGATTAGGTGAATTGGAGGGAGTCCCTTGATGTGATGAGGAAAAGCGATTTGCCCCTCATGGCTTTCTTTAAACAGCTCAGTCTTCAGTTGGAGACCAGATACTGGGATTTCTACTCAGGGGTTTTCTAGCAGTTTCTGTGGTCTCCTCATGGTCGGGGGAAGAAACTGAGATCCAGAAAATCCAGTAGTGGAACAGAGGTGGTTTGCTGTGAGCTGGTGAGGACTTGGTGAAGAAAGTAGTGAATGAACTGCTGAACGATTTGTAATTCACCATTGGACAGGGATTCCTGTAGTGGACAGGGAAGCTAACTCTGATTTGTTTGGATTGCTGGCACTTACATAACGATCAGGGAGCTTCGGGACACTAATTCAGGCTTAACCCTCAGAGCAGTGACCCGGGAAGGCGTTTTAATGGTGTGATGCCAATTTGGAGGGTGGGAGTGTGTAATCACATCAGCACGCTGAGGTACCTGGGCACTGCAGGGGCGAGGCCGCCTTATCTCCGGCTCCAAAGGAGTTTGGTATTTGCATGACTTAACTGCATGTGTAGAGGGGCCTTAATTCCATTATGTGCTTGAGAAGGTTATGGGAGGATTTCAGGTTTTTTTGGAACCGCCAGCAGTTTAGCTTCAGCTCTGCTTTGTACAGGTGTTCATAAGGAGTTGGGTGTGGATCATTTTGTGTCTCTTTTCAGATGATTTGGGTTGGAGTCAGAGTTGCCCATAGCAAAACCTGGAGGGCTGTGGGCATTTCTAAAGAGGTAAAAAAAAAATGGGCTGCCATCAGCTACTACATGTTTGGAGGGAAGAGCAAAACAATTTCACATATGCATTTGTATATAAACGTGGTGTAATTATGTTTTGTATACATCAGAGGACAATTCATTGGGAATATTTTCACTTGTAATTTGTTTCAAGATCAATACCATAACTGAAATAACCTTCTAAAGGTACAAACATGGTAGAATCACTTTCTCTATGTGGGTGGCTTACCTATTTTAATGTTGCCTTTTTTTTTTTTTAAAAAAGAAAGAAATAGAGATTTTATATTTATCATATGAGATGAAATTGAAATCTAAATATTTACATCTTTTCACTGGATCTGGGGTTGAGCACCAGCTGTAGGCGTTGCCAAGCTGTTTAAGTTGTCTCCTTCACAGAGCAGGTTGATTTCTCCAGGGTGGTGGAGAGATGGAGCCTCGTGTTTCTGGCTCTTATTTTCTAGCCCGTCTGCATCTGGAAATCCTTCCCTCTGTGGGCTCTGTGACCCGGCCTCACGTTCAGAGGGTGTTCCAACCTAAACGTGCTGAAGCTAGACATGTGTTGTCCCCACTAGAATGCAGAGTAAACTGCAAGCTGTGAAACTGGAGGGGGAGTCTGGGACAGGAGGATGTAAATAATTTGAGATATTCGGTGGAAAAGAGCAGGAGGGGGAGGAAGGCCTCTCACTTGATTTTTCTCTGCCATCCCATCTCCTCAGTAACATTCTCTGTGCTCTTCATGAGCAAAGGTGGAGGATCACTTCTGTCTTAAAGAAGGGTAAGCCAGGAGCAGACGTAGGAAATGTTGCAGGCACAATTCAGCAGAAGAGACACTAAAATTCCTGAGATTTCTGTCTCTGGTTTTGTTTTGCTTTCCTTGTTTCCCTGTTAATTTGTTGAGTAGGCTTGACATGGGGCTCTTAGGCTTCTGATCCACCGAAGTGAACTGATGGAGAACACATAGCCTGTTTTGTTCTCCCTCTCTTGTTTTTAAGGCTCATTTATCCAGACTCATGGGACTCTTTGTTTGTCTAACCTGTCTCTGGCTTGTAAAACATTGTTCCTTGTGTTAACTTCAACAAACAGTAAACATCTTCCATCAAATATCCTCAGAAATGTGTTTAGCCTGGGCACAACTGTTTCTATTGAGACTAGAACAATTTAAAATTTGTTTTAAAATTACTCTCTTTTGCTCACGTTTAATACCTATAAATAAGTTTTTCAGAAGGGCACCTTCATCTAGCACACTGCCACTGTGAGGAAAAAAAAGGAACATATTTGGACATGCCTACTTGAAGGATTAAACTTCTGTGTGTTGCCCTGGCTTCCTAGAGCAGGGAGAGATGGTTTGACTTGCCTTGGGTATCTTTAGGTCAGACCTTCTGCATCATATCTGCCAAACATCTGGGCAGAGAGGATGGAGAGGAAAGAGCTTTCTGTCCTGCCTGTTCCTTTTTGCAGGTGCCCCAGCAGCAAGAGGAGTTTGACATAAAGGGGAGATTTATTTCACTGTCTAATGGAGCATCTGTATTATCAAAGGCAGATATGTCAGAGTACTTTCCCCCTCCCTGCTCTGTCTTTTTGTCTGAATGTCATTTTGCTGATAGAACTTGTGTTGTATTCCTTATTATCAAAGTAGAACTGAAGGAAAAAAAAAAAAAGAGGTGATGCTTTGTTTTAAATGTTGTTACCGAAATCATCAGCTGAACCATGTAGAGTGAGGATTTTAATTCATGGTTTAAAGACTGAGTATAATTTGGCTTTCAGACCTCCCATTTTTCCTAAATCAAGTTTATGGTAGCAGTAGCCATGAGTATCAGCTTCTGATTATAAACAGATTTGGAGCCACTAAAAACCTCCTTGAAGTCAGTTTGACAACTATTTGAGAACCACCTTTTTAATATTCTCAGCAAGTTCCCTGCTGAGGTTTCTTGCAGCAGCCTTGTAGATTTGTAGATGTTAGTCTTTCCTGCATATTTTATTTTAACTTGTTCATAAGCTTCCTAGGAGAATGCACATGGATAAGCTTTTCCAAGCTTTTTAAAAATTCATTTTTACATGGAAACCTGGGCTCAGTGAGATGAGAGTTGAGTGGAAACTGGTTGTGCTGTGCTGGGGAGTGCAGCACCTTGGTGCTCAGAGCACCTTGCAGGGAGGTGCTTTTTGCTTTTGTTTGGTTTCCTTGAGGCTAAATCCCAGTTTCTCCCCTCAGTTTCTGACTCCAGGTGGGTCTCTGGACCAGCGGAGGGGTGGAGGGTGCAGCAAACCCATCACCATGGGAGACAGTGGGACAGGCTGGGGCATCTCAGGGTGCACAGGCTCAGGTGGGAGAGGGGAAGGGAGATTGGCTGGTGCTGGTTTTTATTCCTGCAGCCTGTGACAGCCCCTGGTCTGAAGCACTGGGCTCAGAAAACCTGAGCAGGTCCTCAGGGAGCATCACCCCAGGCCTGTGCTGCGTGCCCAGGGCTCTGCACTGCAGGGATCAAGGGATATTCCATCTGGAGGTGGAAAAACAACCCTGGCAGCCTTTCTTTCTTTGAGGCTGGCAGCGGGAGCAGAGTCAGGGACATATTTCCATTTGACTCATCCGTTGTTGAGATGGTGACACCCTTGAGTCACATTAAAAATGAGACCTTGTAGCTGAATTGGCACATCATGGAGCAGGTGTTTGCTGGGGTTTTGGGGGTTTGTCCTTGTTTAGAAAATTATTTTCCCGTTCTCTGAGATGGGATGAAATTGATTAATGGTGTTGCTGATGTTCTGGGTTAAAAATAACAGGAAAGCCTGATTCAGGTGGAATGCTGGAAGTTAACTGTCAAGGTAACCTGCTTGAAATAGTTGTAAAGGCCTAAAAAATAAAATAAAAGAATAAAAAAGATGAGTGCCCAGTAGCCAGATGGTTGGAAGAGAACACCCCACCATCAATGAGGCAATATGTAAATATTTTCGATCATTACCACAGTACTGCTGTGTTGACATTGAAATTCAGTGTTATTCTGTGGGACTCCTCATTGATCAGCAGATGAGCTCTGATAGAACAGAGGATGAAAGCACAGTTCTGAGCATTATTATGGATTGTGGATTTCATTGACAAGGACAGGCTTCCATCAAGGGCTAGGAATGGATTTCAGACGCTCTTTAAGCACGGTGCTGAGCCACTGTTTTCTTTCCCTGGCTGTCAGCTACCAATTAAATGGTGTTTTATTTCTTGAGCTGCTTTATTTAAGGTAAAATACTGCATAATTGACTAATTTTTCTGTGCAAATTGTTACAGTTATATGGGAAGGGGCAAGGTGGAAGCTGACATAGAGTTCTCTGCTTGAAATATTCCTGGCTAGAAATGACTGGAAAATAATATCAATCAAGCAGCTGAATTAATTTTTTTTTTTCCAAAAAGATCCTCTTCAAAGCTGGTTGTAGAGACCCTGTCTGGCTGAGTCACTTAGAAACCTTCACGGGGTGATGGCATTCTCATGAATAAAACATGAAGTGCCTTTGGCATACACAGGTGCTGAACCCACCCAGAGGCCTTTTCTTTTTTTCTTCCTTCTTCTTTAAAAAAAAAAAAAAAATCCGGTTGGTTTTACTGCTCTCAGAGGGGAGTCTGAAGCTTGACACTAAATGGACTCTTTTGAAAGCCGCTTTTTAAGATCTGCCCACCCCAGAGAAATCCCAGCAGGGGCTGCTGGAGGTGGTTCCTGGGATCCCAGCCTGGAGGCAGGAGGGAGGTTTGGGGAGGTGATGTGTGTGGGGAGCAGGTTGCCACCTTTCCACCTTTGTGTGCTATTAAATGTGACTCTTCCTGTTTTACATAGACTGGTGTGAGGTTCCTAAAATCTTTTAAGTGTGCATATACAGTGTAGGGTTTGAGTTTTTTCTAATATTTTTTTCTTGCAGTTGATCAGAGCAATGGGTTGTAACATTTCCCATTTCTTATAAGGGAATAAAGACTTTTAGGAAAGGCTTAATGACTTCTAAGGAAGGAGGGAGAGGGCTCCTGGCAAATGAAAAGCTCATTATAGCTACAGCAGGGTCCAGAGCCCAGGCAGCTTCTGGAAGCATTTTGCTGTTTGTTTTCCCTCCCTTTCCCTTGGGTCTGGCTGCTTACAGTGCGGCCAGGACCTTGTGCTCCTTTGGGAACGTAACCCCGGGGCACTTGCAGGGTCCAGATGCTACAAACATCACAGAGGGAAAAATGGTCTCGGTGCCTTTCCAAGCTGCTCGTATTTTCCAGTTAACTGCTGCATTTCTCTTGCATGTTGATTAATTTCCTGGCACATCCTGGAGCCTGTTCCTCCGATTAGAATTCTTCAGGATTTTGAATTTATTTCCCTGTGGTTTGTTGGGTTTTAGTTGCTTGCTTGTATCCCCTTAGTGCTTTAGGGTGGCTGGTAGGAGAGCAGAATTCACCTTTTCTGAGGATAAAGGGCTCTGGAGACTCTCTGTGGTCGGAAACTGATGCTCACTAACCGTGGGCATGTGGTGTTTGACCACAGCTGACACTCGGTAGGGCTTAGAATTTATTAATGCAGATTGGGCAAGATCAGGAGGCTGAGCTAGACCAGCTGTGGTGACCATGAAGAACAGTTGTGCTGGTTCATTTCTCCCTGCAAGGCGGTGCTGGCAGTGCCTCTGACTTTGCAGAAGCCTTTTTATTGCCTGTGCTTGGCAGGGCTCTGGTCCCGAGGCTGGTGAGTTGTGGTCTGGGGTTGTCACCAGGTGTGTTTGTCCAGGTAATGGTGAGGAGGGAGCTCTGCCCATCCCAGCAGTATAAAGTGATTTAGTGGTGGCAGTGATGGTGCCTCCTGGAAGGACTGGAAAGTGAAGTGCAGCACATCAGTTCAGCAGAGAAGCCTTCAGAAGCCAGCAGAAAGCATCTTATAATTAATTAATCATCCTCATGGAAAGGTAAATGCCAGTTCTGTTAGTGCAATGTGGTGTTTTCAACATTGGTGCTGAAAACGAGCCGTGTGGCACCTCTGCCTCTTTGCAAAATATATTTACATGTGCATCTGTCTATTAATAGCTGTGGTCTGTTTTCCTGTGCCTCGGGTGCTGCTGAGTTGTCGTGCTGCTCCAGAACCAGAGGTGGTCTTTGATTCGGTTCTGTGCTGCTCCGGTGCCCAGATGCTTCCCTGAAAGCCTTTCGAGGAAGGGAGGAAGTTTGTAGCGTTCCTTTTTGCAAATCACACATTATAAAAATGTTGTTGCAGCCTTTTGGGAGCTCTTGCATTAACTCACATTTCTGTGTTTTTGTTGCGTTGCTTTTTCCTGGTGGTTTGGACAAATGTGCCGCTTGTTTAACAATGCTGAATCCTCCCACACTTCAGAAGTTTAATTTTAAAGCAGAAGCAGTTTTAACTGTGTAATTGATTTCCATTTAGCACGGAATGTTTATGAAATGCAGACAGGGTTAATGTTTATAGAAGAGGATGAAAACCTGACAATTTTTAAGTTTAAATTTTGCCTTGGTAATCTGTTCTCACACCTAAAAATAAGTAAATTAAGAATAGCATCAGCGAGGCCTCTGCAAACTGCAGTGACTTTAAAAAGTGATGACTTGGGAATACAGTCAAGGTGAATTGTTTATGATTATTCCAGAAAACAAGTTTCATAAATGTCATAATGCCCTAGGCTACATTAATTATCTATTACTTTTAGTGTTTGCTGCAGAGAAAAGGCCAGTGTTTCTGTTTTTCCAGAGGCAATACTTTCAGTTTCTCTTGTACAGAAATGTTTTTGCTTTTAATCACTTTTGATTGCAGTACCATTAACGAGTGTGCAGAGAAATCAGTTTTTCTGTTTGGAACAATTGCTACAGACTTACTGTCACTGAAAATAAGAACTTTTGTCCTCCTTCCCTAATCTACAACACAGGGGAAAAAAAACCCAACCCCAGAACAGAAAAGAATAAAGGAGATAGGAAGATTGATTTTTCTTAACTGGAGGAGGCTTTGTGGCTGCCCTTGCAGATTTGCAGGTACCCACCCTGGGGGACTTTGAGATTTGGCCTCACCCAAACTCTGAAACCCTTTGAAGCCCTGTGTCCAGGCCCTGCTAATTCTGAGAACTGTTCCCTGCTCAGCAAAGCCAGACAGAGAGAACAGGGCCCTGCTCTGACTCCATTTTTTACAATTTATTTGCCAAAGTATGGGTTGTAGTGGATGGTTCTTTTGGGAGGATGGTGTCTGGCATATCCAGCACCTAGAGAGACTTGTCTTGCTTGTGGAAAATGGGGAAAGAATGGATATGGACAAATCCCAGTGTGCTTGAGGAATGAATTATTGTATAACCTGTAAAAGTTGGTGAGGCTCAATCAGACTGGATGTGTATTGAGTTAAAAACTACATAGCTATACTGAATCCTTTTAAAAGAGAAAGGTAATGTGAGGATTCTTGTTTACTTGCAAATCATAATGGTAGAATGGCTAAAAGGACTAGTGAAATACTTGCTTTCATTAAAAGGCATTTAAAATTCAAGGCAAAGCAAGATTAAAATGTTGTATTTAAATATATTTCCATCATACAGATTTGAATAGTTGCTTTAGAGGGAAAGTCCTTTGGGCTTTGCATCGTCGTATTGTATGTAAGAGTAGGAGAAGAAACACTTTACATTTCCTTTTATGAAAAGAATTTTTACTTAAAGCATTCATTAAGAATTTAGTGGGTTAATTCTGCCCCAAAGTACACACACAACATACTGGCACAGGTATCAAATCATCAAATATTTTTTTTTCAGTTATAAAGAGGATGTAATTTTAAAAGTAGTGGTGATTTTCAGTGTTTATTTTGTTGTGAGCCTGAAGAATTAATTTTATTTATCTTCTGGTCTTGACTGTATTAATGTTGGCAGCAAGATCAATAGTCAGTGAAAGAAAAGAAAACTTAAGATTCAGTTTCAGATAAATTCTGATCAGATCTTAAACCACAGGGACATAGACTGGACCTGTGGTTTCCAGTTCTGACACATCCAATCTAAAAGGTGCATCATGGAAGGTTTTGAGATAGGTTAAGCAACTTGATGCCCAACACTTTTAAAGTTATTATTATTATTATTATTATTATTATTATTATTACCATTACCACCCAGCCTGGGAAAGCAGAAGTGCCATTTGGGCTCTATGTGCCTGGCTCAGCTGTGAATCAGCAAATGACGTTAATAAGCATTTGTGGACTAAATATATTTTTAAGCTGTCTGGCTGCTTGCTCCTGGTGAGATTTCTGAGATTAATGGTCCTGAAACGTTACTTGCATTTGCTCTTCCTCCAGGATGAATCTGACCTGTGCAAGCACTATTATATTATATTCTTTAAATTGCTGTGCAAGAAGTTACAAGAGTGAAGATCAGTTACTGGGGTTTTTTTAAGCTGTTGGCAAGACATAAATTTATGTTAACTGAAGCAGTGTTTGCAGCTAAAGGTATTGATGGTTTTTCCAAACATTTCAGGTTCTTTAGGGGAGGGAACAGAGTGTATTGATGTTTTATTTATTTTTTGTGTAACACTTTGGTAGCAGGTGCTGGTGATGAGGCTTGGATCCAAGTCCCAGTCAAGGAGATGTGCTTTTATTTGTGTGGTTGTAGACCCAGATTTGCATGTTCCAGTGCAAAACACAGCCCCTGCTGCTGGGAAGGAGAATGGGGAAGGACAACTGTGCCCTTCATGACCTGAAGGGGAAGGGGATGTTTCTGCTGATGGGCAGTTCAGTGAGACAGAGGCAGTTTTAATGTGAGCATGTGGGAACAACAACGTCCCCTGCTCCATCACCCTGTTAGACCAGTGCTGTGATGGCCCTGGCTCTGCTCTGGCTGCTACTTGGAGAAAAAAGACATTAAAGAAGACCTAAAGGAACCTGGATATACTTGGGGAGATCATCAGTAGAGAGGGGAGTGGAGAGCACATGTGTGTGCCCTCAAATGCAACCCAGCTGCTTTAAAAGCAGCATTAAAACCATATTTTTAAAAAAGCCAGCATTAAAACCAGTTTGCAGTGGTTGGAGGTAAAGATGAGACTGCCCAAAGGAATCTCTTAGGCACTGGGGCTGCTTGGAATATTGAGCAAATTGATAACTTGCTCTGCAGGCAGCGTTACAGGTTCCTTCTGCCCTCAGCCCTCCTGACAAAAACCAGCCTTGGGGGAGAGCAGGTGGCTGGAATAGGAGTGTAAATGGGGTGCCTGGGCTTTCCCGACCGGGGTTTGCCCTCCTGCGTGCTGCTGGTTCGCCAGCCCTGTCTTTGTTCCCTGTGGGAGCTGCTGTCTCCTGGATCCTCCAGTTGTGGAAGGATTTGTGGCATTACAAGGGCAGCTCCAGCTCTGCTTCCACCCTCAGACGTGGGATCCTGCCCAGGCTCTGGGGGCTCCCTGGGAGGATCTGTGGTGTGCTGGGTTTGTCTGTGGTGTCTCCTCCGTGGAAGTCACTGAGCTCCAAGTTTACAAGGGAGATGCTTTGAGGAGAAGTGTTGTACAGAGGGAGCACGTGAGAGTGGTCAGTGCGACGCATGTGTTTTTTTCTTCTCTCTTTTTTTCCTTCTTAATTTCCATGAGTTAGAGATGACGATGACTCATGGTTTGGAACACACTTTAAATCCCTGAGGTGCTCATTGCCGCCTACTATCACGTATTGAATTTCTGACATACCGGAGGGATGTCTGCAGAGAAACTCTGATGTGCAATTATAAAATGTTGTAGCTTTATGTTGTTTGCATAAGAGCCATTAGCATGGTGTAACTGGAAAAATAATGCAGCTTTATTCTTGCTCTTGATTTCCCATGGGCACGGCAGTTCAGCAACTGTGTTCTGTCCTTTTCTAGGATGTTGACACATGTGGACCAACACTGACATCCTTTTTCAGCAATGCTGGTTTTGCTCCCTCCTGCATTCAGAATCATCTAGAGAGACTTTTTGCAGAAGGTAGGTTCTGACATTTCAGCTGGATGGCTTTTCTTTTTCTTCTGGGTTAGAAAAAAACATTTAGGTGTTACTAGGGAGAATGGTAATTTATCTGAGGGATACTAACTTGCTGTTGGTGAGAGGAGATTAACCTTAGCTTGGGTTCCACTTGAATAAATGCTTGGGGAAAATGTGGTAAAATGGAGGCTGGAGAATGGCTGCAGGAGCTCTTTGAGAAGGGCTTGGCAGTCACAGGACATGGTTGGCTTAAATTGCATAGATGTGCGCATTGGTAATAAACTTCTTTTGAAAGAAAGCTCACACTCCTTGCCTTTTTCTGTTTAGTCAGCATCCTTTTCTCCTTAAAATATTTCAAATAAATAAATTAAAAGGGAGAATGGCTGCGCAGGATATGCAATTCATATAATTTTTAATTTAAATCTTGGGTGTGTTTTTTTTCTCAAAAAAAAAAAACTTAACCTTGTTGATTTTATTTTATTTATTTGTATTGAAATAAATAGGAGTTACAGCCTCATTTACTACCATCAAATTGTAGTTTCTACCTTTCTTTGTCGTCTGAACTTTAAATTTGTTTTACATGAGATGCAGAACTTTCCAATAAACAGTGTGGAAGGGGAAGCAGTTACCCGTGGTGGCTTTTAACACGGAAAAGTGAAGAGGTAGTGTTTTTATGAATGTGTGTACCTGCTACTCCCTTATGCTGTAACCTTTGCAGCGTTGCTTGGGGGTTCACTCTGTGTGTCCAGCTCCATCCAAACCTCTTGTGTGAATTCTAGAAATGAATCTCCTAGTGTGAACTCTCACTACAAAATTAGTGGCTGGAGTTTTTTGGTAGACAGGGTGTCAGCCTTTAGCCTGATTGCACAGTTCTGCATCATCTCATTTTCCTCCAGTACATTGCTCAGCACATAAGTGTTTTATTCCTTTATCAGAAATGGTCTTTTTGACTTCACCAAATGTTTCTTTGGGATGATACTAAAACTTAACCATAGTCAGGTTTTGCTTCAAGAGCAACAAATTGCCGAGGAGAAGAGAAGGAATAAATGAGTTTGGATCCGAGACTGTTCACTTACCAGACTGAAATATGTTTTCAGTCTCTCTGGGTTTATACCTCAGGGTCACAGCAGCTACACTGAGACTGCAGTGACACCAGCTCTGTATTAACATGCAATCTCTTTATCAGAAATTGTTGAAAACTAGGGGTGATTTCAATACCTTAAATGTCTCCTGTCAGGAAGTTGGCTCCCAGTGAATTCATTGCCATCCTCCAGGTTGATTTCTTTCCTAAAGCCTCTCTTTGGGATTAGCAGAGCCCAGTGCCAGGCTGGGTAGGCTGCTCCCAGTGCTGTGTCTTGTCCCTCTGTGGAGTACCTGATTTCCTCGGGAGAGAGCCCGGCAGCTCCCGCCTGCCCACTGCAGTTCCAAAGGAGCTGTGGCCAGGTCTCTCTGGGATCAAAAGCTGCCAGCAGCAGCTTTAACAGAGGAGTTTATCCTCAGAGAGGCATTAATTGCCTTGTAAGTTTGTGCTGCTGTGCTGAGGAGGAACATCTGTATCCCGAGAGCTTTGCCTCCTGTTTTAGGTCACACACTCCCCCACAGGCTGTTGTAGAGGGAGCATTTTTCTCTGAATTAGCTGTAACAGCAGAGAAGAAATGCAATCCTTGGCAGAGCTTAGGGTTTGCTTTGCCCCAAGGCTGAGGCTCCTTTCATTTAGCTTTCCTGAAGGATTTTACGGGGCTGATGAGGTGCCCAAGTGGTCATTAATTCTCTGGGTAGGTGAGGGGAAATTGCCTCCAGAACGGTGTTCACAGAAAAATGAATCCCCGCTCTTGCGTCACCAGAGAGGAGTAACGTCTGTGAGTTGGCAGGTAGGGAATGTAGGGAGAGAAATGGGTTTTAAACCCTGTCAGGGAATGCAGTGCTCATGGAGACAAAATGTCCAGGAGTCCAGTGCTCGTGTCCAGGAAAATGCTGTAGGCACTGGGTAATTTCCCCCTCTTTTCTGCCAGCATTGCTGTGCAGCCCTTTGTTTTTCCAAACCTGAAGGCTTTCAATCCAACCTGCTGGACAGAATGAAAACGTTGGGAGAATGCTCCTCTGCAAATCATCCATTTTGCATAGAACTATTTCAAAATCTAGGGAGGTGTCCTCAATCTCTGCTGCGAGCAGAGCCCGAGGGACGCGTGTGCAGACGTGAGCTGTGTGTGCCAGTGATGTTGGGAGCTGGCAGGCAGCCAGGGGGGAATGCAGTGTGATGAGGAGATGGAGGGTGTTGATACAGGATGGGGAGGGACCTGCTGCTCTGTCCCTCAGCATCCTCACTTCCAGCTCTCCTGGGCACTCTGCTGCCTTTTTGTGCTTCCGCTACTCCTGTGGCTGCAGAAGCCTGGATGGGATGAGTGTTCTCTGTCCGTAAGAAGAGGCAGAGGTTGACATTGGGCAGGAGGATAACAAGAGGGGAAGGTAGATGAGGTTGAATCCAAGGTGCCTGAGAAGATGTGAGGCAGGCTGGGGACAGGGGACTTGTGCCCTGGGGAAGGGATGTCCCCTCTAAGCAATTTGTAACACCACTGAAGGAATGTGTTGTGTCCTGTAGAAGGAAGCACAGCTTTGCTTTGCAGTTGTCTCCTTCTGTTGTCCTTCCAACACTCCCTGCCTTGCCTGCAGCACCTGTCCCTGTCCCTGTGCCATGCTGGGCTGTGATTTTCCACCCCTGGCTGTGTGATGTGACCAGCTTTTCTTCTTCCAGAACCTTATGTCCTTTTATATGGACACAAAATGGGCCTGAACCTTACTTTTTCTGCACCTTGCACTTACCAGGGGACTTAGTGTGGGACCCATGACATGAGAATTGAACCCCTTGATAAGGGTGAGTTTGTGGAGACTGAATGCAGAGAAATCTGTCTTCATGTTGGATCCTTCATCAGCTGGATTGAAAAACTCACTGTAAAGAGTTAGATCAAGGGGAGGACACTCCAGGGAGCTGGGTGATGGCTGCTTTTGTACTGCCAAGGAGAGGAACCCTGTTTGGCAGCATAATGGAGCAGCACAATTGTGACATTTCCCTGTCTCAGTGTGTAAAGGTTGGCTTGTTACTGTGCCAGGCAGGGAGAAGGGGGAGCTGCTGAGAGGTGAGGAAAGGAGAATGGGATCTTGTAAAGGTGGGAGAGACTTACAGGTAAACCCATTTAGAGCTGCCAGGATACAGATGTTTGGAAAGGTACAGAAGGGTCCCTTTTCAAAAAGAAGAGATCTACAGTCTCCTGTATAATCTGGCACTGTGAAATTTCTCATGGAAACGTGTGAGTTTTTCTTCTGGTGGTTTTCCTCCTTTTACAATAGAAACACAAGACACGAGGAACTGTTTGGACATACGTCTTTAACTGAGAGGAAAGGGCTGTGATGCTGCTGTGGTTGTAACCACAAACTAACTGACAGTTTCCTGCTGCAAGTAACTTTCTATAGATCTAAACCTACTTCATTTGTGTTTGTTTTTCTGTGCTGTTTAAATATCTGAGGAAGATTCTGTTGCTGCTAGGCTTCTGTATTTTGGCAAAGCCTTTGTTATAATTTTGGGGGATGGTGGCATGAAGAGATCATTACAGTACTGATACAAACTTAGGTGGAGTCCAGAAAGTTTCTTTATTTTACAGTCTGGTTTAATGTAGAAGTGAAGAAGGAATGCCATTGAATCAGACTGGTTTTGCAGTTACATTTGCATGTACAAAGCTCTGCTTATTTCTGAGGAGAAAAGATGTCATCATGTGGACCTGCCTGTGTGGCTGAGATGCTTCATCCAGTATTCCCATGGCATCATTACTGGCTTCTAATTCTCCTACCTCCTTCCCACCCTTCTCCCCTGTGATGTGTTAAATATCACAGCTGCAAAAATGAGGGCACGTTTTTTCCCTGCTGTTCCCATTCCAGCTGGAAAACTTGGACAGAACCTTCCCCTGTGGTTTGTGATACTGTAAATAAAGGCTTGGGAGGTCACACGTTTTCCATCTCAAGTTATTTTGATTCCTGAGCTGGAATGGGAGAGGAGGAGGGAGGAGAGGAATAAAAATAAAAACAAAAACAAAACCTCAAACTGTTGTAGCTTATTGTGGGAAAAAGAGCTCATTAATGCAAAGGGGAAGCAATTGGGAAAAAAGGCCTTTGCAGAGAGGACTTAGTCTTTGACTGAAGCTGCAACCTGGATAATTGGGGTCAAAGATTTCAAAGGATTCTTCTGTAAAGCTTTGAAATAAAAGTTATCTGCAAAGCAGAGGCCCCGAACACCAGCTCCTGTGATCTGGGGCTGTTGCTGGCCAGTTGCTCTCTGCCTTACAAGGTGCCTCAGCCTGACTCTCTATCGGTGTGTGGGTGAGTAATTTTACCTGTGTCCCTCTGAACATGGTTACTCATACTCTTAAATGTCAGTTAAGTGGGCTTTAAGTGTGGAGTTGAGAACTTGTGGTTGTAGGTCTCGCTGGCTGCGGTCGGGTGAGCTGGAGTCGCGTTTGCAGCCCGGGCAGTACCCCGTGGACTGGGGCGTGGGGGGTGGGAAACTTGTTTGCACATTTTATCAGCATTAGTGGTGCAGTTCAGCCATCTGAAAATCCCCACAGAATCGTGGCTGGTACTGCTGCTGTTCACAGCTGGTGTCCCACATCTGCAGGCTTGGGCTCCTCAGCTGTGTCCCTTCTCATGTTGCTGTCTGTTTGAGGCTGTGTGGACTCACAGAAAACACTCTAAGGCTTAACTTCATCACATTTTTCTCTTTTGGTATTTGTATAATCATGTTTTGGACTGAGTGAGAAATGAGCTCGGGACAAGGTCCACTGGGCCTTACTACTTGGTGGTGATATGCTGGGTGTGATGAATGTTGGCTTAGAGAGGAGACACTAACACTTACTGGCAACTGCGTCGCTCACTTTAGTGGAGTTCTGAAGAGACCTTTTCCTGGTAATGATTTTTTCTGTTGGCTTTTTTATCAAAACAGGATACAAAATGTGAATATAATTTGTCACTGCAGAACTCATATTGTACCTTGACACTGCAGAAGTATTTCTTTTTCCATAAACTGTTATATTTATAATGTACAGCAGGAACAAAAGAGGAACATTCCACATCTAGATGTTAATCTCTGCACCTGGTAGTCTTTTGATTCAATAACTTTTCTTCCTTGATCTTCTTTTTCCGTTTTTTTTTCTTTAATAGGCACAGGACATATGGACATAAAAAATAATGGCCCAATTTCACCCCTGCTGTAGCTCATTGACGTCATTAAAGCTACAGCAGGGATGACTTGGCCCAGATTCTTTAAAAATAAGACCTGATGAACAACCTCTCCTGGAAAAGCTCTTTGGAGAAGGTTGTCCTGAGCACAGCATAGAGCAGATGCGATGCAACCCACCCTGACATTCGATACCATTCTCCTTGATGCCTCCCAGTGAGATGCCGGGCCCTTCCTGGAGGGGACAGAAGGCTGCAGATGTGTTCCAGATATGCTTTTACCATGTCACAATAGTGTGATGGAAAGGAGCAATTCGTGGAGTGAGAGAAGGGCACTTAGGGCAGAGGCAGGTCTGGGTGGAAACCTCACTTGCTTGGAAGCTGTGCCTGAGGACTGGGCTTGGCACGTGGCGAGGCAGAAGATGGAAATGTAGAATTGTCTGTGAAAATCTGTTGCCCTGAGCAGGTTTTTAGGAAGCTTGTTTAAATGTGTTTTCTATTTTTGTACTTTTTCCTCGCATCCTCTGCGACGTCTGGGTCATTGTCACACAAGGATCAGCCATCTAAATGTGGCAGTTCCTGGCATAAAGGAGCACTGCAAGGTTCAGTATCTCAGGGTAGGTCTAAAGTGCAGCTGCTTTTTCAGGGCATATTTCCCTCCTTAGAACTGGGCATAGAAATAGAAATTCTAGGTAATGTAGATCAAAAAAGGCAGCATGGATCATGGCGAAAATAGCAGATATGACCTTAAGTGCTGAGTCTGAATTAAGCTGAAAAACGAGCTTTCAGATCTGAACACACTGAATTCAGAAAGGTGAAGATGTGAAAGATTTTCAAGAGCTGTTGACTACTTTCTGTTTACTAAAATAGTGGTGGCGATTCATAGATGGTGACTCTGAAAATCTTCACACTAACGTACAAAGTGAGTGTTTTACTCGCTGTTATTTTTAACTGCTGGAAGAAACACCCTTTAGAGAGCAGTCCAAGCCCCAGAGCTGTATCTGAGGTGGGTGAATGCCTGATCACTTTTTGTACAGCCACTATTCATTGCCCACGGTATCTTTGAATTTAACTGAATCCTTGGTGGGTATAACTGTGCCTGGCCAAGCCAGGTTCTCTTGCAGTGAGTCCAAGAAATCAGACAGTTCTTTTTCCAATGCCAGACTCTTCTGCTCCATTGAATGTAACTGCAAGAACACATAGTTCCCATGGAGGAAAATGCTTACTGTGTTTTTGGTGACAGCTGAAGCTAACTTGGGGGAGGGCAAGATGGAGCAAATGGCACTTGTCTGCTTATTGAGAGCATGTTCGTTTTAAGGGAATTTGAGTTGGAAAGTTTTTTGCAGTGAAAAGCCAGAATAGTGTCAAAGTGACATTGACTAGTATAAATAGTGAAGGGAGAATTAAATCTTTAAAATATATTCAGTCCTTTGATTAGTCATCCAAAACTCTGCTGGTAAGGCAGTGAAAGAAATCTGGGCTTAACCTGATAAATGTCCTTCTAATGGTGGAAAAAGTCAGAAAACCCAAGAATTTAATTCATGATATCCAGAGAGGTCATGAAGCAGCTGGCAGCAGACTGCTGAGGAAGAGTATTAATCCTAGAGGAAAAGATAACTGAAAACTCTGCAGCCTTAAGGACTTTTGGAAATAAAAAATATTTGTTATAATGCAGATAAAGGTGATTAGCTTATTTTATTGCATAGAATACACCCTTGTCTGATTAAACTATCTTGCTTTGAAGTTCTCTTTCCTTGTATTTTCTTCATCCATTTCAAGCCCCACTATGTCATTGTGGGTGGACCTGTTCAGCATCTAACCCTGCTTTTACTGAGGTTAAAAGCAAAATTTGATGGGTGTAGGAATTGAAGTGAACCCCCACCATCTCTCTCTAACCAGACTGATGAACAGCATGGATTGAATATTTATGCCAGTTCCAATAAAACCTTGATGAAGGTTGAAGAGAAGGGTTGAAGAGAGGATTCTACCTGAGTAAAAGAATATATGAAAATTTTAAATTGCATATCTTTGTGACTGACCTATAGCAGTTAATTTTCCAGAGCCAAGGCTACATTGTCATGAGTTTTAGCAGAGTAGAGAAATGATTAATTTCTGGGGCATACAGAAATCTTTCTTAATAATCAGAAGCGTGTCACCTGCTTGAAAATACAATTTTTCAGGAAGGAGGGGAGCTGTAAATGGGCAGCAGCTCGTTGTTATGGGTGCAGTCAGAGCACAGGCATCCCTGTGAACCAAGCCCAGCTCCCTCTCTGAGGCACTCAGGCAGTGCTGGGAAATGATGAGCTGCAGCCAAGTCTGGTCTCCCTCAGCGCGTGGATGTCACGCTGCACGCACGTCCCCAGGCTGTAGGAGGTTATCAGGGAGATAACCTGGCTGAGCCCCAGCCACATGTGATGGTATCTCAGCTTCACAGGCTCCAGTGGAAGCTCCAGGAAATTCCAGTTCCTACTGAGGCAGCGTGTTGTGTGTGTTAATCCCTGTGCAGGGGCTGTGAGGGGAGAGGATTCGCCAGCACATGAACTGACAGATTCGTGTGTCTGTTTTGTTTATGATGAGTTACGAGTTGAAATCAATATGCAGAATATGCAGATCAGGAGTGTTCTGAGTACCTAAAGAAAATCCTTTGTGGTTCCTGCATCATCCCAGCAGGATGGATTTTTTTCTTTTATTAAAAAAATAGAAGGAAAAAGAAGGGGAGGCAAATACCATCCCTATTTATTCAGATTAAAAAGGAGTGTGGAGATGGAGCTGTAGGGTGAAGGGGAACTGTTCAGTGCTGAAGCAGGACTTTCAATTTATTTGATGGGAAATTTTAATCTATTCTGGATGATTTAACTGTTAAGCTCTAGACTCAGTTCAGCTCATCACCTGCTAAGTGCTTGGGTTCCACTGGGTACTCTCAAGTCCTGTAGAGGCCCATGAGTTTCAGCTCTATTCCTAAGAGCTCACAGAGGGTAGGAAAGAGTGAGGTAAAGGAAACTTTTTAAAAATACTGTTTGTGTTTATAAAAGAACAAAGAAAATAACCTTGAAGTTAATTTGAGCTATCCCCTTGATCAATGACTCTACATTGTCCACTAATTCTTTTGTATATATAGCTAGAAAGCAGCCTACCAATAAAAGTTCTCTTCGTTTCTTACTATTTTGAGGTTTATTTTGATGGATTATGTTTCTAGGTAACAGTTGAAGGTTATTTCTGGGAAATGCTGCCAGAATGCTTATTAACATGTGACTAGACCCAGGTAGAGTCCCTTGAGAAAATCTGGCTCTTCTGTGCACTCTCAGCGAGGGGCAGTGACTGTGCTGAAGGGTGAGAGTCCTCCCCGTTCCCTGCCCACGCTGGGCCTGGAAATAACTCTGTCAATAGTAGAAATGTCACAGCAGGAATGACTTGCTGGATGTGCCCAATCCCATTTATCTAAATGAGCTGTGATCCTGGATTTAACATGCTGTTTCATAGTTGAGATAAGAGTCACATGAATTAGATTATTGTTGGGAAAAAAATAGAGGGGTTCTGATATAAATACTTCTGTAGGAAGTTTGGAGAGCATTAGCAAGTCTTTTTACTTTTATGAACAGCAGTGGTCAAAGCAGTTTCCTGCAAGAGATGCTTTCCACATGATAGGAACTCTAGTCATTAAAAAAGCATGAATCGGATTAAGAAGTGTAGGGTTATTTTAATTTGCCTTTGAGTCTTCAGATGTCAGTGCAAGCTTTAATCAGCAGCTGTGCCACTGAGGAACCACCCTGTGAAATGGAAAGGGAGGATGTGGGCAGAGGTGCTCCTGGCTGAGTGGTTCAGGGGCTCCCCTGCACCCTGAAGGGTCCTGCCCAGCTGCTTCTCAGTTCTCCACGACTGCATGAGCCCTCATGACCCTTTTGTGGCCTTGTCAGCAGCAGCCAAAGGTGTCTCTGTGGTTTGTGGAGCTGAGGACATGTTCAGCAGAGGGGCAGTCGTGTGGACAGTGGGGTGGGTACCCAAGAGCACTCCTGCCTCAGTGTGAGACTCCTGGGTAAGAACATGTGGCAGAGATGTCTTGTGACATCCACAGCTGGCAGCTGGCTGTCTCCTGGGCAGTTGTCTGATGCCTTTCTTTCAATACTGTTTCTTCTTCCTTCTGGGAACTTTCTCTGCATGTGAAACAAGCTCCTGGAGCCCTTTGTCCTTAGTTTCATGTCACCCTTATGGCCTGTGGTGCCCATTGCTCTGAGCACCTGGCTGTGTTCCCGGGGGTTCAGTGGGAGATACAGCAGTGACAAATGTTAACAGCTCAAATTCTTCTTTCTGTGTGTGCTTAATAAGCAAAACATCATCTGTGTTGTTTCAGAGGCAGTGATGAGCAGTTCTCTCCTTCCCTGTGTTCTCAGGGCACGGATGCTCAGTTTTGGCCCAGTACCAGTGACTTTGTCATGAGGAGGCAGAAGCAGGAGGGCACAGAGGGGGTCCCTTCTCAAGGCCATGGTGGGTACAGCAGTGCTGAACGTCCAGTAACCCTGAGGGCAGGGACTGCCCCAGCACTGTGACTTTGCTGGGGCATTCTTAATGCTCGTGTCAGAGTGGATGGCTGTGTTCTGCAGGTCATGATCAGGGAAAAGGCATATTCCCTGGACAGGGTGGCAGGAAGGGCAGGAGGTGGGGCAGCAGGAAGCAGTTTTATGGTCCTGAGCTCCTGTTGCTACAGAAGTTGCACTTGTTCTTATTTCTGCTCTGGCTCTGTGCTCTTGGCAAAGCTTGTGTTTAATTTTGTGGGATGTTCAGGGCAGTACCTGCCATCTCTCTAGACAGCTGTACTCACTCCTCTTGTTATCACCATGGCTGTTCACTGGTGATAAAGGAGAAGCAGAAGAGGAATCAGGATCCTGATACTTGGGAAGAGGGCAACACTTTCATTTGAATTGTCTCTTGTAGCAGACAGAGTCCAGGTACTGTCGGGATCTGCTTCCTTGAAGACCTGAAATACACTTTTGTTGACTACTCAAACTTTGTAATCATGATGGGACAAAGTAGCAAAACCATTGGAAAGCTTCCCTCCCCACATCTTAGTGCTGTCTTAATAGCTGCCTCTTATGAATCAAAATACCCCCTGTGCCATTCCCTTTCTTTTAATATAAGCTTGCCTCTACTGCAAATAAATGTATTAATTTAATATCACAGTTGCCTGAAATCAAGTGGCTCCAGTGTTGCCAAACTCATGTTGCTGGTAGCTCAGGGGGATATTCTGCCCAGCAGAGACAAAGATGTGCTGCTGCTGCATCGTCTGTGCTGTGACCATCTGACGTTGGCCTTCCTTTTGCACGAGAGCAGGATCTGGTAACTCACACTACCAACCTTTCATAATCCTCCCTGCCATGCTGAGTTAAGTGTCAATTCTCCATCTCCTTCCACCCATGCCATCACACACACCGTGACTGTTCCACTTACCAGCTTTCCTGGCCTCTGGAATCTGCCTCTTTTCTTTATCAATGCCTGGCATCAAAGTGGAGCTTGGGGGAGTGCAGGGTGCCTGCTGCTTTTGCTGAGGTGTTACCTGGGCTATTCCCAGTCACCCTGAGCTGGGGGGTGCTGCTTCCTGATGTCAGAGCAGAGGAGTAACTCTGGCCAGGGGCTAAACTACATCGAGCTTTCGGAGATGAAGCTGATTGCAGATCTCTCATAAATAAATCTTTCTGTATTAGTAAATAAATGCCTGCAATAGTTGCATTATTACAGTTCATGGAAGCTTGTAGAAAGAAAAAAATCCTGAATGAGCCATTTCTGCAGTCTCAGCTGGCTTTTAAAGGTTGGTGTCATTAACTGAATTTTGGCTTTTGCTCTGGAGTGGAGCCTGTGCTCTTCGCTTGAGCTTGTGGTTGATGTACATAAAAGAGAACAGGAGGAGATAAAGTCTTCGGAGCTACTTGCCTGGCTTCTTTGGCCATCAGGTTACTGGGAAGAGTGGGCAGCCTTTCAGCGGGGCTGCCTTATGCTTGTGTCTTTGAGGTGTGAGGCTTTCCCCACTGAAGCCCATGGCATGGTTGTTGGTTGGCCGTAGAGACCTGACTGCTTGTCTGCTGCTGACTCATTCTTCCTGCAAAATGTCTCTTAAAACCACAAAACGTGGTCTATATATTACAAGTAGCCAGATTATTCTTTCTGCAGGGAATGATACTTGTTGGAAATCTGTCTTGCCTAATTCAGAGCATTGCAAATGTAATAATTAAGTGCTCCTTAATTTCCATACTCATTTGGTGGGGAGATAATAGCTTCTTTTTTAAAACTGGGCTTTGCCTTTTGAAAATACTCTGACCAGTGTTACAAAGAAACTATATTGCAGCCCACCCTTAATAGCCACTGATTAGAGGGTCCTTTGTGAAGTGCTGTCTGTTGCTGACATAAATTAATTCATATGGAACCAGCAGAATTCCTATGGAAACAAAACAGAAGTAAATTTCATACCAGATGAATGTGTGTTTTGGGCTATGAAAGTGATCGTGAAACTCATTTCTTAACAGGACGCTAGAAGAACAAACAGATCTACAGAGATGTGGTTGTAAGCCTCAGCTAGAAATGTATGTTTGTGGATATAATTAAACTTTAGTTAATAATGTATTGTCCTCAGTCTTGGCAGAGAGCTGTACTTGGGCTGTGGCTACACGTCCAAAGCATTTTTACCAGATTAACTTCTCTGTGCAGCCTGGTCAGGAGCTCTCAAAGCTCTTGCAGCTCTCCAGTGACTGCTCTGCATCTCTGCTCCTCTCTCAGCTCTGAGAGCACACGAAGCCTTTCCTGTGGCCCAGGGTGGCTGTCCCTGTGCCTGGCCTGCTCTGGGGAGGCAGGGGCCAGCTGGAGAGACGGTCCTTCAGCAGCAGCCTGAGGAGGGGTGCAGGGTGTGAGGGTGATGCTTCCTGATTCACTTTTTGCATTGCAAATCCTGTTTCGTAAGTAAGCCGCTTCCACCGATACCTTAAACGATTTATTGTCTCTCAGGGCTTTTCTTCACCCTGGAAAAAAACAAAAGATCATCAGTGTCTTTGAAACCTCTGTGCTGAGCATTATATGATTAAGTTGTACTTTTGAAGTGATGGGTTTGGGCATATAATTTTCACGACCATCTTTGCTTTCAGGGGTCATAAATACTGGTTCCAGCTGTAATGAAGTGCTGTACTACTTACTATGTTCTTATCGTTGTGTGTGTCTTTTGTTTAAATTACTAAATCACAGTGGCAGTGGCCATAATAATGTGGTTGTTTTATGTCTTGGAACAGGGGAAAATAATATTATTTAGTTGGAATAATGTAATTGTAACGTGCCTCTGGGTTAGAGTTAAAGGGGGAGGTGATGCAGGTGGCTGGCAAGGCAGGGCTGTTCTCTGGATGATTTTCTGCAGCAAATTCCACAGCCGTGGAGTGGCAGCACATTTGTTTTTAATGGAACAACTTGTGAGCAAACACTGGGATGTTTATGGCGACAAGGAAAGCACTAGAAAAAGAGAGGCTATAAAATCCCACTGGTTAAGGGCAGCACACGGATAATTGGCTCAGTCAGGTGCATCTCGGGGGTGGGGATGTGGATCTGGTCTAAGCCATCACCGGCAAAACACTCGAGCTCTTTGCACCTCTGAAAGCTGTCTGTAGGGGAGGCAGCTCTGCCTGGGTGGTTGTGTGAGGCAAAGTGCCAGGGAAGGACTCGCAGATCTTCTGATGAAAACTGCTTTAGAGATAAGGTGTTTATTTCCCCTTTTGAAGGGAAAAGATGTGTGATGGTTTCTTGAATCAGTATGACTGCACCAATTCAGATCTAATTTGATAAATGAAGTATAAAGGCCCAGTGAATGACCTTCTGTAAAATACAAGAGTGCCTGAACTATTTGTTCTTTAAATCTTGCTTCTCATCTCTGTATTTCCTGCTCATGCTGTTCATTAGTCTCCTGTGCCCTGTTGTTTTGGGGCTGATAATGGATAGGTGAGTGGTGATGCTGAAAACAAAGCCCCTGTATAAATAACCTGCTTTTCTCAGCATAAATTCTTGTGGGTATGGGGCACATAGTCACACACTTTTTTGTGTGTTTGTAGCTATTCCCTGACCTGTATTAGTGCTCCTTAGGTAGCCCCTCGAAGTCCAGTTGACTGAGGCATCTCTTCCCCTGGTGAAAGCTTATACTGCTGTGGCTGCACACGGACTGTGGTTTCTTTCCAAATGAATCATGAGGGTTTTACAAGCTGTAAAACTTCTCTGGAGAGCTTAAGGGTGTGACCAGCTTACAAGCGTGGGGGATTTTTTTTTCTTTTTTTTTTTTTTTTTTTTTTCCTTTCTTTTTTTTCTTTTTTTCTGATTCGGGGCTGAATATATCCTCAATATCTGATTGATGTTTTAGGTTGCCAGCAGGATTTGTTTTTCCTTCAGATGGGATGCAGCACAATCCCAGACTTTTGTGACTGCCTTCAGAGCTCTGTTGGGACTCCCATGGGGACTTGGTGTAGGGAGTGATAAAACTTCATTAGTGTAGGTTCCTCCAGCCAATGTAAACCTTTTATGAGCAATAAGCTTGTGCATTTGGAGGACAAAAATGTTCATTTCTCTGGCTGGGCTTTGCTTAAGGTAAATGTGTCTTTTTACCTTCTACAGCAGCTCTTTGGCCAGGCCTGGGGAGGCAGATTTGACCAGTCCAGCTTAGTCCAAACCACTTCTCTCCCAGGCTGTGTGTTCTCCTGTCATTCCATAGGTGGTGGAAGAGCCCTGCAGAGGGGCTTGTGGGTTGGCAGAGCTCCTTCCCTTGGGCTCATCCCTTGACCTGCTGGGCTCTTCTGGCAGGGGAGTGACAGCTGGGAGGTCTGGGATGTACTCTGCCACTGCCTGGACTTGGAACGTGTGAGCAGCCCTGGGGAGAGCTGGCACATCCACGCTTGGCTCTGGCATGTGTTCTGGGCTGGGGAAATCTGGAAACCAAGGGTGTTTGCAGTAGATGGAGCTCTGGGTGGGGGCCTGTAGGAGCATTTCTTGCACAGTGCCCTGCAGGGCTCATCCCAGGTTCCTGCAGCTTGGTCTCTCTGCTCTGACTCAGCCTTGGCTGCCCCAAAGAGAGACTTTCTCCAGAGCAGGGCACTGGCCAAGAAATCTGGAGCTGGCAGTGATACGGAGCTGGCAGAGGACAAACCAAGCTGGTAGGAGCTGTCAGGAGCTCTGGGAAATAGAGGGGAATATTTTTTCCCCTTTTGCAGGCATATGCCAAGGCTAGGTGGTTCAGAAGGGGAATACCTGGCACATTATGATGCCAACTTACCCAGCTGCCTTAACAGGATACTTTTGCCAGGAACCTTTGGACCTATTCTTCTTGGTGCAAACAAAATCAAATAAAATACTCGTTACTATAAATAAAATGAGTATGATTACCTGGAGTCTCTGGAGCCACCTCACACGGTCAGCATTTGTTCCTTTCTGCCTCTGCCAGCAATTACTGGAGAAAGAGGGAACCATCAGTGTGCACAGGCATCAGCCAGGCAGCATGGAGGCTCATAATAACTTTCTTCTATGATAAAGGAGATATTTTTATAGTCTGAATTTTTTATTTTACTTTCCCCCTAGTGGGAGAGAATTACTGGTGATGATAGTTGGTAGAGCAGCTCCTGTTGGGAAGCAGTGAATGGAGGAAGGATTTATTGAAGGGAATGTGTTGCAAATTCCTTTATAACACACGTTTTTTCTTTCCCCTTTATTTGAAGAGGTTGTTTATAACTAAGAGACCGTTAGCGCCCAGGAGGTAATTTTGTTGTAGCAGTACCTTATTGAATGAAAGCTTGGTAGTCTGTTTCTGGGTGGAAGCCTTGGGAACAGCTCCTGTGTAATGCTGTACCTAAGCTTTTTTTTTTAATTTCTCCTTTTTTCTATTTTAAATTGCGGTTGGTGCTGTTCCTTCCCATGTAGTTGAATGAACAGCTTTGTGAAGTACATGTCAGCATTTGAATTATGCTTTTCATTTACTGCAGCCAGTTCCAGGCCTCTCCTTTCACCCCCAGGGTTTCTGGAAGGTTTCTTGACAAATCTCCCTTTTCACCCCCAGCAGCCCAGAGACAAAAACCCAGGAGCTCTTTTGTGTGGTGCTTGGCTGCTTTGCCTGGCTCGCTGATGCTGTTAGAGAAATTCTGTGATTTTTGGAAAGGATACTAAAATTAGGGTGTGGCAGAACTGTGCTCAGAAGAGTCCTGCTCAGGTTACTGCTCTGCCTCTGCTAAGGAGCAGTCAGAACTGATCAGTGTAAAACCTTCTACACCAAGGGAGTAAACAACACAGATTAACTGGTGTGGGATGCTGAGCACTCAGCATCCCTTGTTGTGTAAAGTGGGGTTTGTTACTTCTGGCTTGAATACTGACCTCATACTTATAATCCTATGTCTAAAGCACCTGCCAATCATTCCCCACTCTAGCAGTTAAGAGATAAGAGAGAGAAGTGTATGGCAAAGACTGAGGATCATTGCAGGAGCTGTGTTCCTGTTTGGTTTAAAATAATCTTTCATGTGATCAAAGAAAGGGTGATGTGTTCCTAATTATCTCCACTGTAAAATCTTTTGAGCTGTTGCTGCAGAATGTCTAATCCAGAAACCTCTTTTGGTGATAAAAATGGTGAGGGAGGGTCATGTGTATTTTACATCTTGCCCCTTTTACCCTCCCTTTAGTTAAAGCATTTGGGATGGAATACACTGAGATACCCAGGTGCAGAGGATATTACAGATTTCCATATTGCAAGCCCTAATTTTAGCTTCTCTCTGCAGGGTTCATGCCAATATTCACCCACTTGCATTTGCACTTTGGGTAGCACTCATTACACAGTGTGAGCTTCGCACATGTGCCACTCCTCCAGCAGTGGGGATTTGTGTTCCCTCAGCCCAGCCAAACAGAGGGGTCTGCGTGGGGCAGGGGCAGGTGGGAGGCTGCTCACAGCTGGGGATGTGTCCCTGCAGAGCACTGGGCTCGCTGCAGCCTGTTGGAGCCAATTGGATGGGAGCAAGGGGAAAAGAGCTCTGTAATTCCCTTCTCTTCAGTGAAGTGGAGAAATGGCTCTGCCTTGCACGTTGTGCACTTTGACTGTGGAAGGACTCCCAGTCCAATTTGTCAAGGCAGAGACTTGATATGAGTCCAAATGTACTTGACAATAGTCTCTCTGCTGTCAAAATCTCTCCTCCTCCTGTGATAAAAACACAGCTCCAAGAAACACTCCTCTCCTTCCTTCCTGTGGCTCTTAAGAAAGACTGCATCCCAGAGCAGCTCTGGGGAGGAAGTTTTTTCCTGGATTCAAAGCACTTACCCGTTTCCTATTAAAAAGATTTGACAGAACAGTGCATTCAAAACAAGATAGCCACAGAGAATTTGGATTTATGCTTTCTTTAATTGGCCCACATAAGATTTTATTTACTGATAGTGTCCAAAGGGAGCTGTCGAAACATTGCAGAAAGAGTGAATGTGTCCATTGTGGTAAAGTGCTTTTGATAAATGCATTATGGCATAGTTATGAAGTCAGGAAGAAGCCTTAATTACTGTTATGAAGCCATTAGAGTCTAAAGCAGCAATTTCAGCTTTTGTTGCAATTGTGTTTTATATTTCTTCATTGAAGACTTCTGCACCAAAAAAAAAGTGCTTGTTTTAGAAGGTAATTTATGCCTTTTATTTCCTTTGCCGTTTTAAAATGGTGCAGAAGTGACTGTGATAGCAGTGAGCTCCACAGATTCACATAAATTAAAAAATCCCACAACCTTTGTGCAGAGCACGTACAGGGAATTCATGCAGGGAAGTGATGCTATATGACCTGCTGATTGTTGTTTCTGTTACCCATAGGGCATAAGAAATTACTGAGCTTGATTCTCCCATGATAAGAAAAAAAAAAATAGAGGGAGAGAAGGAAGGATTAGTCTCCAGGAATCTCATGCAAATATTCCTCTAGGGTGTGAGGGAAGGAGAAAGACAGGTCTTGGAAACTTCTTATTAATGAAAATTGCTTTGGGAGATCAGTCAGTGTTATAATAACCTGCAGATGGGGTCACCAAATTGTCTGTCCCTGGAAGCCTCTGTTTTCCACATCATCTGTTCCTCAGCACAGCCAGAATCTCACTTGGATCTCCCCTGACAGCCACCACAAAGCAAATAGTTTGGAGCTGACTCTTCTACCGAAAATGTGTGCAAAAAAAAAAAAAAAAAAAGAGCTTTATTTTCAGATGTTTATGATCTTTTAATGTTTTAAGTTATTCAGCAAAAGGCTGTTTAATGTTCGCTCCCCTGGTTTTGGTGCTTTGTACATGTTCTTTGACTCTTGTGTAGCACATTGGTTATAGCAGATGTTAATTTAATGGCGTGAACTCTGTTGCCCTTCAGCATAGAAGCATCTTAATTTCAAAACCAAAACTGATCAGAGGGGCTGTAAATCAAAGGTTAACAGGCATAGCAACACGAAGGCATTGTTTGCTTGCTTGTTAAACTGATAGTGAACTGCTTTCTTAAATGGAATATTTCTTTAGCAACAGGAAGGCTCAGTACAAGTTGTACTGTTATGAGAAAGGAGGAATTAACGTTACTTAGTGTTTTTCCAAAGCTGATTGCTTAAAACAATTGCAGGTGCAACATGGTAGTGCTGATGGTTTTTACAGCAGCTGTGGGAAGCAGCTGTGGGTGCCTCCAGCCACTCCATGCCAGCTCTGAACTGGCTCTCACTTGGCCTCAGTCTGGGCTCTGACTTTTGGCTGTTTCTTGGAATAGATTGCCCAGAGAAGCTGTGGCTGCCCCATCCCTGGAAGTTTCTGTGATTCTAGAGCGCAGTGAGGATCTTTGCTCATAAGCTTTGTTTGGAAAGCAGCAGTTAAAAGAGCCCTGCCCAAGAACAGGAATATCCTCGGTGCACCACATCTCCCAGAGAAGGCAGGATGGGGGCTTCCACATCCAGCCTTGTGGGGAGTCTTGGGTCATGTTGTTCATGCTCAGTCCGGGATTCAGCCCCTTCAGGTGACACTCAAAAGAGATCAGAGGTATGGAGAATGTCTGCTCAACATGTTGGGCCAGTTTTTAACTTTTCCAAAGTGTGTTTATCTTTGCTGTCCAGGGTGGTTTGCGAGGGCTCTGCCCTTGGGATGGTTTTCTGGTTTGATTCAGTTACAAGTAATTAAAAAAAGCAGCAAAAGCCCTCCCAAACTCACCCCCAGCCCCCTCTACCCCAACACTTAACTATTCCAAGGCTGTGTGGTTTTCCTTTCCATGTGCTTTCAGCATGCTGTGCTGGGGAAGGTGATGATGGTAAATATCACCACCTTGTTTCCAAAAGCTGTTGGGTAAGATCTCTCACTGCAGCATCTGAAGCATTACTGGAAGTATTCAGAACTGTTACAACATCATCTCTGCATAATTTTTCTTTTCCAAAAATCTTTCCCTTCCCTTAATTTTGAATGGAAGACACTGATCAGAGGGATTCAGGTGGCAGCAAATGTTCCAAGCTCCTGAATCATGCGGTGGAGAGCGAGTGCTGAGATGTTCCCCTTCCCTTTGGGTAGCAGCATTAACTCTCAGAGTGCACTGGTAGTGCTGCTGCAGTTATCATCATATCTGTGTAGTCTCAAACTGAAGGTGCTTGCAGTTATGATGTTTGTCCTGATTGACTGTTGTCAGAGGTGTTCTGGAATTTGGGTGGACTTCTTGAAGTCTGGCACACAGCAGAACAATCCTCTGTGTGCCTCATCTCTGTAGAGTGACAACACTGCAGATTAAACCTAAGTATTACTACTCCCAAGGAGATAGGCTAAGTATTTTTTCCTCTCCAGAGTACTCTACACTGTATAGCTTTACAATTAAAATGGATGTATCTTTACCTACTTAATCTAGTACCTATTATTTCCTATTTGTTTCAATTTTGAGTAGATTGGGGCAGTTCATGCTTCAGAGGTCTAATTTAAATTCATTTGTTCACAGCTGTAAGCTTGTATATGTGTTAGGTAATGCGAAGCTCAAAAGAAACACTGGAAATGTCCAGAGAAATTTAACCAGATGATTCCTCTGCTCTCCAGGCACGGTTCTGTTGGGTTGTCATTGTTCCAGTCAGCTTCACCAACCTCCAGCACAGCCCTTCCACAACTGTGCATGTATTTATTTATTCAGAGCATCTGGTGCAAATGTCTAACTTGCAGCCTGGTGCTGTTTGACCATTTTGTAGTTTGTTAAAATGTTCCCCAAAAGGTTCCTGGCATTACTGCAGATGCTTAGTCTGCATTTCCACTGACAGGGGCTGCTCAGCTTGTCCCTGCCCCAGTGGGGGGATTTAACCAGTTCAGCTCTGTCCCTTGCAGAGTTCCCTGGGAAATCTTTCACCCCAGCTATACACACACACACACACACACACACCAGTAGATGTTGAAACCAACCATTCATTCGTCTTCAGGCATTTGGGGCAAATGCCGCCAGAAAATGGCACAGAGGATAAAAAGTAAATTTGCCTTCTAAAATCCTTTCAGCTATTAACTATTACAGATATAATTAGAAACACAGGCAAGGATTATTATCCTATAAATGCCTTTCTAGTCTGTTCTGCTTTTGTAACCTTTTTTTTTCATCTGTCATCCTGCCTCGCTGCGTTGTTTCTCCTTGCAGCCTGGCGTCTCCACCATCGTGTCCCGCTGCTGCTCAGTGCTTTGCACTGACTCTGTTTGCTTTTTCCCTCTGTTTACGTCAGAGCTGTCGTCGCTTGGCTCTGCACTGGTGTTCTCGTGAAGCCACCATCACTCAAACAAATAGGTGGTTCTTATTGCTGCAGGAGAATTAAGAGCTCTTCTCTGCAATCACTCTCTCCCCAGGCTGCACATCTTCTGCCTTTGCCCCTTGGTCGATAAGGATTTTTGGAGTTTTTTGTTTTGTTTTGTTTCTAAAGTGCCTCAGAAAGTTGAAGTTTTGTGTAAATTGGTCCCTGCAGGTGCTGGTGTGGGAGTCAGAATGGGTCCCTTGGAGCAGGGATGCAAGTCCAGGCTGGAAAACCTCCAGGAGCTGCCTAGACATGGTGGGAAGGGAGGCCATGGCTTTCCTGTAAGAACATGCCACGGTTTACCCAAACCACACAGCTGAGAGCTCCTGAGTGGGCAGGGGATGTGCTTCAGCCCCTGGAAGTGCACCTGAGCTCAGATGGCTGAGCCCTTCCCTGCCTGCACACTGTGGTGTCCTGGGGTGCTGGAGAACCTGGGTGAGGAATCATCTGAGGTGGAGTGAGGGCACTGGCCTGAAAAACCCTTGTTAGGAACCACACAGCTTTTCCTCCCACCGGTGATCACCTCAGGCAGGACCTCTGGAGTGTGGTTTTGTCTGTTCACTTCCATGTGTCAGTGAGAGCTAAGGGTGCCCAGCAGGTCTGGGATCCAAGGTACATGGGCTGGGGCACCCACTGAGCAATGCCAGCACCTTGTAAAACAAACAACCCCCCCTAAAATCCACGCTCATCATTTCCCAGACACAGCTGAGATGCTCAGCCCTGCTCACAGGGAGATCAATGGTGTGTTTGGACTCCCTGTTGCTTTCCGTGGAGGTGAGTGTGTTTATGTTATTTAAGGAGTTGGTACATAATCAGTCTTAAAATTAACTGCCTGCCTGTTGACTTGTCACCCTGTGAATGAAAACACATTGCTTGTAATTTGTTTGACATTATTCTGTCCTGTTGTCAGGCTTCTAATTACATTTAGAACATAACCCAGATGTCTGTCTGTCTCCTGTCTCTTTTTTTTTTTTTAATTATCATAATTATTATTGTTATTTATCTTTTTTATTGTCAAACATGAAAGGAAGTATTTCTCAGAAGTGATGGAAGTCTGTTTGTTCCTCTCTGTTTCCAGGAGATTAGTAGCTGGTTGCAGGCTTATCTCTTAAAACTTCTCCTTTTAAAAGAAGGTGTCACTTTGGGCATCCAAAATTGCTGATCCCTTGTGACTTTGGACTGACCTCCTGCATGATTTAGGGGTATTGAAATATGTTTCTATCTACATGAAAGTAGGTAGAAGGTACAGTTTTTAAAATATGATCGCATTCCCCACCTTATTTATTTTTAAAGAAGAGATAAATTGCTTGTGCTTTTGGAAGTTTAAAATATTAATGTATTTAAATATAACAGTGAAAGAGAGGCCAGGCAGAAGGGGTTGCCCTTTCAAAATGTGCACAAGTGAGCAGTCTTTTATGGAAGCCATTGGATAAGCCTGTCATGCTCCTTGCCAACAGTGGCTCTGGATGATTAGCAAAGGAAACTCAAGCTGCTCACTGTGAGGTTTTATTTCTCCAGCCCTCTCCTGTAGCCTGAATTTTCCTCAAACCTCAAGATTTTAAGCACCAGAACCACAATTTTTCTATAGAATACTGGATCACCAATGTGACCAAACCCAGTTTTCCAAAAGCATTAAGTCACTTAAACATCAAAGGGCTGCTACTTCCTTAATGGGGCTTCTGAATACCTCTGTTCCTACTTGGAGAAAACTCTGTTCCCCATTGAACAAGCTCCATTCCCCTTGTGGTGGCTCTTTTAAAACTGATTTAAGTTTGCAAAGCAACAGGAGTTTGTGGTAACTGTTTTTAGTGATCAGAAACTTGACTCTTGGTCCCTGCTGACTTTGGTTTTTGGTATTATTGATCACCAACTATCCTAGCTCTGAGCTGTGGAGGGTTACTATTATGCTTAGACACTTGTTTTCTTAGGCAAAAGAGTCAGATCTGGCTAGTTCCAGCAGGAGACAGATTTTTCTGTTCTGCAAAACCTTGTTCAAACAGAGCTCGTGGTAGGGGAGAAGGTGAAAGTGTATGAAAGACACAGTGGGCTGCCATAAGACAGAAAAACTGGGAAGAAAGAATAAAGGAAATGAAGCAAGTGTTCAATACAAGTGTGAGCCTTAGGCACAGAGACTGCAAATTATTAGTACAAATACATCCCTGATTTTTCCCTCTGCATCCCAGCCAATGGGATCTTAATGAAGGACAAACTATGCAAACAAATTCCCTGAACCACTTGTGCCTCAGCTTGAGACGAGCAGTGTTCTGTATTGCCTGGGTTGCTCCGGGTCGCCGTGATGGTGCTTTTTGATCCACTGCTATTGTTCTGTGGGGTCTGGGCATCTGCCAGTCCTGCCACCTGTGGAGAGGGCTCCTGGCTGTGCTGCCAAAGGTCGTTTTGAGTCTGTAAAACTGCAGGGACAGAATGTAAACCTTGGTGGTTTTGTGTGATGGAAGAGCCGCTTCCCCAGAGGGACAGAACTGATGGGCAGTGTTGAGCTTGGCTGAAATGCTGCTGGAGTTTGCAGCTGGGAGAGAGGCTGGAGAGGAGGATGTTGTCACTTGAAATTCCTCTCTGATCCCTTCTTGCTTTTGTTGGCAGCCAGCAGTTAAAGGGGGGAAAAGGCATTTCTGGCAGTGGGCATCTGGGCCCAAGCCTGGCTGCCACCTCAGTTGGCCTCGGCCACCTCTGAAGATCTTGGTCCTTACAGGAGCTGACAAACAAGAATGAATTGGTGACTCACCAGCACAATAATGTCAGAAATGCTAGTTTTATTTTGCTTGTTCCTGCATGTTCTTCAACTTGTAACTATTTTATGCAGTTTTTTAGACTGAAGAGAGGCTCTTGTGTCCATGTACAGCAGAGGATGAAAATGCAGAGTGGGTGCTTTTGGAAGAAAAGTCTCTTTGGTGCAGTGGGATGTTGCAGGTGGATTGATGGCTTGGCTTTCACCAATATGAGGGGGATTGGCAGAGCTTGGTTTTAGTCCAGGTGGTTGGTGGAGCAAAAAAAGGGTTTCTCTAAAGGTCTTGTGTTCGGTTTTCTCTCTTGTTTTTTCTCCTGAAGCAGCACAAAAGAGAACTGTGTTAACTACCTGCATTTGAGATCAGGAAAGCTCTGTCCATGTGTGTTTTCACAGGTTGAGGCTTTAAGTGACAAGTAATTCTCAGATTGAGGAGGGGGAAAAATCCTTGGAACAGCAATGAAGCTATGTCAGTTTTGGGGAGGGGGAAAAAAAGATCTTCACAGAAGAGGAAAAATATGCTAGTTTACAGTTCAGCTAATGAAGCAAGAAGTTAAGAAGATATAACAACATAGATTTCTTGTGTTGTCTTTGGATTTATTAGTTGCTGTGTTCACTGAGCGTGGTTTCCAGGGGTATGGCTTTTCTTTTTCTTCAATTATGAGAAGTTATCTTAATAAATTAAGGGATTTATTAGCAGGAGCTATGTGTTTTCCAGCCTTCAGCCAGGCCCAGCTCTCGAGGATGCATGAATCCCCTCACGTTTCTCTTTGAGCACAGAGCAAAATGGGCTTTGCTCCTGGGTGTGAGCATGTCACACAGGTCCCTCCTCAGCTGTGGGGACTCTGTTCTGTCCCTTGTGACAATGTGCTCAGTGTCTAAACTGTATGGATTGTGTGAGTGCTTTTGATTTGTTTTTTTTTTTTTTTTTCCCTAGTTTGACATTCCTTCTCCTTTTAGCTGTTCTTTCTTGTTGTTCCACAGTAAGCTTGGATATTAATCATATGGTAATCATATGGTATTCAACCTTTCCCACTGTGACAATAACAGCTGCTTGATCATTTTTTTGTAAGAATTTTACCTTTACAACTGCAGCCTTCAAAAAAAAAAAAAAAAATCAACCAAAAATACCCCAAAGAATCCAACCTATGAAAAACCCAGTAAGGCTTTGAAGAAATGTCAGTGTCATTTAAATATGTAATACACACACTCAGGCTTTCTCTCTGTACCTGCTGTCTAATTTCCCTTCTCTCAATAGCTCTGACTAATCCCGGGATCTTTCCCTGTAGGAGCTCTGCTATTTATGAATAGAGCAAGTCCTGTCTGTAGAGTCATGAGTGCTTGGAGTACGTGGAGCGCTCAGATTAACAATGTGCATAAATAGCAGAGAGCTGAAGGACCAAATCCTCAGAATAACAATTGGGAGGAGATGACCCTGTGGAATATGTGATAAAGGAAACAGCTTTCCTTTGGTTGCTGGCCCCCCGAGGGTGAGGGTGTGTTTCTGTTGTGGGACTTGCCATGAAGAATCGAGTTCAGCATCCAGAGGTGATGGCTGCAAATTCTGCTGATCCTAACAGGGTAGTTTTTTTGAAATGGTGCTGAGGCATCTGCAACAGAAACAATGATTTTTCCTCTTGCTGCAGCCCTCCTGTGTGTGTTCACATCACACTTCCTGTTCCCCTCCATCCCTGAGCTATAAAGGAGAAAACAAGAGTGCTGTTAACCTGTGTAGTGCTCCTCTGGAAATGGAGAGCTGCCTCTCCATCCTCACCAGGAGCAGAGAACAAAGCTGCACCTGCATGCTTTCCTGACAAAGGCTTCAAGTGCTTCCCAGCCCTTCAGTGGATACAATCCTTGGAGCACAATGCTGTTGCTTATTTAATTACTGTTACTACCTAGTGCGTTTAGGGCAGCAGTTTAAGTGTAACTGGCATAAGGGATTTGCTAAAGGCATTACTCGTTCTGCTTGTAACAATTTCTGTGACTCCCTGGCTCTTCTTGGGGAAAGTAATCCACGTAAAACATCTTGAAAGAAGGGCTAGAGAGAGCCTGCTGAGGCCAGGGCAATTCAAAGTATGTGGTGGCAATATTGATGCTCATTTTCTGCTGGGTATCTGGACCTCCTGTTAGCATAAAAGATTTGATACACTGATTTCAGTGCAGAATAAGCATAAAGTGCCCTTAGCTGTGTTTCCAGGAGGCAGCTGACACACAGACCTTATCTCTGTAACATTTCAGCAATGATAAGGCATCTGTAGCTCTTTCCATGACACAGTTTAGTAAATTCAGCCGCAGCCTTTTGCCTGACTCGCAGAGAAGATGTGGAGCTGCTTTTTGAATTGGCTGCACAAAGTGGTGTGCAACGAGCACTCTAAAATCGGGTCATTTATCTGTTAAGTGTGAAGTCTGATTTCAGTCTCATTTGGCTCTGGCTGCTCTGGTTCAGTCTTCCTTGGTCATCCCTACACAAGGATCTGCTTCACAGTAGGGATAGAGGCCAGGACGTGTCACTTTTTGGTTCTCCCTTTGCACTTCTCTTGTGTGGGTAGTGGGAGAAATGTGCTCCTGATGTGCTCAGGGACAGGGTGCTGCCAAGGAAGAAATTCAAGCCTGACTGGGAGCACTGGTGGCTCGACTTGGTCTTGGGCAGGTGGGGCTGTTCTCATGTGTGTGGTGATCACACTGCCGTAAAGATCAGTATCTCTTCATGATATTCCTGGGACTGTCACGAACTGGTGCAGCTCCATTATTAATGTTGACCTTTTCCCTGCCCGATGAGACATCCATCTGCAGCATCCACTGCAGAGGCTCAGCAGAGCAGCATCCTGATACCTGCTGTCAAAAACAGTCTCTTTTCCCCTCGTTGAAAACCATCTCTTGTGATGTTTTCCACATGGCAGCCCCAAGTATGTAAAGACGTGTGTGTTTTCTGTGAACACAGCTGCTGCTCTTGACCCATCTGCCAGGAATTCTGCTCTTCAGACACAGCTTGCTTCCTCCTGGTGTCTGTCTCCCTGTTCCATCAGAAACAAACATTTTAACACAGCTTTGCTTAATGCAAAAGAATAACACACTCTCCTTTTAAGAGCATGGTTCAGAGAATGAATGAATGCAAGGATGGGCTGAATCTCCCGTCAAATGGGTGGTTTAGTTTGGACAGCTGTATAAAGTATTTGTTGCTGTGGAAAACTCTTCTTCCACTGCATAAAAATTCCCTAAGCAAGTGTGTCTGGGCAGTGCCAAACCTGGTTAGTGTAGGGTGAAGCTTCTTGGGAGTCTCAGTCCTTCCTGCTCAAAAGAAACCGAATCTATGCTTCATCTTTAATTGAGTTGAGTTTTGCTCTGCTACACGAGCTTTCTCAATATTGGGACTGGAGAAAAACCAGCAATTTGTTTTACTATTGTAAGGAGGGAACAAACGAAAAAATATTAAAAACCCCTCAAATACAAAACAAACTTAAGGGCAAGCTGCTTTTAAAACACCTGCCTCCCACCTCTGCTAAAAAGGGGATGTAACTGAATTATGGAGGGCCTGGATCATGCACTCAGGAGTCTTTCCACACCATGGTCACGGTGCTGCCAAGGGCGTGCTCACGAGATGTCCTCTAATCCAGTTAGAAGTGCTCTTCCAGGAACCATATCATTATGGAGTTGGAAATTCTGGAAACGGGGTGGATGCAGTAGTACAGGAGAGCTGCTGTGCTCTTCCCTCTTTGTGCTAAAAACGTCTCTGGAATAAGCCCTGTCCTGCTCTGGCTCTGCTCCTGCTGGCTGGGCACAGCAGCCTCCAAAGAGCTGCTCTCCCCTCCTGGTGCCCTGGCTCTGGCTCCAGGCAGTGCCAAGGGCTCTGCAGAGCTGGATGAAGCCTCCTGTGTCCTGCTGTGCCTCTCTTCCCTTCGGGACCACCTCACTGATGAAGTGATTGGTTCTTTTTCACCATCAGGATGGGCCTCCTGATCTTTTCATCCCAGAGGTTAAATTTTTGATGTAAACAGGTGTGCTTTGGTCCATAGGTCACATTGCCTGTGACTGGCTCTTAACCAGCAGAGCATCTGATGGAGGCTGGGCTTTCTGCCTGACAGGGCTGGGATTTGATGGCAAAGAGCGACAGGCACAGGAGGAAAATCAGCTGCAGCCTTTGGGCTCTCTTTGCTGTTAGGTGTTTCTGTTTGTTTGTGGTTCTACTGTGCTATGCCCTGGCCAGTCTGCTTGGCCACCCCTGGCATTTGGTAAGTGTGTGCTCTTTTGAAGAGAAGCATGTTTGAAACTGGAGCAGCAGGTTCTGGAATCCCTCCCGTGCTGCAGTCCTTCCTGTGAAGGACCAGGATGGGCAGTGACTCCAGAGGAGCAGCCTTCATCCCTCAGAAGAGATTCCTCACTGTGAGGTCTCTGCAATATGATGTTGGATCTGATGCTGCCGTGTCCAGAAGACATCTGGGCCTTTTTATTGTAATCATGTTTGTGCATTCAGACCAATTTTGATGGTTATGAAGGTTCAAAAAAATCCCAGAGATCTTAATAAGCTAATTCAGTAACTGTTTGTGGCTTTTGTTGTTCCTCTTTGTTGTGAGGACAGAACTGGTTCATGCTGATGAGTGCTGCATGAAAATTATATTATTAGTAATTACTGGTAATTTCTTGTCTGGAAGCTTCAGGTTTGTGGGAGCAGTTGAATCCATTTGTTTCTGTATTCCCTCTGGCTTGGCTGTAGCATCTCACAGTACCTCAAGACACTTGAGCAGTTCCCTTTCCTCCATGGCAACTTCTCACACCAGTTCTGGGTGGCAGAAGCAGTTCCCTCTCTGTCCTGACGTGGATTTTCTGTCCAGTCAGGACATCAGTGAAGTGCTGAGGCTTTCCCCCAAGGAAGGGAGCAGCTCCAGTCGCTCATGAGGGATGACAGTGCAGGGTAATGGCTCAGGGATGAGGGGGAAAGCAAAGGACCAGAATGTGCTTCTGCATTTTCCTCTTAAAATTGTAATTTTATTTTAAATGTGCTGTGGTAACACCGTGGTTTCTATCAGCTGGCAAAGTGAAGGATTAGTCATAGAGATTTGTTTTGTTTTCTTTTAGGGAAGCTGGCAGAAAGGTAGAAAGAAAAAAAGCGTACCATTAAACAAAAATCCCTGGAAAAACAACAATCCTAAACCACCAGCTTTTCAAAGAAAATGACAGTATTGCTGTATTTGCTCTTTATGGGGAGCATCACCTGGCTATGGTGTCTCAAGTCCCTCTTTTAGATTTAGATTAAGGATATTCCCGATTTTTGAGTTGTGCATGGAAACATGCATTGGAGGTAATTGTACCTGGGTTAGCTAAGGAAATGGGAATGAATGTAAGTACTGCTTAATTCTCCAGTTTGAGAGTTACCTTTATTCCTTGCCAAATACTGAATTTTTTCTTCTGAGATCATCATCGGAATAGAAACATTTTTATCCCTCTCTCATCCTGAGATTAATAGAGCAGGACTTCTTAAAAGCTGTATCTTCTGTTTTGATTTGGTTTCCAACATCCTAATTACTTCTACTTCCAGCCATGCCGCTGTATCTGCTTTCTTTTCATCTTCCTGACTCTGACTGGAAGTAGCCTTAGAGCAGAAAAGAAAGAACTCTTGGCTGTAGGTGAGATAAGCAGCGTTTGCAGAGGAGGGCCCTGGCTGGCACCTTTCACAGGACCTGCAGCCTGGGAACACTCGGGAATGCTTGGGAACGCAGCGGAGGTGGGGCAGCCACAGGGTCATCTCAGACAGCTCTGGCAAGGGCTGGTGGTTTGAGATTTGCCTGGGAATAAATAGTAAGTAAACCCTGGATATACTTGGAGAGGCAGTTCCTGCAGATGTTCCAAGCTTTTGTGAAAGGAGCAAGCAGGAAAAGCAGGGGGGCTTGCACCTTTTTTTTTTTTTTTTTTCCCTAAGCTGTACTAAGTTTATCCACATTTTCAACCTGTTTTGGATACCCAGCTATTCTTAATAAACACCTGATTCCTTACTGCTTGGAGATGCTGATGGAGGGGGGACTCTGGGGTATAAACCTATGGCTCCTGTGTCCAGGCAACAAGGCGGCAGCAACTTTGATTCCTTTTGTCAGCATCTCTTCATGACTTTCTGCTCAGGAGGGTCAGTAAAGTTAAAGAGCAAATAACTTGTTTCCCAAGCAATGGGCTTGCAGTGCAGGTTGAGTTTATATTTGTGGCTTTGTTTTGAATTTTGTTGTTATTGGCTGAAGAAATGCTTGTGCTCTTCTGGTGCTCTGTGAACTCAGCTGCTGTGGTGCCCTTCAGTGCTCTGGATTCGGAGTGGGAGGAATGCTTGTTATTTTGTGTGATGGAAGGGCCTGGCTGTTTTCAGACTCTTGAGATATGTAAAACCTTCAAACGCCAAAATATTGGCAGGGTGATGCTAAACTTTCCTCTTGACCAGATGAGTAATGGGAGATTTATTGTGATTTGTAAAATAATAATTTCTCACTGGTTATTTCGTGTAAACGCTGATGAGGTTTCTTATGAATTGATTCTCTTGCTGCCCCCTCCTCCCCCTGGGGAGAGATCTTTAGCAGCACATGGAAAATGTGACTGACCCACAAAGGTCAGATTCAGTCTAGCCTTCTGCTTTTCTTATCCTGTTTGTCAGGCAACACAACTTACTTGCTTTATCTCCTGTCCAGATCTGTTTTTTTTCTCTGTATATCTAATTTTTTTTCCTATGTGTGAATTTTAAATAGAATTTCTATAAAATATGGTGGCAGTAGAGTTGTTCCCTGAACATAATTTACTGTGCTTTATGGCTTCTGCTGATCTTTTTTTAGTTTCTTGCTAAGGATGATATTGATTGGAGTACAGCATTTTTATGCAGCTGAAGGGAAAGGTTATACTATTACAGATTATATATATATTTAAAGACTGTCTTAGAGTAATAGACACATACAGGCAGTGGTTACCAAAACTCATTATTAAGTAGCTGTAAAACCTCTAACAAGATAAACTGTTTAATGTATTGACTGGTTAGTGTCTTTAGCCCTGACTTTGATGACATGGTAAGTAGAGTATATATTTAGAAACTAATTCCAGAAAAAAACCATCTGTCAGACTAAAGTATTTCTCAAGACCCAAAAAACACTTCTGTTTTTTATTTTTCTTAACCAGAAAATCATGTGCTCTGCATGAAAGATGCTGGTGGTAAAGCTTTGGGGAAGAAACAGGGACAATGGGTTTGTAATATCCCAGCCGTCCCAGGAGAGGGAGATTCACGTGGCATTCCTGCTAGGATGGAGAACCTGGGTGAGCAGAACAGTGTTGGTGTCCAGATTCACTTCCAAACCTCCTGGATTTGGGGTTGGCTTTTATTTCTGGCTTTGGTAGTAGAGCTGGGGGGTGTGCAGTCATCTGAGCTTAGCACCAGGCACGCTGTGGATGTTATTCCTCTGTCTGGAAGGGGTTTGGAGCTGCATCAGGCATCTCAGGGAATGATTCAGTTTGTGACAACCACCCTCCTTCCGTGCATGTGTGTGCCTCTCCTGGTGGAGCTGCCTTGCTTCTGCCAAGCACTGGAATATGGCTGGTTTTCCTGAACGTGAGCAGAGCATCCTGAGTGATTTAAAAGCCATTGCTAAGCATTCCTGTCTTTTTCTTCCCGCTTCTTCTTTTTTTCTTTCCCTTTTTTGATGTCACACAAAACCACTTGTTGAGAGTAGGGAAGTGTGTGATAGAACATTTAACTTTTTAACTTTTTTTTTTTCTCTGAAGCTGGCCAGTTAGCTCATTAGCTGAACTTGTGTGCTCTTGGTAGTAATATGGGGATTTTTTCTTGGATTTGTTTTCCTACAGGGATGTGTATATGACTGAAAGAATTGCTTCTCTTGAACATCCCAGTATTTATTTGCTTAACTGGTCCTGCTAATGAGGACATGTACATTCTGAAAGGCTTTACACACTCTAAGGAAAAGTAAAGGAAGTTCCTTTATTTGTAGTGACACTTAACTGCAAGAACTGGCCCATCAGTGACAGGAAAAAAGTTGCTTCTAATACCCAACAGCTTTGTCCTCTGAAATACCACTGCTGGGAATGCGTGGTTATTCCCAACAGGCAGCCTGAGTGATCTGAAAAAGCCTTTATTGGCATCAGTTGGGTGTTACCTGTGTTAGCCCTGAGCTGCTGGAGAGCTGCGGAGGAACTTGCACATGCAGATTTTTTCACCAGAATTACAGATTTCACCATGTGTGTTTTATCTTGTCAGTTTTTTGAGGCTTTTCTCTTTTCCCTCCGTGGTTTCTATGGGAATGTCACGAGTTTGGGTGGTGTGTGTAACTCTCCCAAATGCAGCACAGTCTGTCTCTGTATTGCTTAACTTTTGCGGATTTTTTTTTTTTTTGTGCTCATTTTGTGGTACAGGACAGGAGCAGAGGATGTTTGACATTTAACTGGGGGTTCCAGTTACAGATGATTTCTCCATCCTCTGGAGGTGAAACAAGTCAAAAAGCTGCACAAACCATTGTTTCCATGCAAGTTTGAGGATAGACCTTTACCATCCCCAGTCCCCTGGGGTGTGATGCAAGCTGGGAGCCATCCCAGAGCTGGAAAGTTGGTTTGGGAAATGAAGGAGAAGAGGAATTTCTGTGGCTGATCCCAAGAAGGGCACTACCGAGTGAAAGGTTTGTCTCTACCACCTTTTTCAGAGGAACTGGTATGTGCTAAAACATCTGAGGGAACTGGGAGTGTTCCTAGCCCTGGGCAGAGCGCTCCATGCATTTAAAAATAAAAACTGCTGACATTTCTTTCAGCTGTCCTTAGTGTGAATCAAAGCGCTCTGGTTTCCAGTATTTCTCAGCACTGACAACACCAGGCTGGGCAGCAGAGATATTTTAGCCCTGCTGCATACAGGATTAGTGGTGTCTTAGGGAGGAAAATGAGGCACCTTGTGTTCCGGCAAATGAGCAATTTACTGTTCACTGAAAAAAGTCTGGTGCTGCCTGGCGGATGGGTCTGTGTTGTACATGGCTTTTGATGTGGAAATGCTGTCAGTCACCTGCAAGCCGAAGAGCTGGAAGAGAGTTGTACTTGCTGGTAACTTTGTGCTGCACTGGCTCAGGGAGCTTCTTCCAGAGAGTGTTCAGTGCAGATCGTGTGAGTGTCTTTGGGTGTAAGAACTGAACTCCAAAGGTATAAAGGAATTTAGTTTCTAATCTCCTTCCCCTTTCAGAACGTGATAACTTAAGCTTCGGTCCTAGGGCACCCCAAACCCTAAACAAGGGGTTCAGGTGGGATTTTGCCTGCGGTGCAAATACCACACTTTGCTGATTTCTCTGGTTTTAAAACCTCTTTATGCTCCGTAGCTTTCTGCCTGGGTGCTCCCCTTGCCCTTCTCTGGCAGCATTTCTGCAGGAAGAGGTGGTGGGCCACTCAGGGTGAAAGATGCAACAGGAACACAGTAAATAATTCCCTTTGCCCTTGTCCTGGGATCACCCCTTGTGCTGCACCCAGAGCATGTTGGTTTCGGTGGGGAGAGTGGAGGAGTCTCTCCCAGGAGGGTTTTTGTAGCCAGTCACCAGAACATTCTTAGGGAACATTGCTGGAGGTGTGGATAGCACTGGAGGTATTAATGCAGGCTTTTACCACATCATCTTAGCAAACCATTTTCTCCAATAAATGTGACAAGCTGACGTGGGGCTTCCAGAGGAATTTGTCCCTGAATCCTGGAGGAGCTCAGCACTGGGAAGTGTTAGGGAGGCTGACACTGCTGTCTTGGAAATCTTGGAGGTGATTGCCAGGGAGAGGAATATGAGAAAATTACTTCCTTCTCCTTCAGTTGTGTGCAATTTGTAACTGTTTGGCTAATCTGATTATCTCATCTTGCCTGGGATGACAAATGGGACAGATAGCTGTGCTCTGCTCAGTTGGGTCCTTTTGTGCTAAAGGAGCACATGACCTTATTTTGAAAGAGTAAACTCCTGCAGGAATAAATACTTTAAAGAGAAAAATGCTGCTTTCTCTACTTTCCCCTGTGACAAGCTTCAGAAACTTGTCCATCATTCTGTAAAACAGTGTAGATATGATCTGTCTGTCAGCATGGAACTGGAAAATATTTTCAGCTCAAAATAACCTCCACAAAGAAAATAGCTTCCATGTGATCCCCTATTCAGAGGAAAGCTACTGGACTTTAGTCCCAAATAAAGATTCCAACCAACTTTGGTGCTTTAAAGGGCAGTAGTGGTTGTCCTAAATTTGACTTTACCAAGTCCACTCTCCTGCACAGCCCTTTGCTTTGGTCAAGTCAACAGAGCAAGTTTCACATTGGCTTCTCTTTGTTGGTGGTGTTCTCAGTTGCTTTGAGAGTGGCTTCAGTAGTGTGAAATGCAAGGAAAATTTTCCAAAATGCAATTATTGAGCCATCACTTAGTTGGGCAAGTCATTTTCAAAGCTTGCCATTGTCCTTTTGTCCTCTTTTATCATCGCTGGGAAAAAATGCATTAACCTGTGCTTGAGAAGGCAATGATTTGCTTGGGTTTTGATGCAGTCAGACCTATTTATTTTGTCAGCAGGAGATGCTTCTAATGTATTTAGCAGTAAATCATCCTGAAGCCAGGGCTCTGAACAGCTCTTGCTCATGTTCTTTCTCCTGATGGGGCTGTGGGGATGATGTTGCTGAATATGCAGAAGAGAATGGCCGTTCTTCTTTCTCTTCTAATTTCAGAGATCAACAGGGATCAACTGCATTGCATTTTTAGAAGTAACAGTTCTCGTTAGTTTGGAACTTGGACGTTTTCTCTCTCATTAGCTAATTAGGGCTATTATACTCTATTGTCATTATTGTCACTCGGTATTTTTGAGCATCAAGGGTGAAAAGTGACTGTATAAAATGAAACTCATCAACGAGGCTCCCTGAGCCTGTTGTGAGTCACCCTCACTGATTTTAGTGACAAAAATAAATCTTCTATTACAACTGTTGACTCCTGCAAGCCCTGCAGTTACTCATTGCAGGAGCTGGAGCTGGTTCGTGCCTTGGGAAGAGCCACTGTCACCAACTCGTGGCCAGGGAGGCTTCTCACCCAGGGGTGGCTCCTGTCAGCCAGGCTCTTTTCTCTCCACCTCTAGCCTAGGATTAATTGTTAAACTTTTACTACCCCTTGGATGGTTTTGCTCTTTACCAATTTTATTGAAAATGCTGACGCTGAATAGTGCTGTCCTGAGGAAGGAGGGGCAGCTGGTTCTTGGCAAATGCTTGTGTTTTAGTGGGAGAACAGAGAGGATAAGGTCCTGGATTTACATAATTATTGATACCTTTTCTTTTTTTTTTAAACTAGAAACACAAATTGCACACCTGAGCAGCTGAGATAATCTTCTGGCAGTGGTCTGTGTAATTAAAAAAAATTGTTAGCAGCTTCTCACTAAAAGTATGGATTGTTAGTGCTGCCATTGCTTATGCTTTGTTTTTCTTTCTCGTAATTATCGTGACTGGTATTTTTGGGGCAGCTTTGCAGCTTGTCTATTTTCTCCCAAGTTGGCTAAAAATGCTGGTCTCACGTGACATGATAAATATTCTCTTGGAAACTAATGCTGTATATATCCTGAACTTCCTATTCTGCTGTCTGGATTCATTCCTGAAAATTGCAGGAGCTGGAGGAAAGGTGTCCCTTTTTATTGAAGCCTGGGCATGTGGCTGTTAATGGTCCTAAGAATAGCTTGAATGGTCTCTGCAGATAAATCTTAGACTGGAATATTTTTGTTTGCTTTAGCTTTTGGGTGGTATTAGCCTTAGCTGTAACCTCTTTCAGTTTCTGTTGTCATTTAATAAGGACTTCTAGAGCTCTGATCCTGCAGTGCAATCCATGCAGAATCTGGCTGTGGCTGCAGCAGCGAGGCTCACAGAGCGCGGGGCTGCTGCTGTGCTGCTCTGGTGTGCAGCTTCTCCACTCGGTGCTCCAGCTTTCCACTGGAATCATAGGGCTCCTCTCGTTGATTTATTGAGCTGTAGGTTGCCCTTACAGGAGCTTCACTGTGTCTGCTGTCAGTGTCTCTAGGACACCTGAGTGCATGTTTCTCAGAGGTGTTGAGAACTGCACGTTGCTGGTGCCCAGCGCCGGGACTTGTCCCTGCTGTCCCTGTCTGAGCTCCCTCCTCCTTCTGGCCAGGTCTGTGGAGCCTCAGCACTGGCTGAACGCCCACCTAGAAGAAGGCATTTGCTTTTGTGTTACACGTGATGACAATGCTTAACCCAAAAACTCAAGGTTGCAGTGGGAACCTTTTGGTAAAATTACTGTATGTCCTCTTTTCGATGACACGTTCCAATTCCAAGCAGGCTGTGAGGTGCTGGTGGGTAATCCTTGGGTGGAAAAGGTTTCATTTGTGAGCTCTTCCAGACAAGGTGCTGCTCATGGATGAGCCTTTGCCGTGCATTTGGGCAGCGTTATTTAGGTTGATCCCAAGGTTTCCTACCTGGCTCTTGCAGGAGTTTGGGTGTGTGTGCTGTCACTGCTGGCATTGTTGGGAATGCTGCTTCCAAACACCCTCTGGAACCCGTGAAGGACCATGGCCCTGTTTGTGATATTGATTTCTGGACTTTGCTGTCATTCAGGACTTTCACTTACTCACAGAAGCAAAATAAAAGCAAATCTGCAGAAGAGCAGAAATGGAACTTTTAGGCTAATGAAGCTGTATTGTGTCTGACAAATGGGTGGCTAATCTGCTGGAGAAGGGGGAGGGTTGACTTTTAATGAGAAGTTATTACATGTTGAATAGCTGTTAAATTGCTGTATTAATAAAGTGGACAATCCTCTCTAGCTGGTCTCCTTAAAGTATTCTTTTAATTGAGTACCTCCTTTAATCCATTCTTTTAAAAAATAATTAACATTTTAAAAAACACTTCTTTGACTGTGGTGGCATGGTTCAGATTAAATTGGGGTTATGTCATGACTTTCTTATGTACTTTAGCTGTAATTTATGGACTCAGTGGATAACACTAACTTCGTAAATAAGAGCTTTAACACTTCTAAGAACAAGACTAATGGGCTGATTTTTTTTGGTCACAGTTCTTTGAATTGGCAGCAAACAGAAGAATAGAAATGAGGTGACAAAACAGGATCTGGTTGCCTGGAGTGAGAACTTTGATATTATTTTCAGTTTCAGCTCCTGATTGTTTTGACTGTGAGCCAGCATTTGCAGTGAATTTTGGGCTCAACTGTCCAAACTTTAATGTCCCTCAGATATTGCACTTCTTGTAGACTGCAGGCAGCTTTTTTTTTGCACAGACTAATTGTCCTTCACGCCATGTGTGATCAAGCTGGAATGTTGAAGTCCTTTGGCTGCTCTGTTACACTTCATGGATATCCCAAACCCTCCAGCTTTGGGTGGTTTTGAGTTCCCACCTGCCAGTTCTGGGGTTTTTGAGAGGCTGTCCCTCAGGACCAGCAGACACGTGTGCTCTGGACGTGGCAGTCTAAGAAAGCCCAGCTCCTGAATCAGGTCAGTGTTTACAAAGCAGATTTATGTCAGATAAAAATACAGCTGTAATGCCCTTTAGCAAAGGGCACGTGGGGCTGTGCAGCGCTCCTGCAATCCGAGAGCTGACAGAGCTGGGTCAGCCAGGACGGAGGAATCCCCAAGGTGTGGAACAGCTGGCCAGGCCACGGCAGGAGCTGGGAAGCCGGGACAGGGAACTGCACCACTCGGTCAGAGCCATCCCTGAAAGCTGAACCGAGGGGTTTGGACACTTTGTGCTCCGTGCTTTGCTTCCTCAGCTGCTGTCAGGCTGGAACAAGGTTTCCATCCAATGGTGCATCTCATGAAAAGGAAAATTTTGTGCCTGAACCCTTAGTAAGCTTGCTTTTGTAACACTGTCTTGCAAGGGACACTTCAAAAAAGAACAGCCCCAAAACAATTTGGATATTTGTTGGGGAACAAAGAAGAAGTTTATTTGAATGGGTTTTGGGGATCACGAAAGAGATTTTGTTGCTTTTGTTTTAATTTACATTAAATTGCTTTCTTTTGACCCACATGTGCAGTATGACACCTTGTTGCAGGACACCCCGATGGACTTGTGAAGCTGAATTTGTAGTTGGGGAGGCAGTTGAAATCCCATTTAATTTGAGGAATAAAACCACACATGAGTCCTCAAGGAGCAGGAGAATTCCACCCTTGGGAAAGCTCTCTGCTTGCTTTGTCAGGCTGAAACCACAATATGTGCTCTATGGCTGTTAAATGCTTTGATACATCCAGAAATTTTCTGTAGAAAAGAGAATTGTTTCCTGGAGAGCATTCTGAGTGAAGCCAGACGTTGGTTTTCTGAAACCAGTGGCAGTGGGAAGGGCTGTGGGAGGGGTTCAGCAAAATGGGTCAGAATTCAGGGCCAAAGGATTTGCTTCCAGGTTTTGTCTTGTGAATTTGACAGCTGAAATGTGAGTTTGGTTTGTGATGCCCAAGATATTAATGCAAAAATTGGGTTCAGAGCACCACTTAATTACATCTGAGACTATTTTCTCCAGCAAGGATGATTTGCGTGGGGTTTTTGTTGTAAGTGAGGGTTTGAGCATCTTTTGCTCTTGAGGAGTTTCTTTCCTTGTCATTCTGCAAGAGGGAGGGTGAGTGTTTAGTTGAGGCCATGCTGGTCTGAGTGTCACAGGCTGCCTGGGCAGCTCTGCCAGTCTTCATTCAAGTTACTGCGTTAACCAAACCTGCATCTACCAGGATTTCAACAAAACAGAAAAGTTCTTAAAGCTCCCATGTGCTTTCCAGCAGGAAAAGGGCTTGTCTAGGGGTGGCAGAGGTGACATGTGTGCTGAGAACCTCTGGGCTCTTGGGGAAATTTGATATTTTCAAGAATTGTTTTGTTTTCTGCAGAAATTGCCGATATCTTGAAAGGCAGTCGGTAAGAAGAAAAAAAAAAAATTCTTCACTTTTTTTTTCTTGCAGAATTGTGCCAGTTATCAGGAAAATTGAATTTGCTTGAGCTATTCCACTCCCTCCTCTCTTTATAAAAAACTATTTTCTGGAAAAAGTTGGATCCAGTCTTGAATCTGCTCTGTCACCGATTCTCTCTTGGATATTGGACCAGATAATTTTTCTCCCTTTGTCTCAATTTCCCTGCAAATGAGGGATAATGATGGTTGTCCCTGAAGCCAGGGCAGAACTTCAATGTATCCCTCAAGCACCAGGAGCTGCTGCAAGGAGCACAGCTGGGCCCCAGCCAGGCACTCCTGTGGCTCTGCTCTGGGTGGGTGACTAAGAGAATGTTGTTTCCTCTTTTCTTGCCAGTACCTGAATTTGTCTCCTTAGGTACCACTCCTGTCCTCGGCTTGGGTGAATTCACCATTTATTTATTTATTTATTTATTTAAGTCCTGGGTTCAGTTTCCAGTTTCAGCTCTATTTTAAATGATCATAGTGTGTCCTTTGGGTTGAATGTTTTATGGAGTGGGCGCACTAGGGAAGGAGTATGTTGGGTTTTCCTGGAGGAGGTGAGAACTGGGGATGTGGATAACACCTGGCAGTACCCCTGGGGTCTCTGCTGCCTGAACTGGCCATTGCACCCTGGTTTGGAAGCACGTGCAGAGGTCCTGGGTGTTGTGGAGGTGCAGCTGTGGCTCCAGGGCAGCAGCTGGATCTGGGGCAAAGCCAAGGCTCTGGTGCCATCAGCAGCTCCCCAGAGAGGAACCTGGAGCTGCCTGTCCCAGAGCCCTCGAGCTGGGACTGTCCAAGTGACTGACCAAGCTTTGTCCTTCTTTAGACTTCTCAGAGAGGAGTGAGGGACAGAAATGACCCAGCAATTTGTTACCCAGACTAAAGAAGAAACAGAACTGGTCTGGCACTTTCAGCCTCCTCTGTCTCAGCTGGCATAAGTGCTCAGCTGGAAACACCCTGGAAGCCTCTAAATGGTGTGGGTGGTATTTAGAGGCTGGGTGTTCTATGTTGTGGTTTGCATTAAGGATGATTTGCAAAAGCAGTAAGATGTGATGTTTTAAAAATGCACCATCACTCCGTATGTGGGATGTAGAATGGTAGAAGGGAACAAAAAACAGCAGCCCAAAATGTGCTGACTAATGAACTGAAAATGGTTATTGATTAGCTGTGCACTGTCATTACCCTGCTGCAGTCCAAGAGCAGCGAGCGATTCTTTTTCCTTTATTAAAAAAAAAAAGAAAAAAAACTTTCAAAAGCACTTATGAAATATTTAGTGTCATTATTTCCAAGATCAAAACTCCAAAGAAATTACCCAGCCACAGAAACCTTGTTAATCTGTTGGTGTTATGGATGAAAGATGCAACAGAGATATTAAACATTTACTGCTCTTGTGCAAAATGGCCCTGTACTTTCCACCTCAATTGCACCATCATTCATCAGCCTTCACTGCTGTGTCTGTCTTGCTCCCCTTGTAAGAATTTTAGGTGTCATTACAAGTTTCTTCTGATGGAGTGGGACTTATTTTCTTTATCCCCATTTTGCCTTTAGGCCAGGCAAGTCTCAGCTAATGAAACCAGTGTAAAGTATTACAGTGCTCTAACACTGCCTTTGCAATGGTACAATGTTTTCCTCCATGAAATAATCTTTTTAAACCAGTTTTGAATGTTCATTTCCTGTTCCACATGATATTTGCATAAGTGAGGGAATAAAATGTTTTTTCCATCAGGACTGTAACTACTGAAAAAGTGAAGTAGCTGTTGATGACCCTTTTCTGTTTGAATGGGGAGTTACTAAGGAAGCAATCCACAGTCTGTCCAATGTTGACTCAAATCCCAAAATTGCCTTTTTGTGTCTCAAAAGCAGGTTCAGTGGATATGCAAGTATTTGGAGATAAAAATTCAAATTAACATTGAGAAATAGCTTGAATTGGGCTGTAGGTTGGAAAAGATGAGCATAAAGACCCATGAATAAATAAGCTATAAAGTGGGGAATGAGTGCTGGGGTTGCCATTCCAGGGGAGATGGGGTATGGCTGTAATGGGTTTGGGACTGAGTGGCTTTCAAGTGCCTTGTGCAGTGGTGTAGGAACAAGAGTCACAGGAAATGCATAAGGCTTTGGACTTCAGCCTCCCTGCTCTCAATTTCTTACTTTCATGCTTGGTGACTGGTGAGATGAAAGAATGGGAGTTTTCATGGCTTTCTGCTCATGATGTTTTAATAGAAAACTGTGATTTCCAGTGCAGCAACTGATGGAGAGAAAGAGACCAGGGGTGGTGTGGACATGGACATTAAGAGCCTGGATGGATTTCTGGCTGGGTTTTCACTCCTTAATGCAAATGAAGCCTTGACCAGCTGGTGGGAACTGCACCAAGCTCCCTTGTGTTCCCTCTCCTGAGTTCTGTCAGGAAGAGGGATTGTAGCACCTGGAGCTGTAAAGTGTAAATGCAATAACCTCCCAGGGAGGCTACCTGGCAAATGAGATATGTTTATTTTGTTTTTACACTTGGCCTGCCTCCCTTCTCCCTGCCACTGCTGCCCACATTGTGCAGGCTTCTGCATGCCAGTGGCCCTTCAGACTAATGGATGTGCCACCAACCAGAGAAAAATCCTGTCCATGCTGTTTGCCTGTGGCATTCCATTGATTTTTCTTTACACTAATGAGCTGCCAGCAATTTTTGGTCTGTTTTCAGCCAACACGCTGTACTTGCCACACTGTCAGTGTTGCTTTTATTGTTGTTTCCCTCTGTGTGTGTATATATATGTGTGTCTATATATAAAATATATATATTACACATTTATATTTATGTATTTGTGTGTGTAATGTTGGCCTGTTTTCAGTGGATAATGCTCAGTCTTGGGCTGAGGAACCCCATTAAAAGCAGGATCTGCCCAGTTCCTGTGGCTCACCGGGCTCTGCAGCCTGGCCGCAGGACACTGGGGTTTGTGGCTGCTCTCCTCATGCAGACTACTTGGAAACGTTTAAACTTTAATGTCAGCGTTCTTTTTAATATTCATCTTTATCCCCAGTATCAGCAAAAGGATTAGAGGCCGGTTTGTCTTTCCCTCTGAACTCATCTGTGGCTCGAGTGTGCTTATTAGTTCTTTTAATGGCTTCTTTATTAGTTCGTTATTGCATAACCTCCAGGCACGGCAGGACTTGAAATGTTAATTTTCCAGCCAAAGTTCAGCTGATGGACTTCACCTGCTCCCCCCCGGAGTCTGTGTGTGCATGGGGAGGGCTGGCTGGCCTTGCACCACGCCATCACTTATAAAGCAGAAGGAAGGGAGTCGATTTTTCCTCTCCCAGGTGTTGAAGGGGTAATAGGAATGGAAAGTACAAAAAACCAGCACAATATCCACGAACGTTTAAGCAGAAAAGGTGGTGGGTGTTGCGGACACTTTGCTGTGGTGTTATTTCCCCCCCCTCCCCTTCTCCTCACGTTGCTTCGAGCCAGTATTTGGCTGCCCAGTGAACTATAACAAGATTTAATAGCTCCAGTGTCACTATATTGCATTTGGACTGCTTCCATCCTTCAGTTGTAATAAACATCTACTTTACAAGAGCACTTAAATTCTATAAGTGACGTCAAATTGTATCTAATAATGGAAAAAAGATCAGGTACTGTAAATGGGACTTGTTTGCCCTGTCTTACCAAGCAATGCTTGTCCTCAGCCCCTCACTGTGCTGCTGCTTTCGAGAGCTCTGGAGCTTGCCCTGTACCTGGGAAAGCTGAATTCCACAAATGCCTGTGTTTTCCTTGTCCCCTGGCTGTGTTGCAGGCAGTGGCCATCCCCACGGGGAGCTCCAGCACTGGCAGGACTGCTGCAGTTGTGCAATGAGGGCACTTTTCGTTAGCTGCTGATTCACCGTCGGATGGGATCTAAGCTCAGTCACGGAACTCGGATGTGCAAACATCTGCATGGCAAGTTTTCTCTCTGAAGATGTGACAGATGAGATGGGGGATTAGGATGAACGATGTCACACACTGACACAGTGGCCTTGGAGCCGAGAGCGTGTGAACTGTGCACTTTTAAGGAGCTTTAACTTTTGATCAGTTTTTCTTTTTTTCCCCAGGCCTGATGAGTTTTTAAATCTGCTTAGCTGTCAGTGAGCAGGTACAACCCACACCATGAAAACTGAAAACTGCTGATTTTCAAAGGCTCATTCTCTCTCTTCAGTTTAGTGCACATGTGTGTGTGAGAGAGAGATAGTTTTGAGAGTAGTGATGAGTGTTTTGTGGCCACAAAGCTACTAAATAGAAATGTTGAGGCTTTTTAACCTTCCGATGTAGATATGGATTGAAACAGTCCCACTGGAGAGATCACTTTGGTGGGGTTGGGCAAGAGGGGCAGAGAAGGGAATGGTAAAATACGAGCACTCATTATTCATCTCCTTGGAAAAGCCTCATTAATTGTGCTTTCCCCTGACCTTTACAGAATAGTGATCAGTCATGAGAGATTCATGGTGACACTTACACTCCAGTCTGGAGTGTGCTGAGCACTCACAAACCAAGAAGTTCCTCTCTGTCCTGTGCCCTTCCCGTGGAGCTGGCAGTGGGATGTGGGCAGGACAATTTCCAGCCTGTGCCGGTCCCTGTGGTGGATCTTGAGCTGTGTGTGCCACAGCTCCTGGACAGGGTTGAGCAGGCAAGGCTGGCGAGTGAGGGCTGAGCAAGGTTTGACAACCAGGCTCTGTAGATACTTGTGGAAAGCTTCTGAGAGGCAGGGACACTGTGGACAAGCAGGACCTGAGTGACAGGGAATGGTCTTTGCAGCAATGCCACTCTGGACAGATAAAGCTGAGCAAGACTGCTCTGGGCCAGCAGGGAAACTGCTGCATTAATCAAGGTGTGAGCGCCGAGGCTGCCTTTGAAAACCGCTGACTTAGGCCCTGGGATTCTGTTTCCCATTTATGCTGCAGCTTCTAAAGGCATAAATAAATCCAAGCACAGTAAGTAGGCAGTGCTTCCATGGGAGAGCACTGTGTCCTCCTCCAGGGAGCTCTGCAGGAGAGGGAAGGTGGCCGGGCTGCTAAGCCTGGTGTTGCTTCCACCAAAGTCCAAGTGTTTGATCGACTTGGGATCAGTGCTGACATCTCTCTGATATCACTTTCTTCAAGGAAGCATCTTCTTGGGGGGATAAAGGCCATGTAGAGAGCCTAAGGAAGGTCTTTAGGGAGGTAGGTGAGGTCTTCAGCTAATGCCTTTGCTCATCCTTTTGCCGTTACAGGTTTGGCCTAGTCTTCTTACAGTTGTTTCTGTTAGTTATCTTAAATTTCTTGATGATGTGAAAATATTGCAAGGAAAAATGTTCAACAGCTGAGTCAAGGCTATCAATCCTTAGCTCACGAGTGTGTTCTTCCATAGAGGAGACTTTTCTCAGCTTCTACAGAGAGCACAGCCCTAAGCAGGCAGTGGGTGACCAGAACCTGAGACCTGGAGCTGGGACCTGCTTCTGCTACCAGCTGCTGTGTGACCCTCCATGATGGGTTTTCCTTTTAACTTTATAATGGCATAAAATGAAGCTCCTGTGTGAGGCTGGAAAAAGCTCATTATAGTTGCTCTCTGTCGTGTCTGTTGGAAAAGGGATGCAGCAGCCATGGCCTGAGGTGGGTTCCTGCTGCTGGCGCGTTGCTCACTGCAGCCCTGAAAAGCTTCTGCTCAGCAGCCTGAGCATGGAAAAAGTGAGCTGGTCAAAATTTATCGTTGAGGTGACAGCTGGGAAGAGTCATAGCAGCTCTTCTGTAGCCTGCACCCACAGCGTGAGTGGTTCTCCTGTGTGAGAACCCCTCGAGGAGCTGGGATTTCTGCTGTCACACTCAGTTTCCATCTCCTCAGGGCCAGCCTGGGAAGCCTGGCTGGGATTTGGCCTCCAGCATTCCAGTAGCAGAGTGTAACCACCCTTCACACACTGAACTTACTCCTTAATTACAAGCTGTCAGTTGTTATCAGCCCTTTGCTACCTCCTTTAGTACCAGGGAGGCTGCCCTGACGCTCCCGAAGTGAACTGAGTTCATGGGTTGAATGGAGAGATTCTGCTGGGTCTCTTGGTCTGTTCAGCTTCTGCGGATCCCGATAATCCTCCCCTGATTTTAAAGCACGGGCACTTTTTTTAGGGAGTTTGTTGTTGTGAGGGAGACTGTTAAAATTGGAAGTAAATGCAGCAGGCTGTGCATGAGCCTTCAGACAGCCTGGAGCAATGGCTCAGAGGTGGACCTGACTCATCTCAGCAGGATATTGACTCTGCAGCATAATTATAATGCTTTGAGAACCTGATTTTAAAATAATTGAGGTATAAAATTATGCGCCTGGCTCTCACAGTTACTACAGCTCAGGGTATAAATTGAATAAGGGGCTGTACAAATGTGCCACTTGGCTATAGCAGGAGCAGCAGCGAGTCTGGAAATGTCCTGCGTCACCGCTGCTTGCCTCTTGCTGGGAAGCCAGCTGCAGGCTGAGGTTTGCAAACAGCCTCTGGATCTTCCAGTTGTGCAGTCACAGGGGTTTGGCAAATCCATGGAAAGTCTATCTTGGTGTAGCCAAAATCCACTGGTGGAAAAAAAAATCCCTGGCTGTTTGCTGATCCCAGCACGTGGAGCAGCTCAAACACCTCTGGCTGCTTCCAGCAGTGGGCTGGCTGCAGACAGTGCCATGGACACAGCTGGGGTTTTGACACCTGCTCTCCAGAGCTGCGTGGTGGCTCCCCTGCTTCCAGAAGAGCTTTTCCCTCTTTCTCATCATTTCTGCAGACAAACTTCTGTGTTTTGTTTGGACAGTACAATGAGTGGTCTGTGTTTCTCTGTGAAATCCCAGGATTTTGGAGGAAGACCACTGTCCCCAGTGAGTTGTCTGAAAGGGCCATTTTGTCACCTCTGTCCCACCTGGAGTGGTGTTCCCCCTGATCTGAATTTGGTGAAATCCCATGGTTTTATTTCATGGTTTGATACTTGGGCACCACTGCTCTTGAAAGGGTAAGAACAGGTTATTTTCAACTCAACAATTTACTTTTTTTTTGCTGGTCTGGCTAAAAACCAGGCAAACAAGTCAGGTTTGTTCTCTTTGTGCTTCCTTCAGTGTCAGGCTGCTGATCCCAGATGTCTTTCCCTTGGTTTGAGGTTGGGATTTGCTCCATGGTGTTGCCCAGTGTGTTTCCATGGTTGTTTTCTACCCAGCTTTCAGGGGCTGGCTGCAGTAGCTGGAGTGGGTCACTTCCAGTGGGCACATAATCAGGGTCTGCTGCTGCCTGCAGTCCTGTGGGCTGAGCCCAAATGCTGCTTTTTCATCACTGACCACAGGGAAGCGGAAGCCTGAAGGAGGGTTGATGCTGAACCCTCAGCTCCCATAAAAACTGAGCAGGAAGCTGGAGCAGGAGCCAGTGCTGTGACCAGATAGGCTCCACATGCCAAGGCTGCTGCTGTGCCTGCCTGGAAACAAAATGTTGGGATTTTTAGTCTGTAATAAAATAAACCCTCTTGTATCTCAGCCATCTGAATTATCACCTGACTGGCACTTCATTATAAACACATTTTTTCCATATTGCTACTGGTTTCTTGCCATTTTACTGCCTTTTAGGTTCTATTTTTTTGTTTTATTCATCTCTTCCAATCAATAGAAATATCCTGGTTTTAGCAAGCAGCAAGGACAGATATGACTGATGTCCTTATGATGGAGCAGAATCACTTTCAGAGCATTTGGGGAACAAGGGGAGAAGCTTTTAAATCTAATTTTCAAAGCTCTCTAAAACACAGCAAACTGCTCAAGATGTGTAGCTGAGTCTCCCACAGCCATTAGCTCCAAGAGTTGGGATCCTGGAGTTGCACCGTTGCAGATCTGGTCCTTGAGATCCATCCTGTGGTGATAACCGTTGTTCCTTGCCATGACACTAATTAAAAACCACTTAATGATATTATCTTCACCTGTTCTGGAGGATTAGTTTGATGAAGGAAATCCTGTATATGCAAGTGGATGCACACACTTCTGTGCAGAGCTCAGCAGTGTAGGGAAGCAGAGTTTTCCCAGAATTATTCTCTACAGGCTTTGCCATAGCAGAGAGGTTTTTATCCTCCCCTCCACAGGCACAGATTGCTCTGACAGCAATAAAATGCGGCAGAGAATTGAATTTGGAAATAAATTGTTCAGATGATGCAGCACCAGACGGATCACTATTCCAGAAGAGTCGGTCCGGGGTGGATTTGCTTTAGTGCCAGACTGGAAATGTGGCAGTCACAGGAAGGCAAGCTGGGGGCACCGTGGCATGGGGCTGGGTGTCCCTTGGGCCATTGTCCCCGTGTGTGCTCGGCACTGGGGCAGCTCTGGCAGAGACGTCGCAGTAAACCTGGGTTATAAACACTGACTGCTGTCCCTGGTTGCTCTGTGACCATGGGCACGTGTTTGAACCTCTCTAAACCTCGTAAAAGGTTGGTGAAGTGTTGTGCAAACACCGACTGGCACTGAAGGCTGTTGATAGTGGTGTGGTTTCCTGATTCCCACATCGTGGTTTAATCCACAAGAGAAATTGGTTGGGTTTATTCTGTTGGTTGTATTCACCAGTCACAGGACTTGGGGCTGGTTTGGCTCCAGCAGCTCTCTCTGAAGACATCCAATGGGCAGGCACAGCAGGAAGGTGGATTTTGGGGACAAGAAGGAGCCAAGTGAATGGTTTGTGTGCTGTGAGAGCCATCACCAGCTCCTGCCCAGGCTGACTTGAGCTGATAACAGACTTTGCTTCTTGTGTCCTCTTCTCCTCACCAGTCATCGTTTATTTCCCCCTTCCTTACATAAAGTTGTTGTCTTTATCCACAGTCCATAGGGGAGTATTAAAGGTATTTGAGAAGTTCCTGCTTTGACCTGTGGTGTAGTGAATGCTGTATTCCCTGAATTCTTAACTAGAATTCTGTTACAGTGCCTTGAGGTGGGGTACCATGGGATTTTTCTCTGTTGCAGTTTGATCTTTGACTGTATTCTCATGCAGTGGGAGTGTAAAAATGAGCCTGACATTGACAGAAATGACAGGAGGATCTTGCCAGCAGACTCTTTTGGAGGTGCAAAAAGAAAGGGTCCTACCAAGACTATAATTCAGAATAAAGCAGGGAAGAAAATACATTTCTGCTGTCTTTATTCTTAGAATCCAAAGGTCTTTCTTCATCATGCTGTTACTGAGGGCTGAGGAAGTTGAATTATTGCCCTTTCTTGCTGCTAAATGAATTTGAGAGGATAAAACCTGATGCTTTTGAGAGGATGCATCTCTGGTGTGTTGCTGACACTGGAGACTGTGGGCAGCAGCAGATTTGCCTATTCATGGGGAGCTTTTGTCACATCTCTTCCGTGGAGATGCTGTTGCATATGAAAGTCTGATTGATACTATGGTAAAGGTCAGGAGAGTAATAGCTTTGATGGTATCCCCTAAAGCAAATCAAAATTATTCTGAAAGAATCAGTTCAATTTGATATCCAAGGTCTGGTAGCACTCCAGAGATTCTTCTCTCTGCTATTATGCTTATAGCTATTACAAAAATTAATGTTTGCTTGTTGTTGGAGTGTTTTTTTTCCTAAATAGGATGTTCTGCCATAAGAATGGAAAATAATGACTTCTCTCTTTCCTCCCTCCTCCATTCTGTCTGTTTCAGGCATCCTCGATGCATTTCCTTGCCATTATTTAAGGAGCCTTTACTAAAAGCTTTTGGATTGTGTTTCTGAGCGGACAAGAGATTTCTGTATCCAAAATGCTCATAAAGGAATATCGCATTCCTCTTCCGATGAGCGTGGAAGAATATCGCATCGCCCAGCTCTACATGATCCAGGTCAGGAACATTCTGCTCCCTGCAGGGCTCTGGGGGCTGCTCTGGGGGGCGGGGGAGAATTCCTGCAGGATTGGATGTTTTAAATTTGGGTTTTGCTGTTTGCTTATAAAGGAGTAGCGGGGAAAGTAACACAAACTTCGATTTCTGAGTTGCTTCCTCTTCCGCTTAAATTGGAGGACTCTCTCTGACCTGCCTGGGGAAACAAGAATGTGTTCCTGTGGAAACACTCAGCCCAAGTGTGTGGGTACCCACTGGAAGGGAACAAGCTCTAGGGCATAAACAGGCACTGCTGCCCACCTGGGTGCTGGTTACTGGTTGTGCCAATTCCAGTTGAAAACCAAATTCTGCTCTTTTCTTGGGAAGCAACAGTCTAATATAAACTTGAGAGGGTAAACCAAAGGCATAATTTGGAATTAAGGGAGGGGAAAAAAAGAAATGTAATATCTGTGTTCATATACCACAATGAAACAGATACTAATCAGTTTAGGCCTAAAATGTAGATTATTTTTAATGGGCTTCTGAATACTGATGGGAATTTTTGCAGAATTCCCTGTCTGCAGTAAAGCAGTTAATTAAAATGTTGGGTTTTTGTAACTGAAGTCCTCTGTGCCCATAGTCTCACAGTGTTTGAAATCCAACCAGGAGCAGTTTTAAAAGGAAATGAAACTGAAGTGTTACTTCATTGTCCCACACTTTAAATAAAATGTAATTTTGCTCATCCAGCAAAACACACATCTAATATTGAGCTTGCAGGAGAACTCTGCTTTCTGAAGCAGTGCTAGAAAAATCTGCTTTGGCTTAAAACCTAAAATAAGGGGGAAAAGCAAACCCTCCAAACGAAAGCAAAAGCATAACTCCCCCATTTCTCTCCTGGCCACCCAGCTGTGTTCCCTAAGGATTCATGCACTTGGGCTTGACTGTTAAAAGAATGCATGGTGTGTATTTTGCAGTAATAATGGTCAAATTCCATTTTCTGACACAAATGTGTCATCTATGTGTGTTTAACCTAAATCTTGGCATAAACAGGTAAACATTTTTCTTAGGTGGCTTCATTTTTCTGTACCTTTTCCTGATGCTGTAGCTGCTTTCAGTATTGGTGTAATTATTTTGTTAACAACTTTGTCTTCCTAATTTGTCTCAGCTGCTTTGCATGAAGAGCTGGTGGATGGCAGCAGAGTATTATCTTGTCAGTGAGCAGCAGAGCGTAGGGGAGAGTGATCTGATTAGGAAGGGGGAGCCCACCTGATTAAACAGAGGATGAATCCTTAATTGGGGAGTGTCTTTGGGGCCTCCTGGGAATTCTGGAGGACTTGGTCAGGGAGGTGGATTTGCTTTCTGATCTCAGAAGTTAAATTGCTGGTTTTAATTTTCTTAATGCAGGACATTGGGTTCTGCTTTGTTACGTAACAGAGATTTTGGCCATATCTTAACGTCAAAAGGACACAAGAAGCCATAAGGGTTTCATGCAAGGGGAAGTTCACCAGCTTGAGAAACTACCTCTCCAAATTGCCATCCAGCCCTGCTTTAATTTTTTACTGCATTGCCAGGCAGCAGAGTAAGGTTTCCTCTTAGCTCAAGTGTCAAGTCAGGTTTCTGATCTCCCTCCACTCTCCTGGAGCAGGGTGCTGAGCTGGAAACACTTCATGGAGCCCAAGGTCTGGGGGAGCTGGAGGAGTGCGTGACAAGCAGGGGACTTTGCTGTGTTACTTGTACAAGTAGCACAAGAGGAGAAGTTAGCTGTGCTTTTCCTTGAGAATACTAGTTTCAACTCAAGTTTGAAATAAAGAAAAAGCAATAACAAAACAAAGACCACTTAGGGTAGAGTTCATAGTTTGGTAGTGATTTGCTTCAATTATTCCTGCAATTAGTGGAAAGATTCCTGCTGGCTTCAGTGTGAGCTTTTCCTAGACCAGGATAACATTTATCTCCAGTTTGATTTAAAAGTGGAGGTTTTGTCTTTGAGACAGGCAGTGGGGAAGGAGCAGTGGGGAGCGTGACTGTGTCCTTTTCAGAGAATGAGAAAGTGCTTCATGTCTGTCCTTTTATTTTTCCTCTGGAACACCTGAAGAGGCCACAGGAGAAGTTCTGTGTATTGGGCCCCTTATGAGAATAAGCTGAGATATCTGTGCAAAGCACCAGTGAAGAGGCATTTCTGAGAAATCTGTGGCTGAAATGTGGAACAGAATGTTTTGAAGTAGTTCCTGGGAAGAGGAGCAATTCTTAAAGGCAAAAGGTTTATTTCTAAGACATTTGTCGTGTACGGATGGTGGCGTTACTGCTGGTGGCACCAGGCAGCCTGCTCCTGTGAGAAGCACTTCTCCAGCAGTGGGAAAGGAGATGTCACAATTGTTCCTCAAGGCTTTTAGGGAGCCTCAAGCATGTACCTGAAGTTGATCACTCGTTTCCTTCAAGCTCATGAGTGAAAATTCCCATTAAATTCCAAACCAGTTGGTACAAAGCTGCCTATTTTTTATTAAATCTTTTTGCCTAGATAAGCATTTTCCTAGATTTCGGCATTGTCCAAATGGAAGTTTTCCAAAAGGCCCTTTTCCCCTGCGCCCTGTGGTGGAAGTGATGCCTCAAAGTCATGTGGGCAGGATGTTCAGAGTCAAGCTGGAGTATTGTCATCACTTCTCAAAGCCATTTCCATGTAGATTTTTGCTCTGCAGTGGAAGGATCAATCATCTGTTTTCACGAGAGAACAATCCCTTCTTATTCATAGAAGTCTCAACAAAATTTTGCACCAGATTTGATGTAAGCAGCATCATGCCCAAATAGCAAAGGATCCTTCCATTAAATGGGAACAGGCTGTACTCATATTTGCTATGTTTACTGGATGGGAGAATTAAAATTGTGCAGTATATAATCCACATCTCTCTTGCTTCTCTGCGCCACTGGGCAGGCAAGACATGCGATAAATCATTGTGTGCATGCCTGTGTTGCTCTGTAATTCCTCTTATAACTACAAGTTCTCCAGGCTGGTGTATAAAGCTGTGAAAACTGAGATGAGTGGCCTGCTGCTTTACTTTTTAGTGGTTTTTTAAAATTTGAGGTAAGAGAGCAAAAAGTGTCCTAAGTTGCTTTCTGCTGGCTTCTGAAATATTATCTACAGTCAGTGGTTTCAGTACTTTAAGTAGCACTTAAATTCTTCCTTAAATAAGTTAATTTTACATTACAGCAAGGACTTAATGTACCCTCGACTTGCTTGAAGCCTAGCAGATCTGAATTGTTTTTCTCTATTAAATTTCAGACTTTCAATATCCTTCCAAGGGAAACCTCTCACGCAGCATTGTCAGCATCTCCAGGTTGGGAGCCCTTGCTCCATCCAGAGCAGTTGGGTTTAGCTTTTCCATAGGCACAAGACCTTTTTGCATCATTGATGAGGTTTTGTCTCTTTTGAGGTCCAAATTAAAACATACTCATTTTTATATATGAACTAAGAAGCAGCAATCTTCCTTCCTGCTGTGACCTGGTTTTATTCTGGTGCATAAAACAGGCAAAATATTTCAAAACAGTGAAATTATACCTCTATTAATGTAACTTCCCCTGAAATCTGTGTGCACATTTAAAATCCAGTTCTGCTTCCAAGGGTGAGGGTTTCTCAATGATCTCAGCCTGGAGTTGAGTTGTCCATGGGACTGGGAGTTGTTTGATCTGGGGAAGCTGCAGGCTGCTGTCCTAAAGTAAGGAGAGAGGAGGAACTGGAGATGAGCACTGGAATGAGTTCTGTGAAACACAAACCATTTATGGAGGGAACAATTGTAACCATTTGTAGGGATTTGTTTCTTTCTGCAGAAGTTTTGAGCCAAGGACTCTGTCCTGGATGTCTTCTCAGACTCTGCACATCACATCCGAGGTGTGTGTGCTGTTTCAGCCTCTGTGAGGTGAATCCTGCTGGGCACGAAGGGATCTGTGTTACACATTAGAGAGATCTTATTAAAGGGTCTCTTAATTCTTCCCCTCCTGAATCCTGCATGTTTTGGTCTCAGCAGCAATCCTTTCCTGGAACACTGGCATCCTTTCCTTGTGTGTTCAGGCAACCTTCCTTTCTGTACAACTCCTCCTGCTCACCCCAGAAACAATGCACACATTAACATAAAGTCTCTGTTTCGTAAAAGCTTGAAATATGAGCCCTGAATGCATTTGTTAGGATGTTATTAGCCAAAGGTCAGTCCTTTTATCATCTTAATAGCGTTCATTACTGCGCTTCCATATGCCATGAGATTCCGAGAGACCGCTGCCCTTCTGACCCTTTCATAAGACAAGAGAATTCCTCTTGTTATTAAAACTTATTTTTGTATCAGTGTGCACAGCTTTCTTGTCTGTTGTAAATAACTCTTGTCTTCATTTTGTCTACACAGATTTCTCTGGGTATTTGTGACCTTCCTCCAAAGATAGTGTGCTTTAAAAATATTCTTCTGCTGGACCTAGTGATTACCTTTTGAGGATAAGACTTATTTTAAGATGCAGCGTCATCCTTTTTTGAGTTAATACTTTGTCATTCATCATTTTGAGAGTCCATGACTGGGAAAGGCCTTTGGCCCTGTTTGAGGCCCTGCATGGAAGATAACCCATCTGCTCAACACTGCCTGCTGAACTCAGGCAGAATCCTGGGAACTGAGGGCTTCTCTCATGTTTTAACATGAGCTTCTTCTCTACCATCCTCCAGGGCTTTGCATTTACTGCCTTCCCTGAAAAATCAAAGCGTGTTTCCAAGCATCTCCTGTCCTGACTGCTGATGGAGTATCCTGAGTCACTTTCCTCCTTTCTGGAGGATTATGGTTTGTCCATCATCTCAGTTTCCAGACACCTGCACTGTCCTATTTTCCCCTTCATTTCAGTGTAGCTCTCAGGAAGCACCTTTGAGAACAGACTTAAAACTCTGCTTGTGCTGTGGTAATTCTTGAGGCCCTGTCGTGATACCCAGGTGCAAAAGTCGTGTCCCTTAAACCCTCAGCTCCACTTGGCAGTTGCCAGCAGGCTCAGCAGATGGTGAAGGATTGATTGAGTGGGGGAAAGCAAACTAACCCTTCATCTCTGGACACTGAATACTGGATGGCTGATTATTTTTGTTCTGCATGCAGATGCCTTGGCCATCTGCACAGACAGACATTTATGCTTCAGTTTTAAAGCAGGTGATGTTGCTTGACAGCTCCAGGGACCCTGGAAGGGTCACAAGTCTAAAAGCAAAGCCTGGTTTGAAGCTTTTCCCCTGATTTCTGTGCTGCAGTGTTAAAACCTGTGGCTTCTGTATTCTCTCTTTTTCCTCTGGTTTTCATAACCTTTTCTTTGTTATCTTGAGGATTTGCATCCTTCTGGAGGAGGAGAGTAAGGCACTTGCAGATGTTTAGTTTTGAGGACAAGGGTGGTACGGTTACGTTTGGTGGTACCACTCTTGGGGTCTCATTTGCACAGGTGACAGTGGCACCCATACAGGTTATCATTTTGGGAAAACATACAGAAGGAGCAAACACCTTTTCTACATTTACTTTTTTCTTGTTTTGTAGTCATTATCCTTGAATTCTTGCATTGTCTGGGATTCCATATCATGTTCCAAAAAAGATAGATTTTAGTGTAGTGGACTTGATGTTGCCTTGACAGCTCATGTGCTCTCTTTCTCTTAACAAAGGTGAATGAAGCTGGGATAATGTTATAATACAAACAATTTTGAACTTCAGATTTGCACTGATTTTAATACAGGACACAGCACTGCCAATCCTACTGAGCTGGCTGTCAAAACCCCTTTTTTTTTTTTTTTTTTTTTTTTTTTTTTTATTCTTATGAAGGACAAAAATACTGACTGGGATTAGGTTCTCCCTTTTTCAAATACCTGAAGGCAAGTAATGAATTAAGTATGAGGAAGACTATGGGGATTTCTTTAAGCCAGGCCTGTGGTATTTTAGCACACAGCCCATTGTTAGTGAACAATTGCATTGGGTTCCTGAAGTATCAGGGATGTAGTCAGAGGATTAGACTTGATCCAGAGCAGCCCAAGTTGAAATTTTGTCTCTGACTCACAATATAGTAATGGGCAACTTGCTCTGCCTCCCTTTAAACCAGGGACAGTAATTCTTACAGACAGTGTCTGTGGAATAGTTAATGCAATGAAAAATCAGTTTAAAGACACAGAAAGAAATACTTAGACTAGATGAAATACTGAGCTGGAAGTGTAGTAGACATTTTGAAAGATGAGGCATGTGGGGTAAACAAGTTTGAGGTATCTCCATAATAAAGTGATCCCTAATTCATGTGTCTCTGGCACATCCAGCCCTGACTCTAAAGGACTATGACTGGGTGTCTTTGTAAGGCAAAGTGATTAATGAGTGGCCATGAGAAAGGTTCTCTTAATGCTGTAAATTTTTTATGACCCTGCACAATTCATTGTCCCCAAAATATCCTATTTTTGTGCAAGCAGCTTCATTAATATCTAGCCCTGATTCTAAATAATGCAGTGCCTACAACACTTGTACAAAGTGATGCTGTGCATGTTTCTGCTCCACCTTGCAGGAGCCTGATGCTGACAGCCTGGCCTGCCTGCAGTTTTTAGGGCTTTTTTACAAAAAATAGTGCATTCCATTGCAAGCGAAGCAGCCAGGAGTGCTGGTGCTGATGGTGCTGCAGAGGCAGTGCAGGTAACGTGCACATGCCTGGGTGAGAAAGGTCCCTTCCTCAGGGCCTCCTGCACGCCCAGCTTTGCTTGTGCAGCTCTACATGTGCCTCTCTCCCTGCCGCAAAGACCCTTCTTGGTCTCCTGGTGTGCTGGATGTCCCCTTGGAGGCAGCACTGAGGGTGGTTACAGGCCTGTCTGGTAGTCCAAATTCTTGCTCAGTAAACTTGAGGGAAGATTCCCTCCCCTAAAATCCCTGCCACAGGCAGGAGTTACCAGGTGGCATCTCCCTGCAGAGCTGGGAAGGACCCAAAAGGGAACCCTCCTGGAAGTTGCAGCTGATCAGTGCTGCATTGGGAAAAGGGTAGCTACTTCATGGTTACTAACAGAGGGTAACTACTTCATGGTTACTATCAGAATTACGTGCAGCTGGTGAGGCATCAGTGTTTGGGGACAGGGCAGTGCCTGGCTGGAGTGAAGCACTGCATATTGCCCAGCCCATTGATCAAACCTGCAAGGGGGATGTTTAAAACAGCTGCTCTTTTGCCTGTATTAATGAAGCCATTGATGAGGAACAGATTTCTTTCCCCTCTCCCCAGGGTTTCAGGTCATTCCCGTGTATTTGGAGCAGTGAGGCTCAAAGTGCTATTGTCAAGCCTTGTGTTCTGATCGTTATCTTGTTGACTCAAACTAACCTTCCTTCCCAAAATAAGTATTGACATGGCCCTTTATGTTTTTGGTTTTTTTTTTACAGCACTAATTGGATTAAAGTAATTGTCACATATGAAGGAGGCATGTTAGAGCACAAAGGGCACAGGGGAGGCTCAGCTGTGGGCACCATGGTTACTGGTGACATCACTGGTTTGCTGTTCCCAGCAAGGATTCAGTGCAGCTGAATCCTTGCTGAGTGAGGATGGCCCAAATTAGGGGATTGCTGATGCAGCCCCTCCCGTTGCCATGGAAATAAAGGATGCAGTTTAAAGTTGCCTGCATGCATAACATGATGCTCGTGGTGTAAACAAAACCAGGGTCCTGTGGTGCCCACAGCTTCTGGAAGGGCAGGAATGGCGCTGTGGGCAGAGTGGGGAATCCTGTGTGGCTGGACTTGTTTTCCCATTGACTTTACTGGGCATGATGAGGCAGAGTGAGCCTTGCTTTGAGGGACAAGAGCAAAACTCACAAGTCCCTTGCTCTCCTGAGCAGTTTTGTGGTTGAAGGACTGTCCAACTTGATGTAATTGTTTCTGATTGGAGCTTACAAAGTGCAGGCTCAAAAGTTCTGTTAAAACCATCCCTGGGATAACAGGATTCCCATTATTAAAGGTAAGCCTCTGCCTACCTTTAATATAACCATTAAGATTGTTCTCAACAATCTTAAGTGAACTTCCCTGTTTGAGGACTGTTTTGCTATATTTTGGTAAAGGTCTCTACTCCAGCCCAGCAAAGAGCACTGTCACAAAATGGTTAGGGTGCTGAAATGGGGATTTAAAGATCTGGGTACTGGATGTAGCCCTGTCAGCATCTCTGTGTCTTCAGGTTACTTTCTTCAAAGTGGTGCTCTTTTGTTGATTCCATGATCTTTAATGTGAGGGGACTCAGCTGTTCTGACTGGGGCACAAAAGCCTCTGACAGCCACAAGTTGTGTGTGCTGTTGTACTTCAGCACTCTCCTGCATAAGTAACAGTAGGGGTGATTTCTATTTTTAATTTAGCTCCTGAAACTTCCTGTTTGCTATTAGAACATTGTGCATTGATAAAATTATGTTGGTTTTGATGCGACGAGAAGTTCTGCATCTTGGCTTCTCTAAGAGTGGAATAGCTCCATCTCCTCTGCTCCCTTCTTTCACTTGGAACAAAGCTTTTTGCTCAGGTATTGCCCTGGTTATGGTGATATGAATTTTGATTGAGTGTTTCGGGTCTTTGACACACACATAAAGAAAAGAAAAGAACTAGTTGTAAAGTATGAAACTATGGTACTTTTAGGATAACCCAGCATTTTGTTTTCATTAGGTGGGTTTTGGTTACCTGCAGTAAATAGTGACCATGAATGGGGCCTGGTCTATCAGATATCTGCATCAGCAGGCAGAAGGTTGCTGGTGGTGAAAGCAGATTGCTGGTAATGAATTAGATGTCATCTCAAATGCTCGTGAAGGAGTGGTTAACAGAAGCCAGAGCTGAGTCATTCCGCAGCACAGGCGGCTGGAGGCAGAGCAGATACACCCTGAGCAGGCACACCCTCCCTGGACATGACACCTGTGTGCAGCAGTCCTGTGCTGGGAAAACCCGTCCAGAATAAACCAAGCATTCCTTCCAGGACCTTTTGGTGTTTCCCAGTGTGTCCATCATTGGCTTTCTGGTTTTTGATGCTGTTTAATTCCAGCAGTTATAGCTGGAATGTGCTGTCATATTTTGTGCTGGTTTGTTTGTGGTGTTTGACTGCTGATACTGCCACAATAAGCCAAATTACATGGCTGAGACTAACAGGCTGCTTTTCTCATAACCTCTCCCAGCTTTTCTATTAAAGTTTACAGCCTGCAAGGTCCCAGCCACACAGTGTCACTGGTACCTCCTCAGTACCTGGTGCCTGCAGCTGGGAGTGAGGATGGCTGGTGGGCAGCTGCTGGAGCATAGCAAGGAAGGCTCTTGGTGGTGGGAAGAAGACTCCACTTTGGAAAATCAATTGTAAGAGTGAAATATCCCTCAGCCTAGATAATGTTCAACTGGAGATAGTTGGGAATATTTTTCCCTCAATGGAAGAGATTGAAAGGAAAGAGTTTATTCCTCTCCCCCAGCCTAAATTTTGTTTATACCTTGGGTGCCTTTGCACTTCCTTTCTAGAACTGAGCAGAACAGGTCTGGTTGGTGAAAACAGGTCTTAAGAGCTCTCCAGTGATGACAGGAGTCATCTTCCTGAGCAGCTTCAGGCATTTTTGTGGTCTGATGGATTGTATGAGGCACTTCATGCTTTCTCTGGTTCCCAAAGGAAAGGTCTGTTTCTGGGGACTTAATTGGTGTTTGTGGTAGCCTTAGCATCCAAAACAATTAAAAAATAGTAATTGGTCATAGAGAATGTTTTCTTAGCCTCCCTTGCCACAACAATATGAGCAAGTATGTTAGCAGGGTCCTCTGGGGATATTTGCTGTCATGTTCTTGTTCTGTGGTTACAGAGATGTCTTTGCTGTCCTTGTTAACCGAAGCCATCAGCCAGCTGGAAACTTCTCATATCCCTATCTGTGTCTAAGTGGGCTAAAAAAAATCCTGAGAGTTCAGTGTTATTTTAATGCATTCTCCCAGAAGAGTTTTGTCCAGACTATCAAAGTACCCCCTTTCCAAATGGGAGCTGGAGGAAAAAAACACCCCCAAAAAATCTTCTGGTTATTGTTTCTCTACAACGATTTGTGTCTTCTGTACCCATGGATGATAGGTCTGTCAAGCATGCTGCTGTCAGTCTTCATAATTGGAGTAATCTCAAATCAGAACTCTCGTGGGTCCTGTGTGACTGCACTGCTGAAGGGAAGTAAGAACATCAGGAAGCTAAAGCATCCCAACCTTTTGTAAGCACTGTCTCACTTATTTAGATTGAGAGCTTGTACTGTAAACAATAATCAGTGGTAAACAAGGTGAGAGTGTAGTTATAATCTGTTTTTGAAAGCTAGAGCATGCCCGGATCACCCGTTATCAGCATGCTGCCTACCCTGTCCTTACTGTTCTCTGCAGGACCATTGCAGTGCTCAGAGTAGTTACAATAAAAACAGACACTTTGAGGAGAAGCTAAACCAGCTGAGCTGTTTGCAGTGCTGTTGTTGGCTTTGCAGAGATTCTCTGCTTGTAGACCTGAGCCTGTGAGCAGCCTGGGCTGGATTCCAGGGCAGGAACACAAGGAGGACTCTGGATTAGATTAATATTCTTCTTGGTGTTCTGAGTTGGTTGATGGGGCTGTTTTTCTTCTAATTCCCTAAAAGCAAAACATTACAAGGCAATCTTAATTTACACAGCCTGACTTGTGTATTTCTCCAGCTGATCCAATAAGCCACATCCTTAACTGTTTGATCCAGCATTATGCATTCCTGTTCTAGGAATGCTGTTCCTTCAGCTGTGCTGAGACTCCCTGGGCTGTGAAGGTTTCTCTTGCCATCAACCATCATTCCTTTATGGAACCGTGTCCCACTAGAAAAACAAACAAATTGCATTGAGTCACCTGGTTCTGTTCACCTGGGCCAGGTCATTTGCTGGACTAAGGCTTTGCACAAAAGGTTTGCTCTGGTTGGGAGACACATTTCTAAATGGGAAAGGAGATGGGAGATCTGAGGACTGATGAACCTGCCTGTGGAAGACTCTGTTTACAGCTGTTTGTCTGCTGTTGAGAAGGGCAGATGATAAATGGGTTAGGCTGGCCCAGTGGTTAAGTGATATTCATGGGAATTATTCATCTGTGATTGTTGTGCTGAGGTCATGTGCTGTGTCCCATGCTATGCTGCTGTGCCAAGAGATTTATTTTAATAGGAGCCTTTAAGTAACTGGCATTCTTGCTAATCATGGTGCATCTGCTTTCTCTGGGTTCCCTGTTATGAGTAATTTAATGCTATTACTTTAGCTAGAAGGGATCTGTGTCACCATCTGTCCTGAAAAGCTATTGATGGGGCTGTGGGGAACATGGAGTGTCATCAGCAGGAGAGAGGGGCTTGGAAAGGGATGACTGGATTTCCTCTTGTAATACAGTATAGGATGGTTTACTGTGATTATGGTTAGACAACCTGCATATAAAGGCTGTCAGCTACTCTTTGATTTTGCTGGGGACCATTCCTCAGGTATTTATAGAGGGGGAAGATGCTGTGTCAGTAGTAAGTAGCGATGACCCAGGTAATCTGCTAAATAAAGTCTCTACTTCTCTCCGAGGCTGAAACCTCTGAGACTGACCCTCAAGTGCCTGCACATCACCTCCAGCAGATATTCCTTGGAGAGGGCCTGCCACACACTTCTCAAGCCAAATGTTTTCCTAATTGAGGGTTATTTTTTAATTGTTGTTTACAGACCACTTCCTTGTGACCAGCCCTCTCCAGGCTGTAGCTCAGGCACAGTAGGCATGAAGAGGCTGCATGGCTGCAGAGCAAATTGCTCTTCACTCCCACAAGTGCTTCACTTTCACAGCACCACTTATGCCCAGAGTACCATCCTGGTCTCTCAAGTGCATGTGGCTAAAGTCTTTATTTTTATTATATGAGAAACATATTTTCTCTTTGTCTCTCTGATTGGTCAGTAACTGCTCTGTTCACCATCTCTCCTGACTCTTGGCCCTTCCTTACTTCACTGCAGCTCGTTGTCTTCTCAACCAGCCAGCTGCTAAGTGTGAAAGCCTGGAGGGCTGGGAAGCAGCTTTGTGTGGGTTTATCCTGGGGAATTTCTCTTTGATCATACTATCCTTCCCAGCAGTGTGGTGTGTTATGAGTATAAATTTGGCCTGACTCAAAAGTTCTGGCTCTAAAGATAGTTTGGGATATAATCTTTGATTTTTAAAATTTTTTTTTTTTTTTTTTGTCAGCAGAGCTACAGCTCTTGTTTCACATTCATCTGGGAAAATGGTTTTGTCATATCTTATGTAGATAAGTGACAAGTAGGAGGGATGTGAAGGGCCAAAATTTGCTTAGGGTTTGTAACTGGGTGACAAAGGCTGTGGGCTGCAGTTGGTCCTCTGGAAAGGCTGGAGGAGGAAGCACACCCTGCTCCCAGAATAGGGTTTGCAGTCTGCTGCAGCTGCATAGAAGTGAATAAAATAACCACAATTCAGAAGTAGGACGTGAACTGACTTTCACAAAGAGTCTCAGTGAACTTGGTTTTTCCTTCCTGCCTTCTCTCCCAGTGAGCTGGGACAGTGACACTGTGTCACCCTCGCATCTCCCACCGTCAGAGCGTCACCAGTTCCAGGCTGGGTGGAGAAGCTGCTGATGGAATTATTCGTGTACAGCAAAAATTGGCCAGTGTTGTGGGTTCTTCAGGGTTCCAGCTCTAGGGTGAGAATCAGGCAGCTCATCTCCATGCAGAGAAGTTTTTGTTAAAACCCGCTGAACGGGGAAAAGTGAAATGGGGAGTGGCAGTGTTAGTGAGTAAAACCCCTCAGTGGATTTTGGTCCCAAATGAGGACTTGCAGAATTGCCTGGAATTGCTGTAACTGTGCAGTCTAGAAGGGAGTTTTGAATAACTTGGCATGAAGAAAACCCATCTTCCCTCTGCTTATGATTTCTGTGTGCTTCTGATTTCTGTGTGCTTCTGCCATATAATAAAACTCTAAATCTCTGTAATTTCTATCAACTGTTCAGAGCAGATGCTGTGCAGTTATTCTGACACTTCCACTGTGCTGGCAGGGTTACTGCCTTTTCTGAGACCTTTGAATTAACCAGATTTTGGGGTCATCAAGATTATTTAATGTTATTGTCATAAATATTTGTACAGGACTTGGTCAGTGCTTATATAAGAACTGAAAGACAGTAGTTTGTTAGAAGAGGATGTGTGCTTTAATGAACTGCCAGCTGAGTGTTAGAAATAAACTGTAACAAAATACTTTTCTGTTTTTCTGGGGTTTTTTTTTCTATTGCAGTTTGTGGGGCAGGAAAAAAGTGATTATTTAGATTGTCAGTTATTTAGGTTTGTCAGTTGCAGCTGTTTAAATTTAAAATCACTGGAGAGGTCTTTACAAACAGGTCTACTTACTTCTAAGCAGCTCTCTTGGCTTAACATACTGTCCTCAAAAGATAAGAAGTTGATCTCTTGCATCTTATTAATAATTTTCTGTTAAACCATATTATCCTTTGAATTGTTTGTATGCCAAAAATGAGGAGTTGTTATTGTGTTACATTTCACAGTTGATTCTTGGTATAAAATTCCTTTTTTGCCCCCTTAATTTCCAAAGTACTGTGCTTTCAAATACAAACAATAATCTCAAAATGCTAACAGAATGAATCTGTTGTTTGGAAATGATGAAGGTTATACATCATCCAATCTGCTGAAATGTGTGAGAAATTAATAAATATTTGGTTTGCCTCTAGCTCATCTTAGAAGCACTGAAATTGGTATTTTTTTATTGAGGGAATTTTGCCAGGTTTTCACTGAAGGGCAGTCCTACAAATAAGCCAAAATGCGGAGGCTGCCAGGGGGTGCAGTGATCATTCTGGCAAACTTGGGTTGTTTCTTCTAAATATCTTAATTAGCAGAGCTAAGTCTCCAAGCTGTTCTTGGAGAGCTGCTGCTGGGCCAGATCACATGCAACAAACCCTCAAATCCTGTGGGTGTAGGTCACAGAATAATCTTTATCACTGTGATTACGGAACCATTGAGGTGGGAAAGGACCTCTGAGATCATCAGTCCAACCTGTGAGCGATTCCCAGCTTGCCAACAGAGCACTGAGTGCCACATGCAGTCATTTCTTGAGCACCTCCAGGGGTGGTGGCTCCAATGCCTGACCCCTCTTCCAGTGAAGAGCTTTTTCCTGGTGTCCAGCCTGAGGAGCTGCTGCAGCAGGAGCGTGTGTGATTCTTCACGCTGACACGTCACCACGGGGCTGTGCCAGGTTGGACACACTCCCCTTGGCTGTGTCCCCCTTGCTGATGCAAAAGGGTTTTGTGCTGTTGGGTGGTTCAGAGCTGGAGCCAAGGGTTGGGGTGTGATGTGTTACCTGTTCCAGGAACAGGAGTTGAGGTGTCATTACATCTCCATTCAAACTGAGCATCCAAATGGAAATTGGCATGGGGTCCTGAATAAATCAAATCTCTTTGTTAGCCAGGTGAATCTCTAAATTTTGCCTTTACAAGGTCTAGGTTTGGTAATCTTAATGCTGGGGTGCTGCTACAGCTCTGCTGTGCTCAAAAGGAGTCCTAGAAACCATCCCTGGTGTCCAGGTGCTTTGAGAGCCAGGTCCTTGTAGATGCCCTGGAAAATGAACATTTTTGTGATCTATTTGTGATCTATTTTCCCTTTCAGAAAAAGAGCAGAGAGGAGACATGTGGGGAGGGCAGTGGAGTGGAGATCCTGGAGAACAGGCCCTACGTGGACGGCCCGGGGGGCAGTGGGCAGTACACACACAAGGTTTACCACATCGGGATGCACATCCCCAGCTGGTTCCGCTCCATCCTGCCCAAGGCAGCTCTGCGCGTCGAGGAGGAGTCCTGGAATGCTTATCCTTACACAAGGACAAGGTAAATCTGGGCAAAAATGCCCACAGCTGTTTCCTGTCGAGTCCAGGACATCCCTCTGGCTGCCCTGGCTGTCTCGAGACCCTGGCAGGGGGCTCGGGGACCTCGGCAAGAAGTTAAAAACATCTGTGGCTTCCATTTTAGCCTGTGGGAGAGGCTTCCAACTCTGTTTGAGGAATTACAAGCCACAAGGGTTTGAGTAGTGTGATAGGTGAATTGACACAGGGTGGAAAAGTAGAATTTTGGGGTTTTTAGAAGGTAATTCAGGGCTACAAGATGGAGGAATCTGGGCGTGTCCTGGCCTTCTTCTCCATCCTCTTGTCCTCCATGTGTTGGTGTGATGGTGACACTTTTCTGTTGGTTTAAGGCAGAGATTCACTGTCTGACAGGGGTGATGGGCATTGGCACAAGTCTGTAAACATACACACGTAGTTTTGAGTACATAATGTGGGAGCTGCCCAGGGCAGACTGCCATGGCTTCTGTGCTAGACAGACCTGGGCAGGTCAGAGAGAGAATGTTACAGACAAGGAAAAGTGAACAACCTTGAAAACTTGACCTCACGCATTCCAGCCCTCTTCTTCGGCTGCCGGGCTGGGGAACAGGGACTTTTATGATTTCAGCGTCATTCCAAGCAAAGCTGATCCCGTCATTTTCCCTGTGTTAAAGACAGGGCTTGATGTCACTCTCTGGCAGTGACATTCCCCTCTCCAGTGATATCCTTCAGAGCAACTGGGGTCAAGTCCTAAAATTCCTGTGCAGTGCTCGGTCTCAGGAGTTTGCCAGGGCTGACTGCACACCTGCCTGAGAATTTGTGGCTTCTTGCTGTAAAATGTGGAGCTGTTTTGTCTGTCAAAGCTTGGGCAATCATAAATGGTTTCTATTTGTATCTGCTTAACGTTGCAGATCTCTGCACGCTTGGGGAGGTTATAAATGTGCACAGTGCTGGGACAGATGTCATGCTGAATCCCGTCAGGGAAGACAGGATGCATTTGTACAGGGGAAAGAAAAATCTTAATAAATAAATAAATAAATAATCACAGCACTTTTTTTCTGAGAACTGTCTGTCATTTAACTAGAAAATAACAAACCTACATCCTATGGTTTTCACCCTGAGGAGGGAAGAGAGCCAGAGGCTCTGTGGAGCCCTCTGGGACCTCCTTGTTTCATCTGATTTTGTCAGGGAGGACTTCGCACACCCTGGAAAAAAATAACCTTTGTGCCAGTTACTCCATTTTAGAGCATTTGCTCTTTTTCAGATTTACAAATCTGATTTTCCTGACATCTTGCACAATAAAAAGGCTTTAATGGGTATTTTGACTTTTATGAAAAATCTGGAAAAATTTTCTGGTTCTGTTTTAGCTGGTCTCTGCAAGTAACATCAATCCTGGGAAGGTGGGGAATCTGTGTGTGCATATGGGCTGTTGCCAGTGACTGAATATAATGGAGCTGCCTGACTTTTAAGTGATTAAAGTTCACTTCCAGTCAGTTTTTATCTCTTCTCTTGAAATGCCTATGAGTCAATCAGTTGGCTAGGAAACCTGTGCTGCACAGAACTAGTTTGTATTTTATTCTGCCATAGGTTCCAGGCAGGAGCTTTGCTTTTCCCCTTGCACAGGTGCATTTCCTGGGTGTCCTTGTATCAGTATCCATGTCACAGATTTTTAATGTAGTGGGCCCAAAATTTATCTCCTTGCTGAAAAGTGGTGAGCTCCTGTCTTAAGAAGTTTTTAAAGAACAATCTCTGGTTGGTATTTTAAGCATATCTGAAGGAGAACATGAGTGAAGGCTGGCTGGGATTTGAGGCTGATTTACTCTAAGCTGTGTTGTTCTGGCTCCCAGGTACACGTGTCCTTTTGTGGAGAAGTTCTCTATTGATATTGAGACCTACTACAAAACTGACCCAGGAGACCATAACAACGTGTTCAACCTTTCTGCTGCAGAAAAAAGGCAAACCATTTTAGGTAAATAACCTTCTTCCTCCACTTTTCCCTGTTTTTGTCTTTTTTTTTTCTTGGTGTGTCCATCTGCCTGTCCATTCTCCCTAAACACACACCCTGTCAGTGTCACTGCAGGTAGGGTTACATCAAGTAGGGTGAGGATACCAGAATTCTCTTCTAGGCTTGATGTAAATCCCATGGAAATAATTTGAATGCCCCATCTGTAAATTTAAGCTGATGCTTTTCCATCTTATTTATGCAGCTCCCAAGAGGAGTAAGACATCTAATGAATTTGGGGGTAATAAGTAGAAATAACCATAGAAGAGGAAAAATAGCTGTATAATTGTGAAAATACTGCTGATTATTTGTGTTGCTCCTTCATGTATATGAAAATGATTCCTATCTGCACTTTTGAAGCATGAAGTTGCATTTAATTTTTGTTCCCTCTCCTTTTAGTCCTGCCCTCATGTACGTTAACACTCACTTCACAGCTGCCTTTAGAAGATTGAGTTAACGTAAGGAATGAATGAGAAAAGGCAAAAGTATTTCAAAAAAGTACTTTTGTACTTCACTTCATCTGTCCTCATTGCTGGGCCTGTCTGACCAGGCTTTCACTGCTGAGCAGGCTCGAGTCCCACCAGTGCACTGAGAGGTGTCACAGAGCCGTCACTTCTGGGGAAGGGTGATCCTGCCCTTGAATCCAAACTTCAGATGCTTCTGCTGAGCTCTGGGGGTTGCAGGCCTTTAAAATATGTTAATTCACTCCACTCCTGCTGCAGCTTCCACTTCTCCATTGTTGGATTGTCAATTAGGACTTTAGTTAAACTTTCTGCTTTCCACAGTACATCTGGTCTAACAATAGCAGATGAGGAGTTCCCAGTCCCCTCCTCTGATGGACCCAAAGATGAGATGTTCCATGGGCAATGTCTGTTCCATAGCAGGGCAGGTGTGTTTAACTCTCTTGGCTGAGACAGCTGCAGCACTGAGTGATAGTAGAAAAGCTGGAAGGTGGAATGTGCAACAGATCTGTGTGGAGCTGGAAAGACAGAGTGTGCAGAGCTGCCAGGGTGCTGTGGATCTGCAGTTACTGTGGGCAAAAACATCTATTTGGAGCAAAGCCTCCGTTTGCTGGAACTGCGTGTGCTCGTTCCTCTGGCAGAGCTGATCTCTGCCCAGCAGCAGTGTATAAACAATTTAAATATCAGTTGTTTAAGTGTAAGTAAAAAGAAACTAAATTGCTGTAATGCTTCTGGTAGTAAGACTACAGCAGAAATAACTCATGAAAAATGATGTTTTCATGATTTGCTCAGGAAAAGGAAAGGTCTAACTGTTTCTGTTCTCTTTCTATAGATCCTATTGATATTGTTAAAGATCCTATCCCTCCCCACGAATACAAAGCTGAGGAGGATCCAAAGCTGTATAAATCAGTGAAGACTAAAAGAGGACCCCTCTCAGAAGATTGGATTCAAGAGTACAAGAACAACCCTGGGAAATACCCCATCATGTGTGCATATAAACTGTGTAAAGTGGAGTTCAGATACTGGGGGATGCAGTCGAAAATCGAGCGCTTTATCCACGATGTTGGTGAGCATTTCTGGTCTTGCAGAGTACACTCAACATTTGCACTGAATTGAAACATGAAGGTGAGGTATGTGCAATGCATCACATTCCAGGACACGTCTGTGAAGAGGCTCTCAGATCTGGTGACTCTGTGGGCTAGCTCAGAAAAAATCCTGTTATTCTGTCACTTATAATCGTGGTATGTACAAATCCAAGCCACGTGTGCCCACTGAAAAGGTTTCAAGTCCTGTGTAGGCAACATCTTGCATTCTCCTTTTTTAATTTTTTTTTTTAATATAAACTTGCCAGATCATTTTTAAACTCTGCCAGTCTTCTTTATTGTGAGCAAAATCCATCCTGAAGGGCTGCCTAAAGAAATAAGCTTCACTTCAGTGTCCTGAGTGGTTCCAGAAAACCACTCCCTGGAGCACCCCTAGTTTCTACCTGCCTTGTGACAGGGCTGGTGGGTCTCTGTGTGGCTCCGAGTTGTGAGTAAATGTCCTTCTTTGATGGGTGCATCATTGTTAGGTCAGGGCTTTTAAGGAGGAATTGGATGTGTCTGGGAGTAACTAGGTGGAGACAGTACAGGTGGTGGCAGTGCTGGCAGTAATTTGTTCTTTGCAGAAAATCTATAAAACACCTGATACAGTTTCTGAGGCTTGCCACAAATGATGGGATCTATGGCCAAGTGGAAAACCTAAATAGTGTTTTAAAGGAGCATTCCCATCTGAAAGGGCTGTCCTCTGGCAAAGAAAATGCCAAAAAAAGGATGTGTAGAGGATGCTACCACCTTCCTGTGCACTGAAAATCCTCCTTCATGGCCTCTACAACTCTGCTTTTGATGTGCAGGTCTTCATGAAGTGCCTGATTTTAGCATAAGTCATTTTCAAGCTCTTTGCAGTCCAACTGTGCTCCTGAGAGCTAATGTGAAAAACACTGATAGAGCAGTGGAGAATAGTGTGCACCTCTCTGAATGCTCACAGATTGTTTTCTTACAGCTCCTTTGCTTTTCTTTGGGCAGGGATGAAGGCTTTTCCTGCTGTAGGCTGTGTTACAAGTGCCTCTCTGCACTGAACTCCCTTGGTGTTTTGGTGACACGGGTTAATTTAGTGTATGCTGGAAAACATGGAGGCAGAATAACAACTCCATTGTATCTGTTAAATAGAAAAGGAGCATGTGACTCTTCCAGTTCAGAGGTGTTTGGCATAGATTAACTGTGGTCCCTTAGAAATATTGCTTTTGTATTCCCTGAAAGATTGCCTGCCATTTCCCTCTTGATTGAGGCTTTGCACAGAGCAGAGCCAGTTCATTGTCTGCCTTTCAAAAGCTTTTCCAGCATGTTACAAAGATGGCAAATAGTGTTTTTCAAAGTGGTTAAGATGCATAAAATCAGAGAAGTCTTTTAGGCAAGACGAAGTAGAGTGAGTGAAAAGTGAGAGTAAAAGCTTGGGGTATCTGCAGGAGCTGTGTGGCCTCCCCCTGCCCTGGGATAGCTGTGGGGAAGCCATGAGTGGGCAAAGCGCCACAGCATTTGTACCAAAGCCAGCAGTGCATGAGGATGTTTAAGTTGGAAAGATGTGATTACAACAGGACTGACCAGGCTTAGATGCAGATCCTCGTGCGGGGCTTTCAGCTGGTGGCCAAAAGTGGATGGGGACCTTTGTGCATTGTGCACCTGATGGTGAGCCAAGTTCCCAGGAGCCAGAGCTGTTGTGGTGGTCAGCCCCTTCTTCCTTGGCATTTTCCTCCTGGTTCCTCCGTTCCCAACCAGAGCAACTTTATTTCTTGGGGAATTAGCCCACCCTGTGCAGGGTCAGCAAGCCAGCAAGGCAACAAACAGCAAGATTCAACCTCTGCTCAATGAGGAGCAATGCTTAGTGGAACAAATTAGAGAATGGGTTGAAAAAAGAGCAGGTGTGAGGTAAATGATGGATGGCTTGTGCAATGTGGAAGGGCTGCTGAGCACAGAGGGAGGAACTCTGGGGGACGGTGTCGAAACGATCTCACTCTTACTGAGTGCAGCAGCCATTCTTTCCCATGACTAATTGGACAGTTACTCAGTGCTTTGACAGCCTGAGATACAGACTAAAATTGTGATTGTGGGCTATTAGTCTGCTTGGCTGTAATATTTGTATGCTTTTTTACTCCTTTCCCATAGATTTTAAGTTTAATTGGACTGGCACTGCATGATGTTCTGCTCCCACTTGCTTCCTAATGGTGCATGTGGGCTCTGAGTCCTTTGTTGTTAAACAAGTGTGTTGACTGTGTATGGGTTATTAATTATATACTGTGGCAAAGTGTGTTCCATCCCAGTAACTGGAGCTTTGTCTAAGCCACTGTGTCCTAGGCTAAATATGCCCAAATTGCTGCACAGTGGTGAAGTGGTTTTTGAAAGCTCTTTTGCCCAACTTTGGCTTCACGAAAGCACTCAAAATGACTCAGTTCATCCACTGCCCACTGGACCCCAAAGGCAGAGTTTTGTCTTTCCGAGGGGAGGCAGGTTGCAGTTGGCATGGTGTGGATGTGACCACAGGCTTTTCTTTGTGAGGGTCTGAGCAAGGGAGGGCAGGGAAGCAAGCAGGTGTGACTGCAGGTGGCCTTTGGTTGGAATGTACTGGCCTGGGATCTCTTGGGACTGTCAGGGAAAGAGTGTTGCACATGGACAATCAGGCATCCTGTATTTGCTGTCAGGAAATTGTGACAGTGCATTATAAAATTATTTGGGAAGTTGCTTCTGGGTACAGAGGCAATGGGTATATTAACAGATACCCATTTGCTTTATTTGGATATTGAGGGCATATGGGGCAGAATTTGTTGGTGGGTTTTGTGATTTATTTCTGTTGAGACCTTATTACACTTACTATTTTAATTTCACATTGAAAAACAAGCCCAGAATTACAGACCAAAGCTTTTTAAATTCACATGAAGTCACCTGTCTCTCCTGGCTTGTCTAATGGTCATTTACACTTCCTTTTGTATGATAGAGTCCAACACCACAAATCATTTAGGAGTCAGCACCTCAAGGATTCAACCTGAGTCGTTGAGGTGGTGAGCTGGAAATCAAATGATTTAAATGTTTGCACCCTACTCAGCTCTTCACAGATGATCTTTCTGCACAGCACAGTGGGAAATGTTACAATAATTAAATCAACACATGATGACGGGTGCTCTGAACTCAGCCTGCACATTTGTGCATGTGTGGTGTTATTGTTTGTTTGCTTTTTTAAACAAAGCATTGCGCTCTGGAGAAATGATAGTCTACTTAATGACTGATAACCAGCTGGTAGCTGCATCCTTGTCAAAAAACCTCTTCCCATTTTTTCTGCCTGACTTCAGTGAGGTGTCTGATGAGGCTGTGGGGTTTTCCTCTGATTCTGGGGAAGAAGGCTCAGATAAGCTTGGGGCATGTTGCTGGAGGGGGAAAACCTGCTGGCAAGGCAAACTTCCAACTGTGCTGCAGCTGGGGTAGTGTATGACAGGGACTTCTGAGGCTGAGTAGGACACATTTACACCTTCTCTCCTTCCAGGGAGAAAAAGGAAAGCCAGCTGGGCCACAGATTCCCTCAGCACTCTTCTGATGGGCATCTGCTCCGAAGAGAGTTTTTCCCGATTACTCTTTCCTGGGCCTGGTGTCTCCCCTCCTTTTCACTTTCCAATAGAAAACTTGTTTTTCTCTTAAGATTTTGATACAAAAATGCTTTGAGCCTTGTTTTTTTTTTTTTTTTTTTTTTTCCATTGCACAGGGAGAGCAGCAGTGTCTGGACAGGTGAGGTCAGTCATTTGTAGCTGGATCCTGACTCCCTGTAGCTGTGTGGGACACTTGTTGTGTTCCCTGGGTCTCTGCAGGGAGGCTGCAGGCTGGGCAGGAATTCAGTGCCCACTGCTGTGCACAGAGGAGCCCATCAAGTTCTCTTCCCTAGCACTGAAGCCTTTTCTGCAAGCCATGACTTTTATTTTCCCGTTTCTTTTGTACCTGCACAGCCTCATTCTCCCCCAGGTTTTCTCCTCGTGTTTAAGAAAGAGAAATGCAGCACTGCTGGCACGTCACAGGGGAAGGCCAAATGCTGGGAAAGTAATCTGTTTTTTGGACTTCTTAACTAACCTGGAGGGGTAGAGGCACAGCAGCTCTGAAGCACCGTGGTGCCATCCGATTTTCAAAGGAGCAAAGCTTTAAGGAAGGGTGTTTTAGGATGTCTAATCAAAGGGATGTGAGCAGGGCACACGGGGAGGTCTGTGGGTTGGCAGGAAGCAGTGCAGGTGGTGTTTGAGATCTAAGAAGGCAGAGAGGAACTTCAAGAGACTTTCTTTTACCCCCAAGTGGTTTTCATGTTCCCTGTGAGGTTAATCCATTAAAACACGGATACATGGTCGGTGGCATCTGTGCCTCTACACAGAGAATTTCTGAGGAGTTGGGGCACTGATACATCAAGGCTGGATTCAGGAGCAGGAGTGGAGCCTGCTGAGCCCTTGAATGGGGCAAGCCGTGGGATAAGAGCAACATTCACTTCTGTGTCTGATCACAGTCTGTTTTCAAGGTGTTCCAAGCAAGGTGGAATTGGACACCGTGGGTGTGGAAGTCCAAAGGGTGGTGGGGACAGCAAGAGAAATGTTTTCTTGGCTTTCACTGTGGGTGTGATGCAAATTTAATCTTGGTTTTTAAGCTCTGCTGGTTGTCAGTCATAACAGGAGGTGAAGAGGCTAAAACATTCTCCTGTAGTTCTGCAAAAAGTAATCTGGCAGGGGAAATAACTCTGAATCTCAGCTCAGGTCGAACAGAATTAAGGTGCTGAAGGCTGTCATTCTGCCCCCAGAAGGTTACAGTCTGCTGGCTCAAACTTGCCTCTCCCTTCTGAAAGTCTGTCAGCAAAATACATCAAATATTGATAGATTTAATCTGGCTGTGTAAATGAAGTTCAGGTTGAGCTGGTCCATGGCATTAGCTGCTGATCTCAGTGGCCATTTCTTCTTGGCAGCCTGGCTTGGGATGACTGGTGGCATTGAGGACTGACCAAAGAGCAGAACAGAAATAAAGTGCTGAGATCTGGAAGGAGATAAACATATAAAAACTTGCTTTTTTCTGTTTAAGAAAACAAACAAACAAACAAAAAATGATGGCTGAAAACAAACCGGATTTTTAGGCTGAGCATCACAGAAGCTGTGACAGTGGTGGGATCTAAGGTTTTCTGTACCGCAGGGAAGCTCGTGTTGCTGGCAGCACCTTAGAAACCCTGCACGGGGTGGGACCATCCCCCTTTGGCCATGCTCCTGGAGATGGAGGGTGGCTTACGAGGGCTGTCTTACCTCACGGTGGTGCTTGGAGAGCTCAATCTGTAGCTCCCAAAACCTAAATGATTCTAATGTAGCCTGTTGATTGCTCTCTTAATCCCACTGACAGCAAATCCCACTGATGCTTTTGGCTTGTCCTTCAACCCATCTCTGCCTCAGTTTCCTAGTAATTAAAGAGGGGGCAATATTAATTGATTGTTTATTATCAGAAAAATACCTGAGGATCAGTTAGCCAGTATTTACAGAAGCTTTAAAAGCACCATTACTTCTGTGTGATCCTATCAGAAATAAATACCAGTTTGGAGTTTTGACCTGTTGTGAGCTTTTAAGGAATAATATTGATGAAAATCCTGAGTGACTCTTATGTTTTAAAAGTCTTGGGGGTGTGATGGTGTTAGTGAGTGAGTCTGAGTCTTGGGGAGAGTATCTGTTGCCTGGTAAGGTGCCTTGTGTGTTGATACTGAGGCTGCTCTTCCTTTCAGATATGTGATACATTGAAATATTTTAAATTGGCTTTACCCACTCCATTTTTCTCTTGCAGCAGAAGACAGATGGTATCTGCAAAATAAAGCATCTTTATTCCCTCCCTTACTTTGCTTTCTATCCCATTATCTCAGAAGGTCCCATTTGTGATGCTGTTTCACTGATATGTAGAAACCAGGTGCAGAAAACGGGTTTCCAAGGACAGGAATGTGGGATGTGCTTCTGTAATGTAACAACTGGGGAGGGCTGTGGAGCATCCATCAAGGAATGACTTGAAACTCTCCAGGATTAAAAAAAAAAAATAGCAGCTTTTTTCTATTTTCTTTTTTCTTTTTTAAATTACTTGGTAATATATTTCACTTTGAAGACAGGATCCAAACGTTACAACTTCTAAAACTTCAGGGAGTTGAAACTGTGGTCTGTGTGTGGCTCTTCCTTGGTGGAGCAGCCAAAGTCTTCCATCCAAAATTAGGAAATCCCTTTCCAAGTTGAAAGCAGTGACAGAATACTGGCTGATTTCAGTGATTTCAGGTTGATTAGGAAGAATTGAGGAGATAAAGTAGATGAAGTGACCAGGTTGCCGCTCTGACTGCGTGACGGTCCTGCACTGCGGGTTGGGTGTCACTGTAATGTCCCTGCCATGGTGTTGAGAGGCTTTGGGAGGGGAACACGTTGGTTGCTGCAGTTTTTAGCTTCAGTGACAGGGACGTTCTGGCTTTGCAGGCCTGCGGAAGGTCATGGTCCGGGCCCACCGACAGGCCTGGTGCTGGCAGGACGAGTGGTACGGGCTCACCATTGAGGACATCCGGCAGCTGGAGAAGGAGGCCCAGCTGATGCTGGCCCAGAAGATGGCCCAGTTCTGCGGTGAGAATGACCCAGAGCAGCACGGTGTCAAGGACACTCCTGGGGAGAAGGATGTGGAGCCCAGCACGGGGTCACCTGCAGACACCGAGGACGCCTCTGCAAACAGCGACACGGCCTCCGGCAGGTCGCTCACCAAGCAGTGGTCCACCTCCTCCAAGTCCTCACGGTCTTCAAAGAGAGGAGGTAAGATGCTGCCAGTGACTTGCTCTTCTGAACTCATGGAGGTTGGGCTTTTTGGGAGATGGATCATGTCTCCTTGTGACGGGTGCCTTTGGGATAATGTGTATTAGTCCTGTGAGTCCTGTTAGCTCAGAGGCCTTCTTTGCTGGTGCTGCAGGCTCAGTCTTTTCAGGCGACCTCTTTTGGGTTTGGGAAGGTTTCTAGTCATCCCATAACTGTGACTCAGTGTCACGTGGCAGAGTTGCCAATGTCAAAAGCACAGAATCTGTAAAAACACTGTAGAGAAGCAGGCAGGAGCTGGCTGGCAGCACTGGGGCTCAAAAGCCAGCAGCACAGGGTTAGTCCTTGTTACTTAGGAGCCACTGGTGCCTTTCCATGGTGTTCCCTTCTGGATATCTGCTTATCCTTGATACTTGTGTCACAGCAGGTACCTGTGCTCCGTGGCCAGGGTTCTGTGGCACCATGTGCCTGTCATTTCAGGAGGGGTGTTTGGCTCCGTGGGGCTGCACACAGTGAAACATCTCGTCAGCTACTGGGGAGATTAGGGCAGGAACCCCCAAAGGTGCATGGGGGCTGCTGCCTTCCCCTGGTAATGATGTGCAGTAGCTGTTTGGAGACAACTCCTCACCCTGGGATTAGGTGGGACTGTACATTACCTTTGAAACACCATTCAAGGAAGCTTTCAGGATTTTGATGTTAAAGCTCTGCTGTGGATACCCTGTAAGGACTCAGCTTTGAGTCTTGGATTTTATTACTGACCTCTCCCTTGGGACTCGCCTCGTTTTGCTGTACTTCCCTTCTTTGGACCCTTCTGTACAGAGGGGTGACTCCCTGGTGAGTTACAGCCACACGGTTCAAGCCCTCGGCAATTCCCTCTCAGATTAGCCAAGTGCTGCTGGTAGCAGGGAAATAGCAGCTCTCCCTGCAAGAGGGGGAAAAAATTATGAAAACCCCAAGGGGCAGGATTTCTTCCAGTGATGGTGGAAGGGAACACCTGGGTGAGTGAAGCTTCTCCGTCTATCGTATGCACTAAATATCGGGAGCTGAGTCTCCATTTTTATTTCCCACTCCATCACTGATTTCATCACAGGGTGAATGAGAGAGGAGCAGTAGCTTTACCTTGCGATGACTCACTCGAGTGAGCCCCAGGGAAGAACCTACCAGATGCTTCATAAATCACTGCATAAAGATAAAAATACTGGCTACTTTGCCTGCACCAGGATTTTATATTGATGTACCCATCTCCCATTATGCTTTTTGCACAAACCCCCTCTTCCACTGCTGACATGTTCACTGGGAGCTGGAGTTTTCAGACCTCTCAGGATTTCACTTGAAGGTTTTCACTGAGAGTAAAGCATGGTTTTCTTTTCAACTGCAGAATGTCTCAGCTTTTACAAGGAAAAGTAATGAAAGAAATTAATTGTGATGTGCTGGGAAGTACGTCACACAGATATTTTAATCCTCCTTCATGCTGGCAGCACATTACCATATGGAAGCAACGAGGGCTGTCGCGACGCACCGCCACCTCCAGCTGAAAAAAATGCCTTTTCTCCAAAAGATTTCCCTTTTCTCCACCACCCAAGTGAGACCTCTGGTGATGGCAGGACCCTTGTCGCCCTCCCCTATGCTATTAGGTGCTCTATTTTTAGCAGCTATTATGCGAGCGCCTTGACGTCACTCCGGCATGAATTAGCTCTGCTCCGCCACCTCCTCGCTGGCTGCTCCCGAGGGTGGGCGGAGGGGTGCTGGGGGCTGCTGAGCTGCAATTACATGGCTCTGCACCGGGTCTCCATCCTTGTTCCATCTGACAACCGGGTGGGAGAGTAGAAGAATTTGACTTACATATTCAACTCTGTTGGAACAATAGCATGAAACGGCTTGTGCGGCTGTCACAGTAACCGGAGCCTTTCAGGCTCTTGTACATGCTAAATGAGAACTTGTCAGTCTCCTCAGGTTTTTGCTGGGTTAGGTGGCTGCTGTGAGTGCTTTGTGTGCTCTGTGTGACAGGCACGAGGGGACAAACCCTCTCTCCCATGTTCTCTGGACAGCGCTCCCTTCAGCAGGCAGCTGTTTCTGAGACAACTTCAGCCATGTAGTGCTCAGGCTGGATGGTTGCTAAATTACATCTGAAAAAAATAAAAGAAGAAGCCATAATGTATTTATATTTAGCTCAGAGAACTCTGGAGGCAAAAGTGAAAGGGAGTAGGTTGGTGTGGGAGCAGGAGGGCAAACAGCACTGCAAGGACTTTGGGGTTTCTCCTTGCTCTGTCAGGACCACCGCTCCAACAGCTTCCTTTGAAGTAGTCGGATAGCATGTTGTTTAAATCATTCAAGTTTAAAGTTTAAACAGATCTCTAATCCAATTTGTGTGGAAGCAATTTCCTTCCAGAAAACAGATTATTCCTCTCCAGGCTGCTCTGCTGAGCTACCCACCCGAAAGTTAGCGAAGCAGAGGCATGGCTTGTGTGCTGATGAGAGGCACGGAGAGAGCTTCCAATCAGCCTGCTTCCTTCCTAATTGCAAACTTTAAAACCCAGCTGATTTTGCACGTCCTACTAACAATTATAAATAGCTGCCATTCAAAATAGCAGAAGAGTGATCCAAGCAGCTTTGCTTTAATGTAGCATCTTGCTGGCAGGTTCTACCAACAGTAAACAAACAGGATCTGTAAAGCAGTACACTGACATCACACCAGCATCATCGGGGTTTTGTGTTTTTTAATATTGCAGCAGTGAATTTTCTTGGAGAACGCATGATTCTTCCTCCAGCAAAGATCATGTTGGGAGCTCTCCGTCTTGTCGATGGAGCGTTTCGCATAAAGCTTTTTTGTTTTTTCCAGCAAGTCCCTCGCGCCATAGTATCTCCGAGTGGAGGATGCAGAGCATTGCCAGGGATTCAGATGACAGCTCAGATGATGAATTCTTTGATGCACATGGTATGTGGAGCCTAAATCACCATCTTTTCTTCCCTGAAATGGTGGGGTAAGAGAACGGAAAGCATGAAGGGCGGGGGGTGAGCAGGGAAGGAAGCGAGACTTTTTTGCTTTGAAGTCTTTTCCTTTCTAACCATGACGTGCAGCTTCTTCCAGCATCACCCAGCAGACTCTTAGATTAATGCAGCACCATTTCAGGTGCAGTCTGAGCTCTTTGAGGGGATCTTGAACAGTCTTAGCCCTAGGGGCTGTATTTTATTTGGTGCAAACGAGTGTGCATGAAAGCCAGCAGTACTAACTGGGCTGTGGGTGTGTCCTAAATACTGATTATTTTTCTAATTTGTTTTTTAATCAGTAAGAGGTATGATTAGTTGTCTTGTCTGGGCCTGAAGAGACCCAAATTTGCCTTTATTAACTCCTCATTCTCCCATTCCAAGAAATACAACAGCGAATGCAGCAAGGTACTTCAGGTGCCAAAATTAATCAGTGTTGATTCCAGAATTCTCAAATTAATTGTGATTATCTGCATTAATAGAACACTGTTATATTTTTTTCCTCTGTGCATGTGTGTGTGAAGAAGCTTTGTTCCACTGCACTTATTTTATGTATTGTGCTTAATGCAAATTTAAGCCTGAAGGGTTCCATCTCTATTGACAACAGATGGACTCTCCTCCTGGCTGGTCTGATGGAAGTGAGAGGTGCAATATTTGCTGATAAAGTTGGGAAATGCAGTTGTTAAAAGATGACACCCCAGTCTCGCAAAGCAGAATTTCGCTGGTGCTCCGCTGAAGTTCAGCCTCCAAAAACTGATAGTATCGTGTTCCAGAAGAGTTCTGCCATGAGTGTTTAGGCATGGATCTCAAAGTGTGGGGTAGAAAGGGCTGTGTTATTGTGGTGAGCTGCACAGCAGCAGCTGAAATGGCTGGGACATGTGTGAATTGGGATAAATGCGTGTCTCCTGCCGGGAATGGGAAGGGGAAGGGCCAACTTAGTTTAAGTGTCACTATTTATTAACTTACGTAGCATTTACAACAAGTATGTGAGGGATTTATTGGAGCAGTATAAGGGAAGAGGAGTGAGTCATCCAAACGGCACCATTGCTATCCACGCGCTTTTTGCCTTTTTAATTACTCAGTAATAAAACTGAGATGGAGACAGCTCTGCCTGGGATCCAGAGCCCAGGGAATCCCTGGCATGCTCCTAACGGACCTGGGAAGGGGAATTAACAAAAATGAGCCTTGTGCACCTCAGTTGCAGTATTTGTAGGAGGTTGCTAAGAGTAAAAGCAGCTGCTCTCCTGTGAGTCTCCGTGTATGCACAGTTTGTCCTCGGCAGTCGGCACGGTTGGGTTGAAAAGTCTGCTTAAATCTGGTGGGATTTTGGCTCGTGAGTCAAAGCCTTGGCGTGTGCGTGCCGCTGAACAGAGCCCCATCCCCAGGAGGGACCTCTTGGTGCCCCTTGGCCTGCAGAGGCTCCGGGTCTGTGAGCAGGGATGAGGCTCCGCTCGCAGCTCATCCTGCCCGAGTCGGTACCATGGGAACTGGCAGGGCTCAGGATGTGAGTCAACGGCCAGCAGAGTTCCTCAGAAGTGCTTCCCATCCACACACACGTTTCCTCACAGTGCAGTGGGCGTAACCTGAGCCTGAGAAGACTCCTTGTCTCCAGCTTCCCACTCACGCTCATTCACTGGTAAAGATAGTGACAAATACAGTAATATCGAGTATCTATCCTGTAATAAATGCTAATAACAGGAGTAATATCCCATTCAGGGATCACTTGAGCAGCAGTAAGGGCTGTAATTAGACCTCTCAAAGAATTAAGTTTAATATTTAGATTAAGTTGCTGGAGGAGCTTAGAGTGCAATCGTCCTCTTAATTCTCTGCCAGCACGTGTGTTACAGGCCTGTGCTTTCCACTTGCTCTGGACAGGCAGCTCCAGACTCTTGTGTGCAGGGAAATTGGGATTTACTCAAATTCTTTCCATGGCTGGAAAAGGAAATGGCATGCTGGTACAAAATTTCCAGGTTGCTCTCTTTTTATGGTCAAAGTTGAAATAGAAACTCCTAAAAATAAGCAGGCTTTGCTTGGATCTTCACCTAGTGCCCTTCATACATTTTTTTCTTGAGCTATTGCTCAGATTTGCTGAAAAGATTAATATATTTCATAACCTTTTTTGTTCCCCATTGTGGGATTCTTCCATCTAATTATTTTCTTAGTAACTGTACAGCAATAAGAAAGGGAAATCCTAGTCTGGGACTCGGAAGATTACAGCTTTTAGATCTTCAAGATATCTGTAATTACTGCTGTTATTACGTTTATAACTCTTTATTAAATTTACAAGCCCAAAATTTTCAGGAAAGACATACTAAGCACGAGGTATAAATAAATTAGAAAGCACTTAACCATCATAGCAGCAAAAGATGCATCCTCAGTGGAAAAAAAAGAAGAGAGACAGAGAAAGGAGAGGTGCCCTTTGTATGTCTCTTTCTTTTAATTACACTTTTAAGAACATTATATTTTTGGGACCCTTATTCTTTGTTGTCTATAGTCGAACTGAGCCAGGGGATTTGGAAGATACTGAGATAGGCAGGAAAAGGCAGATCCATGTGTGTCTCATCTCCTGAGGAAACCAGCCTGGGGAGTTCACATTGCCTTTATTGCTTCTGCCTTTTTAGCTGTTTGGTCCTATGAGCAGCAGTGATCCTTGTCCCTTCTTCCCCCAGAGAAATCCCACAGCTCTCAGGCAGGGCTGGGAGGGTCCCAGTGGCAGTCCTTGCTTTGTCCTCTCCTGTGCTGGAGCATTCCGGCTGCTTTGGCACCATCAGAGAGCATGGCAAGGCAAAGGCCAAACACGGTACCACTAAAAATCCAGGTTACTTCTTTCCATGTTTTAGGAGTTTTGTTTGTTTAAATCATGCAACTAAAACATTTTGTTTACTTTTCAAAAGGTGCTTTGGTTTCTACATAACAAAAATTGATAAAGTATGTGGTTTATTTTGACTGAAGCTATCCAAATGTGTATAGATTGCACAGAGTTGTGGGTTTTATTTAGAATTCTGGGTTTTGCTCTTTTCTGTATACATATTTTTGTGTTTGTGACTCTCAAAAAATCTGTTTTTTAAAGAGGACTTGTCTGACAATGAGGAAATGTTCCCGAAAGAAATAACCAAATGGAGTTCCAACGATCTGATGGATAAAATTGAAACCCCCGAATGCGATGATGTCCAGGGTAATTCTTTTCCAAGTACAAACTGCATGTGCTATTTTACAGTATTTCCAGGCAATTGTCACAGCCTCATTGTGAACAAGGTAAAACTTGTTATCCTCGTCTCACAAAGGGAGAAGCTGAGACAGAGCATAAAAATGACTGCCCAGTGCTGCTGGAAAAGATTTGCTCAGTGGGAGCGGGGATAGCTTTTGATTCTCTTTTACTTTCCACATTGGTTTGGCTCCTTTGTGTGACAGCCAGGATTCTCTCATATAATGATGAAATATCCCAGCTCCGTCTCAAATGACTTGAATTTCTCCTGGCTCTTCTTTCCTTTTGCTCCATCCTTTGTTCCTGACTGTATCTGCTTCAGTTTTTTCTCATCATTATGAAATGGTGAAAGGAAGCTGTAGCTCCTCAGCCAGAGCGATTCACGGTGGAAGGTGACACTCAGGCTTTTTCTACAAAGTCAGTCTGTGTAGGCACAGATGTAGGAATACATCAGATCTCTACTCCCCAGCGTAGTTCAAGCAATTCCTTTTATTTTCCCACAAACCAATCATTTCTGACAGTCGTGCAGGGATTTCCCATTGTTGCCATCCTTAATAAAGCAGCAGTCCCAGATCTCTGTAATGAGAGAAGAGCTCACTAATGTCCTCAGCTCTTACCCAGGTTACAAGAAGTTGCTGGAAAATAAATGACCCAGCATTGCCCAGGCTTCTCAGGTGGAAGGAGGCAGGAAGGAGGGAGAGGATGATTTGATGAAATAATGAAGGAGATGTGAGGCATTGGAACAAGCAGTGTCTTTATGGAAGAATGTCTTTGCCAAAGAGCATCTGGCAGTGCTGACATTTTACACCTCTGTGCTTCCAGGTGACTTGTACCAGGAGACATCAGCAGAGTACCACGTTGGCTCCAGCGTGGAGAGGCTCAGCATCATCGAGGTGAGTGCTTTGGCTTCTTCTAAAGAGATCCTTTGCTGCTGGAATGTCTCTGTGTGGGATAAATGGGTCCCTTTGCCGTGAGCAGTGTCTTGTCTCCATGTGCTGAGCCCCAGTAACACCTGTGTGTGCCCTTCTGTAATTCCAATTTAAGGGATTTTTCACCCATCTTTGGAACATCATATAGAAAATGCTGTGTAGTTTGCAGGCAGCATCAGGTATCTAGCTGGAAAAAACTGGCAATCCTGTGGGGATCAGAGCAGCTCTAGGGTAGAGCTATCCTGCAATGCCAGATGAGCAAGTGTGGGAGTGGGAGAACACGTTCCTGCAGCACCAAGGTGCAAAGGACAGCGCTCAGCCGTAGCCCACAGCATGGAGCTGCTCAGAGTCGTGTTTGGAATCCAGTTATAGCACAGCCTGTGTCAGGACTCTGGGCAAAATAATAAATAAATAACAGCACACTGAGCCAGCCCAGCTTTCTGCAGTTCAGAGGCCTGGTCAGACACCCCAGGCTGGCTGTTCTCATCCTGCCCTTCTGCAGCTGCCTGTCTGTGCTGCAGAGGTGGTGCAGCTGCTTTGCACAGTGCCTGCATTGTGTCTGAGTGGTCCATCAAAGATCATGAGTTTTGGAATTATTGTCTCTGCCAGGCTTGTAAGTGATTGGTGGTTTGGCTTTTCCATAATAGACTGAGAGTCCAAGGGTCATGAGGAGAGTGGATGGCTGGGAGGGGAACAGCTCTGGCCACCTCAAAATAAACAAGTCACAGTCACAGCCCTAAGATTTCTCTTGGAGCTCAAGATGGTGTGGGAAACTAGTCTTCCTCGGAGGGATGTGCAAACTCAACCCCCCTCCTGTTTCTGCCTTCATTTTAGAAAAAGAACAGACTTCAAAGCAAGATGAAAAAGACAGTTATTTGTAGTTGTTCACAAGCTGTCTGCTAAAACAGTATGAAATTCCTGTGCCACCAATTGCAATGATTTTCAGGTTAAAAGCTTCCCTCACTTGAAGGTAGTTCAGGATTTAGGTGTTTTAAGAGGCTCCAGATCTTACAAGGAAGTTCTAAATGGTTACCTCCGCCCTTAAACTGATCAGCAGTTCCCCACTTCCTTCAGAGCAGAGGGTAATGAACTGAAAGGTGCCTCCAAATCACTGCTGATAAACTTCTGCATGACCTGAGCTTGGTGACTCATGTTGTTCTCCAAATGAACACTTAAAATCCTTGTCTGGAAGCAGAAGAGGTGCCGATATGCTTTGAGGGCTCCTCCTGTGCCTCCACCCAGGGAAAGGTTCACTGTGCAGGTGCTAAAACTGGAGTCAGAGAAGATTTGAAGAGCAGGCAGGAATGCAGTGGAATGGTGCTAAATAATTCAAGGCCATTCTTATGCAGGAGGTCTGGAAAAATCATTATTACAGACTTGGATGATAATTTTAATAGTTCTGGTGAGCTGTGTAGTAAGACAAGCTTTAACATTATCTGGCAAAAATGTGATCTAGTTGTTAGGCTGCTCATGTGTGCCTGGGCATGCTTTCCTCCCACCAGCAGGTCTGTCAGGGACTCAGTCACTGCTCAAAGGACAACAGGTGACTGAAGATGCTAGAATTAGAACAATTTGCCAAATGGAAGGCAGTGCTGCCCTCCATCCTTTCCTTGCCCCCTCTCAGTGGCAGCAGGGAGTTGCTCAGGATGTTCTCAGATGTTCTCAGAAGGGTTTGCACAGATCTCACAGGTGTGGGATGGAGGATTTGAGTCCATGTGGGAGCTGTAAACACTGAAAGCCCTGGTAGCACATAGATATTAAAAAGAGTTACTGCTCTGTTGTGTTACAGTATGTGCCCATGGATGCTCTTGTACCTGCCTGGGGCATCAGGATTGGGCTTACAGCTCTTCTGGCAGGGCATTGATGATAAGGATACAATGCCCTCCTTCCCCCAAATTACAGCCTGTCTGTTTAGGCAAGGAATTGGTTCAACACAATGAGCAAATCACCTGGACAGCCAAATTAAAATCGCTCACTGTGTTCATGCAGCAGTCTCCCAGCCACATGCTGGCCATTCCTTGGGTTATGGGGTCATGAACTTTTTTCTTTTCAGTTCCTCTCTTGCAACAGTTTAGGCAAATCTGAAGTCTTATTTATAACTTCTGTGTTAGGCAAACATGCAATGACTGATCTTCCCACAACCTCTCAGTAACTTGCCACTTGCTGACCTGTTTGATCTCATTTCTTAATTTTGCTGAATGTGTTTCACTGCCAACTACTTCAGCTGAGCTCAGCACCCCACAAAAAAACAACACCCATCTCTTATTTCTGTATTTTTCCACCCTAATATACACAAGGATGTCTTCACTGCTGCCATGTTTTACCTGGATACAATTTTATGCAGTGTTTTGGGGTTTTTTTTTTGTTTTTTTTTTTTACTTTCAGCATTCCTTCTGTTTCTGACAAGTCACACTGAGGCTGTCTGTGCATTTATGCATGCACAAGTGTAGGATAAGAGACCTGGAAGGAGTACTCAGGTTTTTAGCATTGTATTGTGGTGTATCTGATGGCCTTTGCCATAAATTAATTTGCCATAAATTAAGCACAAGTCCCACCCCTTTGAAAAATGAGCCTTTCTGTGTGCTCTCTTCCATCCCCACCTAGGATGAATCTGTGCAGCCATTAATGCAGCCAAGTAAAATCCATGTCCTCCTCTTGGTCCTCCATGGAGGGAACATCCTGGACTCAGGAAGTGGTGACCAGAGCTCCAAGCAAGGGGATGTCAACACCATCACGACCGTGTTTGACACGGTGATGAGGGTGCATTACCCAGCTGCTCTGGGACACATTGCCATCAAACTTGTCCCTTGCCCAGCCATCTGCTCCGAAGCATTTTCCCTGGTGTCCAGGTAAGTTGATGCTGTTTGATCATAGAGTGGGGGTTTCTGGGTGTTTGTTTTGTTTTATTTGTTTCCCTGAGATGTTCTGCATGTAGCACTGGGAGCTCTGACCATGCTTTGAGAATGCATTTATCAATGTACCAGCCAGGCATTCAATCTCGATTTCATACTTAGCTGCAGTGAATACAGTAATCGTGCAGCACGAGTTCTGAGATTGATTTATTCTAATTAATCCAATAAATACTAAGGATTTAATTCCTTGTCTGGAGGTTGTTCTGTCAGTGTAAGTATGTTGTCCTTGAAGATTTACGTTTGATGGGAGGGAAAGATTTATTATGCTCTCACCCATTCACAGAGGACTAAATGGCCTTTCTGTCTTGAGGCTTTTTTTTATGAACCACAACACTTGACTGTACTGCCTGCAAGTTGTTTTCCCCACATTCCCACTGTCTCTTGCCTTCTGCAGCCTCAGCCCATACAGTTATGATGAGGGCTGCCTGTCCAACAGCCAGGATCACATTCCCCTCGCTGCGCTCCCCCTGCTCGCCACGTCCTCCCCGCAGTACCAAGAAGCTGTGGCCACTGTCATTGTCAGAGCCAACCAGGCCTACAGTGAGTTCATCAAATCCCAGGAGGGCACCTCCTTCAATGGCCAGGTGAGCCAGGGGCTGCTCAAGCCACCGCCAGAGGAAGAACAAGTGAAGCAATTTCCTTCTGAAACTCTCTTTGCCATAAATCTCTCAGGAGGGATGGAACTAGGACAGTGCTGGGCTGCAATAAGGAAGTGTTGTGCCTTCCATTTCTTTCTGAGAGGGAGAGATTATTGCTTGTATGCTGTCCTGAACCTTTGGGATTCGAAGGAAAGCTTGAGTTTGTGTTCAGAAATGAAGCTCCAAAGCTGTGAAGTTAATCAGGTTTCAGTGTGACACACCTTGCCTGAGCAGGAATGTTGCCTTTGTTACTAAACATGGTCTTGTCCCCATTGCAAACCAAGGCTGTTTAAGCATTCCTGGCTTTAAAGGACCTTCAGCAGCTTGTGCTGGAGCTGTCGCACCCATGGGTTTATTTTTTGAGGCTGTGCAGCTGCTGCACCCCATAAAGAGCACAACTGAGCCTCACACCTCTGAGCCAAGTGACTCCCCAGCCCCACGAGGGCAGAGAAATTAGAGGAGCTGTCACACTGCACTGCTGTCATGTGGTTTATTCACCCTGAGCTTCTTCCCAGCCAGCCCTCTCCTTCCCAGGGATCTTGGTGCTTTACTCTGCCTGTCTGCTCATACCCTTGGAGGCAGAACACTGCTATCCCCTTGGGATACAAACGGGCAGAAGCTTCCCTGAGGTCGCACAGGGATCCGAGGGGATCCAGCTTGGTTTCTGCAGTTAGCATCAGGATCAGGGCTCTGTGTTGCTGTCCTGTTGCTCCAGTTGGCTGGTGGGGGCAGCCAGGACAGCTGAGCTGTGTGAGAGGGTGGGAGTCTGCAGGCAGTGATGGGATTTCACTGGCTGAGCAGTTTTACTGATGAAGGCACTGGGCATCCTGTCACTCCAGCTTGTCCAGCTGTAATCCAGCGCTCTCTCCAACTGTTAGTTCTGAACTGAAGTCAGGGGCTTTTTTTAAAATTTCCTTTTTATTCCTCCTCCCTGTCCTCCCCTGCTTCTGTTTCCTGCCTCAGGTCTGCTTGGTAGGGGACTGTGTTGGAGGGATCCTGGGATTTGATGCCTTATGCTACAGCAACCAGACGGTGTCCGAGAGCCAGAACAGCAGTCGGCGAGGGAGCGTCGTGAGTGTCCAGGTAATGCTGGCTCCCAGTTCCTCCACAGACCCTGGTTTTAGTAAGGATCTCCTCAAACAGCAAAGACTCTGTTCCTTATCAGTGGCAGGCATGTCTTAAGGTGCATATGGGTGTCAGTTTGGGTGTGTTTGCTCTGAACAGGGATGTTTCACCCTCTGGTGTGAAGCATCACCCACACTTTAGAGTGATTGGGCCTGAGATTCTGTACTGGCCTCAACTGGATCTTGGGGTAAATGGGGAGAGGATAGGAGGGAGGTGTTACAATGTGGGTGTATTCTTAATTCAGCTAAACCCATACATTTCAAATCCCAGGATACCGACCTCCTGTCTCCTGGAATAACGGTGAACAACAGCCACTGTTCCAGTGGCTCTAATCTGGAAGCCAGCAGACACCTCAGCAGGAGCAACATTGATATTCCTCGTAGCAATGGAGAAGACCCAAAGAAGCAGCTGCCACGAAAAAGGAGTGATTCATCCACCTATGAACTGGACACGATAAAGCAGCATCAAGCCTTTCTTTCAAGGTAAGATTTAAGATTTGGAAGGAACAGATCCAGCAGTGTCCTGGAGCTGAGGGTGGTGTATCTGTGGAATCTGAGTGTTGCTTTGTCATCCTGCGATAAGCAAGGTGTAGGAAGGCAATTTAGATGAGAGGGTTATCGATTTCAGTGCGTTGTATATGCAAAAGAAATTAACAGCTTTCTTGCTGAGTGGCACTGAGAGAATCCAGCTTCTCTACTACATCAGTGGTGCAATGGCAAGAAGCCCTTTGAGCTGTTGTGTGACAGCCAAGGCAGCCAGGGAGCTGCTGCTCTGCTGTGCTCCAAGTGTGGGATGAGGTCAGAAGCAAATGGAGAAATCGTGTAAGGGAACTCAGCAAAGCAGAACTGGGAGCCCAGCGTTGTATTAATTTTAAAGCATCTCTGAAACCTGATTTTTGAGTTATTCTGTGCCCTGCCAGGGCTGCTTCATTGCACCAAGGACATGTTTCAAATTTGTTAGTCACTGTTGAAGCCTCCAGTATCACATTTTTAAGCTTTTTCAAATGGACATACAGAAATGTGTCTGTTCACTTAACCCATGGAATTTTCATAGCAGTCTGCCCATGGCCACTGGTCATTCAGGGATTATTTCTGTAAACCCAGAGGATTTTTTCTGACTGAATCTTCAGCCTCTGGAATGGACAGCCCAGAGCTTTTTCTCCTGCAGACCTGGAGGAACTGCAATAAATATGCTCTTAATCCCACTTCTCTCATGTCCCAGGAACTGAGGAGCAGTGTCCCCCACAGCAAACCCCATTATCTGCATTGCAGCTGCAGCCAAGGCTGTTCCTCTTGCCCTGTGCTGAGCTGAAGGCTTCCCCTGCCTTTCTCCCCCTCCATCACTACTTGGAGTCATTGTTTTAGCACAGGGATCTGTGTTGTCCTGCCATGTCAGGGCCCTTTGGTAAATGATTTATGGAGAGAGAAGGTATCGAAGTGAATATTGTTGGTGCACAGAGAAAGGATATTCAGAAAGACAGCTGCATTTACAGAATCCACAGTGAGGTTCTTGGCTATTTCCAGCAGGTTAATAAAAGGCAGTCAGGCTCTTGTTCTTGCCTCCTCAAAACAGTCTCCTGTATTACAGGGAATATATGAGTTGTGCAAAAATGTGCTGATTTTCTTCCTTGTTATTGACCTCAGGGGCACAGACTCAGTTAAGGAAATCAGGCTGGAATCTTGATGCATTTTTACACCTATTTTAGAGTAAGTGCTGGGCCTGATATGGATAATGGATTGCTCATTTTGTTGTTCCAAATAGCTTTCTGCTGCTCCTTCCTGTTCCATCTCTGAAGGGCTCTGCTTGCACCTAGCATGCAGCACTTGTGGGTCCCTGGCAAGAGCTGTCGGGATTCAGTGAGGTGACAGATTGGTCCATCTTTACTTCTTAAGAGTTTTAGGTGTTTTTAAACCTCCCTTTAGACCTTGGGCTAAAAATTAGTCTCTTCCCAGAACTCAAGACCAGGATTCCCTCAGGGAAAGGGGCAGCTTGAAGCTGCAGTAGGAATTCTTTCTGCATGTCTCCCACTCAGCTCTGTGGTGCAGGGGAGGCTGGGGAGCAGGGATTCACTCATCCCTGGTGCAGGGGAGGCTGGGGAGCAGGGATTCACCTCCTCCCTGATGCAGGAGAGGCTGGGGAGCAGGGATTCACTCATCCCTGGTGCAGAAGAGGCTGGGGAGCAGGGATTCACTCATCCCTGGTGCAGGAGAGGCTGGGAAGCAGGGATTCTCTCATCCCTGGTGCAGAACAGGCTGGGGAGCAGGGATTCACTCATCCCTGGTGCAGGAGAGGCTGGGAAGCAGGGATTCACTCATCCCTGGTGCAGGAGAGGCTGGGAAGCAGGGATTCACCTCCTCCCTGATGCAGGAGAGGCTGGGAAGCAGGGATTCACTCATCCCTGGTGCAGGAGAGGCTGGGAAGCAGGGATTCACTCATCCCTGGTGCAGGAGAGGCTGGGAAGCAGGGATTCACCTCCTCCCTGATGCAGGAGAGGCTGGGAAGCAGGGATTCACTCATCCCTGGTGCAGGAGAGGCTGGGGAGCAGGGATTCACCTCCTCCCTGGTGCAGGAGAGGCTGGGAAGCAGGGATTCACTCATCCCTGGTGCAGGAGAGGCTGGGGAGCAGGGATTCACTCATCCCTGGTGCAGGAGAGGCTGGGGAGCAGGGATTCACTCATCCCCTCCTGCATGTCAGCAGGACGTCGCTCCCACGCCCATCCCTGAACCTTGTTCTCCCAGCCAGCACCAGCAGAATGCCCATTGGCCTCTGCCATCAAGGAATGATTTTTTTCCCATGCAAAAACCAAGCCCTGGTGTGACGTGGCTTCGAGCAGGAGGTTGGCAGAACAGAGCCAAGTTTTCCTCCAGGGCTCGGCAGACGGGCAGCCTGGCACACAGGGACCTTTCTGTCCGTGCCCACTGCAGATTTCAGCCTGTGCCAAAGACACTCATTTTTATTCTTGTATCAGACCTACCCACTTCCCTGGGATAATGCCCAGCAAGCCAGAGCAGCATCTGGAGACTACAATCACACATTTATTTTTAAACTCGGTCCTTCTGCACAACTACATTATTTCTGGCTTTGCCGTACTTGTATTATTGTAAATGAGTTGATTTGCTTTTGAAATCCATAAGCTCCTATTTAATTAATGCACACAGTACATCTGCTGCTCTTTAAAGGGAGAACAGGGCACTGCAGGTTGCTTGGAGCATGACTGATCCAGAGTTCCCCTTGGCTCTCATTTCTTTTGATTGCTGAAAAGACGATACCAAGTTCCCAGCAGAAGGAGTGAAGATGCCCAAATTGCTCCGTGCTGTGCCTGCTCTGCTTCTTCCCTTCCCCAGGAAGAGATGCTGAGGGAAGCTGTGTGGAATACACCCCCTGCACCCATCCTGCCATGGGGATAGCTTTTCCTCTGGAGCCTTTGTTGGAATCCCGTTGCTGTCACCCTGCCTTCAGCAAAACTGAGCGTCTTCAAAATGACTTTGCATTCCTCACACGCAGCAAACTCGCTGCGTTGCATCTTGTTAGCTAAAGCAGTTGTAGCTCCACCAAAGGTGGCTTGTTCTCAGAGCTGTTTCAGGGCTGTGCAGCTCGGCTCTCTGATCTCAGGCAGCCTCGTCTGCATCACAGGAACAGGAACAGGCTCGTTTGAGCTGTCACTGCTGTAACCTCCCGCTCCTCCCGTTTTTGACACCACTGTTTTGACTCCCTGTGATGTGTGTGTGTGTCTGGCATAAGTAACTTATCATTCCCTGGCTGGGAACCGGGAGAGCAGAGCCGTGCATGTGCGTGTGTGCAGCTCCAGAGGGAACACAACGGCGCAGCAGGAGCAGGCGGAGGTTCAGCATCCTCTGGGAATGGCGTTCAGCACAGGAGCTGTCTCTGGGATTATTCGTTAGGGAAGCAAAGCCTGCCTGAAACCCGGTTTTCTTCCCCAAAAGTGTGAGCATTTGCAGCTGCTCCCAGGCTGTGGCTGTGTCTGAGGGGTCTGTGAGCAACTGCTCTGTGCTGAGGATGGTGGGAACAACCCTGTTTTGGGACCACAGCAGTGCTGGGCTGTCACTGTCCTCAGAAGTAGCCTTGATGAGCCAGAGCTGTTGCACATGAGGATGTGACAAGTACTGGTCACCACCTGGGGTTTTGTTTTGGGGCCACAGAGCTTGCAGGAGACTGTTGGATCTGCATCATTCCCAACTCCAGGCCAGTAAAGCCTTTATCCAACCCATCTCTTTAAGTATCCATTTCTCCTACATGTTTTATAGAACCTGTTCTGATGCTTTTTTAAGTGTTTGCAAACACTCTCTTAAGGCACTGCTGGTACTGCCTTCAACTCTCTGCTTCTAATTATAATGAGATAACCCACTACAGCTGCCACTGGAATCTGCACAACCTGGAGAGCAGAAGAATATGCAGCTTCATGCTTTTGAGTGGGAACCAGAAGCATCTCAGAAAGCCTTTTGTGAACCAGGTTATCAGTGTTACACATCTGTCATTTCATTTTCCCAGATTTAGACTGCAAAGAAGCAACTCTCCCTAACATGGGGGTGGATTCCCAGGATTTTCACCTAAGCAATCCTGCTGCTTCTTCTTCAGTGCCCAAGGAAAATGTGAATTTAAATCTCTGTGTTAAACCTGTGCATTGCCCAGCCTGCACAACACAGAGGTGGAATTTTGCAAACAGATTTGACACCTGAGAGAGGGAGGAAAAGCTGGACATGTTCTATATAGTAACAGCAACCATGATTTTGACTCCTTAAAGAAAAAACATTTTGAGGAGATGGCGTGTAAATGAACTCACCTGAAGCTTGGATTTGTACATTTAAATGGTGCCAGTGCAGTGGGGTCACTGTGGGTTGATTAGCACAGTTCCTTCACTGAGAGTTAGAAATTATATCCACTGTCAATCACTAATCCAGGCTTTAATTATGAAAACACAGTAATAATATAGTTGAGGGTTCATTTTCTGTTCTTGTCCCAGTTTACATTCTAGTGTCCTGAGAAACGACCCCACATCCAGGCGATCCAGCAGCTCCACGATGCTGGATGGAGGAAATATTGGGAAGTTTGACTTTGAGATCACCGACTTCTTCCTCTTCGGTTCTCCCTTGGGTCTGGTGCTTGCACTGCGGAAAACTGTAATTCCAGCTCTTGACAGTAAGTGCTGGTGCAAAGCGCTCCCTTGGTGGGTGGTGTAAGCACCTCCTGCTGCACTTGCAGGAGTCTGGTTAAACCCAAACATTTCTGTATCACGTTTATTGCACCGTAAAGAAGCAGAACTCCCTGTGCTCTATGCACCACGGATTACAGCATTTCCAGACATGAAAAACGCTGGGCAATTCTTGAGTCTGTAAACATTGTAATAAATTGTTTCAGCTGACTAAACTAGAAGATGAGAGAGATGATAAATATTTTGCAATTTTGTAACCTGACACTTGTCCTTTTTTGAGACAAATATCTACAATATTCTAACAAGGGATATTTTGATACTTGAGGGATTCTTTTCTTTTGTCTTTTTAGTCTTTCAGCTCAGACCAGCTTGTCAGCAGGTCTATAACCTGTTCCACCCTGCAGACCCATCTGCTTCACGCCTCGAGCCTCTTTTGGAGAGGAAGTTTTACCTTTTGCCCCCCTTCAATATTCCCCGGTACCAGAGGTTCCCGCTGGGCGATGGCAACTCTGCTGTTTTGGGTGAGTCCCTCTGGATCCACAGTAGCTGTTAAAGGGTTACAGCCACGTGTTACATGAAGTTATCAACACAATTGGAAATGGTGAGAAGGAGAACTGGCCCTGTAGCATGAGCTTGTTCCTGATTTACCAGAAAAGGAATTTTCTTCCAGTGAAATCAGTGCCTTGTGTCCTGTGTGCCCTCTGTTTGTCACACAAGGGCCTCCAGCTGCTGAGGGTCATGAGGTGGTGACCTCTCTGTAAAGGCTTCTGTTTTACACCCAGACTGGTGCTTGTGATTGAGAGTGAATGGAACACAATTGAGTTGGCAGAATTTAGGACTTGGAGGGCCAGAGAAGACTGGAGGGAGCAGAATCTACAGTGAGATGATGAGATGATTTACTTGTTTGCATCCCATTTGTCTGATATTTGAACCATGCAGGACTAAATGAAGAAGTCTGTGTAACAGTCTGGATAATTCTGGTCATCCTCTGCATCATTTTAACATTGAAAATCCAAAGAAGTGGCTTTCTCTAGGTATCAGTGTCTTCAAGTATTGCAATTGCTCAATCTAGAGGCCTGATTTGTTAGATGGGCAAACTAAGCCCCATGTTTAATGAAGTGAATAAAATGCTTTCTGCAGGCCCCACTCACTTGTCAAATTTAGCCAAGATCTTGCTGCAACACTTTTTAAAAATGGATCCACCCACAGCTGCATTTGTACCCAGGCCAGTTACAACAGCTCAGGGAATCTATAGCAACTTGAAGAGCAATTTGCTTTTTGGGTGTATTCTAGGTATCAGCTGCAAGGGGCTTTAAAAAAAAAAATAAATGCAGCTAAACCTCTTACCTTCTTTCTCTTACATACATGCCAGAGCCCCTGTTGTCACTGAACCCAGAGGTAGAGGCCCCATTGACACTAAACCTGTGTTCTGGTTATCATTGTGGACAGCAGCAGGAATATTAGAGCCTCCCTGGACCTTGAGTTGGCTGTGTTTGGAGAGACACTTGCTATGCAGTGAAGTTAAACAGCAATTAGCTCTCCTGTGAGAAGGGCAGAGTGATTGCAAAACCTCCAGGTCTGAGCCTTGTTGTTTTAAGAGATACTGCTCTGCCTTGATGAATAAAACTGACAAAAACCAGCTTTGAATTCTCTTTTTCCTGTAAGACAAAGCCTCTTCATTTGCTTATCAGAAAGTAACAGGCCATTCCTTTCCATTAGAGTCCACGTTGTGATGGACACATTACCCAGAAGGACTAACCATGATTCACCAAGCTGCTCCTGAAGTTAGTGTTCACTGGAGGGCACTCCAGAAAAGTTAATTGCTGCTATAATTAAGCTGTGTGTTTTGCTGATCACATCAAATTCAGGTGTTCAGTTATAATTGGTTTTGTGCAAAACCTTGTGTAACGCTGCTTGTGCACATCTCCTCATGCAGGTAGCTTTTTTGGGAGTCCACCATTCAGAAAGCCTCTCAGGCTGTTTTTTTCCCCCATTTCCCCATCTGTACTAAATGCTGGTGCCTGTGTCATTTCAACTTGCAGAGTAGAATCAAACTCACATCCCTGCTTACTCCTGTGCTTTGCACAGTGTAGGCTGTGAGTCTGATTCTTCCCTTACAGCATATTTTTTCCACTCACAGTAAAAAAGATTTCTCTGGATCTGCTGTGTATTTATGGATTTGGCTCACGAGGGGGTGAAGATGCCTCCCTTTTGTTGTTGAAATGCCATCCTTGTGTTCTCCTCTGCTCCCAGTTAATCTCGGATGTTGGTGTGTTTGGAAATCACCCATTTTGTTTCTTTTACTCTATTTGAAGGTTGTCTGTTCATTGAAGATTCATAATTAAGTGCTGGGGTGTAACTGTTTGTATGTTTAACACTTTGTGGCCGCATGTCTGTTGTTCTTTGTCCTTCTGTTATGTTTTTTTTTTTCCCCATCTGCTTCTAGTTGAGACAATCCAGAACAATCCCATCCTCCTCATGGAAAGTAGCCCTCTGGGTGCTCTCCAGCACCAGGACAGCTTCATGGAAACAAGTATCCCCGTTCCCGTACTGAATTGGCAAGATGTTTCCAATAAAAGTGCTGGTTGTGCTGAGTGTGTGTAATCTACACTTTTGTATTGTCTGTGCTGTTGGGTTCTTGGGGTCCTTTTTTGGAGATCACACTGTTGCCTCCTGGAGTTGAAATCTCCGTGCTGTGTCTCAGGCTGTGCCACACAAAGTCACCACTGGGGATCACACCTGGCTCTGGGAGAGCCACTGTGGAAAAGGGGCTTGGGGTTATAAACTCTGTCCCATTCTGGTGTAGATGCTGGAGGGGAGCTGCTGCCATGCACGGACTGGTTTGCTCTGTGCTGCTGGAAAGAGCCTTTGGCAGAGACAATCCCTGCTGGCCCTGCTCGTGTGGTGCTCACCCAGGGCAGGATCCCTTGGGAAAGGGTGTCCTGCAGTGTGCAGCTCCCCAGCAGCCACGAATCACCGTGCCCAGAACTCCAATTGATGTCCATGTCACACCAGATTTTGTCCCTGTGAGTATTTTCCTGTTTGGACACTCGTGGCTCTGCTGAGCACAGCACTGAGGCTTTCAGACCCCAGCGTGGCTCTGCGTGTTGGTTATTTAAATTAATTTCTTGTCTCCCGCCTTAAAAGCAAAGTTTGATGCATTTTTTTTGCCTTATTTTCCATCATCAGTCCTGCATGGCCTCATTTATTCTGATTGTGGCTGGTGCTACATCTGCAATTTTGATGAGATTTGCCTTTGTTCTGGTTTTTTTCTTCCCTGCGTGTCTCACTTGCCCGTTCTCGTTCCTTTCTCGGTGTTTTGCATTGAGAGCTGGGTTCTGCTGCCCTGTTTGTCTTTAACAAGCTGACCCTCACTGTCCCTGAGCAGTTGGGGCTCTTATGTGGTCATACAGGACGGCAACATTGCCGAGTTTTCCCCGTGGTCTCTCCTCCGTCTCCTGGAGGTGGAGAGGATTTTTAGGTGTGCAGTTGCCATGTTGCCTGTGCTGTGAGGGTCTGTGGTAAAGCAGAGGGAAAGGATCTGGTGCTGTTGATTAATCACTTTGGAGGTCCCTGGTGAAATGCCATTTCACTGTGAGCTGATGCTGCCTGTGGTCAGGACAGAGCTTGTAGAAGCATCCCTTGCCCCTGGCAGGGGATTGGAGTTAGATGGTCTTTAAGGTCCCTTCCAACCCAAACCATGACAGGATTCTGTGATTTTCTGCTTTTTACATTGTGGGTCAAGAGCACAATGTGTCCAAGCAGTTCTTGATGTGAGTTGCTGAATCCCAATTCAGCCACTGCACTGCAGGAGATTTCCAAAATCAGCAAAACTTGTGGACAGCAGAAATCTGTTGCTCTTGATCTCAGGGTAGTGACTGCAGAGTGCCCAGCACTGGCCAGTGACTCCAGTGAGAGCAGGGCCTGGCCTATGCTGAGCAGCTGCCTGGATTTCCTGTGGTTTTTAATATTTTTGTTTTTATTGAACTGTACATATTTTTGATGGCTTTCAGTATTTCCTGCTTCGGTGCAATAGCTCGGTCTCCAAATAGTACATACCAAATTCTGTCTTTCAGGTACCCCAAGGACTTACCTGAGAGGATGGCTCAGGGCTGTTCCCTTATAAGAACATTGATAAATGAGTCCAAAAGTGAAAGAGCACAGCACCAAAATGGGTATTAAAGATTCATAGGTAGGCCAAAACAAAAAAAGTGATTTGGCTTCCCATTTCCACTCCCCTGGAAGTGCAGTTAAACCTTGGGCCATGCCATGGGTTGTGCCTTGTGGTTCCAGCAGCAGCAGGTGCTTTGCTGGGAGGGTGCTCAGGGCACTGCTCCAGCCAAGCTCCTCTTCCTCGCTCTGGTCCAGTGGCCCTGAGTCAGCCCTGAGTCACAGGACAAAGGGCAGTAGGCAAGGGCACCTCTGTCCTCACCCAGTGGCAGAGGAACAGCTCATCTTGGTAAGGGTCTTGCTGCTGCTGGACCTCCTGGCTTCCCTCTGGGCTTGCCTGGAAAACCTCCCCGTGGCTGTCAGGACCTGAGCTGTGGCTGGGGATGCACCTCTGGGGTGCAGGAGGCTTCCCATGGCTCCTGTTGGGAACACCTGGCTGCAGGTGCTGGGGTCTGGCTGTGCCAGCACGGCAGCATCTGTGACATCCTACCCTGGTCACCACGCTCCCCAAGAAAGCCCCTTTGGTTTCAAAATTGCTGCACAAGAGGCATGATGCAGGGAATACACAAATTCAGGAAATATGCTGTTAGCTTTGTGGGTTTTTGCTGCGAGTCAGGTCTCAGGATTTTCTTTGGAAGTTGCTGTCACTGCAGCTTTGGTGTGGAGGAAGCTTTTCTGAGTGGGTGGTAATGCATAAAACAGGTTTTCCTCCACATTTCCCACCCTGCCTTTTCCTGGCCTTTGTTTTTCTCAGAAACTGCCCTTTCTCAGGGACAGAGGGTGTGTAGCTTGGGGAAAGGGAGAAGCACAAGAGCACCCTGAGTGGGCAGGAGCAGGGGAGCGCTGTCAGGTGGCACCTTGTCCCCTCCGAGCAGACTCCTTGTCCCCTCAGAGCAGACTCCTTGTCCCCTCAGAGCAGGCTCCTTGTCCCCTCAGAGCAGACTCCTTGTCCCCTCAGAGCAGGCTCCTTGTCCCCTCCGAGCAGACTCCTTGTCCCCTCAGAGCAGACTCCTTGTCCCCTCCGAGCAGACTCCTGCCACCAGTGCAGGCAGTGCTGAACTGAAGGGTTCAGCAATGCTGAAATACCTCAGGCTTTAACAGGAGAGGGAATTGTTGCTCTGGTGACACCAGGATGGGGCTGAAGGGCTGCTGAGGTTGGGTGCTTTTGCTGCAAACTCATTATTTTCCAAAATCCCTGGTCAGCCCAGGAAAACAAGATTGGCTAAAAAAGACCAGGCCCAAAATCTCACTGTTTCTTCCTTTATTCACTTTCTGGGTTCTCAAAAAGGAGCTGAAGTTCAGGCAGAGCTAAGTGAAGATGAACTGATGGAGTCAAAGCTGTGACCACCCCAGGCAGGCCTCTTTGGGCCCAGCCTTTTTTGAACTTGTCTTCTTAATTCACGCCACAGGTGCTTTAGGTTAAAGCAGAGGATGAAGTTCAGGTATCTCTGGTGGTCAAACCTGAACCTGGCATTTTTCCTGACACAGACAAAGCCAAACCTCTCCTCACATCTGAGGAGACTCGGGCAAGGCGATGATCGTCACCCGTTTGGGGACACAAGAGCAGGAGCACAGGAGCATCCCATAGGCCAGAGAATGGAGAGGGAGGGGTGATCAGAGAAGAGAGGTTTCTTCCAGGTCCCCCAGCAAAGGGAATGAGACCCTTTACCCCTGAGACCTTTGTGGGGTTCAGTGCAGCTCCTGTTTTCCACTTGGGTTGCCTCTTCTTGCTCATGCTGGTGTTTTGTACAGTCAGAAAACAGCACTGGCCTGGTGGGACTGGCTGGGTTGTGGATCCTGCTCACAGCCTTGACAGCCAGCAGCTCGAGGCAAGGTGGAAAGAGGGGGAAAGTGCTGGGAAAGTGATGCTGCTAAGGGCCTTTCAGGCACAACGTGGGCTGTGTGTGCAGCTCATCATCAGGTCAGGCTCCCGCTAAGGCTCAGATCTCACAGTCCGCAAAGCTTTTACACAGAGCAGCTTGTGGCCTGATTTTCCCTGCAGAGACCAGAACTCTTTTACTGACACTTAGCCACACATTTTCTGCTTCATACGTTGCCTCTCCCTCGGCTGCAGCAGGATTTGTGTGGGCGCAGACGCTGCTGCTGCTGCTGCGAGCTGAGGGATTGGAGGGAGAAAATCAGTAGCCCCGAGCAAAAAAAGATTGATATTAAAATAAACCAGTTGCTAAAACAACACCCTGTGTCAGCCGTGTGCCGGGATTAAATCCAGGGATAACCAAACCGGCTGGAATAGGTGGAGGGTGTTGATGTGTGGGAGTGATGTGCTCACATTCCTTGTGATACCTCCTGCCTGATACCTAGGAATAAATTCAGGTGCTGCTCCTCAAGTGCAGCAGAGATGGGCAACCTTAAAACCATAATGAATTGCTTTGTTTTTGCATGTTACTGCCACGCTGGTGCTGTCTGCTGTGAGCACCTGGTGCTGGCATTACAAACCTGTGCCCTGCAGGAGCTTGGGATATCCCACTTAGTTTGGCCTCGTAGCATCCACAGAGGGGTGGCTGCTCTTAGAAATGCAGAGATTTTAGCGTGACTTTCAGCGTCTCTCGTTTTGCCCCTCCTGGGTGTTCGAGGTCCTTTTCCCTGCCATCCATATGTGAGGTCCATGTGAGCATGGTTTTAAACCCTCCTTTCTGTATTTATGTACTGAGGGGTTCAGCCTAACTTGGTAAACCTCAGGTTGGGTTTTAAGAATCCAGACCTGCGTGTTGTACCAAAAAAACCCCGTTTTCATAGAGCCTGAGTACTCCCTGATCTGCTGACTCTGATGGGAGATAGAAGTGCTCAGCACCAGACTCCCTTTAGTAGCCCTTTCTCCAGATTAATGAGTGTTGGCTGTGTCCTTCAGCAGTAAAATACAAGTCCAAATTTAGTCCCTGCCAGGCATGAAGATGTTTTCTTGATTTTTGCTTTTTAATAATGCTTCCATCTTGGAGACATTCCTTTACATTTAAATATCTCAAGAAAACAAATACCTCTTTCTAAGGTTGGTTTTTTTTGTTTTCCTTACCTTGGTTATCTTGTCTCGATGTGAATGTATAAAATTGTGTATATTCACATCTGTATGTATGACACATGCTTGTTATTGCTGCTTGAATAAGTCTGCCTGGGTTTTTCTTTGGATCTGGTTTTTGAGCTACTTACTTTGCTTCTCCCAATCAAAGACTGCTCCTCCAGCCACATGTCTCTGCCTGCCGTGCTGTTTGCTTTCTTTTCTAACCAGAGCTCCAATGAAATGTGGGGTGTTTCTGTTTCATTCCAATCAGCTCTGAAAGGTTTTTGCACCTACCAGCTTTGTTTGCCTCCTTCCTCCCCCCCGAGTTCATCTTGCCCAGCCTCTGTCTGTTGGTCTAATATTTTGATTTCCCTGTTTCAACTTTGTAGCAGATGTTGTTCAGTCTCATGGTGCCGTCTTCATGGAAAACGCGTCCCTGTCCACCCCCATTTCAGCCCCTCAGTTCAGGGGCTTCCGGAGAGCCAGTGAGATCAGCATTGCCAGCCAGGTCTCAGGAATGGCAGACAGTTACACTGCTTCCAACATAGCCAACAGTAAGTGTTGCACCCCTCCGAGGCTCTGCTCTCAGAGCACGCTCCGGGCCGAGCAGCTTCTGTCCGTCCGTCTGTCCGGGGCGTGCTTCCCATTCGTAACCAAAAGCTTGGAATTGGTTCTGCCCCAGTCAGTGCCGTGTGTCACCACATCCCCTGCAAGAACAGGTGGTGTGTTTGATGGCCACGCAGGGACCACGGCTGCGTTACGCATGTTGGACCTTGCTGGTGACGAATTGTTAAAGAAAAGATAATAACTGTGACTCTGAGCACCGTCTGGCTGCTGTGTGTGGCGAGGGTTAATCCAGAGGCATGTTTCTGTGCTGCCATGGTAAGTCGTGCAGAACTGGTCGGGATCAGCACTTGAGACCAGATGGGTAATGCAGGATGTGGCTTGATGCGGATCCCTCCAATGTGGCCCACAAAAACAGGGATGAGTAAGCCCCTCTGTAACGCTGAAAAGCAAGGACAGGTTGGTTCAGAACAGAACATTTGTTACTTTGCATTAGAAATTCAGCTCTTCTGCAGCCCGCAGGGCAGCTCCCAGTCAGTTATGACCCATTTCCCAGAGCTGAATGAGGAGTAAAAGGGATTTTTTATTTATTAATTTTCCCAAGACCTGTATAACTTCCCAGCTAATACAGTGGAGAAGAACAGACTGTATTAATGGCTCAGCCCCTTCTTTGTTTCTGCTCAGGTATGAGATGAACGCTGTGGCCTCGTGGACCTCTGGTAACTCAGACCAAAAAAAGGCTGAAAACTCAAAAAAAACCCAAAATACCACCAAAAAAAACCAAAACAAAACCTAAAAAACCATGCATATGAGGAAATTTTCAGCCCAAACTCCATTCCCAGAAGGTCTCAAAAATTTTGAGATACATTCCTGGCACGGGTTGTGAATTACTCACTCCATCATTAATTGCTAAGGTTAATAATGCTCCCGGAGGCAGGTATGAGTTGTTGAAGGTCTGTGGGCGCTGCTCAGGGGCTGCTGTAACCTCCTGCCCTGTTTGAAGCAACACTCAGCAGCAGAACTAAAATATCTTCTCTGACAAACAAAGCTTTCCTGCTCAAAGTGTGTCCAGGAGCCGACACCGCGCTCCCCGCGTGCGTCCTTTTACTTGCGCTGACATCCTGCCAAGCACTGCTAAGTAGGAATCTGCTTGTGAAGCAGCTCCTGGGGGAGAAGATGTTTGTTTTGTGCTGCTTCCCCACCCACGGGGAGCTGCTGGGCTGGCACACAGTGGTGGTTCACGGGGAGGTGTTTTTGCCAGGGTGATGCCCCGAGGCCGGCGTGTCCCACAGAGCGATCTTGTCCCGAGCTGCTGCAGGGCTGGGTCACACAACACTCACCTCTGCTTTCCCCATGCTCTCCCTCATTGTGCAGCTTCTGCGTTGTGTAATTTATTCCTCCACACAGCCATCAAAGCCTGTTCCTGACATCAGGGAGGAAGAGTCTTCCCTCGACTCTTGAGTGTCCCCCGCGCTCCGGCTCTGCCTTTGCTGCTCTTGCTCTCAGCCTCATGGTGTGGTGGTAACGTGGAGCCGTGGCACTGAGGGCTGGATGTGATCCCTGCTTATCCCCAGGGAGAGCTGGAGGAAGGTTGGAGGGGCACTGCAAGACCACAGCTCCCTCCCAGGAGCCTCCCTAGGGGTGCAGCTCCCCTGGTGCCATGGGTTTGTGGAGGATGAAATCAGTGTGTGCCATAATAATAAGTGATTTCTGCTTTTTTTTTTTATATATTTTATTTTTCCTTTTAGAAACCAAACTCCTTAATCATTGTAGGGGGTTTAGCCTTCTCTCCCAACTTGCCCTCCCTCACAAATCCCCTACCCAAACCTCGTTCAGGAGGCGTAGGCAGCATAAACACGAAATCCCTGCCAAGGGAAGGAAGCTCAAAGGGCCACGGAGCCGGGCTGCAGGCTGTGCTCTTCGGATACCAGACCTGGACATCAAGACAGGTATTCTGGAGAGATCCACTCCTGTCGGCCTCCTCTCTCATTTGGTAGTCACAGAACTTCACAACAAATCTCTGCGCTTCACTGAGGCACTTGCAGTTTCTGATTCCATCTTAACAAGCATTTCTGCCACTTTGCCCTGAAGATCCATCATAACACCGCTAACAACTTGGCAGGAGCAGGAGTTCCTCTGGGCAGAGCTGAGGGGACAACGCTTCTGCCTCCACCACTGTCTTTTGAGCATGGAAGAGTCAGTCCTGTCTGCTTCCTGTAAAGAATCTGAAATTACCCAAGCTGGGGACTTGCATGAGAAATGAAAGTTGGGACATGACCAGGAGCTGTCAGTTTGGAAGGCAGGGAATCAGAAGTGGCTGCAAGGAGGTGCCTGTGAGCTCTGGAAAAGCCACACTGATCTGTCAAACCTTGCTCCTCCTTCCCATGGCTCTTCAGAAAAGCAGGGACTATCAGGGTGAGGGTGGGCTGGCACCAGGCACAGCCAGGGCTGGGCTCTGGGGATGTGCTGAATCCACATCCCTCTGCATTTGCTCTGGTGGCAGCTCTGTGCAGGTCTCTGGAAGGAGCAGGTAGATCCATCTTTTCAGTTCAGCATCTGTGCTCATCATCAGGCAGATTGCCCTTTGCAGAGGGGTGTGTTGGATTGTACCTTAAACCTGGCAGCTTTCCTGGAAGTCCTTAAAAAGGGAACATTGTCACGGAGACAAACCAAGCTTGAGGAAGCCCTTGTCAAAGCCCCAGCTTGCATCCTGCATGCAAACACAAACTGCTCTCTTGATCTCCATCTTTTCTTTCCTTGGCTGCTTTTCTGGGCTGGAGTGCCCAGGCATTGAGGACTCCTTGCTGCTGGAAAGCAGCCCATGGCTTTGGGTTCTGAGGTTTTGGACTGAGGCATGCTGATTTCCAGGGATTGGGGCAGGATGCGTGTGGGCAGAGCTCAGGGCAGTTGTGGTGTCCCGGGGTGAAGGGTGGCTGTCAGACACCTGCCTGCGAGCTGTTGGCTCCCCGAGGGAGAAACTTGTCTGTTTTGTTTGTATCCCTGCCCCCCCCACTAAATCCCAGTGTATTTTTCAGTCCCCCATGCAATGAAGTCCCAATACTCCCAGGTATTTGTCTTGTTCACCACAGAGGCTGTGCCCCTGGGAGGGCTGGGCTGCACATCTCCATTGCCCCGGAGGGCAATAAGAATTTGTTGGGGACTACCAGTCCCATCAGCATGTGCCATATTCCCTGCCTTGTGGTGCCTTGTAGCATCCTGTGGATTCCCAGTATTCAGTCCTCTTTAGTGTGGCCAATACCTGGATGCAATTCCCTGGAGAAAGCTAAAGGAGTTGGAAGCAGGGCAGAGCCCACCCGCCCATCCTTCCTCCCACAGCTCCAGGGAGATGTGTTGCTGCTGTCTTTATGTTTTGGCTCGTTGCACAGGAGCCTTGAGCCCCTTCCCTGGGGTCTGGACTAACAGCCTGCCCTCCAGTGCCTTCCTCTTTGCTTAAACAAGGGAGAGCTCACTGCTGGTGGCCGAGTGTTCCTCCCTTGGTGTGAGCAAACACCGAGCCCTGGGTCGCTTGTTCCCCCAGAGCAGCGGGACCAGCCAGGGAGCAGCCTGCTGGCATGCCTGGAGCAAGGAGCCAGAGCCCTGAAACGCCTTCTGTGAACCCCCTTTGTCTGAAAGAGTGTTTTTCTTCTGTAGTTGCTGCCAAGTGGTGGGGAACCAAACGGATCGACTACGCCCTGTACTGCCCCGACGCCCTCACGGCTTTCCCGACGGTGGCTCTGCCTCACCTCTTCCACGCCAGCTACTGGGAGTCCACGGACGTTGTCTCCTTCCTGCTCAGACAGGTACAGTCATCCCCTCTCCCTCATCTCCCTTGGGCTGAAAAATTCTCAGGGCTCTTTGTTTTTTCCAGTGCACCTTCCATAAGATTTGTTGAGGCCTAGAGATGAAAAAATACCCTTTGCTCCTGCAGATCCATTTTCTTCCCTTCTTTTTTTTTTTTCCTCACCTGTGGTGTTGGCGGAGCTGCACGCATACAGATTTCATGGATGTGCTGTCACACCTGTTTGGTTTGGGGCTGGGTTTATCATCAGAGCAGGTTTCAGATGGGCTCACTGGGATCCATGGAGAGAGCCCAGGGCAGTTTCCTATCACATCCATAGTGGTAAAGGTCAGTGTTACTTGTTTCTAGGAGTGATCTGTGAGCCAGGTCAGATCTCAAGTCTGAAACTGAAACTTCTCAAAGGACAATTAAAACCAGCACCAGATACAATAAAACCAAAGGGGAAGTTTTATATGAATTCAGCATGAATTGATAGGCAGAATGCAGTTCTCCATTTTGCCTTTCTAAGTTATTGTTGTCTCCTCTAGGAATTCATTGGCATTTAGTCCTCGTTCCTGCAGCACAAAGCAGTTCTAGGGCCAGGAGAATGGGGATTGCTGGTGTCTGGAGTCTGACACCTCAGATTTTATCAACCTATATTTGGCCTAAAATTCAAATTTACTGTCTAAAATGTGGTTTTCCCTAAAAGAAATACTTTCCGTTCAGTTCCTTGGGGGTGAGGGGGAGTTATTCGCCTTAAAAATATGAACTCCCCAGAGAATGACACTTAAAGCATGGAGCTGGAAAAAAACAAAACTCAGAGCAACTCTGTGGTTTGTGTTGCCCACTTCGGTGCCGGGTTTGCTTTGTGTTAGCTCAGCTGTTAAATCCTCCCTGTTCTCCTCCAGCCTCCTCTGCTGCAGCTCTCAGTTATTTATGATTCTGTTGGCAAACTTTCTTTCAGTGTTATCTTCCAAATAGTGTGAGAGCCATAAGCGGCAGCAGTGGCAGCGCCGGTGGCGGCCGAGCAGTGCTGATAATCCAGAGGGACCCTTCTCTTCCCAGGCTGTGTCCAGGCTCTGCCTGCACACTCCTGGCTGGATGGATGGTCCCACATCCAGCCCAGTCTAACAGGGCAGGAAAGAAGAGAGAACTCTCATTGTGCACGAGGGGGAACAGTCATGACAGTCTCATACACAAAATGTTCCACTTGGGAAATAGTCAATTATTCAGGTTTCAGCCCAAACCTGGGTCTGTAGCACTGTGTGGTGGTTCAAACTTTGTGCCTTGGGTACCTGGAGGTACCTCTCCATCCATTCTAAGCCTGCTGGTGGCTGCCTGGGTAGTCTGGCACCCCCTTGGCCAGTGCCTGTCTCTGTTCACTCCTCTTTGCCTTGAGACCAGGGGTTTATCTCATCTTTTGTCTTCTCACTGTCCTTCACCAGCACCACACAACTGCTTCCCCTAATAAGGACTTGTTCCTAATGGCCTTTGAAAGTCATCTCTGGACAAAATGTAAAAAGAAGCTGTTGAATAGTTTTAGTCTCCAAAGATTAAATCTTGTCAAAACAAGCCCAGATAGGATTCAAAATACATTCCTGATTTAAATAATTTTCAGTAAAATTTGTTCTTTTGTTTACATTGGATTTCCATGAGCTGCCGCCCCTGCAAGCTCATCCTCCCTGGGGTCCTTCTTCCATTTCCCTGGATGAAAACCAGCTTCAGCTCTGCAAAGAGAGCTGGCCCGTGTCAGCCAAGCTCAGCTGGAGAGCGGCTGACCTCACAGAACATGCTCAGGACCTTGTAAAAGAGCCCACATTTAGGAGGTTTCTTAATTTTTTGGTCACTAAGGACTACTGGCAGTTTTGGAGTTCTGTGTGCAGGGTCACCTCCCAGTCCTGCAGTACTGTGAGTCTTTGAGGTGTCTCCCAGCCTTTGGGTGTTATTCTTCCTTTTCCATTCTAGAGGTTAAGAGCAACCTAGGTGGGAGTTAACCCTCCTCTCTCCATGTTCCTGCCTCCCATCCCTGTCCATGCCCTGGTGACAGGCAGGAATTGCCTCACAGAACTGGCTGGTTGGCAGTGATGTCCCACCAGCACAAAGTCCTGGAGTTCTGTCAGCCAGGATGGACAGACAGCCTGGGCTCTGCCTTGCAGCCAAGCCAGACCCCTGTGTGCCTCCACAGGGGTCAGATCAGTGAGAGGAGCAAAAGCCACGGGGCAAGAGTTGGGAATTTCAGTAGGAATTAGAAATGAGCTGAAGGAACAGGATCTGTCGGCATGCAGCCAGTCAGAGCAGCTGCTGCTGGATCTGTTATGGAATGGGGAAGGCTCGTGTTCTCTTGCAGGCCGTGGGAAGGGACTAATGAATCCCTGGAGGAAGGGCAGGTATCTTAGTGCAGAGCTCATCCTGCTGTGTTTGAGTCAGTTTTGTACCTCCTGACAATCCAAAAAGCCTGCATCCCAGCCAGGATTAAGTCAGCGCTGGCCACAGGCTTTGCCGGTGCAGAAAAGGCCACTTGTCCTGTCCAGCCTGCAAGCTGACAAGCCAAACACCCAGCAGCAAACTCAGGGGCCTCTCTCCAGGCACTGCCTTCCTCACTGCAGGCTCAGGAGATGCAGAACAGCCAGGCAGGAGGAGAGGGCTGATGCCTTGGTGGGATCTGTCCTCCTGCAGGTGATGAGGCACGAGAACTCGAGTGTTTTGGAGCTGGATGGGAAGGAGGTGTCTGTCTTCACCCCCTCCAAGCCCCGTGAGAAGTGGCTCCGCAAGAGGACGAACGTGAAGCTCCGGGTAAGGGGAGTTGTGGGGCTGCACAAGCTGCTGTGGTTTGGGCTGCACAAGCTGTTCTGAGGCCGTGGCACAGACGGAGGGTTGTGTTGCATTGCTGGGCTGTTTCAATGGTTATATCCTACCTGGGTGCCTGTAAAAGAGCAATGCTGAAGATGTGTGTCAGCAAGGTCTCCTCTTAGCCTTGAGTCTGTTAAAGACAGGAAGCGTTGGCTGTGGGTCAGGGAACGAGTCAGAATGGAACATCTTTCAAAGTCCAATAATACCAGTTCTCAGCTCAGAAAATGCCCTTTGCTCCCAGTAAAGTCTCCAGTTTCTAGGAGGGCAATTCTGTGCTAGAACTGAAACAATATCAGCAGATTTCTCTGGCAGCTGTGTGTATTTCCTCTTAATTCCAAAGTGTGAGAGTTAATAGAGAGTATCAGGATTGCACGTACAACCTGCCATGGAAATTGGCTCTCCAGCACTCCAATCCACCCATCAGTTCAGGGCACAGAGCCTCACCTCTGCCACAGGTCAAATTCTTTCCCAGAGCTGAGGGCAGAGTGGAGGGAGGGGAATGGCACAGAGAAACCCATGCTCCAATTTGTCCAGTTATGTTTGGCATTTCCCTGTGAGGTTATCCATTGCTGCAAACTGTTTCTTTCTTTTTTTTTTCCTCCTCCCCTCTTGCCTTGTGCAGAACGTCACAGCCAACCACAGGATCAACGACACCATTGCTAACGAGGATGGGCCCCAGACCTTAACTGGGAGGTTCATGTATGGTCCATTAGACATGGTCACCCTCACAGGAGAGAAGGTACCGTGTGTGCTGGGGGTTGTCGCTATGTGGTGACAGTTGTGGGACAGAGGTAGCGCTGGTCACTGCTCCCTTGGTCCCTGCTGGGTTTGCTGCACTTGGGTCCTGGCCTGGTTCTCCTGCTCAGACTTGTGGGTGCCTCCCACCAGGAACGGCATTTGTCACGGAGGTCCCACCACCGAGGCCAGGTTTCATTCCAGCCCCTGATGTTTGGGTGCTGCCCAGCTCAGATCCGTGAAGTGCAGAGGGTGGGAGCAGGACCAAGCCTGCTGCCACCCAAAGGGGCTTGGGTGGGATGTCCCTGTGCCTGGCCTGTCCTGCCGGGGGTGACACAGCCTCGCTGTCCCCAGGTGGACATCCACATCATGACCCAGCCACCCTCAGGGGAGTGGGTGTACTTTGACACGGAGATCAGCAACAGCAGTGGCAGGATTTCCTACGTGATCCCCGAGGAGCGGCGCCTGGGCATCGGCGTCTACCCCGTCAAGATGGTGGTCAGGTGAGGGGCTTGGGGCTTTTGCAGGAGGAGCAAAGAGGAATTGGATGGCTGTAGAACATGGTCCCTCCTGTTGCTGGGTGGGTTCAGAGCCGGATTTGCCAGCAACAGAGGCAAAGCCATTTGTACTCTGCAGCTGCAAGGGGAAAATGCACATTTTATTCTGGCTCCTGCATCACCACCAGCACGGGAATTGAGCTCCTGCTGCAGGAGCAGGTCTTCTGCACCACGGGGCCTCATGGCCATCTGCAAAACTGCACGACTGAGCATATTTTAAAGATCATAAACTTGTCCTTGAGGGACAGGAATTTGTACTCGCGATGATTCACAGCCCAGGGGCTCCAGCTCAGCTCCAGCACTGCTGGTGTTGGGCTCTGGGAGGGGGAGGAGTGGAGCATCTTATTGGTGGTGAACCCAGCAATGTTTTTCTGGGAGTAACTTTTGAGTTTCTGCTGCCAAGGTGTGCTAATCCACCCTCACTTGAGCACAGAGACCCTCACACAGTGCCTGCTCCTGCTCTAACCAAGGGTGGCATCACTGTTGGAGCCTTTGGGTCAGACGTGGGAGCTGCTTCTGGCTCGTGGTGTTCTGCAGGTCCTGGTGATGCCTTCTGGATATTTTGATGCCTCTAAACACCTGCCTCCCTTCCCTCAGGGGTGACCACACGTTTGCTGACAGCTACATCACGGTGCTGCCCAAGGGGACGGAGTTCGTGGTGTTCAGCATCGACGGCTCCTTCGCAGCCAGCGTGTCCATCATGGGCAGCGACCCCAAAGTCCGCGCCGGGGCCGTGGACGTTGTAAGGTCAGGGCAGGGCCTGGGGCGGTTGATCTGACACCGGCCTTGCTCTGCAACCCATTGACTCGTGGCTTTCCTTCCAGGCACTGGCAAGACCTCGGCTACCTCATTATCTATGTCACGGGCCGCCCTGACATGCAGAAGCAGAGGGTGGTGGCGTGGCTAGCACAGCACAACTTCCCCCACGGGATCGTGTCCTTCTGCGATGGGCTGGTTCACGACCCGCTGCGGCACAAGGCCAACTTCCTGAAATCCCTCATCACCGACGTAAGCCTGCCTCTGCTGAAACAGGATCGTGGCACGGGTTTAGATTGCTCCTCGTCCAACCGCCACTGTCAGCACCGGTCTCTTGGCAGCAATGTGACCTGCAGTGGAAGATTAATCTGTTCATTTTTTATTTTCATCCCTTTATTGCTCTACAAAAGTGTCTATGCTGTTAAATTGTGTTGCCTCTGCTCTGCACTGCTCCATTTCATCACTGCTCCTCAAACCCCTCATGGAACAGAGGCAGTAGAGCCTCCCTTCCCCCACCACATGCACTTTTTTCACCGGCTTGGTGGCTTTTGGCTGCCTGTGGTGGAGACAGCAGGACTGAGAAGGGATGGAGCTGCTGCAGAAATGGCTTTGCTGGTAGAGATCTTCCAGGCCTTTCACCCTTGGGAGGTCCTGATATTGCTCAGCCCAGAGCCTCAGGGAAGCTCCAGACACAGAGCAAGGTTTTTTGTGTCTGGCAGGTAAAGGAGCTGCCAGTGTCCCAAGCCCTTGCCCTGCCTTCATTAGCAGGAAAAGCCTGTCCTTAACTTTCTTAGGCTCCTTTTTTGTCAGTGGAGGGAGCAGCTGGCCCTCAGTTGCTCTCTGGTCCTCCACAAGTTTGGGACCAGGGTCAGAAATTCTTTTTCCATCTCCCTGATCTCTGGTTCTGGGCTCAAAGCTGGCCAGTGTGTGGTGGCACCAATGTCCACACCTCCCCTGCCAGCCCCTGCTCCAGCCCACTACAGAAAGGGTTATCCAGGAGCTGCTCTCTGCTTGGAGTAGAGGCAAAGAGGTATCCCTGAAAAGCAGCAGGTTTTGCTGCCTATCCCTTCTCCCTCTGCCCAGCAGGTAACAGCAGCTTGGCTGGGAGGGGAACATTCCTGGCTAACGATTCCTGCACAGGCTTGCAGCTCCTCTCCCCCAGTGACTGCAGGGAAGTGTGCAGCATCCTTGCCCCCTGCAGACCTCAAGGGAAGGCCGTGGATCAGCAAGTGGAGATCTGCTCTTGTGTCGCTGTCGCTCCTCTTGTCACGGCCTGTAAACATCCCCAGCTCTGTTCATTAGCTCTTCCCTGGGTGGTTCATTATCCAGCTGGGAACTTGCATTAGTTCCAGTGACCTGAGATTCCCACAAATGCTATTGGAAAACCCAAAGCCCAGCCTGCTGAGCAGCGCGGGGTGCCGGTGTGTTCTGACCCTGTGCTGCTTTGTGTCCCCCAGCTGCACATGAGGATCCACGCAGCGTACGGATCCACCAAGGACATCTCCGTGTACAGCTCCATCAGCCTCCCGCCCACGCACATCTACATCGTTGGCCGACCCACCAAGAAGCTGCAGAGCCAGTGTCAGGTAGGAACCAACTTGGCTGAGCCCTGGAGGTGCTGCCAAGGGCTTCCCATGGGAGGGAGGTGGGAATTTGGTCATCACAAGTCCGGTGACTGAGCTAGTGTTGGCCAACAGGGCAGGAACCAACCAGGTAGCAGGGCCACGTAATGGGATCGGGCGGTTCCATGGCTGGTCACGCCAGAGAACCTGGCAGAGTGAACATCTCTGGCTGCCAGTGGCTCTCAGGGAAACGTGTCCCACCCCTCTAACGCCTGCCCTCGCCCCGCAGTTCATCACGGAGGGCTACGCAGCCCACCTGGCCCAGCTGGAGTACAACCACCGCGCGCGCCCCGCCAAGAACACCACGCGCATGGCGCTGCGCAAGGGCAGCTTCGGGCTGCCCAGCCAGGCCGAGTTCCTGCGCAAGAGGAACCACCTGCTGCGCACCATCTCCTCCCAGCCCGCGGCCGGCGGCGCCGGCCACCGGCCCGAGCGCACCCAGAGCCAGTCGGACAGCGACAAGGACAGGGACAGGGAGCGCAGCCAGAGGAGCATGAGCATCGCCACGGGCTGCTGGGGCCGGAGCGCCGCGTCCCGGCTGGAGTCTGGCCTCCTGGGGCAGAAGTAGCCGGGCCAGAGCCAGGATTGTCAGCTGCAGCCACCAGAGGAGAAAATAAAAGGAAAGAGGGACGAGGCCAGTGTTTCGGGCTGGAAGGGTAAATATGGTGCTACTCTAATAAACACGGTGTTCTGGGAAGAGAGGGGATGTTTCCCACACAGAACGTGCAGGCCTTGCAGCGGAAGCGTCAGGTTTGTGCAGCGTGAGCCCGAGGAACAGCTGGAAATCGGGGGGAAGTCTCCAGATCAGGACGGCGCTCTCTCCTGCCTCCTTCTCTCATCCAGGGTCAGTGACTGTAAATAGGTGCCTCCTCGCCTTGTTAGCCATCGCTCCCACACGGCGACCGAGTGCTGTCCTCAGAGCCACAGGAACAGGGCACGAGGCTGGGGGAGCTTGTTCTGGGCTGTCCCGGGAGTCAGATGGGGGCTCTGGGCTTGGGTAACGCGCCACTCCCCGGCCCCAGCGAGGGATTTGTCGTGGGCTGTGCCGGGCAGAGCGACCCAGAGCTTTTCCTGGACAGAGAGCTCCACGTGCAGCCACTTTCTCGAGGAGCTGGTGCAGTGCAAAGCTGAAGCTGCATCGAGGCCGTTGGCAGAGGCAGAATGTCGGCAGATTCGTGCCCAAGACAGCGGGGTCCTTATCGTTATTACTGTTATTTTTTAAACAGATCTTTTAGAAGCTGATGGAATTTAATGTGTTGACCTATTAAAAGAGGAATACAAGCTATTTTGTTTGAGCTGTTACAAACCTCAGACACTTAATTGCTGTTAAAGTCTCCAAATACTCTCGCTATGTATTATTTCCAACAAGTAACCACCATATATTTGGAAGCAGCTGGATTGCATTGCAGTTCTTCTCATTCAAATGCAGGGTCTGACTCTCTCACTGTCCACCTCTGAGACCTTTTTTCTTCCCAGGTTCTCTCCAAGTTCAGTAGCAGCTTTCATGGGAACTAGACTCGCTTCTTTTACCTATAGTTACTGAACTGTAAAACCTCATTGTTTTTTGCACTGATGATTTTTAGAATGGAAACCTGTTACCATCTCATGTAGCTACACCAGTGTTTGTAGTGCATGACAACGAAATATTGCTAAGCCAGGGTGTGTGTGGATATCTATACATATATGCACACACACACACACATATATATATGTATATATTTAAAAAAAAAAACCAACAAGCAATCTGTGCAGAAGTTTTTCCAGCAGTAAGGAGACTGTAAGGAAGTGTGCCAACAATGTCAGGCAACCTTAAGAAAAGGCCATATCTTAATTTTTCTGGTGTGTTTCTCAGTGGATGTGCCTGAGGCACTGGGTTTGTGCTGCTGGAGCGAGCCGGTGGGCGCGTGGCAGAGGGCTGGCACCCCGGTGACACCCAGACAAGGACAGAGAACAGTGCCTGGAGCCAGGGCTTGCCAGAAAGCCCTTCAGTCCTGTCCCTCCCGGGGCCAGCGAAGGTTCCCTCCATGCACACACCTCCCGGGGCAGGGGGGCATCCACGCAGGGGGTTCCACGGTGCCCATTCCGACTCCAGCTGGCCTCTTCACGTGGAGATTTTCTAGTCCTACCGAGCTCCCTGACTGTGTGTAACCCCGCTTTCCCCACCACACTCTCCTGTCTTTGTATCACTTTCTACTTACGAGGATCTTATTTATAACAGAATTTTTTAGACTGGCTGCTTCATTTTCTTACCAGTTTCAATAAGAACGGTGCAGGACGGCCGCACTGAGATACACAGCACTGTGAACGCTGCTCTGCTCACTGCCTCTGGGCCACGGTAGACAAATCCAACTCATCCAGCTCATGTGTTCGTGGTGTGGAGGGTCCAGGCCGAGGCAGAGCAGGGACAGTGCGGAGCTGCTGCCGGCATCAGAGCCCCTGGAGCGCTCAGACCCAACTGCAAAACGTTTAACCGCTTCTCTTTGGTAATTGTCCGAGTACAGAATGTACCCGATGACTTTTCGTTACCAGAAACTGACTTCCCTTTCTGCTGACTCAGCTTGGCTCTCTCTGAATGTACATCCAGAGCGTTTACTGGGTTTGAAAACAATGTGAATTTGTCCCAGCTTTTTGCTAGCCAAATGTTCTATCAAACAGATGCCATCTGAGTAGGAAGCCAAGCCACAATCCATCCTCTGAAGTCACCAAACCACATCACTAAATAATTTTTGCAAATTTGGATATGGCCTTTGCAAAATTCACCTTTCCTCCAAGTCCAGAACCGAGGCACGACCTGTACATTTTCCAGGTGATGAGATGTTCACATTTTCTTAGGTGTAGATAGTGTAAAACAGAAGCGAATGTAAATGTTCAACATAAAAAGTGGATATATAAAATTGAAAGTTATTTATTTATGTAGAGGGAAAAAAAATGTCTGGAGGTACTTGGAACCTTCAGGGTTTATTAATATTTTAAAAATGTAGCTTTTTGTTTCAGGCATTATGTACAAAGCAATTATTTTATGGACCAAGTTTAATGTAACTGTCAATGAATGCAGAAGTGCAATATGATACCCTCTCCATCACTTCATGTTTTAAACAGCTCCTAACAGTTAGCCTGACAATCACAGCACCTCTGTCCTCATCCTTTGTTGAGCTTCTTGAACCTTGCCCGGGTCCTTCCCCTGGCCCCCCATCCGTTGCCATCATAGGGATCCAACACGGAGAAGCAATTCTAGAGCAGGACCTTTATTGCTGCAATAATACCCTGGGAGGTGGGTGCAGTTACCAGGAAATAATGCCAGTAAGTTTTTCTTCACCAACTCAGTCCATCCCCGTCTCCATCGCTCAGTCCTCAGCCGCCCCCATCTGGCACTCATCCCTCTGAAGCAGAGATCAACACTCACAGAACAATAGCAATAGTTTAACTCTGTGTTTATAACCTGTTTGTCCCGAGCTGTTTTGGAGAGCAATGCATGTGACGCGATGCCTTTCCACGTGTATGGAAGAGGATCCGTTTGGACGTGGTGAGGCAAAGATGAATGTATATTCCATCCTTACTAAAGGGGCACTGTCAGGGTAAAGACCTAATTTATCCTTGTTACGAGTAACTTGTTTGCTTTGAAAGGAGAGAATGGGAAGTTTCTTGTCCTCCTCCCTCGGCCGTACTCTGGGCAGCCCTCGGTGACAGCCCACGTCCTGTTCTGCACATCAGCACAACACAGCCTCGGGCTTTGGGGTTGCTTTTCCGTTTCCATGGGAATCAAACTCTGCTGCGGAGCTCAGATTTTTTATGAAAAGCAGCTTTTTATATTACTGCACCCTTAGGCCGGACTTTCTACCTGACGCTGTCCCTTCAAAGTATTTTAAAAAACCAGTGAGAGGAGCCCGTGCATTCCCTCCCGAGTCGTTTTCCTGGGTTTGCTCAGATCACTCGGTCAGATGAGGCGAAATCCTAATACCAAAAACCGTTTACAGTGTCGGGGGCGCGAGCCCAGAGCAGAAATCAGCCAAAGGGTCACCACCACCCTCCCAGCAGCCGCCGTGCTTGCTGTAGCAGCCCCTTCTTCAGGTATCGCCACTGTTTGCTGCATTTCCTATTAGTTCTAGAAGCCTTACGGTCCCCTCCCTCTGCCTGTTGATACCTTCGACTGTCAGTTTTATATTCCAACGATGTTAGTTATATTTTATTTATAAAAAATTGCTCTAGGGGTACCAGCTGTGCGTGGGGAACCAGCGGGGGGATGCCCGAGGGCGCCGGGCACGCCCCGCGTGTGCCGTGCCGATGACCCGCGTGTGTGTGGCAAACCTTCTGTACAACTTCCTTCTCCTCCTTGCTGTTAGTGCATCGTTCCAATGCCTGGTGTGCTTTGTGTACAGTACCATTGTGAGTTACACAGATTAAAGAAATGGGAAGGCTCTTCTCCGTCTGCTTTTTTTTGGGGTGGGGGAATACTCTAGAAACAGACAAGTCATCAAATGTGAGCACATGCCAGTTTAATGGGGTTACAGCAATGAACAGAATGGGGAAACCCTCTGTGGAGATCAGTCCTGCAGGACCCATTTGTCCTTTAACCCATTTCTCCTTTTCTTTTTTACAGTTTATAGATTTATGGACTTTCCAGCAAGGGAAAAGGCTGCTGTGTTTGCTTCACGGCAGCCCTGGGCCCTGAGAAGCCCAGAGCCCCAGCACTGCCCAGAGCCTGTGCTGTGGGGAAGGGACACGAGTTGCATGCAGGAGCAGAGAGCAAGGCAAAGCCACCTCTCCACAATGCACACCTGCACAGAAGCCAGTGCAGCGTGCCAGGTCAGTGCTCTCCTACCCGAGGAGGTGAAGCTGCAGGAAGGCTGGGAGAAGCCCCGGGGCACAGTGGAGGGTGGCACTCAGAGGTGCAGAGGAGCTGCAGCCTGAGCAAAACTACAGCCACTCCTCTCTGAGCAGGGCCAGTGAGTGCAAGGGGCCTGTGAGCCAGATCCAGCAGGGAAAGGGCCATGGGCAGCCCCTGAAGGGAAGAAGTGGCAGCCAGCTGCGTGTTTGTGGCCTTGGTGCACACCCTGTCCTGGCCACAGCATTGGCTCCTGCCCCCCAAAGCCCAGAGCACCTGGAGGTGCTCAGCACCCTCGAGCCTGTCCCCTGGGTGCTGCTGAGCTCCTCCAGTATCCAGAGGAGCATCGGGGCAAATGGCTCAGGTACGTTACAGCCACGCTGGCCTGAGCTGTGACAGGGAGGGGAGAAGCTGTTTACTGGGAGATGAGCCACTAAAGTCGCTCTCCTTCCCAGTCAGTAACTTACAGAGCAGCTGGAAAGGGCCCCTGGGGAACATCTTGACACGGTGCTGTCTGCGTGGTCCAGAGGCAGAGGCTCCCCCGGGCTGGCAGGGGCAGCAGGACGGGCTCCTGGGCTGGCTGGTGCCTGCCCTCACGGCAGCATCCCCGTCCTCACCTGGAAGGCCAGCCCATCCCCACGCGTGGCTTGCTGCAAGGGACACACAGCACTCACAGCACTCCCTGCCCAGGGCTGCAGGACCACCAGCACCACCCCGGGGGCGCTGGCAGTGCTGCCAGGGCTCAGCTTGTCCCCAGGGTGGAAGCACAACTCCTCTGGGTGCAGCAGCTCCCTGGCTGTGCGCGGCCACCCCGTGCAGCTCATGCTGCTGGCCAGTTCCCACTACCTTGTTAATCTCCTTGTGTCTCTCCTTGCTGACGATTTCTTCCAGGACTTCCCCGTCCCCCTTGATGAGCCTGCAAGACAAGCGCAGGCCCAGGAGCCATGAGGGTTCTGGCAAGTTCCTGCAGCTGCCCCCCACCCTGAGGGCACCTGCCGTGCCCCAGCTCCCCCAGACCCAGGAGCAGGTGCTGGGCTGCTGCACCTCCAGGCAAGGCCAGTGCTGACCCACCCCTGACATTGTATTTTGTGACTTTGTTTTTGTATCAGGCTTAAACAGCACAGCAGGCTTTGCCACTGCTCCCATGGGGTTAATGTCACCACACTGCAGCAAGGACAGGAATGCTCCCCTGAGAACTGAGGGCCAGCTGGCTCTGCCTCAGGCTGTGGGCACTGCCTGCTCTGTGCAGTCAGTCACACTGGCACAGCAAAACACTCCTAATAAAAGCATCCCCTGACACCCTACAATCCACAGTGCCTCAACCCATGCAAAACCTCTTCTTTTTTTTCATAGCATTCAGGTGTGGTCCTGGCTGCCCCAGGAAACTGCAAAGCCATTCAGGAACAGGAGCCAGTTTGGGCCTGAAATGCAGCCAGGCTGGGGAATATCTTGCTGAGCAAATTCCAAGCAGTGCTGGAGGCAGCTCACACCTCCAGACATGAACAGAAATTTAATTGTCTTCATTACGTGCCTTACAGGGAACCGACCTTTGTTCCACACCTCCCTGAGCCCTGCAGGCTGCCTTCTATTTTAAGACTGGACTTGTCATACCCAATTCTCTTCAGCATGACGTTTTCTGCTTGCTGAGAAGATGCAGTTTATTAAAAACTGGGTCATTTCTATTTGGCAGCTAAATGAACTTGGGTTTGATCGCTGTCTGTAACCCCACAGGGCACATGCTCCTCATTCCCACCTGGGTGTTAACCAGGGCCCAGGGCTTTGGAGCTGAAAGGTAACTGGATGCAGCAGTGGGATCCTGGGGCACAGCCCAGTGTCCCTTGTGTGGAGCCCCAGCACAGTTCAGTGATTTGGTGTCATTGTGTCACTTTCTGGGTAAGTCACACCTGGCCTGGTGAGGGGGGACCTGTGAGGAGTTGGCTCAGGCCTTTGCTGCTGAAGGAAGCCTGGGTCCAGGTGTGGTGCTGCAGTGCCATGGACAGGCATCCCGCAGGCCCGCAGCCCGCTCAGCATGGATGGGAATGGAGAACCCATCTCCCTTTTCCCCAGGGTCATACCTGGTTCTCCCTGTTTCGGGATCCACCACTCTCCTTATGACGCTCTGCCTCGCGTCCCACTCCTCCTTTGTCATTGGCTTCATGGCCTGGATCCGGGATTTCTGTTCATCTGTCAGGACTGGAGCGCAGTCTCAGTCAGAGCTGTGCTCCAGGAGAGGGGCGCAGCGCCAGGGCTTCAGCCCGCAGACAACAATCCACACCCGAATCCCAGCGGTGCTGGCGGTGCTCGGGGTGTGGGGACAAACCTCACAGAGAAAGGGACGTTTCACACCCCAAAGCCAGTACAGCTTTGCCAGGATGTTACTGCTCACTGTGTCCTTCCATTTGGCCTCTTTGTTCCCCTCTCACATCTATAAACCACATCCTAACACTTAAACACTTAACAAACCAACCTCTGAGTGTGGCTCAAAGGTGGGCACCGCACACAGGAGGGAGGGGAGCCTGGGGCTCCTCCCTGTACCCAGCCCCGCTTCCCTCAGACACCCCTCATGGGAAGGGACCAGCACAGGCTCCAGCAGGAGGGAAAGAGCTTCGTTACCTGGCCCAGAGTCCACCACTGCTTCCTTCTGCCACTGCTCCAGTGAGGGGCCGGGCACCTCTTCTCCCTTGGCTTTCTCCTCTTTAGCCCTCTCCTTTGCCTTCTTTTTTGATTTCTTCTTTATTTTTTTCTTCTTCTTCTTCCTCTTCTTTTTGTCTTTCTGTTTCGCTCGCTTTTTTTTGCTGTCTTGACTCTTCTTCACTTTGGAGTCACTGTCACTGGAGTCATCAGAAGAGGAGCTGGAGGAAGAGGAAGATGAGGAAGAGCTGGTGGATGAAGATGTACCAGAGGAAGAGGTACTGGCCTTCCTCTTCTTTTTGTCCTTTCCTTCCTTTTTCTTTTCTGCAATACACAAGAAGAGGGTGAGTGGAGCAGCCCTGGCCCTGCAGCAGCAGCGATGTTGGTTTATCTCCCTCCCAGCCTGGTTTCTTTCCTGCCTGCAATTCCCCTCTGTGCCCACGTTCAACCCAGGATGCTCTGTGGTCCCAGGCAGGTCAGCTCATGGAGGGGCTGAGGGCTCTGCACTTGTCAGAACCAGACCAAAGTGGGCACAAAGTGCAGGACAAGGTGACACACACCAGCTAGAAGCAGGGACCCTCTTCTCCCCCTGGGCCCTCTCTGCGCGCCTGCCCCAGGGAAATGTGGGCTAACACAGGCTCAGGGCCCTTCCCCACCTTCCCTGGCTGCTGCCGAGCTCGAGGCGTGTCCGTGAGAGCCAGAGATCCTCTTCCTCAGTGGAGAGCTGCTGCCCTGCTGCGAGTCCTTGCTGCTCTTCCTCCTTTTCTTCTCCTTCCTCTCCTGCCTGCTCCGAGAACCGCTCCTGCTCCTGCTCCGTGACCGCTTCCGAGAGCGGCTGTGGGCCATGGCAGCTCCTGGGGGGAAGGGGTCACATCAGGGGACCAACCCTGCTCAGCAGCCCCAAAATCCTTCCCTCCAGTCTGAGCCACCAGCCCTGGCAAACCCGCTCCTGTTGAAGTCCCTCCCTGCTCCCGCCCGCTCTGCCCACCTCCCATCACAGCCGTGGCCCTGGGGAATTCCACCAGCCCCCAACAGGGAGCCCTGGGCAGGGAGCTGGCACAGGGACAGCCCTCAGCTGTCCCCGGGCAGGTTTGCCACCAGGAAAACCTTCCAGCAGGTTTTCCCTGCGCTCCTGCTGTTTGTCCCTGGAGGATGGGACAAACATCCCCTGGTGGTCACTCCCTGGGAGCCAGCAGGAGAAGGGGCAGGCAGGGGGTGATGGACACTGCAGCCACGGTCAGAACAGAACAGAACGTCCTCCCCGAGTCGCTTCAAATGCTGCGAGCAGGCACAAGCCAAGGGGAAGAATGAATTTTTAATATTCCAATTTACTCTTAGAAATCAGATGATGCATTGAGCTGTTACCCCTGTCCATCAGCCCCAGGGATGCCGGCGGCCCCAGGCCAGTGTGAGCCGTGCTCTCGTTAATTTAAAAAACAAAAAAAACAAACTGGCACCGGGGGCAGAGCGGGAGCTGGGAAACGCTTTCTCACAGCCGCCTTCCAACCACCACATTTAATGAATTGTTTGTTTACCACCTCAGCATTCCCAGGCAGCAATTTGGATTTGCTCCCAAGCAAATCAGACCTCCGATTGATTTCCATAGGGAAATTTCAATCAGAAAAAACCCCAGAACCAGTCACAACCATTACAGGCAGGCAGGGAAGGATGAGAGGATGAGTCCTCCATGCACACACACCCAGCAGCTGCCCCTAGCACCAGGGCCTCGCTGGGGCCAGCGTTAGGGGCTTGGATCTTTCGTCGCATCCCAGCGACGAATCCCAAATCCGCCCCAGCAGCATCCCAGGCTGGCTGTGCCCCCAGCCGGGCTCTCACCTCCACCCTGGCACCGGCGGGGCCCACAGCGACTGCTCCTGCCCAGCCAGCTCTGCCAGGCCCGGCCGGGCTGCAGGGGCCGTCCCCACCCTCACCCCGGCACGGGGAGCCTGCGGCACGCAAGGTGCGCTGGCCCTTTAAGAGCTCGGCACGAGGTGCGCTGCCCCTTTAAGAGCTCGGCACGAGGTGCGCTGCCCCTTTAAGAGCTCGGCACGAGGTGCGCTGGCCCTTTAAGAGCTCGGCACGAGGTGCGCTGGCCCTTTAAGAGCTCGGCACGAGGTGCGCTGCCCCTTTAAGAGCTCGGCACGAGGTGCGCTGCCCCTTTAAGAGCTCACCACGAGGTGCGCTGGCCCTTTAAGAGCTCGGCACGAGGTGCGCTGCCCCTTTAAGAGCTCACCACGAGGTGCGCTGGCCCTTTAAGAGCTCGGCACGAGGTGCGCTGGCCCTTTAAGAGCTCGGCACGAGGTGCGCTGGCCCTTTAAGAATCCGTGCGAGGTGCGCTGGCCCTTTAAGAGCTCGGCACGAAGTGCCTGGTCCTTTAAGAGCTCGGCACGAGGTGCGCTGGCCCTTTAAGAGCTCGGCACGAGGTGCGCTGGCCCTTTAAGAGCTCCGCGGGCGCGTTCCTCGCGCGGCTCCAGGCGCGGCCCCTTTAAGTGCGCAGCTCTTTATGCGCCCCCCCGGCCCCGGGGCCGCCGCAGCGCTCGGGCCTGTGCCCCCCGGCCCGCCGTTCTCCGGTGTCCTCAGGCGGCCCGGCCCGGCCCCGCCGCAGGTAAGAGGAGCGGGAGGGAGCGCGGACTCACCGGGCCGGGTCCCGCCGCCCCGAGCGGGGCTCCCGCCGCCGGGGCCGCGCTGGCCGCCTCCCGCCTCTGTCCGCCGCGCGCGGGGCCGGGCGGCAGCCGGGCCGCGATCTTTGGTTCCGGGAGCCGCCTGGCCCGGGCCGCCGCTCAATTTTTGGGGTGGATTTGAGCAGATTGGGAGCGCTCGCGTCCGCCAGTGAACGAGGCAAAGGCTTCGAGGCTGCGTTTCTTCATAGCGACTCCTCGCTCAGATACAACAGCCGGTTTCCTTGCCCCGGTGTAATTTTAATGAGCTTTGCTAATGAGCAGCTCATCAGCGCCCTGTGCTAATGGCAGCCCCGGCCAAAATCCAGCGGGGCCGCTGGGAGAGCCTCAATAAAAACCTTTTGTGGGAGCTGCACCCGCTCGCGTTCAGCCTTGCACAAGTACCGATGTGACTGCCCTTGTGCTCTAGTTACTGCACTGAAGGCATCAGTGGAAAAGCCCCTCAGAAACCCAGCAGCATCCGTCGAATACGTTAATTTTCCACGGAGAAATCAGACGACGTTTGGCTTCTTTCGTTTGTTTAGTAGGTGGAAGAGTCACATGCGTTCAGCCAGCTGGAAGGAAGGAGGGGAAAGCACTGGACCCTTCTAATCCATCAGTTCCTGGGGGATCCTGGGGCCAAATTAAGAAGCCCCAGGCCTTGTCTGCTGCTGCATCCAGGTTGGCAGAGTTATTTTATATTTTCACTTGCTCATGTAACTTAAGCAAAGGGAGTTAAATGTGCATCTTGTCCTCCTCTGGGAAGTTCTGCTGTGCTGCAGGTGGCTTGCAGAGCTCTGGCTCTGCTTAAAAAGGTTCACAAAAACTTTGAAGGGGAAGTTTCTGCTTCCAAGAAGCCTTGGGAGATCTCTCAGCCACCCTGGGGGATCAGTGTTGCTCCTGGTGGATTTTTCTGAGCCTGGGTTAGACAAACATCCAGTGATGGTAGTTCACTGCCATTCCCAGCAGCTCACTATGAATCACCTGGATCTCATTCCTGAGCAGATCCTTCCTGGCCCCTCAGCAACACAAAGCTCTTCCCCTCCCCTGGCAGAGGACAGGAGGCCCTAAGAACAGCACAGAAATGGTTTATTGCACCGTTCTTCCCCGTTTCCAGCGGCACCTGGGGTGCTGCTGTGGGCAGAGAGGCCAAGGAGCTTGGGGTGTTTCATTGTGCACTTGGAAGTATTGACAGGGCTCCTGCAGAGGATCAGAGTTGGGATTTATTGGGATTTCTGTGCCTTACAGAGTCCTCCAGCCCCAGCCTGAGCCCTCAGGAGCTGAGTTCCAGCTCTTCCAGCTGGAATCCTGGCAGGGCTGGCTTTGCATCCCTTCCCAAGGCGAGAGCTGTTCCCTGCAGGACTCTGCACCCAGCAGAGAGGAGCTCAGGGCAGCTGGGTGTGGGGAAATCCCCCAGTCCCTGCTACCCCAAGGCACAGACATCCACGGGCGGGGGCTCTGTGAAGCCGTCCCCGAAGCCCTCGGCCTCCACCAGCTCGGGTTTCCTGTGGCACATGGGGCACAGCTGGTTCCGGATGGCCGAGGATCTCATCCACACGATGAGGTTCCAGCGCTCCCCGGAGGCGATGGGCAGGGCCCCGTGGATCTGCCCCCCTCGGTGCAGCAGCCCCCGGCCCCCCACGTGCTCCACCTCGATGTACCTGGGCGCGGGGGTGGGATCCTGGAACAGAGGCAGGGGATTCGATGTCACACCACTGAGTCCCCCAAATGGTTGAAATTTGTCACCTCTTACCCCACAGAACTCGGGCAGCAACATGAAGAGGGCAAACCCTCAATCCCAGTGCCAAGTTCAGAGGGAATTTAGAGAGATTCAAGCATAAAACACCCGCATTTAAAAAAAAAAACATGTTTCACAGCTGCATGGGAGCTTCTACCCCTCTCTTGCCCTAAAAACAGGTGCTAGAGATTTAGGTTGAAGTCACATCTGAAATAAATCTCTCCCTCAGCACCTCCCTGCTCACAGTTTCAATGTAGAAAGAGGGGATGGTTTGTTTCGTTCCAGTTTCTACTGTGAAGCTGCATCTGTCCTCTCTTTAAAATAGCGAATATAGGTATTGGATATGGGAATATTGCAGCAGAAGAGGCTCCTGTATAACCAAGCCATGCAGAAAATGGGGAAGGGACAGAGCAGGTTTGACTGTCAGAAGTGAAGAAGTGTTTTGTAGAACACAGTGGATGGATGCCTTGAAGCTGAGGGGTGAGGAGGGAGAGGTGAGTGGGATGTGCTCAAGTACCTGGTTGAAATCCCCGAAGTACAAGTTTCCTTCTGTGAATTCTTTTCCCAGGGAAACGTTCAAGGTGACTTCAGCGTTGTCGTAGTGAGAGCTCAGGTCCAGGTCCTCGTGCAGGGAGTACTTGACCACGAAAGCTTTGTGGCTGTCCAGGCAGGCTCCTCCCAGCTCCGGGTACAGCAGGGCCGTGATGGGCAGGAGCCGCTCCCGCAGCGGCGTCAGGAAAGGCTCGTCCATGCCCAGCTCGTTCAGCAAAACCTGTGCCGAGGACAGCGGGGGGGAGCAGCTCAGCAGCCTGGTCTGCTGCTGCTCCTCAGAGCTCTGTCCTCCTCCAGCCCTGCTGCTGGCTCAGATCACTTTGGAGCAAAGGCTCCAGCTCCAGGGAAAAGGAAGGAAGATCAAGGTGGAGAGGGGTGGGGGAAAACACAGGGTAATAAAATTAAAAGGCGAGTGTTGTTTAAAAACTGTCTCTGATTTAAATTTGGAGGAAAGGGTGCTCTTTTCTCTGAGATATCAACTCCCTCCCCTTCCCCTGCATTCCCACTTTCTTTCGTGTCTCTGTGAACTCAAAATGTGAAATGAGAGCCCCCCTGGACCGGAGCGAGGTGAGCACAGTGAGCGCTGCCCCTAAAGAAGCATGAGGAACGAGTCCTACCCCGTAGTTGTTCATGGTGTTGGGCCTGCCTTTAGGCATATCCGACTGCTCAAAGTTCTCCAGCTCGTCCACCAAGGCCTGGCAGAACTGCTCTGTGAACACTGGGAGTCGATAGATCCTCTTATCTGTCAGGACAGCGGGGACAGAGTTTGCTGGGGAGATTCCCAGTGTTCCTGGCTGCCTGTCCAGCTGCACTGTGCTGGTGGCAGTGAGAGCACACACCCACAGGCTCCACTTTGTGCAGGGACCATTTCCTGGATCAGGTCCAAGGTGTATTTGTCGTTTCTCATGCTGGTCCCCCATTTCCAGAGCAGAAGGCTGTGTCTGGAACTGGTGCCCTGGATAAATCCGGGAGCTCTGCACACAGACATTCCTGTCCTTTGCCTTGAGGAAAGGAGGCAGCTCTGCCTCTTCCCCTCTGCATCTTGGCAGCTTTTCTGGAGGCAGGGAGCTTCATAGCTGCCTGCAGAGAAGCTGAAAACCCAGCTCTCTTTCAAAGACTGAAACTAGACTGAAGCTGTTTCAGCCCAGACTAACCCACAGGAACTGTCTGCAATGGGAAAGCACCTGGGGAGGGAAAACCAAGCTCCCTGGGCTCCCAGTGCTCCCTCAGCAGGCTCCCTGGTGAGGTGTGGTACAACCAAAACCCCAGCCCTGCTGCAGCTGGAGCCTCTGGTGAGACATCAGCAGGCTGGGATGGGAAAGCAGAAAACAGCCTCTGATCCAGAGCAGAGCTGCTGCCTCTCCAGAGACCCTCCTGAGGCAGGAGTGACATCCTGTGTGCCTCAGCTTGTGTCACAGCAGAGCTGTTCCACACAGGGCTTGGGAACAGCTGTCACCAGGGAGATCTGTGTGACTGAGGTGTTGTTTTCTTTACCTGAGAAGCACTCGAGGTAGCTCAGGAGGCCTTGGAGATCAGCACCTGGAGATGTGCAGAACCTCTCGATTTCCAGGAACTCTGGGGCCAGGAAGGAATCCTGGTGTCAAGGGAAGGATGGGAAAACCACACAGAAACACAATCAGCCTGCACAGCCCGAGAGGGAAATGGACTCCCAGGGAAATACCCACTCCCTAGGGAGCAAGGCTGAGTCACACTCGGGTAGTTCCACGGCAGGAAATGCAGAATGGCACTGGTGCTTTACCTGGTGGGGCAGGGAAGTTGCTGCTTGCTTTAGTTCATGGTTTTTTTAGGAGTAACTGGCCAGATTTAGCACAGACATGTCAGGAAAGAGCCTTTCCTGGCTGGAACACCAGGAATCTTGCCCGGAGAGCACACTGTGCTGTCGTGTTTTTAAAGTTTCAAATCCAGTTTTCATACGCTACACCTGTGTTTTAATTCAGTGCAGCTTTAGCACTGTGCAGTCCCGAGGAGAGGGGGAAATAAACTGCAAAAATAAAAACCTCAGGTGATTTTTTTTTTCTGGGTTCAAAAGAGATTCCAAACCTTCTGTGTACCTGCAGAGTGTACACCTCTGGGTGTTTTGGTTTGTAGCACTTGGAGATGATGGCTCTGCGTTCCACTGACTGATGGGTTAACTGTTTTCTTCTCTGCACTTCTGCCTCAATCTGCAGGTAAACAACAGAGCACACTGTCAGAAATCAGCAGGGCTGAGTAAAACAGCTCCAGGGGTCTGCCCATTGTTTTAAAGCAGTTATTTTTGTTTGGGGGCACCTCTGGGAGACAGAGTGTTTGCTTTGTTTTTCTGTGGTCAAGCCAAGTCCAGCAAATATCTGGAGAGCCAAATTCCTGAGAGGAGCTGATGTTCCCTTTACATGTGGCTTAAAAAGTGAGGACTTTTCTGTGGAAGTGTCAAGAGGAGCTGGGAGGTCTCAGCCCTTTCAGGCATTCTGACACCTCCCAAATCTGGTTTTTGTTCTGACAATAGAGGCATTGTCCAAAATGAAGACATTTGCTGGGAGCGAGACAGTCCTGTCATGAAGGGATTACTGCTAAGTGTGATGGAGACAGGCTAAGCTGCCCTTTCAGAGCAAACAGCTGATCCAGGCAGCTCCTCCCGATTATTTCCCCCTCAGGAGATTCATTTGCAGCAGGAGGGGTGAGTGAGCAGCCATCCCCTGGGACCAAGCAGTGTTCATTCCCTTTCCCTCAGTGTCAGGCCCTGACGGCCTTGGGAACCAAGCAGACAAATCAAACACATTTCTCCGCTTGCTTCCTCTTCCCCTCCCTCCCAGCCCCAAGGTCCCTGGGCACCAGGTCACAGAGCAGGGATCTGTAACCCAGCACTGCCTAAAAAAACCAATATCAAGTTCTAAGTGGGAAATTTGGTCTGGAATTGCTGCTGGACAGGGAGAGCTGTGCCCTCCCCCAGCCAGGGACAGCCACTGTCATCTGCTTCCTGCCAGCACTGAGTCACTCCTTATTATTATAATTATTAAAATTACATTTGTTTATGTTATTTTTAAGTCTCCTTTATGATGCTTATATTGACACAGCAAACCTTGTATGCAGATCTGAGCAGATCTGCAGAGAGCCCAGGTGATTAAAAAATGCTCAGGACCGAGGTGATTATAAATTACAGCCAAAGTTAGGATCTTGTTTTATAAATTCTGTATTACATTGCTCGTTGTGCTCCATTGATTCTGCCCGGGGAAATCCTGTGCTGTTCTACTCATAAATTCTCTGCTGTATGAATCATAATATGCAGTTAATAAAGCTTTAATTAACAGCATGATTTACGGCCACCATCATTCCGCCAAGAATTCCTAAAAGAACCTGTCTGTCCCCTTAGTGTCAGGTGACACTGGAGCTGGTGAGTGACTGATCCCTGGCCTGGAAAGAAGCAGAGATGCCGCGATAAAGGCTGAATTTCTGCAGGATCCCATCTCGGGGCTGCCTTTAAAAATGATTGACACGGGAAGAGGCAGGGAAAGACAAAGCAGGGCGCTGTGAACCCGCGGAGTAAATCCAAGGAGGGAGCGGCTCAGAGGCCGCTGGGATGTGTTGAATGACAGCATTTAATTGCAGGGTGTCGGCTCAATAAACTCCTCGCTGATGGGCGCCCGCGGGGAATTTTCCCCTCGGGACTCCGCCCGGCAGCGGGCTGGATCGGGACGCGGTGCCGGGAGCTCGGCCCCGGGTCTGGGGGCTCCAGCGACTCCCGAGCTCCCTCGGGCACCGACCCCGGCGTGTGGAAGCGCCGGTGCCGCGGGGATCCCCGCGGGGCCAGGGCTGCTGGAGCCCCGGGCGCCGCTCAGGAGGGACCTGGAGCTGCTGGCACAGCCCGGGGCGGCACCGGGACGGGCACCGGGACGGGCACCGGGACGGGCACCGGGACGGGCACCGGGACGGAGCAGCGCTGCTGGCACAGCTCGGGGCGGCACCGGGACGGAGCAGCGCTGCTGGCACAGCTCGGGGTGTTCAGCCTGCACAGGAGAAGCTCTGGGGTGACCTCAGGGTGGCCTTGCAGGGCCTCAAGGGGCCGACAAAAAACGATGGAGAGAGACAGTTCCCAAGGGCTGGAGTGACAGGACACGGGGAATGGCTTCACACTGACAGAGGGCAGGCGGAGATGGCATTTTGGGGGGAAATTCCTCCTTGTGAGGGAGGTGAGGCCCCGGCACGGGGTGCCCAGAGCAGCTGTGGCTGCCCCTGGATCCCTGGCGGTGCCCAAGGCCAGGCTGGCCCCTGGGGCTGCGGGAGGTGTCCCTGCGCGGCCGGCGTGAGTTTTACGGTCCCCCCGAGCCCCCGGTGGCCGTGAGGGGCTCCCGCCGCTCACCTCCCTCAGCACCTCCCGGAACTGCTCCTCGCTCCGGCAGCCGCGCTCCCGCAGCGCCTGCAACACACGTCCCGTCACCGCCGCGGCCGCCGGCGCGGCCCGCTCCGCCCGGCCCCGCCCGCCCCCGCGCTACCCGGCCGTGGTCCCGGCGGAGCTGCGGCCCGTCCCGGTACCGCACGTGGAGCCCGAACCGCCCCACGAAGATGTTGTCGGTGAAAAAGCAGGCGCACCCGCGGAACGGCCGGCCCGCGGACATGTTTCCTGCCGGCGAACGCGTCGCGGTCCTGCCCTCAAAGGGCTCCGCTTCCGGCCGCGGGAGGGCGCATCGGCAAATTCCCAACCGGGGCGAAAACGGAAAGCGGCGGAACTCGCCCGTTCTCCCCGGTTTTACGCTTGTTGTTTTTGTCATCGCCGTGGCGCCACCGCGGCCCCGTCCCGCAGCGCGGCCGCTGCCCCGCAGCCCTCACGGCCGGGCCGGGTCCGCTCGGGGCGGCAGCGGCGGCCGAAGGCTCTTTGCGGACGGTCCCTGAGCTCCCCTGGCGGGGGCGCGCACGGGCGGCGGGGACGCGCACGGGCGGCGGGGTCAGCGCGGCCCCGGCCCGGCCCGGCCCGGCCCGGCCCGGCCATGGACGCGGCGCTGCCGGAGGCCGAGCGGGAGGTGGTGGTGGCGGCCGAGCCCTGCGGCCACGGCAGCAAGTTCGAGGACATCTACCGGCTGCTGGCCGAGGGCTGCTTCCCGCCCAGCTTCTGCTCCATCAAGAGGAAGAACCTCAAGCGCTACGCCCAGAAGTTCGTCGTGGACGGTGGGGACCGGGGGGGCAGCGCGGCGGTGTCGGGCTGCCCCGGGCCGCGGCCTGCCCCGGGGGCAGCCTGTGGGGGGAAGCCGGGGGGAGACACGGGGGGATGCGGCGGAGCCTCGGCGCGGGGAGGGGATGCGGCTTCTGGGCAGCGCCGTCGCCGCCGCTCCCCGGCCAGCCCCGAGCCCCGGCACCGCTCCGGGGGCACGGAGCGGGGCTCGTGTCACCCCGGGGCGGCACCGCTGCTCCACGGCTGCCCCGTGAGGACCGCGGCGGCTTTGTTGTAGCGGAGGATTTCACGCAGTCCCGGGCGCAGAACAGCTCCGTGGGCGTGCGTAGGGGTGATTCCAGTTTAGCAGCTTCTCCCGGGGCAGCAGGAGCTCCCAAGGCAGCGCAGCCCCCGGCGCTGTGTCTCAGCCGGGTTTCCCGGTGTGGAGAATGACCCGTTTTCTGGAGGCGAGCAGCTGTGAGAGGGCGTTGTTGCAGACAAACCTCTGGCATCCGCAGGCGGCTGCCTCTACTACGTGGGACCCAAGAAGGAGGAGAAGCGCGAGGTGATCGTGGATCCCGAGCGGAGGCGTCAGGTCTTCCTGGAAAGCCATTTCACCGAAATCGGGAACCACCTGGGCCAGAAAAAGACCGTGCACCGCATCCAGAGCCGCTACTACTGGCTGGGCATCGTGAAGGATGTTGTGGACTGGGTAAGTGGAGAGCAGTGACCGTGTCCGTGACACCGGTGCTGGCAGCCGTCCCGAGGCAGCAGCCACAGGAGCGCTGGTGCAGGGGTGGTGTCATTGCCTGTGCATGTGCTGAGAAGCCACACACTGAGTTCTTCTGCCGGTGAATCTTGGAACGTCCCGAGGCAGCTGGGTAGGCTGGATGTCTTCCCCTGAGCCTCCCCAGCCTCCTCGTGCAGGGCAGTTTTGGTCAGCCTGGCAGTGTGGGATTGTTTCAGTCAAGTTGCTGAGTCTGGCTTTGGGCAGTTTGGATTCATTCCGGAGCTGCCCAGTTCCCTAAACTGTGGCAAGACAAGGATCTTGGTGTCTGCTCAGCTGCTTGGCCTCGTCTGCTTCATTGCTGGCAGTTCTCTGCAGCACTGTGGTTTAAGGAGTGTGCTTGCATTGCGTGGTCTGAGCTCCTCCAGCGTCCTAGGGCTGAGGATTTCTCTAACCAGCAGTAAGAGGTCAAAATACAATAAAAATTTGCCAGGAAACAGGGTGAGAAATAGCTTAGCTGTAGGCCACGTTGAGAAATTTGGTTATTGTGTCAGAGAAAGCTGTCAGGTGAGCCTTGTGAAAGGTGAGATGCGTCAGCCTCTTGTGTTTTACCCTCTTTTTTTCCTGCGCCTCCTTATTTTACTGGGAGAAAGGAAAGTGCTCAGCCCTGCTGTGTGTCTCACTGTGCAGTCTGAGTCTGACAGGATCTGTCAGCACATTCCCGAGTCCTTTGATCCCACTTTTTTCTCTCCAGATCAAGATGTGTGAAACGTGCCAGAACGCGGAGCACAACAAGAACGTGACGCGGAAAGCCAGGCCCGTCAGGGTGGAATCCCCCTGGGAAGTGCTGGGATTAGACATCCACGGTGAGTGAGTGTCTCAAGTGGCTCTCAGGGATCCTCCCTCCAGCCGGGAGCGTGGCAGACCTGCTGCCACACGCACCGAGGGAAAGCTGCCGCTGCCTCTGAGGAGGTGCCAAGGAGGCCACAGCAGCCGCCCAGGCTGCAACCTGATCCCTGGGCTTGGCTCGGCTCCCTCTGCACGCACAGTGAGAGCTGGGAGCGGGCCTTCTTCCCCAGAACTGAAGCTCCCACGGGTGTATTTTTGCTGACCAAGGTCACTGAAAATGTTCTGGCCGAATGACATTGCAGAAGAGAGTCGTGGTCACTTCTGCAGGGACTGGGTTTTTCACTTTGCCCATCAATCACATAGATTTTTTTTTGGTGGCTGTTTATGCAGGGCCTTTTCCCGAGACAAGCCAGAGCAACACACACGTCCTGCTTGTGACTGACTACTTCACCAAGTGGGTGGAGGCTGCTCCTCTGCAGAAGAAAGATCCCTTCTCCGTGGCTAAAGCCCTGGCTACTGTTTTTTACAGGTGGGCTCCTCTGCTGTTGGTTATACTGCACCCCTGTGGTGTGATGGGGAGTGCTGGGGCGTGTTGCAAAAACACCTGGTGTCCTCAGGATGTTTTCCTATGAGAGCAGGAACTCTCCCTTCTACAGGAGAGACCATGCAGTGGCTCTCAGTTGCTCTTTACTGAGTCCCTGGGAAGAGCCTGTTGTCCTCCTGTTACAGGCTGAGAAGAAAGAGGCAGAAATGTTTCTCTGAGTAGCCTGAGGCCAGGGAAGCTGTGTCCCAGTTCTCTGCAGAAGCTTTAAAGCCATTCCCAGATTTCTCCTAGAAAGTGTTCGTGTCACCATGTGACATTGTCCTTGTGGAAAACAGTGTGGAGCCAGTGGAGATTTGAATTCAGAGCAAGAAGCTGCTCTCATTTCTCCTGCTGCCTCATCATTCAAAAGCAAACAGGCGTGGCTGGTTTGGAGCAGAGGGACCAGCAGACCTCTCTCTGCTCTTGGGCACATGAGATCGTGGCAGCCTCATTAGCACCAGCTCCACTGGAGAGTCCTGTCCCCTTCCTATCCCATTTGCACCCATAAAGATGGAACTCCTTGGGCTCTGCCTCAGCTGATGGAGTAAAACCAGTTGTGTGTCCTCTTCTTGCCCAGGTTTGGTGCCTCCAAGAACATTTACACCAGTCAGAGCTGGGACTTCTGCGAGGAGGTGGGTCTGCTGTGGAGTGGTTCAGGGGGAAGCAACGTGACCTTCAGCAGGGATTTTGGACAGTGTGACCTTCAGCAGGGTTTTTGGACAGTGTGACCTTCAGCAGGGTTTTTGGACAGTGTGATCTTCAGCAGGGTTTTTGGACAGTGTGACCTTCAGCAGGGTTTTTGGACAGTGTGACCTTCAGCAGGCAGCAGGTCCTGAAGGCAGAGCTGTGATGTGCTGTGTAGCGGGGGTGAGGTGCTGATGCTGCCGTGTCCCTGCCCCTGTTGGGAGTGGGAGCAGATCTGCCACTGCTTTCACCTTGGCAGCGTTTTAAGGTTGTGGATCAGTGGTGCAAGTCCTCTCTGCTCAGAAGGAGAGACAATGTGCACGAAATTCCAGCCCTACCCTGGGATTAACCCAGCTTCCCATTGCTGTGGAGAGCTTCAAGCACGGGAGCTGTCATTGCAAAACATTTTCCCTGGCTCTAATTTTTCTGGGGAGTGTTTTCTGCTGCACCTCTGCTGGCACAGGGGGGACAGTGCCTGTCCTGGCACAGGGGGACAGTGCCTGTCCTGGCAGGGTGGGGACAGTGCCTGTCCTGGCACAGGGGGACAGTGCCTGTCCTGGCACAGGGGGGACAGTGCCTGTCCTGGCACAGGGGGACAGTGCCTGTCCTGGCACAGGGGGACAGTGCCTGTCCTGGCACAGGGGGGACAGTGCCTGTCCTGGCACAGGGGGGACAGTGCCTGTCCTGGCACAGGGGGGACAGTGCCTGTCCTGGCACAGGGGGACAGTGCCTGTCCTGGCACAGGGGGACAGTGCCTGTCCTGGCAGGGTGGGGACAGTGCCTGTCCTGGCACAGGGGTGACAGTGCCTGTCCTGGCACAGGGGGACAGTGCCTGTCCTGGCACAGGGGGACAGTGCCTGTCCTGGCACAGGGGTGACAGTGCCTGTCCTGGCACAGGGGGTCAGTGCCTGTCCTGGCACAGGGGGGACAGTGCCTGTCCTGGCACAGGGGGACAGTGCCTGTCCTGGCAGGGTGGGGACAGTGCCTGTCCTGGCACAGGGGTGACAGTGCCTGTCCTGGCACAGGGGTGACAGTGCCTGTCCTGGCACAGGGGTGACAGTGCCTGTCCTGGCACAGGGGGACAGTGCCTGTCCTGGCACAGGGGTGACAGTGCCTGTCCTGGCACAGGGGGACAGTGCCTGTCCTGGCACAGGGGGACAGTGCCTGTCCTGGCACGGGGTGACAGTGCCTGTCCTGGCACAGGGGGACAGTGCCTGTCCTGGCACAGGGGTGACAGTGCCTGTCCTGGCACAGGGGTGACAGTGCCTGTCCTGGCACAGGGGGACAGTGCCTGTCCTGGCACAGGGGTGACAGTGCCTGTCCTGGCACAGGGGGACAGTGCCTGTCCTGGCACAGGGGGACAGTGCCTGTCCTGGCACAGGGGGACAGTGCCTGTCCTGGCAGGGTGGGGACAGTGCCTGTCCTGGCAGGGTGGGGACAGTGCCTGTCCTGGCAGGGTGGGGACAGTGCCTGTCCTGGCACAGGGGTGACAGTGCCTGTCCTGGCACAGGGTGACAGTGCCTGTCCTGGCACAGGGGGACAGTGCCTTGGACGCTGCTGTGGGGCTGACACACCATGATCTCCATGTTGTCCCAGGTCAGCCGGCACCTGTGCGAGCGCTGGAACATCTCGCAGCTCCTCACGCCCACAGACCCCACAGACCCTCCCAGCCCTGGTGACTGCAGTGCTGAGGTGCTCAGGGCCTCCATCTGCAGCGTGGTGAACGAGAAGCCCAGCGAGTGGGACGCACACCTGGACCCCGTCCTCTTCGAGTTCCGCACCTCTGTCAACTCTGCCACCAAGTACAGCCCCTTCTTCCTCATGTTCAACAGATACGTGTGCCTGTCCTCAGAGGTAACTGCCCGGCCCCGGGGAGCCTTGCGGGAGCTTTGTCACTGCCATAGTTGCAGAGTAACACCCGAATCTGTGCCTTGCAGGTGGATTTTGTCAAGGACTCTAAAGAGCAGGGGGCTGGCTCCGGTAAGGCCGACAGCCTCCCGCCGTTCACAGCCACGGTGCAGGAGCAGCAGAACGTGGTGAAGGAGATTGTAAGTCTTGTGGTGCCTTGAAATCATTTTGCAGCTAAGTCCAAGCCTGGCCTGAGAGGAGAGGTGGGGCCTCAGTGTGTGCCAAGGCAGCAGGAGCAGAGCTGGACCCTCTGGGCCAGCACCACAGAGGAGCTGCTGGTGGTGCTGCTCAGAGGTGGGTGATGAAATACAAGGGACTGACTTGCCCCATCAGGCTAATGAGAGCTGTGTCCCAGCCTGCCCAGCTCCCTGCCTTGTAATCTGCATCCCAAATCAGCCAAGGGAGTCCCTCCTTAGGCAGGGGCAAGAAGCCTTCAGGGAGATGCTGTGTAACTACAAGGGTTTAAAGTAGCCCTGCTCCTAAATGCGAGGAGGTTTGGGCTACTGTGAGGAGTAGTGGCCCAGTGAGCAGGGAGATGGGCTTCTGGAGGAAAGTCAGCATGCAGCTCCTGACTGTCTCTGACATGCTGGGTGACCTTGGGCAGCTCATTTTGTCTCTCTAGTCCTTGGTTCCCTCACTTGAAAAATGACCTCAGTGTCCCCTGTGAAGTGCTTGGTGAGCTGCATGCCAAAAAATCACAGACAAGACTCAAGTGCTTTGTTTGCTCAGTCATTTCTCACACTCAGTCATGGTTGTGTGGTTCTCTCTGATCTCACCTGGACTGTGGTTGTTCTTGCCAGGGAATGACAGGAGGGAGGAGGGCCTGGGAGCTGGATATGTAAGATCTTTGGCAGCTCAGGCTCACTAGCTCAGCTCCCCTTTTGTGACATGCAGCTGCACATTGTGGCACGGGGCAGAGAGAGCTCTGTCCTGTCCCTAAGGGAGCCTCTGCTGTTGGGATCACTGGCGCTCTGCTGCATCCAGGCAGGGTTTGGGGCTGTAATTAACAGGAGGTGATAAAGCCTCCCTGGGCTTTGTGGCACTCCAGCCTAGATCCCCTTCTGCCCTCTGCTGATGGAGCACTGACAGCTCTGAGTAGGGCTGGCCGTGGAATTGCAGTTTCACATTGCAAGGTCCTCTGCTGGTTTGGGGTGGTGAGAACAAGGCTGGGAAGTCCCTGCTGAGTCCCTCCCTTGCCCCAGGTGCATCACTCTTTGCCACTGCCAGCTCTCACTCACTCTCAGCCTGTCTTAGGAGGAGAGACCGTGGGAGCTGGGCCTGCTCAGTCTGGAGAAGACTGAGAGGGGATCTCATCAACCCGTAGAAATATCTCTGAGGGGTGTCAGATGATCGTGCCAGGCTCTTCTCGGTGGTGCCCAGTGACAGGACAAAGAGGAGTGGCCATAAACTAAATCACAAGAAGTTCCACCTCAACAAGAGGAAGAGCTTCTCTCCATTAAGTGTGGCAGAGCACTGGAACTGCCCAGGGAGGCCGTGGATTCTCCCGCTGTGGCGACGTTCCAAACCCACCTGGATGTGTTCCTGTGTCACCTGCTCCAGGTGACCCTGCCTGGGCATGGGGTTGGCCTGGATGACCTCCAGAGGTCCCTTCCTGGGATTCCCTGAGCTTGTGTCAGAGCTGAGCTGATTGCTCAGTGACACCTTGAAGCCCAGCCCCTCCGTTCTCCTGACAGGTGATCTCCAACATGACCACAGCCTGCAAGCGGGAGCGGAAGGGCGTGAAAAGGAAAACTCGGGGCCTGCCCTCTCTGGCCTTCAAGGTGGAAGACAACGTGTTTGGGGGCAGCACTGCCAGCTCCCTGAAGAAGCTGAAGAAGGGCCAGTTTGTGTCGTTCCAGATCGAGACGGTGCTGCCCCCTGAGCAGAGCGTGTCCAGCGGGAAGAAACCCAGTTAACCCTGGGGCGTGCCGGGGGTCCAGCGGCGCCAGGGACAGCACGGACTGTCCCCAAGGTTTGTGGCCCGGCTGCGTGGGAGTGCAGGGCGCAGACGTGCCTGCTCTGTCCTGGGAGAAAGGAAGGGGAAGGTTCAGACGAGGGGGTCTGTTCAGTCCCTTCCTGGTCCAGGTTTGTCCTTGGATCATTCCTCAGACCGAGGGAGGTGGCACCGTCCTTGTTTAGGTTTGGCAGGGAGAGACTCGGTCCTGCCAAAAAGCTCCACCTTGACTGTGGCTTGGAAGTTGCCCTTTGGGAGCCATTGGGTGCAGACCAAAGCCTGGGAGTGACCTGGGTGCAGATGGAAGAGAAGCAGAATCCAGACCCGGCTTAGCCACGGACAATGTTTCCTGCAGCTTAGAAGTGTCCCTGCTGTGAGCCTGAGCCAGGAATAGTCACTCCAGGTCTGACTGTGTTCCTGGTGGATGTGGGAAGGGCTTGAAGTGAGAGATTTTTTTTTGGTTTTTAATGTTTTGTGTTTAAGCACTTATTAGCAGAAGTAAAATTGCACTTATTAGCAGAAATAAAATCAACAACAGAATGTGGTATTTTTAGTTTTGGTTATCCAGGCAGAGAAAAATGAATTTGTCTTTTGTAACGTCACCATTCTGTTCTCTCCAGAAATGGTGCAAACTCCAGGAGTCCTGACATCTGTGCCTGTGCTAGTGAGGGTCACAAGGGTGTTTTTAAGCCCAGCACTCCAAAAACACATGGAAATTTTGGGATAATGGCACCGTCCCTCTGTCACCTGTATAGCTCACCTGGACGCATGGGTGCTGTCCAGGGAAGAGCCTGAGCCCTTCCATTCCTAAAGAGTTAGAGTGGGAGGTGAAGGGGAAAATAATTTACAAGCTGGATTTCTTCAAAGTGGATTCCTTTATTTTAGGGGTTAATTAAACCCTTGTCAAGTCCCTCTTGAGGGGTAAATTAAACCCATCGAGCCCCTCTTTAAGGATTAACTTAAAATATTATTTCGAGCTCTTTTCCCGATTGCTTTTGAGCCAACTCCTATGTTGTATTTTCCCTCCCTACTGCAGAAATGACATAGAACCAATAAAATAATTAAAAAAAAAATTTAAAGCGTGTCTATTTGGGGAGGATAAAAAACTTTCTAAGGCGGGGAAAATTCCGGGGCTGCCTTTGCCGCGTCAGGGCAGGGTTTACCGGGGCAGGGTGGAGCGGGGGGACCGGGGACCACCCCCCGAGCCCCGGATCTGGGGGTCCCCGGTGCCGCCGCTCGGTCCGGCCGTGGGCGGGGCCGGGCGCGCGCCGCAGGAGAGGGCGGGGTCGGGGCGTGGCCACGGCAGGGCCACGCCCAGCACCGACCTTGTTCCCGGGACGCGCCGCCGCCGCTCGCACCGCGCTGATCCCGCCGATCCCCGACCCGCCGCCGGTAAGACCCGTCCGGACGGGCCGAGGCTGAGCTGCTCTGAAGGGGGAGCCGTGTGTGGGTGTCCGGCCGCGCTATGGCGGGCACGGCCCTTCCCGGGTCTCCCCTCCCCGCCTCGGGACATTCTCCTGCGCGGGGAAGGCGGGATGCGAGTGGGGGACCTTGGGCGGCTCCAGCTCGGGGGCTGGGGACACTGCTGCGGCTGGTGGGGAGTTGCGGTGGCTTCCTCCTACTCCTCCTCCTTCTCCTCCTCCTCCTCCTCCTCCTCCATGGGCCGGATCCGCGCAGCTTTGCAGCGGATGGCAGCAGCGAGCACCCTGGGAAGCGTGTGCTGCTCCTCCCTGGCACCGCTGCTCTGCTCTGCGTCCATCCCTCCTTCCCCACCCTCCCCGTAAACCCCCGTGCTTTCCCCAAATTGCAGCCTCAGCCGTGTTTTCCTCCGCTTTTTAGTTCTTTATCCCGCTTGCCCGACCACCGAGCAGCTCTGGCCCAAGGGCGCAGCTTGTCCAGTGCCAAGGGCTGCCCTTCGTCCCGGTGGTTTGGTTTTGGGGCGCTGCGGTCACACAGGCCGGAGCGTGTCCGACACATGGCACCCCTTGCGCGGTGCCTTCCGCACTGTGCACCGTCACCAGCTGCTGACCCAGCACAAATCCCGGGATCGGGTACCTCCCTCTTGCCAACGCGCGGCTCCTCAGGGCATGGCACCGGAGCCGGTGAGCGGCTCTTTGCCGTGTCCGTTCAGAGCCTGCCCCGCCATCGCCGCTGCCGGACAGACCCGGGCGACGGCAAGGGCAGCGTCCCGCCCGCCCTGGAGCCTTCCCTCCCGCGGGACGCAGCTGTGGAATTCCAATCCCTTTGCAATTTCCTCCCGGGATTTTTGTTGTGTCATTGAACTGCGCGCTGACCGCACAGCGGGTTCAGCGGGCTACCCCGAATTGATATCCAAGAGGGCTGGGGACAGTAAGGTGTGGCAAGCTGCGGTACATTTGCTTTAGTCTTACTTTGATGAGGGGGATCCCTTATAGAGCTGAGCTGCTCCCTTGTCTGCTTTCCTACGGTTTTGACTGCTTGGTTTCAGCTTTGTCCTGGGAAAGGTGGGCAGGGACTCTGGGATCATGACTGTCCAAGTTTAACATGTACACGGCTCCGTAGTGCAGGACACGTGGCTGCACGGATGTGATGGCAGCACCCAGCAGCCGCCACAGCAAGATTCTCATCGGGATGTGCAGATTTCTGCTTTGGGATTCAGGATGGGTGAAGGCATCCAGGAGAGAAGTTTGTCTTCCTTTGTGCTGCTCATTTAATGAAATACCGTGTGCAGCAGGGGAGGGGAGGGAGGTGCAGATAGTGGTGTCTGGGGTCAGGATGGGTTGGTGGGGAGCTGGCACGGTTGCTCCCCCATCCTGCTTCCCTTTCCCTGCCTCCTCCCTTGGGTAAATAACCCCGTCCCCCTCTTCTCACCCCACAGAGGCCGACATGATCACGTCCTTCCTGTGTTAGGGCTGCCCCTCACCACGTCAGTGACCCCCAGCCCGGCGGCGAGGATGCGCGCCTGGAAGGCGGTGGCCAGCACGCTGGCGCTCAGCGGGGCCGATGTGGTGGTCACCACGCTGCTCTACACCCACGGCCAGGGCGGCCGGAATGTCCTGCAGGACCTGCGGCACTTCAACATCTTCAACTCGCTGCTGGACATCTGGGGGGGCTGCCTGTACCGCAGCTGCGTGCTGCTGGGGGCTGCCATCGGCGTGGCCACCAACACAGCCTATGGCCCCCGGCGCCTCAGGGCATCGCGGACCTTCATCGCCGTCGTCTGCCTCCTCATGGGCATCTACATGATGGTGAAGCTGCTGCTCTACTCGGAGGTGCGGAAGACCATCAGGGACCCCTGGTTCTGGGGGCTCTTTGCCTGGACCTACGTGGCGCTGGCGGCCACCTTCGGGCTGTGGCAGCTGCTGGCCTGTGTCACCTCCTCCCGCGAGGCGCTGGGGCCCAGCTCCGAGTCCCGCGCTGAGGTGGAGGAGAGCTGTGATGGGGGCACCCCGAGGGACAAGAGGGAGGAGGCAGCAGGTCCCACCATCCATAAACTGCTGTCCTACACCAAGCCAGATGCCTTCTTCCTGGGCATCGCTTCATTCTTCCTCCTCGTGGCTGCCCTGGGTGAGTGAAGGGACCAGGCAGGCCGTGGTGTGCTCCCATTCCCACCAGGAGGGATGGAGGAGCCATGGTGATGGGGCATGGAAGCACCCTAGGATTGCTTTTTTTGGGGGTGCTGGGTGGCATGTGCTGCGTGGGGTGGATGAAAAATGCAATGGGGCAACACCAAATGCAGTAGGGGATACAATCCCCGTGTGCCACATTCTCAGGGTGTATTGTGTGATTGCGTATTGAGTATCGCTGTGGTGGGGATGGGGCTGTCCACAGGCTGTCACAGTGGGGAACACAGGTCCTGTGCCAGTCCCCTGCAGTGGGGCTGAACCTCCATGTCCTGTGCTTGTCCTGCAGGAGAGACCTTCCTGCCCTACTACACGGGGCTGGCCATCGACGGCATCGTGGTGCAGAAGAGCATGGATCGCTTCTCCACGGCAGTGCTGGTCATGTCGCTGCTCGCCATAGGAAGGTAACGCAGGGGCTGGATTTGGCCCTGGCAAGGAGTTTGGGGTTTTCCCACGGGAGCTCGTGGTGATGGTGGGCACAGGCACCCACTCCACCAGTTTGCTGCCAGGCCCCAGGGATGCGCAGGGAATTCTCTGAGCAGAGAGGCCGTGGCTGGCAGTCACGAGGCCTTTGTGTGGCCCCTCATGCCCATCTGCTGGAGGTGGGGGAGCAGGAATGGACACAGGGAATGGGTTCCCTGGGGAGTGCTGTTCCAGCAGTGCTGCGTTCCTTCCCAGAGCTTGTGACTACCATGGTTAGGACCAGCCACCGCTCTGCTGGTGGCACCCAGGAGAGGTGTGGGCTGGTGATAAGTGGTGTCAGCACTGCCCAGGCCCTTGGCCCGGCGTGGGGGTGTTGGTGTTGCTGAGAGGGTTTCGTGTCCATGGCTCTATAACGTTTCTTATCTGCAATTAGCTCATTTGCCGCAGGTATCCGGGGCGGCGTTTTTACGCTCATCTTTGCACGGCTGAACATCCGCCTTCGGAACTGCCTCTTCAGGTCGCTGGTGTCTCAGGAGATGAGTTTTTTTGATGAGAATCGCACAGGTTGGTTCCTCTCTCCCCTGGATTTGCTCTAACCCCTCTATCCCATTCCAGATTTTTTTCCCCGTGGCTTGCTCTACTGTCATACAGCAGACTGGGAGCAGCCAGAGGCGGCACCCACGTGCTCGTGGTTAGAAATAGAGGCAGAAAGCTCTTTCCTTTCTGTTGCCTCCCACCGTGGGGATATCCCGTTGCCATCTATCAGCCTGGCATCCAGAAGTCCCACCCCCAAAACTCCCATTTCCTTCCCCCCCATCTGTGCCTACTGGTGGGCCGCTGTCCAGCTCTGCTCCTGTCCCCGAAACCTCGGATGTGTGAGGCTTGCTGGGTGTGCTTGTTGCTTTCCCCGCTTCCAGTTCAGTCCTGTCCCAGTCCCAGGCTGTGTGTGCCACTCCGGTGTAACTTGCACACATTTAATTTTGTCTCAGTGGTATTTTTAGTTTTGAGGCTGTTGCTGTATTTAGCAGTCACTGCACAGTGCCTTGGTAGCTGAGGGCAAGCAGAGATGTTACTGGAAGTGGGATACAGATAACCCTGGACTTGCACAAAAGCATGGGAATTCAGCTGGACTCAAACACAGGCCAAGGATTCAGGAGTTCAGTGTGATGTTTGCTGGCTGTAACACTCAGCTCCACCAAAAGGCACCGCCAGAGCTCCATTCCTTAGTAGCTGGACCCATGTCCTCAGGTCCCTTGGGCCAGCTCCAGGCTGTGGGCTGCCCTCCAGCACAGGATGCTGCCACAGTCCCCTTTGCTGTCCTACAGCCACCCTTGGTGACTCAGGGATGTCGCTTATGCCTTCAGATGCCACCTCCTGCTCCTCTTGCATGCAGCAATCCAAGCTCCTCTATTTTGCTCTGCATCCACAGCGGTGGAGAGTTGCCCCCCTTCCATGCCACCCTTCAGACCCCCAGCCGGTTGGATGGGGAGCTCCATCTGGCCCCTGGCATGGGATGTGGGACACGGTTAGGCAGTGACCTGCCGTGCTGACCACGTCCCTGCTCTCCCCTTCCCCGACCCCTCGTTGCTGCAGGGGACGTCATCTCCCGCCTGACGTCGGACACGACCATCGTGAGCGACCTGGTCTCCCAGAACATCAACATCTTCCTGCGCAACGTGGTGAAGGCCACGGGTGTGATCTTCTTCATGTTCAGCCTCTCCTGGAAGCTCTCCCTGGTCACCTTCATGGGCTTCCCCATCATCATGCTGGTGTCTGATGTCTATGGGAAGTACTACCAGGTAGGCAGGAGCAGCTGGCATTGCCACAGGACTGGGCTGGTTTCCCTGTGAAGCCATCAAGGAGCTTGTGGAACTGGTGGGAGTGATGCTGGAGCGTTTTGCTGCCAGCAGTGGGGGCAGGAAGGTGACATTAAACCTGCGTGGGCAGACAGGTGTAGCTTGGGCTCTTACCTTGCTTCATGCTCAGGAGTGGAAGCATCTCAGGTCTGATCGAAGAGGTGGCCGGGCTGTGGAATGTCCTGTATGCATCTGCCTGTCCTCGTGCCATCTCTCCTCCCACTTTGGAGTTGCTTGGTGGGGTCCCAGAGCCCAGGGCGAGCAGGGAGATGTGCCGCAGGCAACCTGCCGCCCGCTGAGCTCCCTCTGCCTCCCCCTGCTCCCTGCAGAAGCTCTCCAAGGATGTGCAGAGTGCTCTGGCCAAGGCCAACAACACGGCCGAGGAGACCATCTCGGCCATGAAGACCGTCCGCAGTTTTGCCAACGAGGAGACAGAGGCCAATGTGTACTGGCAGAAGCTGCAGCAGGTGTACAAGCTCAACAAGCGGGAGGCCATGGCTTACACCTACTACGTCTGGTCCAGTGGGGTAGGTGGATGGCCCTGGGGCTTCCCTCTTTGGGGCTGGGATGGGCAGGGGAGTCTCTCCAGATCCCAAAGCACACGTGGTTCTCCTCTGCTCCCAGGGAACTCTTTGGGGTGAGCCCAGCCCTGCTGTCTGCTGCCAGAGATCCCTGGGCTCTCGATCATTTGTTATTTTTATCCATCCAAGAATACATCCCGATCCGCCCCGAGGCAGCGTTGTGTTGTCCCATGGAGCTGCCTGTTTTCCCCTGCAAACGGGGCAGTAATTGCTAAGAGCTGAAGGTCGTGGAGCAGCCCATGGCTGCGTGGTGCTGCAGTGCGTGCCTGTGCCAGCTCTGCTCCGGGGCTCCGGCTGGGAACAGCCGCGGCGTTGGTTGAGCTTCTGCTCGGGAACAGAGATCTTCTGCGTGTGGGTGGTGGCAGGGGGAGGCTTCTGGGCTTTGGGCTTTTTTTCTTCCCCCTTCCCTCCCCCCCAAAATGATTCTTCATCGTTTAACACCAGATGGTTTGGGATTTCTCCAGGGCAAAACCCTCACGTGAGGCTGCCCTTGTCTCTGCATGTTCAGGGATCGAGGCAGTCGCTGGTGAAGGGTCTGTGAGTTATGGTGCCTTCATGCAGCTGTAAGAGACTTTATGGCTTCCCAAGTCTGGAAACAAAATGGGAGTATTATTAGCATTGTTTCTGGGCTCCCAGGTGAAGCTGGAGCATGAGCTGGGTTGATGCTGATCCTGACAAATCTAAGAAGGCAAAAGCCCTCAAAAACCACTCCTGCAGGGCTCACGTAGAAAGAAGACAATGGATGTAGCTCAGCCCTGGTAGAGTCTTTCTTGGAGGGAACACAGGAGCTTAAGGTCAGATCGTAGCAGAGCTATAGAGGAGGCATGCATGGGCAGCATGGAACAAAACCAGCTGAGTAAAAGGAGCTGGTATTTGTCACATCAGAGCTGATCTGTCTCCTTTCCAGAGTAGGTGGTACCCCCCCCACACTGACTTCAGGTGACAGCTGGGGTTATGCTTCAGGGACTTGTACAGGCAAGGAGGATATTCTGCATTAACTCCTGGCTTGATTTTGTGTTCTAAATTAAAATGTGTCACACTCATATAACAGAAAGTTTATTTTAGTGATAAGGTGACTGCGTGCCTTGGATAATTTGAACATAGATTATTATGCTTGAGAACCTTAATCCAAGAGAGAAGTTCATGAGATGATCTGTTATTTCAGATAAATTCTGCCTCCTTGGCTGTTGTCCCTCGGGACTTGTTTTGTTGAAAGATATCTGCCCAGCTCCTTAAATCAGCCCATGTACTTGAGTTGTTTTTCTCATTTCCATGCTCGTTCCTAGGGCTGTCAGCTGCACTGTCAGGGATCCTCAGCTCAGGGCTCAAAGAATAAATGTCAGCACATGAAGTTTGGGCTGTTGTGTGAGTAATGCCAAATGCACCAAAATATCCATTTGTCCTTGCTGATTCCGGGGTGTTTTCTTGCTTTCAGCTGACCCTGCTGGTGGTCCAGGTCAGCATCCTTTACTATGGTGGGCACCTCGTGATCTCTGGGCAAATGACAAGTGGAAACCTGATATCCTTCATCATTTACGAGTTCGTCCTGGGGGACTGCATGGAGGTGAGTCAGTTTTAGCAGGGAATCCCAGAACGGGTTGGATTGGAAGGGACCTTAAAGACCATCTCATTCCAGCTGCCTGCCATGGGCAGGGACACCTTCCACACCTTCCCAGGTTGCTCCAAGCCTCATCCAACCCTGCCTTGGACACTTCCACGGGTGGAGCAGCCACAGCTTCTCTGGGCAACCTGTGCCAGGGCCTCCCCACACTCTGGACTACCCCTTCTATCTCCCAGAAGGTCCCAGGGCAGTTTCAGGGATAGATCCAGTGCTGACTTTCCCTTGACACATTTCTTTGGTGCCGTGGTGCTGCCAGAGGGAGGATTCTCCCCTCTGCTGCCCATTCCTCCCTTACTGTGGTCTCACAACCTTCATGTTCCTGAAGCAGCTTGTCCCCCAAAAAGGCAGCTGGGACCAGAGGGGTCAGGCTGGCCCTGCTGAAGGGCAGAGCCCTGGCTGCCTGCCAAGCACATTTCCTGGCCTGAAGAATGAAGGGATTACAAAGCTGCCTGTTAAATTTCAGGCTTCATTAAGAACTTAATTATATTACTTTTTTTTTTCCCTTTCCCCGGAATAGGCTGCAAGCTGCTGCGTTGGCAGCACATTAGCAAGATGGGATTGTGGGTGGGATGGTAGAGCCCACCCAGGGCTGCCTTCCCCTTGCAGAGTCATAAACTTGGCTAATCCAGGCAGGAATGATCCAGTTGAGGTTTCCTCACAGCCAAGTGTGGTTTTGGTGGTGCTTCAGCCTCTGTGCAGGGGCAGAGCAGAGCTAGAGGCAGCTCGCCTGGCTCTCACCATCTGTTCAGATGACTGCAGCCTCTGGTGGGGTTTCCAGGCTGTGGTTTTGGTGTGGATTTAGTTTGGTTTGGAGTGTTTTTCCCCCTCCTGGTGGGAGGGGCAGTTACAGTACAAACTGTTCTGCAGCTCTGTGTTTAGTATTAGAAAACACCCTTTCCCTGGGTTGTCCGTATATCCCTTCCATACCCAGCAGAGGAGGGAGAGTTTTCTTTACCTGTGTCTGATGCCTGCAGTCAACATCAGGCGATGGGAGACTTGGGAATGCTTCAGCCATTCCCCTTTCGAGTGGCGCTGGCTGATTTCCCCATCACCTGGGAGGCTCTCACCGCTGCCTCTTCCCTTGCAGTCCATCGGCTCCGTGTACAGCGGCCTCATGCAGGGAGTGGGAGCTGCTGAGAAGGTCTTCGAGTTCATCGACCGCAAGCCCACGATGGTGCACGACGGCTCCCTGGCCCCGGATCACGTGGATGGGGAGGTGGAGTTCAGGAATGTCACCTTCTCCTACCGCACTCGCTCCGCAACCCAGGTCCTCCAGGTGAGCCCCGTGGGCACTGCGCACTCCCAGCACCACGTGCTGCTGCTCCATCCTGGCCAGGAGCAAACCCCAGCCCATGGGGAGTGTCAGCTCCTGTCAGAGATGTGTAAAGGCAGGCTCAGTGCTTGCTGGAAAACAGATTAAAAGGAGCAGCGGGTGTTTAGGGCCGGCCTTCCTTACAAGGAATGAGATTTATTAATAAAACCTTTGTTCCCCGCTCAGGCATTAAACATGTCAGCGTGGTACGGGGCTTTGTGCCAAGCTGCCTCAGGCTCTTTCCGTGGGAGAGGGGCTGGGATCATGAGGCAGGGGGAAGCAGCAAAGAGGTCAGTTTGCTTTTTAGAGGACCTGCTACATCAGCAGGCAAATCTGAAGCCATTTGGAGGCTTTTTGCTTCCTCAGAGCCAGGAGAAATGGCTGATGTGGCACATCCCCAAGGCAGAGGGGCACTCTGGCCAGATCCTGGCTCCTTCTCTTGTGTAGTGCCCCAGGACGTTGAGAAGAGCCTGGACCTGAGCATGCTCTCCCATCCATGTTGCAGAACGTGTCCTTCACCCTGCACCCCGGCAAAGTGACAGCGCTGGTGGGTCCTTCGGGGAGTGGGAAGAGCTCCTGTGTCAACATCCTGGAGAACTTCTACCCTCTGCAGGACGGGCAGGTGCTGCTGGATGGGCGTCCCATTAACATGTACGATCACAAGTACCTGCACTCCGTGGTACGAGCCACTGATACCTGTATTCTGGTTGTGATACCTGTGTTCTGCTTAGCCCACTTACCGCCTGCAGGGCTCTGAGGGGATGCATGGCACGGCTGCACGTTGCTTTGGATTTGATCTGGCAGCTCCAGAAATGTCCAGAAAGCTGGAGGCTGGAAGTGGTCCAAGAAATGAATTTGGATAATTTGTGGGGGTGGAAGGGAAGGGGATGGAGGGTGGTTTCAAGGGGAAGGGGAAGCCTTCCAAAAACAGAGCAAAAAACATCTTTTGTTTGGTGTTTTTTGGCCAACACAGTAGAAATATGTTTTTGGCTGTTGGATTAATTATCATCTAAATTGGGTTTGGAAAAAGAGTTTTGTATTCCTCCAGCCCTTTCTGCCTTAAGATCTTACAGTAATTCTCAGCTAATAGGGAGTTAAACCTCTCAGGGTCCTGGCAGCAGCTGGAGCACCAGAAGGGCTGGTGCTTTGCCTAGGAGAGGGGTCCGGGCCCCTCAGCTCTCATCTGTGTGTCAGCACAGATCAGCCTTCATCTCTGCAAGTAACTGCCTCCTTTGTTTGCCCCCAGAGCAAATGGCCTCAGCAGTCAGCAGGAAAACCTGAAAACAATTGATCAGAGACAGGCTGGAAAGCCAAAGTCACTGTGACTAATTTACATTCCCTGCCTGTACAGAGGAAAAATCAAAGGCCAAGCAAATCTTTCAGTTTAGAAAGCCTGGTGTGGTGTTAGGGGCATGGAGAGAAGTCAATTAAAATATGATTGTGCCTCCCTGGCTCTCTCATGCACAGTTCTGAGTGATAGTTTGAAAGGTTTGATTTATTCCAATATCAAGGATTTGATAAAGTAGCTGAACGTGACAGTGAACAGCCATGGCTGCAAGGCAGGACAGGGAGACTGTTGCTAAGCAATTAAGGAATTGCAGCAGTTACCTCCCTAACTTGCTCATTTGGGATTAAAAGATGCAAGAGGGCTCATTCACACGGCCCAAGTGTGATTACTGGCCTTGAAAGGAAAATCAGCAAGGGCCTGGGAGAGGGTCTCTCCAGCTTGACTTATCCCAGAAGCTGGTTTTCCATTCTGGGAAAAGCAAACAGTGATGGGAATAACAGATCTGGAGCAAAACCACAGAAGGCTTTAGGAGGGGGAAGCCCATCCCAGATGCCAATGTGCCAGCATTGCATCAGGTTTCTTTCCTGCAAACTGGCTTTCCAGCAGAAGATGCAAACTGAGCACCCTGACATTGGCATCCTCACTGGAAGCTCACCTTGAGCACTTCTCTATCTTGCTTAATGACATTCCTGTATCTTGATGTCGGTCCTTACTCAGCAGGAACAAATATCAACGGTCAGAGATATCATGCAGTGCATCTTCTGCTCCTGAGCCCTGCTCTCCCTTTGCTTCCTGCAGATCTCCCTGGTGAGCCAGGAGCCCGTGCTGTTCGCCCGCTCGATTGCAGACAATATTTCCTATGGCTTAACTTCGGCCTCCTTCGAGTCCGTGGTTCAGGCTGCCCAGAAGGCCAACGCCCACAACTTCATCACCGAGCTGCAGGACGGCTACCACACAGGTACCCACCCGCTGCTGGGCCTGGCAGCTGCGCGTCCTGGCAGCTCTTGATTTTCATTTTGACCCCTTCCTCTCTCCCTTGACCCAACAGAGGCAGGGGAAAAAGGAGCTCAGCTGTCAGGTGGGCAGAAGCAGAGAGTGGCGATCGCCAGGGCCTTGATCCGAGCCCCTCCCATCCTCATCCTGGACGAAGCCACGAGCGCGCTGGATGCAGAGAGCGAGCACGCAGTGAGTGGGTGACCTGGCTGTTTGGGCCAAAGAGGGTTTGGAGGACAGACAGTAGCCTCAGTTTCCAGCCAGTGGACAAACTTACTCTTGATACAGTGCAATCAGAGGGTTGAGTAAAGCGCGAATTCCAAATTTGCTTCCCATGCTCTTGGAGCCACCAGGAAAGGAATAATTCCATGCTCACAGCAGCCAATGCCTGACAGTCCTGATGAGGTAGGGATCTTTGCTGATTTTTTCAATGTGGAAGGTGTTAATTGGCATACAGAGACTCTGTGCAGTCTTTTAGGACAGGATACAGAGGAAGACCCTATAAAATGGTGCTGCAGCAACGAGAGTAGGAGTGCCTGAGCTCAAATCCTAGCCAAGGCACCAAAGAATCCACACTTGCAGGAAAAGCCTTGAGCATCCTGTAAAGTGGTTTATCTGTCTGGAAGTTTGGCCTCCCTGATGCAATGACTCAAGGGAAAGCCTGTTCAAGGTTGGTTTTTGAGGATGTGCCTCCAATCCCAGAGGACAAATCCTGCTGGGGCAGCACAAGTATCTGACCTTGGAGCAGCTTGCTGCCTCACAGGTGTCACGTGTGTGGTACCTGATGCCAGCCCAGGGCTGGCTTTGGCTACCCAGGGGTGTCAATGTGACATGTGCCTGATGGCCACCTGCCTGCCTTTAGACGTCAGTGCTATTGTCTCTTGACTGGCAAAAAACCTCTCTTGCCTTGCCTTGATACACTGAGGAAAGAATCCTGCTTTTCTGAGCAGCTGCATTCACCAGATATCGGCTTCCTGCAGACTGCCAGCACCACGTGGTCTCCAAATTTGGGGCCCGGCTGTAACAAGTCCCCAGCTTGCAGGATCAGACCTGTGCTAATAGCTCACCTGGCTGGACTGAGACGGTCTTTGGGCTGCAGCTGGGAGCTGGGCTGGACATGTTGGTGCTGGTAGTGCTGCAGGGAGCAGAGGAGAACACATCTCCTGTCCAGAGGTTCTGGACACAGACCACAGAGCTGCTGCCCGGGCACTAACGCCTTTTCTCCCCGCAGATTCAGCAGGCGATTTACGGCGACTTGCAGAACCACACGGTGCTTGTCATAGCTCACAGGCTGAGCACTGTGGAGAGGGCACACAACATCATTGTGCTGGACAAGGGCCGCGTGGTGCAGCAGGGCTCGCACAAGGAGCTGATGGAAGAAGGAGGCCTTTATTCCAAGCTGGTGCAGAGACAAATCCTGGGGCTGGAGGGGGGTGGCATGGACAGTGTCCAGCCTGCAGCCCGGGGGGATGCGGCCAAGGCGCCCGGAGGGCTGGAGGAGGAGTTCAGGATAGACCATTCCCTGCCAGCTGTAGCACAGGACGATTTCACCAACGCTGCTCCCAAGTGAGGGCGGCCGGCGCTCGGACGCTCCCTGGGACGGAGGTGGCAGAAGAGCTGGGATGGAGGTGGCAGAACGGCGCCGCTGGTTCTCCCCACGTCACACACCCTGCACACCCAAACACACACCATAGAGCTTCCTGCAGGACACCTGCCGGCTGGCAAAACAGGGATTCACTCGAGGGAGCTGGGTCTTTAGCAATTCTCAGCATTTCTACTGGGTTTCTTTTCTTACTACCAGTAACTCCTCTCAACTGGGACTTTTCTCCCATCGATCTGCATGTGTAACTGCTATTAACTGTAATGGATGTTAAATGCATGCGTGGAGGGGACGGTCGAAAACCCCTCCAGGAATTTCAGGGGGTGGCTTTTGTGGCTGGATAGAAAAACGGTGACTGTAAAGTAAGGTCCTGCTCCCTCCGTCAATCTATGGGGCTAATCCAAAGTTGGCTGAAGCCTGTAGGGAGTTCCCTTTGGCTTTGGTGAAAGCTGGATCACTCCCATGGAGCTGAATGCCGAGAGAGTTTTGCACTGAGTGCCTGCAGGCTCAGGCTCTCAACCATTGCTGCTGAGCTTGTATTACGTAGTATCCATCCTTGCTGGGACAAGCCAGGGGACCAGGAGGCAGATGTTACTTTCTGATTTGCTCTTGGTGCTTGGTGGGTGTTTGTTTTTAGGGATGAAACGTTTTACCATAACTGGGTTAGGTTTGGGGGCTTGGGGTTTTTTTTTGGTTTGATTTGTTTGTAGTTTTTTAAAGTTATTTGTGTGCACTGTGCAATGTCTGTCTGGCTCCAGCATCCACTGAAAACTGGTCTGTTATTTCAGAATTTTTTTAAACTCACAACCCCGGTGCTGGTGTGAAAAAAAAACACTACTAAAGACAGGCAAAAAAACACTAAAAGACAGCACTTTAGAAATCCCACCAAAGCTTTGTTCAGCTTCAGGCCATGCTAGCGACTTCACTGCATGGGAAATCCATTCTGTCACGTTCCTTGAAGTCCAACTTTGGCTGCCTGAACTTTATAATGTGTTTCTTTGAATATAATTTATTTTAGTATGAGGGATAGAAAGAAATGTGTTGCTCCTAGCCCTTTGGGGTAATGGCTCTGGCTTAATAGTGTTATCCTGCTATAGATTGGTGAAAAATTTTATGCAGCCAGGCAAGTGCTGTTTTAAAAATAGCATTTCTAGGGGAACACTCACTTCAGACTCTGCATAGTTAAGAAATTCTCTCAAGCACTTTAGCTCTCATGTTTTTTGATACCTGAATGCTGCTGCATTTTCCTTTCCAGCAGGTTTGCATTTTTGTTATTGGCAATGTTTTGTTTTCAGTTAGTGATGTTTTACAAACTCTAAATTTGGTGTCCTTGAGGAGGGATGCTCAAAAAAAAAAAAAATAAAATACTACCTCTGCCACTCAACGTCGAGCCGCTCTGGTTGGGAGTGTTTTTTGCTTTCTGGGTTTTCAAGGTAAGGTTCATCTGACACCACAGCTGAATGCAGCTGCTCTTGCACTTGTTCTGGGGAATGACAAGAGGAACCCACAGAGAAGGAGGTATGTAAAACACTTCAGCATCTGATAATGGCTGTGAGCCCAGCAGTCAGGATAACTCATTTCCATCCCAGATCCCGTTGGGTGTCAGTCTCCCAGGGAAGGACAGGCAGTCTAACCTGTTCTCAAAGCACCGGTGCTTCCTGACTGGAATCTTTTCAGCTGCTGGCTTTTGTGATACGATAACAATCTGTGTCTCAGAAGAAGAACAAGATCTCTTTTTGTTTTCCCTCCCTCCACTTAGGGAACTTGTGTGGCGCTCTGAGCTCCTCAGTCACCCCTTCAGTAAATGGCCAGGAGTTCCTGCTTGATGAAAATTTGCACTGTGGGTATGAGGAGGTTGGGGGTTCCACCCAGTGCTGACAGGCAAGTGATTCATTCTGCATTTTTATCAGTATCTGGGAGCAGAATGTGGCCACCGGTTCATAAAAGTGGAATTGATTTCTGCTTAATTAAAAAAAACTGGGGGAAAACCCAAATTGGGCTGCCTGGGAACTAGGAAAGCCAACTCAGCCTGCAAAGTACCGGTAGGACAATGATCATTAGTACATGAGATGCCAGGAAAGAGAATTTGATTATATCCTGTGTGTCCCTCCCAGGCGTGACTGCAAAAAGGGAACTGGAGGGTGCAATTAGATTTGTTTTATTGCAAAAACGACACTGAATTTCAGGAAGGGAACCCTGTTTCCCAAGGCTGCTGTGATGATAATCCCAGCATTGTATTCCCAGGTTAGGTCCAAACAGCTTCAACTGAAATGGCACACTGGAAACAGCAGATTGTGTCTGCTGGTGGCACCAGTTCCAGCTGATAACAGGGCCTGACTTTGTTCATTGCCACAGGTGCTGAATTCTCTCTTCTGCACCCAGATAACTCAGGGCTACTTTTCCCCTGAGCCTCTCATCTTGTGGCTTGAACGGGCCCTTTTATTCTGCTCTTGGCATGTGACAAGTGGCACTGCTTGTGTGCTAAAGCTGTGAGGGTTTTCTTATGCCCTGGAAGATGGGTGGGAGCTCCACACACCACCAGGGATCCAACAGAATTAATCTAATGCAGATCTTTTTGCCTGCACAAACCCTGGGCCTGTATAGAAAATCCTGCCTTTCTAAATCATTCCAACTACGGCTTCTTTTTGAAGTGAAAATCAGGGTCAGCCATGCCCATTAGCCAGCCTGAGCCTGGCAGTAAAGCTGTGCTTCACCCAGAGCAGCAGTGGGAACTGCTCCAGTGCTGGAACACGAGCTGCTTCCTGGAGCTGCCCAATCCCTCGGGCCTGGCTGCCTGTGGGCAGTCTGTGTTTCAGGCTGTTCTCCTGGAAACAAGGCCACTGTTCCCTCTGAAACCCTGGATTGTAGAGTTTTGTGGCTGTGGCTTTGCCCAGAGTTGGGAACGGGAACAAAACCAGTTTGAGAGCTTCTCAGAGTGATGGAGATAAAAAGTTCCTTTTCTTCAAAGGGAAAAGTCCTCACAGGGAACTCAGAGGGGTTCATCTGAAACCTTAACCTAGGGGCACTGAAGACTGCCCTGGCATAACTGTAAGCAATTAAGCATTTGAAAGCACAACTGATTGCAAAGTTGACTGTATATCCCATGGCAGGTTCTTTGCCTCACTATTAATAAGCTCTAAGCATTGCCTGTAATAGGTATAACCACAGCTTTATTTGATTTAAACAACAGTGAACCCCATCCAAGGTGAAATTTGAGAGTGGATCCTACAGTCCCCAGTGCTTCCCCAGGGACAGGGATTTACCCTGTACCTTTGCACAGCCAGGGTCTGTGGCTGACTGACCCAGTAAATGAGCACACAGTGATGGAAAAAACACAGCTGTGTTTATTCCAACTTGTCTCCTGCCACACCAACCTCTGCCTCAATAACCAACTGTGTGTTTCAGTGGCTGCACTTTCTAGGCCTTCAGCAGGTCTGAAGTGCCACAAGCAAACAGAAAGTGCTTCTAGCTCGGGTTCAGAGATGTGGTTTAGTCTGGGGAGAAAAAATAAAATCTGCCTCTTCTAGTCCAGCTTCACTGTGAGCTTAAGGCAAAGAAAATAAGTGCAGGTAAATAAACCTGCTGCTCTTCTGACACCTGCAGCTCTCTGAAAGGAAGGAGTACCTTACAAACACCTAATTCCTGCTCTCTCTCAGACAGCAGGGGCACTGATCTCTCAAACAGAACAGCTGTTTCTCTGCCAGGATGCTGAATATGCAGTTCATGTCCATGTGTGAAGGAATCTGGGTTGTGAAAGCTAAACAGAAGTATGGGCTGTGTTTAATATACAGAAGGAAGCTAAATTGCAAATAAGCCCCAAAACTTATCTGCACATTGAGCAACCAGACTAATAGGGGTTAATGTACACCAGAGATGAGATTTGCAAATTCAGTGTGTACATAACCAACCTGTTTGTCCAGGAAAAGAAAGTAAGATTTGAAGGTGACTTGCAAAATATGTCTAAAACTAATAAATATGCATGAGGGTAGTGCTACTGACCGTAAAAGGATATAAGGTAGCAGGAGGAAATTCAAGATCAAGTTTAAATAGGAAAAAAAAAATCTAGCATCTTATTTAAACCAGTCTGGATGCCAGTTCTCCCCAAGATTGGAGCCTGACTTCTTATTCACCATGACATGGTTTCCCCTGTAATCTTCACAGTTTTTTATTCCATTTCTCCTGTAATAAGAAAGCCTGATTTCTGTACTTTGCCTGCTTACAGTTCTAATGTACTCGATTGCTGTCACCCTTCAAAAGGATTTCAGCAAAGGCAAATAGGAACCAAGCCTGGGGAGATGATAAATCCCAGCCTGCAGCACTGCAATATTTGATAAACCCTGTAGCCCAAAATCCTGGTTTATCTGCAATCCTTCATATCCTGTCCCAGTGATGTGCTGTCACAAAACCTTTATCTTCCATGAAGACTGCAGAATGGGAAGGCACCCTTCTACCTGTCCAAATAGAAAATATAATAATACAAAAGCAGTTGACTTCTATCTCGTGCCTCAGCCTCAGCTGCTTTTCTGGACAACTGGAGAACGCAATTACATGCAGGTGCTGACCAAAGTACTCCAAAGCAACCCAGATGTTTAATGCAGACTCCTCTCCACCATCACCGGAACCCAAATTATCCACCCAGGGAGAAGCAGTATTTTCAATGTATGTTGCACTTGAGCACAAATTAGTTATGTTCTTACCTGTGACTAAGCAGTTCTTATTTTCCCACTTTTTCAGCAAAAGGCACCATGGTTGAGAGAATCTGAGAACTCCACTCAGGATCACACAGCGAGGCAGTGGTAAAACTAGATTTACAACATGAAGCTGAGTCAGACTCTTCTGAACCACACTCCCCCCAAACCATTTATTTAGTTATGGTATGAAGTTCAAATTACCAATGTTCTTGGGAAGAAAGGGCTTCTCCTAATCCCTCAACTAATTCCTCTGTTTGCATGTGTGTATATCTATGCGTGTGTTTGCATGTGCAGATTTACAGCAGGTTTAACCCGTGGCTGTAATTCTGTTTGATGGGCATGTGCAAATACAGGCTACGGTGGAATGGTGTTGGCAGGGCGACTATCTGCTGGTTTTAAAGAGCAAGGCAGGGCTGTGGTGACTGTGCAAACCCCTGCCAGTGCCCAGGGCACGGCTGCTGACTCACCTGGCACAGAGCGCATTCCTGCAGCGGGCAGGTGTGCTGGGGTGGTGAGTGCTGTGATACTGGGACATGCCTGTATCACTGAATACCTTCTCCCCACCCTCGGCTCAGCTTCCTGCTGCGCAAACATCACGCCTCACCTCCCTCTGAGCGCACCCTCGGATCTGCACCGAGCTGCCAAAAGGGCTGGAAGGCTTCCTCTAGCAGGGTCACCTTGCTGGTCGTCATTCCCTGAGGATAATAATGACAAAGAAGGTTTTCAGGAGGGTGGGAGGTGTGGGGAGCTGAGTTTAGTTATTGGACAAAAGGACAACCATAATGCTGTCACGTCATCACAGTGTCCTGCCAGGAACTGCTGGGTCACTTCCCGAGTGTGACTGCAACTTCATTACATCAGAATTGTATTCGGTCACTATATGGATTTTTTTTTTTCCCCCAGTTAGATCAAAAATATCAACTCCAAAGGACAAAGACCATGTGGCCATTCCCTCCCCTGCTCCTTTGGCTCCTGGCTCCTTTTGGCTCTCTCTCCAGAGTTATACACACGGAAATAATACACGCACACACACCCACGTAGGGACAAAAGCAGGCCAGGAAGGTGCTGCATGCCAAGTGATGCACATAACTTAGGCTCTTTTAACACAATTAATTGTTTCCAGGCATAATTGCCTTTATCAGCTCTGCTAACAGCAGCAGTAATTGGGGAGCTGCTGCTCCTAAGGGTTACCACACACTGCCTACTCCAGTGCTGGTGACATGACTGATAAAAATCAGAAGAACAAAATATATGGTGGTTTAATTGACGCAGTTGTTACTACATTGCATTTCAAAAGTATTTAAATTTACCACGAAACACATCATTGACGGAATATTTATTGACCTTCACTGTTGAAGAAGAAAGCGCTTAAGATGGATGAAATGGCCTAGCACCAAAGCTTGGCCAGATATGATTTTTAGCTATTTTTAACCTAAATAAGTACTCAGCTTAGGCTTGAGAACAATAACGCAATCACTCTTTTGAGATATACTCCCTGGGTAAGGAAACGCGAGTTAAATCTAACTGATTTTCCTTCCAAATTTACAGCTTGCAGGGAACAAGGACAGTAGGAGAGAGAACAGCCCCAGGCTGGGCCAGGAGAGGCTCAGGCTGGACATCAGGAGGAATTTGTTAACCGAAACAGTGATAAAACATCGGAAAGGGCTGCCCAGGGAAGGAGTCCCCATCGCCGGAGGTGTGCAAGGAACGACTGGACGTGGCACTCATGGCTGTGGTCTGGTGGAGAAGGCGGCGATCGGTCACAAGCTGCACTCGATGATCTCAGAGGTCTTTCCCAACCTCAGTGCCTGATCCCTCGGCATTCCGAGGGCCCCGAGCGCCTCACGTGAGCGCAGCACACAAAGCTCGCTCTGCCCAGCGCTCTGCCCGTGGAGGGGCTTCTCCCACGGGCCCCTCACAGGGGCTTTGTCCCCTCACAGGGGCTTCGTCCCCTCACAGGGGCTTCATCCCTTCACCGGGGCTTCATGTCCTCACAGGGGCTTCGTCCCCTCACAGGGGCTGCCTCCACAGACCCCTCACAGGGGCTTCATGTCCTCACAGGGGCTTTGTCCCCTCACAGGGGCTTCATCTCCTCACAGGGGCTTCGTCCCCTCACAGGGGCTTCATCCACTCACAGGGGCTTCATCCACTCACAGGGGCTTCGTCCCCTCACAGGGGCTGCCTCCACAGACCCCTCACAGGGGATTCATCCCCTCACAGGGGCTTCGTCCCCTCACAGGGGCTTCATGTCCTCACAGGGACTTCGTCCCCTCACAGGGGCTGCCTCCACAGACCCCTCACAGGGGCTTCGTCCCCTCACAGGGGCTTCATCTCCTCACAGGGGCTTCACCCCCTCACAGGGGCTTCATGTCCTCACAGGGGCTTCATCTCCTCACAGGGGCTGCCTCCACAGACCCCTCACAGGGGCTTCACCCCCTCACAAGGGCTTCACCCCCTCACAGGGACTGTCTCCACAGACCCCTCACAGCGGCTTCGTCCCCTCACAGGGGCTTCGTCTCCTCACAGGGGCTTCGTCCCCTCACAGGGGCTCCCCTCATCCCGGGCCCGCTCAGCCACCGCGGCCCCCCTCCCCAGGCCCCTTTGGTTCCGTCCAGCAGCGCCCCCCTCCCGCCGCGCCGCCCCCGTGGTACGCCCCGACACGCCCCCCCGGCAGGGGGCGCTGAGGGCGGTGCCCGCCGGGCCGGGGCGAGACCGCGGCGGCACTTCCGGTCCGGGGCCGGGGCGGGAACGGGAGCGGGGCCGGGATGGCGCTGGACGCGCGGCGCCTGGAGGCGCTGAGTCTGCAGGAGCTCAGCGCGCTGCTGGACGACGAGGAGCGGCTCCAGGACATGGCCCGCGAGATGGAGGAGGTGAGCGGCTGCCTCATACTCCCCGGCCGCGGTCTCTCCTCGGGCCGCCCCCCTCAGCCCGCAGGGCCCCCCGCCCTCGGTGCGCTCGGTGTTGGGGGGTTCATGACTCCCCGCTCCCCGGAGCCGCCGGGCGGTCTCGGCCCCGCCGTGGAGCTGCCGGTGCGTGAGGAGCCCCGGGGGCTGCGGGAAGCGCTGCCGGTCCCTTCCTTGCTTCCCCTTCCCTGCCGCCCCCGGCCCTCGTTCTCCCGGCCTCGGCCCTCCCGGCCTTTTGTTCGCCGGCCCGCGGCGGGGGGATCGGTGCCCGCTGGGTGCCGTAGGAGGGGTGAGGGTTCGGCGGGCTGAAAACGCGAAATTCAATTAATTCGTCCACTGAATTAAGGGACACTGACGGCCCGGAGGTGGGATCAGCTTTTCCGTTCGCACAGCCCTTGTTTTGTGCCTTGGCCGTGGTGAAGGATTTTGCCAGGGTGAATTCAAAACAATGTGAAAGAGATTTCTGTGTGCCTCGCTTGGTATGCTGGGCGCAGCCAGGGCTGTCAGGCTTTTCTGCTGCTTGTTTTGCCTGTTTGAAGTGTCTTTGTCAGTGCATCGGACTCTAAGTCGTGCTTTTGGATCTGTGATTCTTAAAACAAAATAGGAGCCTGTTTTCTTCCTCTGGCTGTGGTTTTCTTTAACTGGTTTTTCTATGTGCCAGTGTTCACTGGGTGTTACAGTTCAGATATGAGACTGTTCTGGGTTTATTTGGCCACAGATGTCCCTGAAAGAATCTTGCTCTTAGTCAGATAAGAGCGAATAAGATGAAGCTATATGTATGAAAAGTTGAAAAAAATGTGCTCTGCCTCTCTGGGTCCTGTATTTATTGGGGGGTTTCTGCTTTCTTAAATTAGAGGACAAAAGCCTCAGGAGAAGAAAAACAGTGGCAACATCTTCTCGAGAAAGGAGCTTAGTTTATTAAGTGAAATCAGTTATAATTGTGTTCTTTCAAACTAAGATTCTGGCCCTTTTGGTGCTTCTGAGGAAATTGTTCCCAATCACCTCGAGCCAAATTGTCAAAGTATTACACATGGAGAGGCCCACTGAAGGCTGGGACTGAGTTGATGAGGTGTCCTGGGGAATTTATTTGCTGTATTATGCAGCAATTTAGATTTTGAACTTTGTGCCAATAGATTTCTGAGAGTGGGGCAGCCATAATAACTTTTTGTGCAAGCCTATATTTTGAGAACTTAGAAGAAACAGGCGGTGCTGTAGAAAGTAGAACATGCAGAGAGCTTTTGGAGGCCCCGTGGTGTGCAGGGGGCAGGAGCACCCTGCTGAATAAAAGCTATTTAAGGAAACTCAGCGGGTTATAATGGGCTTAACGTGGTGAAGATGTGAAGGGGTGCAGTGCTGCTGGCTCCAGTGTGACCCCCTGACAAGGGGCACGATCACAAGGCCTGCCTCGGTGGGCTCTTTATTATTATTGATTTGTCAGTGTGGACTTAAGACTGTAGATCAGAAGTGACAGAAAACCTCATGACCTCAGTAGACGAAGTCCTTCCTCCCTGCACAACCAGCCCATATTCTCGATTTGACCCTCAGGTTTTCCTCTTTCGTTGGCATCTTAAGGCTTTTAAATTGTAGAGTAAAGTTCTGTGGGCCCGAGGGAATATTTTGTGGTGTTTGGAAAGTGTGGCCAGGTTTGAAGGTGCTCAGGCTGTGTGGAAACACGGCTGTGCTGCTGTCTGCTATAATCCTCTTTTATTGCAGGTGGAGGCTTTTACTGGAGTCTGTTCAACTAGAAATGTGTTTACCCATCTTGGAAGGAATTGGCCATGCTTGAATATTTCTTCCTCCTTCTGTTTTTGCCTCCACTGAGTTGTTTATTGCCTCTGCTGCTGAGACCTGAGTTTTCACTGGGAAGTGTGTGGCAGGAAGAGGGAGAGAGGGAAATCCTGAACGTTAAGGAGGCACCATGGTGACTTCACTGCTGCTTGGCTGTCAGTCCATTATGTATCCAGGTTGTGGGGTTATTCCAAAGTCCTTAAATTCCTAATTTACTGTGACATGCCAATTAAATCACGATTCCTGAATCCCTTCTCTGAGGTCACTTGTATTTTCAATGGCAAACTTGGTTAAAGCTGATTATTCCACAATTGAAAAAAACCCTTTGTTCTCCTTGTTGCAAGGGAAACCCAGCTCAAACCCCAATGTTTTGTTCACAGAGGAGGAGGATTTGGAAAAACCACTTGGCTTTCTTGCTAACAGCTAAAAATAGGCACTTCCAGCCTTAGAGGGAATGAATTCCTGTGTGACATTTGAGCAGGATTTGTGGGGGCGTGTGTCTGTGTCTGTGTGTGCCCACCGGGTGATGTGCTCCCAGGGCATCCTGCACGTGTGTCCCCAGGTGGGTGACACTGTAGCATCAGAGCTGAACTGCTGCTTTTCCTCTCTGAGCTTGGGCTTGCAGGGCTTGAACAACGAACATCTTGTCTGCCAGAAAAAGGGAAGGAAGCTGCTTGTCTGGTACTCCCAGTCTTTTAAAACTGAGGAAGGTTTTTTTTATCATCTTTCAGGTTGATCTCTGTAGTGGGTGTGCAGCATCCATCTTCATGAAATTGGCAGTCACAGGATGGTTTGGGCATGGAAGGGATCTGAAAGATCATTTAGTTCCAACCCTTCTGCCATGGCAGGGTTATAAAAATAATTTGTTTATAAAAGTCAGTGTTGGTGAGATAACCCTAAAAAGCACAGATGAGAGAATTTGTGACCTGACACTGGTGATGATTTGACGAATTTCCCTGTGAAAGTGAATTTTCTTTTTATCTCCTGGAGCATCACTTGTGTAACAGTGCAGTATTGTGTTACTGACTGCTAAGGTTCCATGGCCAAAAATTGTTTGCTTCTCAATACCTTAATTATGTGAAATCAAGAAGTCAGAAATGTATTGCCTTCTTCTCATTTCAGCATTTCAGAGTACACTGGCAAGCACAAAAGGATTTTTTTGAACATAGTCCTTGTCTCAAAAGCTGATTGAACAGATCATGCAGGGCAGAAAGTCCAAGTTAAACTATGTGCATTCATGCCCAGATTTCTTGGGATTCCTACTCCTGTCCTAAAACCACATTGTGCAAGTGGTCATGTTCTTGTTGGCCAAACATGAAATTTAGTTGCAAAGTTAGGAATTAGACTTGGTGACAACTATAGATTTTTCTCTTCTAGCTGAGCATCAAATGAGTAACCCATCTGTGTCTGATGAGTGCAAATTGCAGTGCTGAGTGTCTTGCCTCTGCAAGAAATGTCTAGGAACTGCAGCTTACCTTCTAAGCTTTATTTCGTTATTTTCAAATAATCAGAAGAGCTAAATTTAGCCAATCTAATTACTTTGCAGTATGTTTTAGTATTTATTACAGAACAGATGTTGTTAGGGGGTGTATTATTATTCACGAGTCCTTGATGAAAAGGACTCCTAAATCTTCTGTAAAAGAAGTCTCTTCTCCTACTCTGCACCTGTCAGCTCCTGTTTCAGGGGTTAATTTGACACTCCAAGTGTGCATCTTTATACTTCCACAGTGTGACTGCATATTTCCTTCTTAATTTACAAGTATGTGTAAGTGAAAGAGAATGTGGGAATTTCAGAGGCTGGAGAGATCTAAAACTACTGTGGATGTATCCTATGTATAAAGCAATTAAAACGGTGCCACACAAAGCTGCTTTTTATTTATAGCTCCTTAAGAGACTTTTTCTCGAAGGTACCAAGAGACTCCTCGCCGTGGTGCTGGCCAGAGCAAGCTTATAATTAGAGCAGCTCTTGATGGACTTTGTGGGTAGTCAGGATTGCTCAGTGTCTCAGGAGACAGCTCCTCTGGAAATGTGCTTTTGGATGAACCAGGGTGACGCTTTTCAGAGACATTTTACACAAATAACTCTTGCTGCAAACCATTATTTTGGAGTAAGGGAATCAACATTTATAGTATGAATGTTGCTAAGCCAGTACTAGTTCTGGTTTAATTTTATCCAGCTTTTTTTTCCCTTTTTTAAAAGTGGGATGAAACAAAGCTGCAGTTCATAAAAGTAGTAGACTCTAAATTCCCAAAGCAGTTCTGCTGCCTGCTCTTGGAAATGCTTATTAAATAAATCTTTGAGTAAAGTTATTCAAATTATGTCCATTAAAGAAATTCATTTTTTAAGCAGCTGAAATTTTGAAGTGCTGCATAAACCATGGCTTTTGTTTTTAATAACCTCCATGTGTCCATGGCTTCATTTTCTTGCAGCACAGTTTGGTGTTGAGTGCTCTGCTCAGGAGTGAGCAATCCTTGTACCATGAAAATCCCTTTATGAGCAGCTCAGTATGGTTGCCCTGTTTGTCCCATTCAGAATTCATAGTGGAAGCTCAGCAGTTAAAAAAAAAATTTAAAAGTCATATATTCTCCTTAATATTGTCCTGTCTCACTGTGTCTCGTGATTCTGACTGGTATTTTCATCTGGTTTCAGATTAACAGTTCAACAGTTTCCTGCCTGTTGAAGTGCTCATGACCTCAAGAGTCTTGTTAGGAATTCTGCTGGACTCCCATGCTCCTGACTTTTATCTCTAAATAACTTTTTTCCTTGCACTTCCAATGGGCAGGTGAACAACCAGTGCAGGAGCAGTTCCCTGCTAATGCACGTTTTTGTCACATGTGACAACAAAACACCTTTTGTTGGATTTATTCCTTCCACAGCCTTTGTCTCGGGCTTGTGGAAAGCTGTGAATGGATGCTGAAAGCATGCTTTGTGCTGCACTGATAATCTTAATGGACTGCTCATGCTGGACTGTGCCTTTGACCCTTGGATGATTTTGCAGCTGGTTTTTTGGTAGTTTTAAATTACTCATTTTTAGAAAGCTTTTCTACAGCACACTTTAGGCAAACTTTACAGTGTTTGCTCTCTGATTCCTCAAATTAACTTCCAATTGTAGTGGAACAGTTGCTGTAGTCAGTTTACACAGACCTTAACAGCAGTGACAGAGATTATTCTGATTTATAGATTGTGACTGTTTTCAAGTTGCATCACTCTGGGATTATATCTGCTGTGTTTGTGAAATAGAATTCAAAGACTTCAAAATTCTTTCAGTGACGTGAAATGTTTCAATGTCCTGAAACAAGTGGATGGCTCATCACCAGCTCCTCCTTAAATTTCATTAAACATCATTCCTATGTTTGCTTTGTATCTGAGGAACTGGTTCTTCTCATGGTTTTGGGTGAGATTCAAGTTTCTCATCTCTCCAAGTGTGCATTGTTAAAATAAATTTGACACAGACCAGTGCTGGAAGACTTCAGGAGTGACATTTTAATTTGTCATTAAGTGTCAATTACCATTTTTGATCAACTTCTGTTAGAAAAAATAGGCCCTTCTCAGAAGTGCTCTAGTATGGAGAAAGCTGAGTCATGAAGTCCTGTGTACTCTCAATTACTATAGCTTACAGTACAATTACAAATACCTTAACTTCTTCAGTTTAAAACAAGTATTTTTAAGGCTTTTGCTAAAGCTTTGTCTAGTCCATAATTATTAGATATCAGAGCCAAAGGACAGGATGTTACTCTGCCTTAGATGTAGGCAGGTCATATTAATCACATTTTTCTTATTTTTACAAGTCAGGTACATCATGTCATAGTGATATTTACTCATCTTCACCTATTTGAAATTATTTAGAAGTTATTCAGCAGATCATAATGAAAGATGAGGAATTTGTTGCTGCTTCTTCCTTTCTGCTCCTGTTGAGAAGTATTCTGACACTTGAGCCAGGGAGGACATCACTAAAGTCTCATCTGACTTTAGGAAGCCTTTTCTTACTCTGTTTATCTGGACTTCTACCTCCTCCTCTTTACTATAAACGATTATAGTAAAAGCTTCCTTTTCTTGGTATTTGTCTTCTTGAAAGGCTTATAGGTTTGTGTCCACTGGCTTTTTTCCTGCCCTGGGTAAATGTACATCTTCATCCTAAAAGAGAGATCAAATTTCACTCATTAAACTGGTCTCTCCTGACTGACTGTGCACCTGCTTTGACATGAGAATATCAGCCTCCCAAGCAGTGAAAATACTGAATTTGCTGTGAGGAAGTAGTGAGCTCATTAAAATGGTGAAAGAGGCACCAGAACCCATCAATCTTTTTGCACACAATTTTCCTTGGCTGGCAGTTCAGGAGGCAGCCAGTAACAAGGTTTGTGGTGATGGCAGGAGGTTGGTAAGAGTTGGATGCCACAAATTAAGCTGTTAAACCCTGTGTATTTTAGTTCCCTTCATAATTCTTTTTTAAAAAATGTAAAACAAGGGGACTGCAGCTTTCTGAAAGCAACAGTACCAACAGGATCAGATCATATGAGAATAAACAAATGGAAACCAGTTTAATTTAAATTATTTTGCATTAAATTCAAAGGTAAGAAGAGAACTTTCTTTTTATTCTTTGAAAAGATCCACATTGAAACACAAGCATAGGGCTGGATGCTTATTTAGGCTTGAGGAGACAAAACAATATTGAAAGTGTAATTTCTGAATTTCACAATTTGGAGTAGAACTGGGATTGATGTAGAATTTAGGACTCTGCATTATCCTTAGTGGTTGTTGTTGGGTTTTTAAGTGATTTGGCAAGAACAGGGTGAGAATAAAGTTTGGTTTTTAAAGAGCAATATCTGGGGACAGAAGTGTTTAAGTAACACCAAGCGAGTTTTGAATTTAGGAAATTAAAGTAGCATATCAATATTGCAAAAGGAAGTAATTGCTCTCAAGGACAGTTGCTGTGTTTGGAAAAACACCTGCATTTCGATGCTGACCTCTTCTGGGGCTTTTAAACAGCCCATTTGGGTTTGCTCTTTTCCTGTTTGTGGGGTGTGGCTCTGTGTCCACCCAGAAGTGTGGCAGGAGCAAGGTGTGTGCTTCTGTTTGCAGGGGCTGTAAATGGGAGCAGCTGCAGCTGAACGGGGATAACCTGGACTAGAGGGGGCACATGCATGGAGGAGGTCACGAAAATGTACCAAACTAATGTTGGTTTTGAAGGCAGCTCAGTAGAATTAGTCTGTTGTGCCCTGGGAGGACTATTCCACTTGTTGATTCAACCTGAGAATCTGAAATCAAATCCCTTGGTTGTTTTTTTTTTTTTTTTTTCCCTTTTGATGTGTGAATATTTTAATGAATCTAATGTGACATCCAGGGCAGACTTCTCCAAACACTCAGCTCTCCCAGAGCTCCTGAAGGCTCTCTTGATAAAATCATGTGCATGTGTGAGTGTGAGCAAACTGGAATCTGGCTGAATTTTGGGTGTGTGAGAATTGTCACTTTAGGCTAGGAACTGTTGAGCAGAAGGATTAAACTGAAAAAAATGAAGGTTTTGGCATTAATCCAGCATTGGTGTAACACAGTTGGGGAAGAATATTCTGGAGAAGGAACAGTCACAATGCAATCCTTATTTTTTACACATTAACAAGATAAAGGATTATATTCTTCTGCACTCATTGTGTCTCACTGCTGGAATTCAGATTTTTTCAAGAGCTGTTGCTTTATCTGTCAGTTTTCATCATTTGTTCATCAGGTGCAGATCCAATGCCACAGCACTAATTCTTACGTACTTTCGTTGTTTATTTAAAAGTTTTCAAAGTCTCATTTATTGCTTAATAATTTCACTGTCATTTCACACACTTTTTTTTTTTTTTTAATTTATGTCCAGGCCCAAAATGTTCAGCACAGCAAGGACATGACTCTTGCCAGCAACCGCAGTCTGGCAGAGGGAAATCTCCTGTACCAGCCAAAGTTGGAGTCTCTAAAATCAAATTTAACTGAGAAATATCAAGAGCTGCAAGTTCTTTTTGAAGCATACCAGATAAAGAAAACAAAACTAGGTAACACTGGCTGTTGACAATTATGATTTGCTGTTTTTTAAGTGAATGTAAATCTGTTTGCCTGTTTGTTGTTTGGTTTTTGGCATCTCATTTTAGCTGTGTGAATTAGGGTACAAAGTGAAATGTCATTCTTGTGTAGTGCTGAAATAGATCACACCTCTGATGATTTATTAAGTGACTGTCACACCTAGTAACAGATACTGTGGGTTCTTCCTGCTACCTACCTATTCTTGACCCACTCTTCTCTAAATTATCAACTTCAGTTACCTTGCTAAAGAGCAAAACACTTTGAATTTTTGGTGACTATTTATAAACCAAATGGAATATTACATTTAACTTTCATAGTGAATTATACTGTACATCTGATACTGCACTTGCTGAAGTGCTTTCAATATTAGAAATATATAACTGGAATTAAATTTCAGCTCTTAGCACTCTGACAGTATTCCTGAACTTGTTAATGTATTTCTTACTGTGCATCACCCTGTGTAGAGCTGCAGAGTCTGCTGGTTGTGCAGATGTGCCTTGGAGGTTGTTGTGTAGTTCCAAGTCACTTAGAGCCAGCTGTCATTTTCTGTCCTTCCTGTGCCTTTGCAGACAGACAATCCAGTAATGCTTCCCTGGAGACCCTGCTGGCACTGCTGCAGACTGAGGGGGCGAAGATTGAGGAGGACACAGAGGTAATGACAGAACTCCCCAATTCTGCCACTTCCACCCATTGCCAGAACCTTCCGGTGTCCATGGCTGCAGTGCTCAGTTGAGCCTGTGACAGATTAAGGAGTAATTTTAAGGATACGGTCTTGTCTCTGCTTTGAACTTCAGGCAACAGCTATTTGATTCCAGCAATTTTATTTCTTTTTTATCTGAGTAATATTTTACTCTTAACATCATTGAGTTCAAGAGAGAAAGTACTCTTTTTTAGAAAAGATAGGCAAACCCTCTTAGTTCCTTGGCTTTGCCTTCAAACGTGTAGAGTTAAAAAATGTGGAATCTTTTTTCAATGGGGTTTGCCTGGTACATGTATTACTTCATAATAAATGTCAATTAGTAGCCTAATAAAAAACCCTGTGCCTGTGCTGCTTTTCCTCCAGTGTTTCTGGTGAAGTATTCCATTGTGATTTCAGTGGGTCTGTGCAGGTGCCAGTGGTCACCGCTTCCTGAGACACAAGTGCTTGAAGGGTGGTGTGACTTCAGAATAATGGGAGTGTTTGGTTTTGTTTGCTGATTTGCATGCAGGCATTTTCTGTAATTAATCAGGAGAAAAAAAATGCGCTCGTTAGCCTTGAGTTGTGATCGTAAAAAGACATTCCCAGGACAAGCTGAATTTTGTGATTTTATGTTGGTTCAGCTCTCAATTATTAAACATCATTTAGCCAAAGCCACAAATAAGGGTGAGTCTTAAGCCTGACTTAGCAATAATCTCTGTGCTGAGTCTCACAGAGTTCCCAGTGTTTCTGTTGGCATTCAGGCAGCACTGAGCTGTAATTCAGTTTAGCTGGCAATCTGGGAAGCTGCTGGACTTGGTTCATTCCCATCTCTGGTGATCAGGGGAACACTCAGAGCGAGATTCAGATGTTTTTACTGCTGTTACTTCAGTATAAATTTATGCAAAAGTGATATTTAACTCTCAGTGCGTCTGAGTAATAACTAAAAGTTCTGCTCAGAATTCTTCAGTATGCCAGTCATCTTCCATATGCCAGCTGGAAAATCACAGGCAAAATGCTGCTATTTTTGGGATGTGAGCCATTTAGATTCTGTTGCAGTAGGCTGTTCCCTAAGAGAATGTTCTGTATTTGACAGAATATGGCAGAAAGGTTCCTTGATGGTGAAATACCACTGGATTCCTTCATCGACGAGTACCAGAGCAAGAGGAAACTGGCTCACCTGCGCCGGGTGAAGATCGAGAAGCTGCAGGAAATGGTGCTGAAGGGACAGAGACTTCCTCAGGTTCAGCCGCTGCCGCAGCCGAGGGCAGCCGAGCCCGCAGCAGCCCCTGCCGATCCCTACAAGGCGGATGCAAACCCTCCTCCCTCGGTGGTGCCCCGGCGGATCCCGCCCCCGCCGCCTCCCTCAGGCCCGGCAGGACGCTTCCCCACTCCCTTCACTGCAGCCATGAGCTCAGGACCAGCTCTCTCTTACCCAGGTGCTCCGTACCCTCCTCTCCCGCCCCGGCCGGGAGCAGCTCAGCCCACGAGTCAAACGGCACAGCCGGGGTACCCAGCTCAGTTTGTACCCCCCTATCCTCCACCTCTGCCCCAAAGACCAGCTCGCCTTCCACCACATCCTGGCTTTATCCTCCAGTAAAAATTTGGGTGCGCCTGACTTATGTATTGGTGCTTATATTTCCTTTTCCCCCATCAGAGACTTGCTGTAGGCAATGGGAAGCCTCTGTTCTTTGCACAATGGAGCACAAAGGCCGAGCTGTGGCACAGAGGTTTGCAGTTGCTTTGCTAAATGTGATGATGTTTGTTTGCAAAGGTCAGTGATGACGAGGTTTTCCTAGGAAGGTGATGAGGTCTAAATTCTGTAAATCCATCAAATTGGGAAGGCACTCGCAGTGGATTTGTTGATGTTACAAACCGAGTCGTGCTCTGAATTCCTCAGTGATGGTAAATCAGCATCCTCCTCTGTTCTGAAGTATTCCCATGGCAGCTGGATGTATGTGTTGCAAACGGGGAGCTGGTTGTCCCTCTAAGGAATTCTCTGACAGTGTTGGGATGGTAACAACCATATCTGACTGCTGGGCAAGGGGTGTGCACAGGACTCCCCTCGGCACCTTTTGCATCCAGGGCCAGGTGCAGGGTGTTTTCAGAGCTCACTGAGCTGAAACTCCTGTCAGAACACCTTGGGGCAGGGAAAAGGACAAGAGTTTCATTTCTGCATTTCATTTGTTACCTTAGACAGTGTGTAATCAAAGTAGACACTACTCCCACTCCTAAATAGCTTGATACCCTCAAAGTCCTGGTCTCTTGAAATGCAACTAAACTGTTTGTAGAGCCAGTTTAGGGTTTTATAGACACTTTACCAGGCAGTTTTATTTCCTTGCCTATTAAGACTCTTTCTAATGGTTGGTTTTTCTCTCCTTTTCCACACCTTGGATACAGAAATGATTTTTTTACACAGGTGCTTAGCTTTTGCTACCATGTGATTCCAGGAATCTAGGCAGGGTATTTTCTTAATCAAATACTGGATTTTCACATGTAATTGCCCACTTGAATTTCCACAATTTCATTTTATCCCTTAACTCTGTCTCTCACTTGGCAGAACTACTTTTAACTTTTCCATTTAGTTTAGTTTTGCAGTTTGGGGCATGCCTATCTATCTGGAATTGGCAGTTAATGTTTCTCTGCAAGTAGGCAAAAAAGAAAAGCCTTTTGAAGTCCATGGTGGCTGTTTGCATCTTACAGAATCTGTTCTTAACTTCTGCCACTGGATGGGAGAGGCTTTTTAGGGCAGCTCAGATTTCACTCTCAATGTGGCTCTTGAAGCCTAAGGTGCAGACACATGCTGGTATTTTAATCCAACACTAGGGGAGGCAAATTTTAACACTTGTTGTTTGCACAGAATGTGTCTGTGAATTTGTTATCAATCAGAAGCTGTCAAAGCCCCTGGTTATTTCAGTTATTTTGGTATCATTGTGCTGGAATGCACTGCATTGTTTGGAAGTTTGTACTACAAACATCGGACAGAATAGAATATCTATTTTTGTTTTTCTTTATGTGAGTCCTGGATTGTCCCTTAATCATTTCCTCTGGAGTGTGGTGGTGAGCAAATACTAATCTGGAATTAAGCTTATAACAGGAAGTTCTTGATTCTGAAAATATGAATATGGTCATTTGGCTTGGTTTGCCTTCTGCAGACAGGGCAGAAGGTTGGTCAGTGTTACTGGCATCTGAACCAATTCCCCAGTGTAAATCTGGCAAGTTTTTATAGATGGGGGATTTTGTGAAGCAATGTGCATTGGATTTGTTTGCAAAGTGTGTTTTTTCTGTAATCTAGTGATGGTACAGGATGTGGTTGTTTTTTTTTTTTTTTAATAGTGTGATATCTTTTCTTGGTATTATTTTCTCACTGAAGCTTTGTATAAGCATGGTTAATTATGACTCGTTTCAAAGTAACTTTGCTGTGCTGTTAGTGCTGGTATTTGGGTGGCAGCTGTTGTATCTGGATGCTAAACATGAGTCTGCTGTAGAAATGGTTTGTGTCCTAGAAAGAATTAAAGTGGGTGGGGGCTACCAGGGTGCTGTCTGAGTACAGAAATTCATACTTTGAGCCTGCTACACAAAAACTCTAAAACACTCCCAAATCAGTTTTACTAAGATTTCATAAAAACAACCAGGTATATTTTACACTTACAAAGTGCCAACTTTTTTTCTGAGAGTTGGAAATCCTCAGAAGCGATGGGGGTGATAGATAAGTGTATGGTGAATTTGCACTGCATTTTATGTATCAGACTTTATTGGTATTAGTAGTCCAAAAATATTTTTACTACTTGTTAAATCTTCTGTCTTTTGGTAACTTTTGTGATAACAATGACCTTTCAGGGATACTTTATCTAAAAACAACCTCTTGTGCACACTAAGTACAGACAAAGCTAATGCAGTTTTTTTGTCTGAAAGCAAAACAATGCATTATTGCATATGCATGTGGCTGATGTGCCTTAGGATCACTACTTGTGATTGTAATTCTAGGATATTAGCATTTTTATCATTTGAATGGCCATTGCTTAACTCTAATATAAGGGCTCTTTGAGAGCACTGACTTTTACTAAAAACTGACCCTCATACTTCAGAACAAACAGCTGTATCTGCTATTTGTAAGCTTATAGTTGCCTTCACTGATGGGTAAGTTTGAACATAGCTGATGTAACTAATGTGATGTCTCAGTTATTGCAAGCTCATAACTGAAGTCCAGCTGCTCATGGAAAACGTTTTGCCATTAATTTTGTGTGTGTGTTTGCACACAAACTGTAAATATTTACTTGACTGCTGGTGAAGTTCAAGGGTAAAGGAGAAGAATGACTGTGGAAAGCTGTTCAATCCTCTCAGCAACAAACTTGACGAAACACTAACCAGGCAAGAGCTGTGTCAGTGCTTTCAACCTGTTGCCCTTCAACAGCTTCTCCTGTTCTGTTATAGCTAATAAATTAATTCTGCTCTGGCTAGGATGTTTAGAATTGTACTAATTTGCACTGTTTATAAGATAGTGAGATTAAAATGCCATAGGCAAGCTGAGACTTGAGAGGGGGTGGATCACGATGCTTGCCAAAAAAAAAAAAATATATATATATATAAAAAGAAAGGATTTTTGATGTCTGCTACAAATAGCATATACTTCCCCAAAGCAATTGGAGTGGAGAAAAATCCTTTAAATACAATGTGTAACACGGCTTTAGAGTGTTGGTAGCATTGGAAATGCTCTCTTTGGGCAGCATTATTTGTGCCAGTCTTTTGTGTGCAGTTCTGTGAGTTGGGACTTGGACCTGGGACTGCAGCGAGCAGTTCTGGCTCCTGGCTGGGTCTCACTGCACTCAGGACTGCCTCCCACAGAAGGTGGAGTGGGTTGTTCCAGCACAGCTGATCCAGACAGGTCACCTCGGTACTGCTGGAGGGGACAGGAGCTGCCCTGGGATGCCAGGAGGCACCTGGGCACTGCCTGGTCGAGGTCACCATCCCCATCCTCCACAGCCTCGGTCTCCACCTCTCCTGGGACTTCTGTGCCCTCTCAAACTGGAATCACAGAGCTCAGACCGACAGTTCTCTTACCCTCCTGTGGAGCTGCGTGGCGGACGTGGAGTTCAGAGGGGGCAGAGTCGTCCTGTGCCTGAACGGTTCCTCTGTGTGACCCCGGACTCTCTTAATGAGGGGCAGCAAATTGTGAAACATACAGTGGAGTTGTTTGCATAATAAGTCTTTCTGTTATCTACTGTGTTCTGATTTTAAATAAAATAGCATATCTCTTGGTGTCCTGTCCCCTCGTGGCTCGGTTCAGTCGTGGTGCTGATTGATACTAATGATATATTAATGATCTTCAACCCTTAATGGTGGTTTTTTTCTGTAGCAACATAAACACAGTTGTAGGTGGATGTAGAACATAAAATTTGCAAAATGCTTTAATTATTCATAGTAAATCTGTTGTCTGTGTTTTTAGTGACTGGATGTAACGAGTCCATTTGGTATGGAGCTGATACAAGATGGGTCTGCTCACAGTAGATTTCAAGTGTAATCAGGGCAATGAGGTAGGTGGGCTGTCTGTCAGGTAAAACCCCTTTGCTTTTCTTCTAATTTCCTATAATTAACTAGTGGGAATGTTCAGAATCACCTGGAAAGGCTGGAGGGAGAAAGCCTTTTTTTTTTAAGAGAGGAAAATCTTAGCTATCAGCCAAGTTAGGAGAAATGAGTCAACCAGAGTTATTTAGGAATATGAGTCAGAGGGCAGAAAAGACCTGATGTAATTTTCTGTGATATCTGTCACTTCAGTAGTGATGCAGAATAGAAATCCCAGTGGGGAATAAGTGATCAGGGAAGAAATTCCCTTTTTAAATTGTTTCTTGATCTGTTCCCTTTGTGGTGGCTGCAGAGATTGGATAACCTGCAGACAAGGGAAAGTGCAGATGAGGAAAAGCTGCTCTGCTGACTCAGTGCAGGTGGGCGAGGGCAGGGGAAGGTGTTATGTAAAAGCTGCAGCTCTTCAGCTCTGCCCTTCAAGAATTTGCTCTGTTTTGTGGCTTGAAGAGCTGTGGGATTCCAGCTGTGCCTGTTCAGCCCTGGGGTTCTGCTGGCCCTTCCCTGTGGTTGGTGTCCCAGGAGGTTGTTCTGGCTGGGATTGTTCCCTGTGCAAAGGAGCTGTCACCTGCTAGGGTCAGACCTTGCCAGGGAGGGGAGTCAGGTGGCACTTGGGTGTTGGAAACAAAAAAGCAAAATGGCACAATAAAAGGTGTTTGTTGGGGACACGCTGCAGTGTCCGCGTGGCCTTGGCTTGTCCCTTCCCTGGAGGTGGCTTTGGAGGCTGGGCAGGTCCTTCCCTCAACCTTGCTCCTGTAATTTGAGTCCCCTCAGGTTGTACATTAATCATCCCCCATGCCAGGCTTTTACAGCTTTGCCTCTTCACCTCTCAGAGACTCAGTCACCAGGAACTGGGCATGTTCCTTGAGGGCTTTTGAGAGATGTTGGGTCTCCACTGAAGCTCTGGAGGTGCCCTGCTGAGGCTGTGCCCCAGGACACCTTGTCCCTGAAGGAGGCTGTCCCTGGGCAGGGCTCTCAGCCTCACTCTCCATTTTTCCCCCTACCTGCAGGACAAATCCAGGCTGCTGGGGCTGGGAGATGTGCCAGTGCATACCCTGGAGCCTGCTGTAAGCTAAAAGCTATTTTTTAAATACTGCTTATTATTTCCAAACCGCTCAAAGGTGCTTTTTCTGCGCTCCTGTAGGTGATGTGTAGGAATTATTTTTTCCTTCAAAGCTAAAAATGTTTCCTTCTCACCACATAATCCCACACCTTGCTACGTGCACTTAAAACTGCACATTATTCCAGCAACCACTGCTGGGGATGAGCTAATTTCTGAGGGGTTTCTTGGTCCTGAAGGGAGCCAGTCACAGAGGATGGGAGGTGACAAAGTGGCTCCAGTTCTCAGCACTGGAATGAGACCACCTGGCCGAGGAGAAAATGCTGGAAATAACCTTTTGGGGTGTGGTATGAGGGGAATCCAGATCAGCTTTGTATTTTTTTGTTTTTATTTAAACTTGCATGAAGCAAGTTAAACTTCCATGAAGCATTTCTTAAATGATTTGAGTAGCTGGTGCTTCTGGGTTCCCCCAGTCATTTTCCTGAGTGGGTCATTCAGGAAATACCATCCCTAAATACTGTGCTGCCCAAACTCATCTAATTCATGCCTGGTTGGGCACAGCAGAAAAATAACTTTTCTTGCAGAGAAGTGGCTGCTTTTCGTGGCTTCAAGGGCTCTTAAAAACTTTTGCAGAAGTTTTGTGGTTTGGTTTCTTTACCTGACTTCCTAGAGCCTGCCCCAGCCTGTTTTCTATTTGTGTGCTTCATTTCAGTGCACTTTTTGCCCCCAGTGATCTGACACCTGTGTTTTGCCAACTTTGCTCTCTGTTGCTGAGCTGCAGCTGCTCTGTGTGCTGGTGTTCAAACTAACCTGTGGTCACTGGAGGTTTGGCTGCTGAGGGAGCCCAGAGGAGGGCTGTGATAAAGGCCTGCTCGAAAGCTGCTTCGAGAAGAAATAAAACTGTACTTTACTCACCTCGGTGGAAGGGAGCAGAAGATGGATTATTTCACAACTTGGTTATTTTCCACTGCTTCTCTTACAGGTACTGAGTAAAATCTGTTCTCAGGAGCACATGAAGTGAAACATCTTCCTCTCCACAGCCACAATAATGGTATTTAAATGTCATTAGCAAATTGGATCCTGCACAACAGGATGTCTTGATGGGATCTCAAAATAAACCTTTGCAGACACACAGTTTGTCATTCTGATATTTTTGTCAGCTACAAATAGCAAACACTTTCCAAAAATGTATAGGACTGAAGAAAAAAAAATTAGACTGGACAGTAAGTTTTTTTTTTGTACAAAAATTAACTTGGATTACATTTCAAATGGTTTATAGAGCTTATCCTTATTTGTGCTGCTACTTTTTGAGACTTTTGATTATGCTGTCCTGGATGGTTTTAAATAAATCAGTGTGACAGCAGTGGGGGTAAACAAGTTCCATTTAGCCACAGCATCAATCTCAAAGCCACATTTTATTTTTGAATTCTTTAAATATAATGAATCCTTTAAGTAGGACTGTGGCTAGACTTAGGGTAGTGAGAGTTTAAAAGTTTGCATTCCTGGTTAATCAAGATTTCTGGGATGAAATGGGATGGTGTGAGTGGCTGGGTGATGTCAGTCTCCCAGCAAATATATCTTTATCACTGTCTATAAATAGACTTGAGCTACTGCAGAAAGCACTTCCTTGAGAGAAAAGGGCTCTGAAAGAAACGAAACTCAGCAGGAAGCTGGCCCCCGTCACTGCTGTGTCACTGTCACTTGATGTGCCAGCAGCCACCCGAGGGCTGTGGAACCCTCTCCCAGGGCTCACGGAAAGGCTGAGCAGGGACTAAACCTCTGGGCTGGGGTGACCTCAGCAGCACCTGCAGGATCACAGCAGCTGCTGGCCTCGCCCAGCACCCCGGGGGAGCACCAGAGCCCTTCTGGGCACTGCACTTTGGCCACACACCGAGCTGGGAGACGAGCCCTGGCACTGGCCACTGCCCAGAAAGCCATAAACCTGTCCAGGCAGCTTGGTGACGTGTAACCTCAGGAAGCTGCGGCCATCACGAGACTGTTTCGTAACTAGAATAAATAATGAAATACCTTATAAATGTGTTTACCTGAGATACAGCCACTTGTAATTCTTGTTAACTGCTTTACAGCCTCTTGGCAGTCACAGAGATGAAAAGCCCTGGGTTTTACTGTGGCTTTGATGAAGTTTGATTGCAATTGGGCCTGAGGGTAACAAGGGATGGGAGGTAAATGTTGACTGAACATGACAAGGACCCTCACAAGTCACCACCTGAACAAGGCAGCTGTGGTCACCTTGTCATGCTGAGCTCTGAATGCTTCAGTCTTATCACCCATATGATATTATGCATCGTATACAGCTGCCTATTTTATATCTATAGATATATATATCTCTAATAGATATATATATCTCTAATAGATATATAATAATATATATGCAACATATATATAGTATGTACTAATACATATTAGAAATCACCTAGATTACCTATCATAGATCTATAATAATATATTCCTATATAAAATATAATTATCTCTTATATATTACATTTTATATATAGTGCATAACAGTATAGGTAGATAAAATATGCAAAAATGCATATATATATATATATATATATATATATATATATAGGCACATGCAGAACCATAGATACATAGAGAGGACTCTATATATATTGATGTGAATATACAGATATCTTTATTCACATTTAGCTAATTTACTGCCTCTCTCTGCCCCACAGCTCAGGCCCAGTTTCCTGCAACCAACCCTGTCATGGCCCTGGCCCTGTCATCAACCCCCTCCCCAACAACAAAGCAACACAAAAGTATTTTAAATAATGCTCCTTTAATAATCTACATCCTGGTAGTTGCTCCAAGGGAAGACACAGCTGACAGGAGTTTGATTCTGCCCCCGCATCTCTCCACATCAGCAATTCCTTATTGCTGCAGACTTCTCTAGTCCCTGGCTCCCGTAGGCCACGGTTAGATTTAAATCTGCTAATTATCTTAAATATAAAACATAATGCAACTGATCCCTTGACATTGCTGTAGTAATAAAAAATAGAAAAGGGAAAAAATAAAAATAAAAACGTTTGTATCCTTATTGCCGGTGTGTGTCGGTAACTGCTTTTCCCTAACAAAAGCCCTGCTCCACATGCTGGGGAAGGCAAACATTTCCCTTCCTGCTGAGGGCTGATCCCACGCCAAAATGAAGCCAAATATTCCTCAGGCTGGAAAAAGGGGAATTTTAAAAAATGGTTGCAAGAAAAGTCCACCAGTTTCCTACTGTAAAACCAGTTCACAGTTCTTGGAAAGGGTCTGAGCAGTAGAGTAGAGCTACATTTACTGAAAACTTCTAGTGCCGATAAAGTCCTTAAAAAAAAAATTAATCCAAATGAACCCCAAATTAAATTAAACAGGAAGAACCGGTTGGCAGGTGAGGAGGAGGAGGAAAAAGAGCAGGAAGAGAAGGAGAAGAAGGAAGAGGAAGAGGAGAAGGAGGAGGGGAGCACTCAGCGGTGCCCGGGGAGCGCAGGAGCCCCGCCACTCTACAGTTCAGAAAAAAGGAAAACAAAAAATAACATCTGTTCCTCAAGAAAACATCCAGTTTGGGATTGCTTCCAGGCCGGGCGCTGAGGAGACCCCGCGCGTGAAGGCACAGCAGCGCGAAGGCAACGCGGCGCGTGGGGCCGGGGGCTCGCTAGGGCTGCAACGAGAAGGGGACAGGGACAAACCCGGTCAGAGCTCGCGCCAGGAACACCCCCCCTGCCCGGTCTGCACCCCCCAGCCGGGCCCCACCTCCCCCAGGCCGGGTTTCTGGGCAATGGGGGGTTTCTTCAGGATCCCTCGTCGCGGCGCCGGCGCCGGCCTGGCCTCGCCGTCCTCCGGCGCGTCCTCGCAGCCCCCGGCCAGGACGTAGTGCTGCTTCCTCAGCTCGCCCAGACGGACCCGCTCGCCCTCCAGCCGCTTCTCCAGCTCCAGCACCTTCACCTGCCCCCAAAAACCATCCTGGGACCCGTGCTGGGGGCACAGGGACCCCCACCGCGGGGCCGGGCCCGTCCGCGGCCGTGCGGAATCCACCTCAGGGCCGTACCTGTGTTTCCATCTCTTCCTTCTTCAGCTTGATGAGGGACATGCCCGAGAAGTCCATGGTGTCTGTGGGGGACAGCAGGGCCCCTATGAGTGCACCCCTCACATGCCAAAGCAGAGCTGGAAAACACCTTGGGGTGTTCCCCAGGCCAGAAAGGGATTTAGGGTGGGTTTTTCTACCTGTTCCTTGCAAAAACCTCACCTTTCTCCTCTATCTGCTCTTGCCCTGACTTGGTGGAAGCCACCACGTTTGCTGCCATCTCGTTGACGTTGCGTGAGCACTCCTGGAGCCTGGCCAGGTTCCTGCTGCTCTTCTCAGCCTTCACCTGCAACGAGCACAGGAATGGCTGTGGGTGCCCACCACAACCCCCCCATGCAGCTCCAGGGAGCCCCGGGCAGAGGCAAAGAGCTTTTGGGCATGAAAACCTGGGAGTGGAAAGAATGGATGGATGGATGGATGGATGGACAGAGGGGAAGGTTCATCCTCAGTGATCCCATCATGGCCAGACAAGGTGATCCCTGCAAAGCCCTTCAGCCCCAGGACACCAAACCAGCTCTGCTCCCACTTGGGCCAAGCACTCAGTGAAGACACAGCTCTGGTTTTTTAACCGTGCTCTTGATTTTAAACCCACCCAAAATCCCTATGGATCCCCCTCCCCTCACACCCGCATCACTGAAAACTCCACCCCTCACTTCCACCCACACCAACAGGAAAGGTGGCACCGACAGGAGTCCACCATCCTCAACTCCAGCTCCAGCAGCTGCTTCTCTGGATTTCTTGTTAGTTATTAACATTTCCTTTACATAACCAGCTTGACAGGAGGAAGATGGGAGGTTTTACACATCTTCGTTTCCAAGGCAAGCCTTGGGTGCGGGAATACTAACACACGGATTAAAATCCCAGACTGGAAAACAGCAAGAGCTTCCCTTCCCCCTGCTCTGGGAGACTGCAGGATTGGCAGAGGGGAGGGGAACACCCGTGGGACAGAAGGAGGAGACACCCAGAGCATCCTGCTGGGACACCCACCTTGGAGGCAGCCACCAGCTGGGCTGTGCTGGCAGCGATTTCGTGGGAGCAGACGATCAGCTCCTCGTACTTCCCTGTGTGCAGGACAACCCTGTCTGCAGACTCCCTGCAGCGGGGGTCAAAGGGAGATTGTGTCAGAGACACAACAGAGCAAGTGCAGATTATTCATCTCCTGCTAATACCCTTGGAAATCAGCAGCTGGATCCAGCAGCTTTGTAATTACGGAATCATGGAATTGCTACAGTTGGAAAAGATCTTTGAGTCCAGCTGTTATTAAAGCTCATACACAAAGCAATTATTCAAAGCCATGATCCAGGTGATTTCGACCTGAGGCAGGATTTTGTTTTCATAATGGATAAGATTTGTAAAGCTTTACCCAAGAGACCCTCCTACATTTCCTGCACTGGCACAGGGCAATTTCCAACCACCCCATCCACAACCACCTGAGCAGGAACCGGGACGGAGGGGATTTGATTTCACATTCTGCAGACAGGGAGGAACTGCCACCCCTAGCTGGGTGACCGTGTGGTCCACCCCAGGCCACAACGCTCCATGAGGAATTAGCAATGAACCAAGCGGAGGGTCCGTAAAAACAAAGACCTCCATAAGGAGCCAGCAATGAGGCTCCACGAGGAATTAGCAATTCAGCAGTGGGAATTCTGGAGGACGGGGTGACAGGGAAGCACGAGCCAGCCCTGGGTGCAGCCCATGGAGCTGTTTTCCAGGGGAAGCTCCCGGCCTGGGGGTACCTACACGAGCTGTGTGGCTCCCCAGCCCACGGCCTTGGAGGCAGAGATCAGCCCTTCGGTCCAGCGCGAGTTCTTGGCGTAAAACTCCTGAGTTGTTGCTGCCCCCTGTTGTTATGAGAATATTATGGCCTGGATTAACTTGTGTCTAATATACAACAACATATAAATCTGTATTAAATACCCATTTAAAGTGTAATAATGTGTAAATTAATGTATAAAGCCATAAATCAAGGGAGTGACAGCATTCCTGTGCTCTTCATGCTGCTCTTACTGAACTGTTTAAATAATTATCAAGAAAAACAACATCAGAGTCCCAAGCCTATAAATTTGAGCTGGGATTAGTTTAAAACACACAAGTTTGGGCATCATCTTCAGATGGACAAGGCTTTGCAAGGGTGACAGTGATTTGTGCAAGAGAGCACAGGGTTGAGCAGCCCATCTCCAGCAACTGGGACTGCCAGAGTGCTGCTAACATGGGAGACCATGAAATCCAGAGTGTTTCTGCAGTCTGGGGGAAAATCTGCATTTTATCAGCACAAAGAGATGAGTGTAAGGGAGGACTTACCCGGCCACTTTCCACTATCTCCTTCTGTAGGTTCGTAGATGTTGTTACAAGAAGTCTGATAGCCTGCAATGAAGGAAAACAGGTTTTGGGGTTTGATGGGGGTCTTACAGAGGAGGATTGATGCTGCTGCTGGTGGGAGCTTACAGTTTTGTGCACCCCAGATGGGTTTCTGCAGCACTGACCTTCATTAGATCTGTGCAGGAGTTCAGAATCCTGAAGGGAAGCAAGGGAAAAGTGTTCAGTATCCAGGGAAGTTTGGCCTCAGAAAATGGGGCTTTTTTTTTGAGAGCAGGAGCTCTGTTTTGGAGCAGAGCACACCCCAGCAAGGCACAGACCTGTGACATGTCCCTCCTCAAAACTCACCGCTCATTCACTTCCAGCTTAACCCCAGAGCTCTCGTTCCTGGCCTGGCTCATCATCTCCTGTTGGGAAACACCAGAGGGAGGGCTGGATGCCATGTTGGGTGAGAAGGTGGAGGAGTGATGGACACTCTGCCTCCCCAAGGCCCCAGAATGGCCCATCCTGCAGCTCTGTCTCACCTCTATCCTCCTGACAGCATCCTCGATGGCCTCGGAGGTGGAGGCCATCTCCTTCTCAACCATGTCCCCCAGCTCCTCCTGCTTGATGTCCAGGCTCTTGGGTCTCAGCTCCTGCCAGAGGAGGCAGCAGGCATGAGGAGGTTTTAGGCAGAGAAACAGAAGGGAATATTTATAAGGAATAACTACAAACCAAGATATCCAATTCCTTCCCGCCCCCATCAAATCATCAAAGCTGCAGGAGCAGCATTCTGCAGCCTGCACAGTGAGGGTACATGTGCCACCAGCTTGCAGCAAACATGGCATGGGACCTCAGAGGTAAGAAATGCCCCAAATCAAGGTGACAAAACTCCATCATAGGAGCAGTTTCTGCTCCAGAGGGCCCTGGAGAACTGAAAGAGGTGTAAAAGAAAAGACTAATAGGGGGTTCACCAGGAGAAATGTCTGAAAGATGGGAACTTTCCTTCCACAGGGGTTACTGGGCTGAAAGACTTCAGCTGATCTGAGGGTGACCAGCTCTGTGCACCACCAGGAAGGGTCTCAGTGCTCGGAAGCTGAGATGGCTCAAGGAAAGCACCAGAACTTGTGGGTGTGGGGGACAAACCACCCCAAAGTGTTCCCTGGGACCCACCCTGCCAGTCCCAAGTGGGAAGGTGGCTGTGCTGGGCTCCATCTCCTACCTGGGCCAGCTGCAGGACCCCTCGCAGTGCCTCCTGCACGTCCCCCAGCTCGGCACTGCCCAGCCTCTGCCTGTCCTTCAGCTGGTCCAGGTACTCCAGGCTCCGCTGGCCGCACTCCCGGCACGTCTCCGTCAGCCCTGCGGAGAGCACAGCTCGGTGCCAGCCCTGCCTGGGCAAGGGGTCCCTTCATCCCAGCCCTGCCCACCCTCATCTTCCTCCTCCCCTCATCCACAGCTGAACACCAGCAGCATCCTGTAATCTCTTCTAGGAGATTACAAATGAATTTCCAGGAGCAGCGTGGCCCAGGGAGGGGCACTAGAGGGCAGGGAATGTCGGGAAGGGAAGCATGGGGAATGTGCTGTCCCTGGTAAAATCTGCCCCTGGCAGAGGGGACTTTGGCTTGGCCTCCCTAAAGAAAAGGCCCAGGAGAAGAAATCGCCCCAGCACCCCCTGCACTCACGGTCAGCGTGGTCCGTGGGGGCCAGGTGGGAGGTGGCGCTGCCGTTGACAATGGTGTCACCTGCCAGGTGTGCAAAGAGGGCCAGAGCCCCCACCAGCCCCGCAGCATCTGCCACAGACAGCACAGGGTCAGGAGCTGCCAGCCCCTGCCAGCCCCTGCCGGCTGCAGCTCATCCTTGAAGGCACTCAAGGATCACTACAAGACTCAGAGACGTTGGGATTGACCGCTGCAGCTTGAAGGAGCACACGGGAACCCCCCCAGCCCCGCCCGTGTCCCTCCGTCACCAGGGCATTGCTGCTTGCCGGTGGCCCCGGAGCCGCTGGGGGCTGCTGGGTGCATGGAAACACGAGCAAGCTGGGAGCAGTGGCAGTCCCCAGCCCCAGGTACCTGCCATGGAGGCCACGTACTGCGCGTGCCCCTTCTCCAGGGCATCCGTGGACTCCAGCGCCGCCTGCGCCCGGCTCAGCAGGTAATCTGCAAGGAATTCCATTTTATTTCCTTAGCACGACCAGGCTGGTGGGTGTCTGCACCAGTGCTGACTCCACGAGGCACCAGAGAGTGGAAGTGTATCCCTGGCTGGGGAACAGCACTAAAATCTGAGCAAAATAGTGCTGAACATGAGAGCTAAAAATTCATCCTGGGAAGTCTGACCCCAACCACCTCAGGCATGATGGAACAAAAGCCATGGGAGAGCAGAGATGCAACATCATCTGTCCAGGAGGGAGAAGGCATGGCATGTTTCAGCCCCCTGCATGAGCAGGACATACCTGGGGAGCTGGTGCAGCGGAGGTGCAGGGGGTCATCCAGCTTGGCCACGGCATCACGGAGGATGGCTTGGGCTTCTCTCACTGTCTCCTGCAGGACTCCAAACTGCTCATCCAGCAGCTTCTGCTGCAGGCTCTGCTCCTGGTTGCTCTGTGAGGCAGGAGGGACAGGTGAGTAGCACAGCACCCCCATCAGCAGCATATCCCTCGAGAGCCCCTTTCCAGGATCAGACCAAACCATCCCATGACTGCTGGTGCAAGTGATATCCCACAGGCTACATCAGCTGGCACCCCCCAGACATCTCCCCCTGGTGAGCAGAGGGGCAGTGGGCTCTTCACACAGCACTGTACCTTCTCCAGGAGCCTGCCCTGGAGCTCCCGGATCTCCCTCGTGGCCTTGTCTGCCTCCTGGCTCAGCTGCAGCTCCTTCTCCTGGATGAGGCCCCGTGTGGACAGCAGCTCACACTCCTTCTCGCTCACCGACCGCCTCAGCACCTCCTTCTCGGCGTGCAGAGCATCCACCTGGGCACTGAGCTCCACACCTGCCTGCCATGGGGGGCCAGGACACCCAGTCACTGCCCTGTCACTGCCCTGTCACTGCCCTGTCACTGCCCTGTCACTGCCCTGTCACTGCTCTGTCACTGCCCTGTCACTGCTGGCAGCCCAACAGACACGCAGTGGGGAGCTCGGGACATGCCCAGCTCGTGACACTGGTGGGCTGGGCCCACGCTCAGCCCTGTGACAGCTCCTTGGGCTGCTGCTGAAGCTCTGGCTCAGCAGTGGTGGCACGTCCAGCCCCCCGTGACAGGGTTTGACAGGGAGCTGGGCTCGTGCTGCCCCCCAGCCCCGTACCTGCTTGGCGTGGCTGAGCGAGCGCTGCGCCTGCTGCAGCTCGTCCCGACGGGCGTCCAGCTCCTGCCTCAGCTGCTCCATCTGCACGCTCTGGTCCTCCAGCTGTGCCCACACACCGTGCCCAGGGCTCAGCCCCTGCCCCGCTCGGCACCAGCACCAGCTGGGATGCAGGGCACGAACCCTGCCATGCTTTGCAGGGAAGGGGTTTTGGGGTCTTGGGCAGGGGGTGTCTCCTGGAAGGGCTCCTTTTCCCACACCAGAAATTTTAGGAGCAGCCCCCATCTTGATCCCCAGAGAAGGAAAGCACTCAAACCCATCAATTTGCATTGTGGCATTTTCTTGGGGGAAGAAAAGGCAGATTTGAGCAAGAGGGAATGAGTCATATATTAACACCTTCCAGAGGAGCCAGGGCAACTCTTCCTTGGAATCAGGGCCTAACAGCAACAACCACCCCTTTCCCCTGCTCCCAAACTTTGTTTCCCAGGCTGGGGAGGGCTCAGTGCTGGCAGGGAAGCAGGGAAGGATCCAGAGCTCACCTTCATCTCGGCCTCTCGCTTGACCTGCTCCACCTGAAATGCCAGCTGCTCCTTGACACGTGCCACCTCCTCCTGGCTCTGCTGTGTCACTGTCAGCTGCTTGGCAGTGTCAGCGTTCTGTGGGGGGACACGGGGCTCACCTGGCGTTCCAAAGGGGATCCTCACCATCCCCACACTCATTCCAACCAAATTCTAGCTCAGAGAATAAATCCAAGACGCCTTTCTCACAGTGGACATGGATTCAAGGGGTGCCCCCTGCTTGGTGCTCAGAGGGTGATGGGACCGATACAGGGGGACTGGGAAGGCACAAGCCACACCAGTGGTGGCAGAGGAACCAAGGGACAAAAGCAAGATTAAAACACCCAAAGCAAAAAATTAAACATGTGAGTGGCACAACTGAGACACAGGATCCCCATCACCAACCTATCCCTCGAGAGCCCCTTTCCAGGACTGGAGCCGAGCATGCCATGACTGCTGGTACAAGTGATATCCCACCAGCTACGCTGGCCACAGAAACCAGCAGAAACAGCCCAAACAACAGCAGAACACCCCGAAAAACAACAACAAAAACACCCAAAGGGACTATGATGGAAGAGGGAAAGGGTGCTCAGCTCTGCCCTGGATACCCCAACCCCAAAAGGGAGGGGGAGGGATTGAATTCGGGGACACTGCCCTCAGTGTCAGTCCCTGCCTGCAGAGGCAGCAGCATTACCTTCCTCAGGAGCTCGGCGTGGGTGTTGATGAGCTCGCTGTGCTTCTCCTTCAGCTTCGTGTAGCGGATCTCAGTGGCGTTGGCTTTCTCTGCAGGGGAGAGAGACCCTCAGGGACCACAGCGGTCGCAGCGCACGGCCCCGGGCACCACAGGACACCCCAGGGCACCCACTCTCGGCCTCGGCGCAGAGTCGCTGTGACCTGTCACTGTCCTGCTTCACCCTCTGCAGCCTCTCCAGCTCATCCCGCAGCTGCTCGTTGTCCACCAGCGCCTTCTGCTTCTGCTTGCGCTGCTCCTCCACTTCTCCCTCCAGGCTGTTCACCTGTGCCTTGAGCTGGGTGATGTAGCGCTGCGCCTGCGGGGGTCACCGGGCACTGGGGCACGGCCCTGCCCTCCCCAGCGCCCCCATCCAGGTGCCCCCCTGCACTTTGGGCAAAGCAAGCGTGGGATGCACAGGAAAGCTCTGCCCTTTACCCTGGCAGTCACTCTGTCCCTGTTGATAACATGAGGACAGCAAGGGACAGGTCTCACACGCCTCCACCCCGTCAGGAATCACATCCTGGCACGGGGAGAGGTCCCAAAACACAACACTGGACGACAGGACCCCACTCCTGCTGCATCCCTTCAGGGTTTCCACAGCACGGCTCCAAACCCCACCCCAGCTGCCCCCCCAGCCAGGTTTTACCTCCAGTTTAATCTTCTCCATCTCTGCACGCAGCGTTTCCACCTCCTTCTTCAGGCTCTCGATCTGTGCATCCCTGTGGACAAGGGCAGGTTGGTCCCACGTGGCAGCGGCCACTCGCCCCCGCTGGCCCCCCCGTACCTGTCATCCCAAACGCCGTTGGGCGGCCCGAAGGTTTGCTCAAACAGATCCGAGGTGATCTGGGGAGGACAGAGGCTGCTGAGCTGAGCCAGGACACGGGAGCCTGCCCCCCATCCCAGCCCCAGGCCCCCACCTGCGGCTCCGTGGTGGAAGTTGTGCTGATCTCAATGAGGTTCTCTGGCTCCTCGTCCTCGGGGGCCTCCTCGGGGATGACGACGACCGGCTTCACGTGCTCGGCCAGCGCGGACGCCCGCAGGAAGTTTGGGGGGCTCTGTAGGGACGAGAAGGTGTTGCAGCCTTGCAGGGGGGTCAGGAACTGCAGCAGGCAGAGTGCCAGGGGAAGGGAGGGAGCTGACAGGGCCAGAGGGTCCCTCTGCAGTGTCCCCAGACCCATCCAGGGGGCCACCCACAAGCTCTCCCGAGCACCACACCAAATCCTGCCCTACCTCGGGCAGCCGAGGGATCTGGATGAGCCGCTTGAAATACAGCATGTCAGATGCCTTCCTAAAGAAGTTTTTAAGGCTGCAGAGGAGGGAAAGACAAAGGGGAGATGAGAGGGGGCTTGGAAGGAGAGAGGCGACCCCACTGCCCCACCTGGGCCCCGGTTACCTGCGGAACTGCTCGTGGAAGCGGTCCCGGTGGCCCTGCAGGGTGTCGGCCGGCAGACCTGGGTGAGGAGGGACAGCTGTGACTGATCCGGGGCCTCACGTGTGTTTACAAGCTCCCAGACCCCTCCTCTGCAAAAGCCAGCAGGGCAAAATCCAGCAGGGAGTGGGGATGCGAGGGGTCAGGATGGGAGTGGGGTGTTCCCATCCCTGGCACAGGGATCAGGGATGTGGCACAGGGAGATGTGGGTGTGGGAACTCCAAAATACCCACACGAGGCTGCTGGCACTGTGCTGCCCATGCAGGGGGCTGGCAGGCCAGGGGACGTGGGTTTGAATGAATCAAGAACAAGTCCTTCTGATTCCTTTATCCGGAATGTCTGTGTGGGATGGAGCAGGCCCCGAGAGCCCAGCTGGGATACAGGGACGTGGCGATGGATGCCTCACTCCACACCAGCCTCATCCCCAGCCCCAGAAGCCCACCCCAGGAAAACACCAGCACGGAGTGCATCCCCGGGACTCACAGGAGTGCAGCTTGAACATTAACTTGACGGAGTAGTGGTAGAGGTGGCTGCAGTCCTGGATGACCTGGATGAGGGGGGCCAGGCGGCACTGCACCGCCGACATCTGCGACACGGCCATCGAGGTGTTGAGCTGCCTGAAAACTGAGGGGAGCCGTGTTTGCAGAGCCGCCCGCGCCCGGCCACACCGCTTGATCATTAACCACGGCGGATGTGGGGCACGGGGAAATGCCAGGGCTGCTGCCTGAGCTGAGAACAGCCCTGCTCCGAGCAGCAAAAACACCCAAATGGACCTTGCTGGCAGAGGGAAGGGGTGCTCGGCTCTGCCGTGGATACCCCAACCCCAAAAAGGAGGGATTTAGCTCCAGGGCACTGCCCTAAAGCTGCTGCTGCACGACACAGCTGGGGAAAGTGAGAGGTTTTGCTCCATTCTATTTAATCATGCAAGGATCTGGGAGAGGATGCCAGGGCAGGGGACGAGCCCGGCGGCACCGCAGCCTCGCCTGCCCCTGCTCGGAAACAGATCCCTTCCCCTGGCAGGGATCCAGGCAGCATATCCACCCCGGCTTCCTCCCTGCTCAGCTTTAAAGTATTTATGAATATAAATTCTCTGTATAACTGGGTCAGGAGGAGAAGCAGGAGGCTGTTGGGAGCTCGGTCTCTCCTGCTGTGCTGTTTTCCAGGGCAGCTCCGTGTTCCTGACTCTTGGCAGAGGAAGAATCTGCCACCTCTCTAAGCCATCTAAAAATTCCTAATGAGGTGAGAGACAGGAGCAGGGGCCTCCAGCCCTCCCCAGAGGCATTCCAATGAGGGGAAATGAGTCTTTAAAAAAAAGTACAGCCCCATCCTCTGCTTCAGAGGGACAGAAGGGATTTTGTGTAACGCATATGATTAACGTGGCTGTACAAAAAAGAAATAAAAACGTATTTCAGAGCAGCTCTGCTCTGAAAACAACACTCTGCCATGCTCAGGTGGGTTCAAAGCAGCCACATGCTCTAAAAATTTTCCTACAACCACCTCTACAGAGCTTCAATGGGGGAATCCAGCTGCAAAACCACCTCAGAAATCTCATGGGAGGAGGAGGAAGAGGGACCCGAGCCTCCAGCCTTGGCCTCCCGGAACTCCATTCCCGACCAAAGAGTGAAACTATTGCTCAAGAGCCCCGGGGCGAGCGGGAGGGGCCTGCCCCTGCCGCCTCCTCACCTGACTCCGACAGCTTCAGCTCACAGTCCAGGTAGTCAAACAGCTCGACCGTCAGCTGGAAGCTGCCAAAACAAACCAAAACTCCATCACTTGACAGCAGAGACATCTTTGCTCCAGCTGCTCGCGTTCATTCAGAGTCCTCATGATGGCAAGGGCTCTGACTGACAAGAATTTGGGGCTTTTTCTCCCTGCATTTACACCCCACAGTGCTCTGTGGGTGCAGAGGGATCGGGCACCATCCAAGCAATTCACAAAATCCTGGTGACCGCCCCATCCTGGGATGGTTTTGTCAGCAGGACACTGCCAGCTGGGGGTCATGGAGCTGGTGACCACACCATGGGCTCTGGGCCCCACCGGGACACTCACATGTTGTTCACATCCGTCCCTGCAGTCTTTTCCAGCACCTCATCCGACACTTCGAGGCCTGGGGGGAACTCGGGATGCTTTGCAAAAGGAAGGAAAAAGCCATCAGTTGCTGCTGGCATGGCACATCCCCTCGATCTGGTGGTGTGGAGGTGGCAGAGGCCTCACCTTGACGTGGAAGGAGATCTTGGTGAGCAGGAGCCGTGTGTAGATGCTCACCAGCTGCCCGTACCTGTCGTGCAAATGGCCCTGCAGAGACACGAGGGGAGATGGAGAATCCACCGTGAGGTAACCAGACCCAGCAGATCCCACACAAGCCAGTGACCTGTGGCTCCACCATGCACACAACCATCACCCAAAGAGACAGCAGGTTGTTTCAGGCGGTGCTTCACCCTCTCTGTGCCCACCATGTTCCTCAGCAACCACCTCCAAACCCCCTGGGAGGCACAAACCTGCACTCTGCCCCACTCACCCACAGGTCCCCCGTCTCTCGGATGTTGCTGCGGTACCTCTGGCAGTCCTGGAGAACCTGGGGGCACAAAAGGGAAGGATGTGGCACAGTGGGGCTGCCTGTCTGCCCTGCTGCTGGGGAAGAGGAGGGATCCAGCCCCTTACATCACTCCAGCTCTGGGAGAAGTTCCAGACTTCCCTCAGCACCCAAAGGTCGGGGATTTGCACGGGGGAGTTTCAAAGATGTGAGACAACAGAGTGCCTGGGAAAGGTGGCTGGGGTAGGGAAGGGATCCCACTCCCTGTGCAGAGGGATGCTGGCAAGAGCCAGAAACTGCCCCCTGGGAGCGAAGCAGGAGGGACGCTGCAGAGGGGACACTCACGTTGGGGTGGCCGTCGCGCAGGACCTTGTGCAGGACGTGGCAGAACTTCCAGCTGAGGATGGCACTGCTGGGCAGGGGCAGCCCGATGGCGTAGGACCAGAAGGTGAACGCTCCCTTCTCGTGGTGTGTCCCCAGGATGATCCCTTCCAGGGCAGTCAAGGCCAACTGGACACACACAGAGCAGGGGACAGGCTGGGCTGGGGACTGTTCCTGTTCAGCTTTCACTGAAAAGGGGACACTGGGTGCCCCGTGAGCACAGGGATCACCGGCACAGTGCTGCACCCCCAAATAAAACCCCCAGATAAGATCCCCAGTTGTCATTTTTGGGTGCACCTCCTCCTGCTGAAGGCACACTGGGGCCCTCTGCATTTTACTGCCAAAGAAATGCAATTTTATTGCACTGCTTGTTTGCCTTTTCACTGATGGATGAACCTAGGTGATGCCAGCCCCCAGCTGAGCTCTGCACGGATCTTTGTCTCCCAAATCTCCTGCGGCTCCAGCATCAGGGGGTGACACCCCCACCCCCCAAACTCCTCTGTGCTGTCCTGGGAGCCAAGGGAAAGGATACGGCGGGCATGTTTCTCCTTCACTGGTGCTTCCTGTGTGTTTATGGCTTTGCTGATGCTGATGGCCTGCAAGAGGAGGGGAGAGTGGCTGTCAGGCACGGTGTGATCCCCATGGCTACCCCGACACCCCGAAGTGCAGTGCTGGTGCTCTTGGGGAATACCCTGAAGTTTAGAACACATTTGTCACCTCAAAGTCATTTGTAACACATCAGAACAGGCCTTTTTAGCCACAAACAAAGCATCCATTAAAGCCCCCATCCCCAGCAGGATCTGACCACTGCTGCTGGTGCTCCCGGCTGTCCCTGTCCCAGGAAACCAATTTTTGCATTTTTGCAGCCTGAACTCAGCGCCATGCCCAGGGAACATTAAAGCACAATAGTGAGATGCCAAATTCCAGGGTTGTTTGTGTAATCACAAGGAGCCTTTGAACCACGGGGGAGTGGTTTGGGTTCTTCTGAGGATGTTGCTGTGTGCAAACAGCACGTGGGGAAAAGCAGCCCCCAAGCAAGGAGGGAGTGGCAGCCTCAATGCCCATCTTGATGGAGCAAAAATCCAGAGCAATGTGATTATCAGAAGAGGGTTGTCTATATTTTGATGTGTTTGATCACAGCAGACTTTAAATTAGGAATTTATTCCAAAAGATGACCGCAGAGTGGGGTCGGTTGCATCCCCCACGTGTTGATGGGCTGCAAATACAAGTTGCTGTGTTTGATGAGGATCTTCCTCCTCCTCCTCAGACTCAGCTGAGCTGCTTCACCCCCGCAGGAGTGCTTGGGCTGTGCCTGTGTCCATGAGCCCTCTGTCACCAGCACAGGAAAAAGGTCCCAGCTGGGAAGGCAGGAAGCTGCCTCGCTGGCAGCACTTGTGCCGGAAGAGGAACTCGGTCCCTCCCTGCAGCTCCACAGCACTAAAACCTTATAAAAATCCTAGCTACCTGCCCAGGAAAGCACCTGCTTCCACATGGCTGCTTGTCCAGGGACACCTCTGAAATGAAGTGCTTTCCTGCAGGAGGAGGAACCTGACCCCGAGTTATCGAGTGCTCCTGACTTATGCAGGAGGAACCCAACACCAAAGGGGCAGTGTCAAAGGTGTCCATGCACCAAACTCACCCCAAAAGAGTCCAGAACAGCTTACCCACGAACTGACCATGACAGCAGCAAAACTCTGAATCATCCCAAAGAGTGAACCTGTCCCAAAAGGCCGAGCCCAGCTGCTGGGGAGAGGGACTGGCTTTGCCTTTCCTGCACCAGGAGAGTCCCGGTGTTACCCTGCCATGTGGGGCTGAAAAGCAGCAGTGGAGTTAAGCCGGTGACTTGCTGTAATCCTCTTATCCCCAAAGGTTAACGAGCCTGGAGTGCCCGGGAACAGGCACTTGCAGCACAGTTGCCTCTCCAAAAGTGCCTTCACAGCCACCCAAAAGCCTGGAGCTGGCAGAGGCTGTGCCCTCGGTGGCAGCTTGGCCAGAGAGATGTGCCACAGGTCCTCAGGGATGCCAGCACCTCCCACGGGATACTGACAGAAGGGATGGTTTATCCCTGGACCAGGCAAGGAAGGATTTGGAAATGCATTCACAGTGAGGAGCTGCTGAAGGAATTACAGCATCTTTCCTGAGGTGTTTTGCATAGAGGGAGCAGGGCAGACACACCTCCCAAGCCGGGAGTTTTGCTGCCTGCCCTAAGACAGGCCTGTCCCAGCCCATCACGCTCATCCCAACCCATCCATGGAACCCGAACCCCACGGGCGTTGGAGGAGGCGCAGCCAGAAGGGCCAAAGTGTGAGATGGGCAGACCCCCAGGAAAGGAAATGTTGTCCCCTATCCCCGGGGACGGGACCTCAGCTGCTCAGTGAGCTGAGACTCTGCTGGCCTGTCCCAAAACAGAGCTGTAATGCCCACTGGCAGTGGTGGTTTTATTGCTTTTATTGCCCTTAATCTCACTGATAGCCTGACCAGCCAAAATTCAGCCCAGGACCTGCTGGAGAGGTTGGTTTCATCCCTGGGGATTCAGTGCAGAGGTTTCACTGAGCCATTTAATGTCCAGCACACGGACATGCAGAGGCAGCCCCAGCCCACCCACAGCACCACCACAAGCATGGGTCCAGCATGGTCCCAAATAAACCATGGTGGCACCAAACCAATGCCAGTCCCTCAGGGCTGCCAGCCCACGTGTGCTTTCCCTGCCTCCAAGCATCAAGCTGGCCAGGAGATCCAGGAAAATGGGATGGTGGCACCAGCACGGGGCAATGCTGCAGCCGGGCACACGTGTGCTGTCAGGATGCTCCTGCTGGCTGGCTGGAAAAGCCAGGCTGTGGAGGATGGCTCCTAAATGGGGAGATTCACCCTTGACCCAACCTCTTGGGACACCACTGGCACGTCTGGAGATGGGCAGGTCCTGGCTGTCACTGCAGGTGCACGATCAGCCTGGCCAAAACCTTGATGCAACCTGTGGACTGCTCCCCATCACTGGCAGGCCAACTGGGTGAGGAGCCAACCCCAAAACCTGCCGGGCCGTGGGCTGTGGGATCCCACAGGGCTGCAGCCCCAGCGCTTTGCTCACACACGTACCAAGCCGGTGACTAAAGCCGGGATCAAAGCGCCCAAATGAAGGAGCGCAGTTTAACATCCACCCTTTCATTCCTGGCTGCTTTTAATTAGGGCTGATCCTCCCGCCCGCGGCTCCCCGGCATCCCACCGGGTCCCGATCCCCTCCGGGCAGTGGATGCCACAGCAGGAGAGATTATTTGGCAGCTGGAAACCTCCCTGGCCAGGCAGCGCGTGAGCTGTCAGAACAGCTGAGCTGTGAACTCCAGAGTTCCCTTCCTAACGCTGCTCCTTCCCAAATTACACCAGGAAAACACCACTTGGCAGTCACACACGATGCAATCCTGAGGTTCCAGAGCTCATTGGATTTTTAGCCATTTTGTTCAAGAAAAGCAGAAACTACCAGGAGAAAAGGACAAGTTTTTCCTCCTGCCAGGCTGCGGAGCAAGTGCCTGCTGTGGGATGGTGATTTCCTACTTCCCACACACAGCTTCTCCAAGGGGGACATCTACATCACCCTGACACAAGATATGGAAAAGCATTTTCAGGGAAAGCAGGTGACCTTCATGTCACCCACAAGAACCTGGGATCTCATCAAGGCCAGCAACTCCTGTCTGTAACCACAGACATCACCTGAGCCCTCACATGGGAAAAGGTGATGGGGCTCTGGACTCTGGTACAGAATCCTCAGGCAGCAGAGGGGACGTGCCAGCAGCACCCCTGTGACACAGAGACGAGGAGGGGACGTGCCAGCAGCACCCCTGTGACACAGAGACGAGGAGGGGACGTGCCAGCAGCACCCCTGTGACACAGAGACGAGGAGGGGACGTGCCAGCAGCACCCCTGTGACACAGAGAAGACTGGCGGCCGGCTGAGCAGCTGCTATAATTAGAGGTAAAAGGCAGATCAATACCCACGTTCTGACACTGAACAGTTCTGCTCTCACTGAAGCACCACTACAGGAAACCACACCAGGATAAAGCTCCTTTAGGACAGTTTTTAGCAGTTGCTGGAAAAAAGTCAGTTCTGGGCAGTGACTGTGACCATCAGCCAGCGAGCAACCACCTCTTTTCCCTGTCCACATCTCCGCTCACAGCATCCCTGTGCCTGTGCGGATTTCCAGAAGTCCCAGTGAAAAGCCCAAGGTGCCCTGGAAGGGCGGGGGAGGAGGGCCCGGTTCGTGCCGGGTGCCGGGCACGGGCAGCCCCGGGCGCACGGGGCAGCGCTGCGGCCGCGATCGTTTATCAGCGGTGCCCAGCGGGACGACTGAAGGAGACGCGTCCAGAGCGAACCGGAATTGCCGGTTTTCTCGTGCTGCTCCCCAAACCCAGCAAGCTCCGTTTCCTACCCAGCCCCGTGACCCTGCGAGGCCTGAAATTCCCACCTGCCTTCGCTGGCGCTCTCCGGGGCCAAATCAACCCAGGGGCTGAGGAAGGAACCGCAAAGCAAAGGGGCAAAGGGGAAACCATCTGCGATGAATGCACAGCCTGCAAAAGCAGAGGGGTCAGAGGAGGCATGCGGGAGGGCACTGTTATTTTTGCTGGGGCAGCAGCGAGCCCGTCCCTCCGTCCATCCCTCTGTCCATCCCTGCCCACGCTGTCTGAGTACTTCATTTCCCACCAGCCATATGCCAGCCCCATCAGTGCCCGACCACTGCCCACCCCGTGGGGCCACAGGAGCACGGACACCCCGCCAAGCCGGACACGATGGAGCACAAACGCCTTCGGGCTTTGTTTCCACTCTGCCACCGTCCGTGGGTCCAAACACCCCGATCCCCGCAGGGTGACCCGCGGGTGACCCGGAGCCGCGGGGCAGGGATGAATCCAGCCCCGGTGCGAAACATTCCCCGGTGTCGGTGGGGCCGGGGCTCGGCAGGGATGCGGGGCTGCCGCGGAGTGCCCGGGCTCGGCCGCGCTCCCGCCAGCACCGTAAAACTTTCCCCGTGTGCTGCCGGCCGTGTTTACCTGCGATAAGGCCCGGGAGGTGCGGGGGGGCGCACGGCCGGCGCGGGGCCCGGCTGCCCGCGGCAGCGGCGGCGCACGGCGGGGCCGCGGCCGCGGGGACGGGCGCGGGGGCGGCGGGACGGGCGGGTGCCCACGCGGGACCGTCCCGCGGCCGCGCCGGGAGGAAGCGGCGGCGCAGGTGGGGGCGGGGGAGCGCGCGGCGGCGGCGGCGGCACCGGGGACGGACGGGCGGACACGGGGACGGGCAGAGGGACGGCGGCCGCGCTGCCCCACCGGGGCTTCCCCGGAGCCCGGCGGGGACCTGCGCCCCCCATCCCGTCTCATCCCATCGCCTGAGAAGCCCCCGCGCTCAGCGCGTCCCGAGGCGATGCCCCGCGGAAAGGGCCGGCCTGCTCCGTCCCCGAGCCGGGAGCAGGACCGGGACTAGAACCGGGACCGTAACCGCGGCCGGTCCCGCGGCCCCGCCGCCCCCTCCCGCCGTCCTTGCCTGGCTCTTGTCGAACTGCTCCCGCTCCGCCTCCAGGCTGTGCCCGCCGCGGCGGCTCAGCACCCGCGCCGGCACGCTCTTGATGCTGTTCATGGTGGGCCGCGCTGGGAGCTCCCCGCTCTGGTATCCAGGCTCCGGTATCCGCGCTCCGGTATCCGCGCTCCGGTATCCGCGCTCGGGGCTCCGCGCTCCGGGCAGGAGCGACCGGCGCCGCCCGCCCCCCGCCCCTCCCGGCCGCGCACTGCGCCGCGCGCCGCCGCGCCCCTGGCGGCCGCGCTCGGAACTGCAGCGCCGCTCCCCCCGCGGGCAGGTGGGAACCGCGCAGCCCCGGGGGGACACGGAGAGGGGACACGGAGAGGGGACACGGAGAGGGGACACGGAGAAGGGACACGGACACGGAGCGGGGACACGGAGAAGGGACACGGAGCGGGGACACGGACACGGAGAGGGGACACGGAGAGGGGACACGGACACGGAGAAGGGACACGGACACGGAGAGGGGACACGGACACGGAGCGGGGACACGGAGAGGGGACACGGACACGGAGAAGGGACACGGAGAGGGGACACTGAGCGGGGACACGGAGAGGGGACACGGACACGGAGCGGGGACACGGACACGGAGAGGGGACACGGACACGGAGCGGGGACACGGACACGGAGAGGGGACACGGACACGGAGCGGGGACACGGAGAGGGGACACGGACACGGAGAAGGGACACGGAGAGGGGACACTGAGCGGGGACACGGAGAGGGGACACGGACACGGAGCGGGGACACGGACACGGAGAGGGGACACGGACACGGAGAGGGGACACGGACACGGAGAGGGGACACGGACACGGAGAGGGGACACGGACACGGAGAGGGGACACGGAGCGGGGACACGGAGCGGGGACACGGACACGGAGAGGGGACACGGAGCGGGGACACGGAGCGGGGACACGGACACGGAGAGGGGACACGGAGCGGGGACACGGAGCGGGGACACGGACACGGAGAGGGCACACGGAGCGGGGACACGGACACGGAGAGGGGACACGGACACGGAGAGGGGACACGGAGAAGGGACACGGAGCGGGGACACGAACACGGAGAGGGGACACGGACACGGAGAAGGGACACGGAGCGGGGACACGGACACGGAGCGGGGGACACGTCCCTTAGCGGCCCCCGCGGGACACCAGGCACCGAGGTGATTCCCCAGCGCAGGAAACACCAGGAACGGCGGTCACCGCCAGCACGACCGTCCCTTCTCAGCGCCCATCTTCACCCCTCTCCCACTGCACCTGCACACACGCGCAGCTCGTTCTGAGCCCCGGAGCTCCAACACCAATTCCCGTTACCAAAGTCAATGACCGGAGCTCGCATCCACCCTGCGGAAAGGCCGTGGCTGAACAGAAGCTTTGTTGTCTTTAAATAATAATTCAAACCAAGGATACAATAGCAAAAGGCTCCCTGGAGTATTTGAGCTGCTTCCAGAATTAAGGCACCGAGTTTGAAGCTTTTCCATTCGAGCATCAGAGTGTGGTCAATAATGTAGTAGGGTTTTAAGTCACTTAGTGCTGAATAAATTAACCCAGTTATTCCCCTTCTTCCCATTCCACAAATCCAGGGCAGCCCTGACACAAAATCCTAAGGCTCCGCAGATCCTTGATGCATCGCTTGAGCTCAGTTTTCTATATTGATTTAAAAGTCATCATTTTAAACTCGCCAGGGTTTTAAACTCAGTGAGTTCATCCAATAACCTCAAAACTATTTAAATGCAGCTGCTGCTTGGAAGTTGCACCAATTTCTCTGTGTAGCTGCTGGACAGCTTCAGGGTGAGCATCATGGCATTGTCATCATTTGCTTTTTAGGGGGAATTCTTGTCATACCCACAGCAGGAGATTGTGAGGATGGAGCCTGAGAAGGTTCTGTGCAGGAAGAGGAATAAATGCACTGTAGAGGCTTGAGGAAACTTGGAAAGAGCTGGAGCAGCTGAGCTTCCCTCTGTGGGTAACACTGGTGAGCAGGCAGGGAAAGAGTCTGGAGAACAGCAGCTCTCATCAGAACTGGCCACCGAATTCTGGGGCCATTAATACCTGCAGGAAAGGCTGTCACTGGAGTAATTAAAGAGCAAGCAGAAAATGAAATGAAAGAGTTAACAAGGAGACCACAAAGCGTTGTGTTTCTCTGCAATAATTGGTGGCAGTGGATGGGCAGAAACTCCCACCCCTGGCTCCCCCCCAGCAGGAAAAATGCTGGCACAGGGCTGTGGGAGGGGCACTGGTGTCCCAAAGTGCTCCCAATCTACACAGGACTGGGCAGCCCACTCATGTCTGTGCTGAGAAATGTCAGAAATCAAGTGCTAAATGTGTTAAGAGAGACACAGCAAAGAATCACCTTTATCAGATTATTTGATCTCCTCGTTAAAAAAGAAGTTCAAATTGTGATAACAGCACATCTTGCCCAATCAGCAAACATAAATCCAGTTTAAATGCTAAAAAAAGGTTACATCATACTTGGCTACCTCTACAGTGCAAACAGAGGCCATACACACCTGATCCTCTAAACTTTTGTTGGAAAAAACAGCTCCTGAGCGTGGAAAGTTGTTCTGCCCATCTTGTGGGTGACAGCTCTCCTATTTCAGCAACATCGGAGGCAGTTCCTGCTTACAACACTAATTGGGAACTTCCTATAAACATTATTCATCTCTCTCTACAAGGCAAGAAATCCAGAACAAAAACAATGTGCTAAAAAAAAAAAAAGGAGAATGCTTGGCTGTGTCATACTCTATAAATACTTCTGAGCCACCATAAAAAAAAAAAAAGAAAAATAGTTCCTCTGTTGTAACAATTACACACTTGAGATTCTTAAAAAACAAGCTAGTGTTTAACCTGAGCTCTCAGCTATAAAAATAGCTTTGTTAATCTTGGTGTAATTCTGTGTTTTATTTCAAGATAAAATACATTCCTGCAGAGTCACATCTTCTTGCCACTTGTGAGTCTTTCAAACACTCAGTAGGACCACGGGAAAAAAAAATGAGGTAACTTTGCATTGTAGCTGCTGGGTCAATGATCTTCAGTCCTCAGAATTACCTCTGTGTTGGAAACAACTTCTTCCTCTGCAGAAAATGAAAAAGATTTTTATTAAAAAGCAGGAACATTTCCTCTGAAATATATGAAACGACCACACTTTATGTGAATTTACTACACAAATTTTCACACTGCAAACAGAGTAAGAACATGGAGTAAAAATATAAAGAGGAAAAGGTAAACAAAGTACTTCACAGAAAGGCAACAGTCTCAGGGCCACCACTGGGGTGCTGGGAAATAAAACCTTTCCAGTTGGCTTTGAGGAAAGGAGTGGTCTTTGTGCCCCTGGCCAGCCACTGAGTCACCCTTTATGAGCACTGGCACATGCTGCTGTGTCCAAAACTGAAAATAGCCTTTTCCTCGCTGCTCTGCTCCTGAGTTCTTCAACTCCCCTCCCACCCAACCTCTCTCTAGAGGCAAAACAACTGACTGATGAGAATGGCTAAATCATTGGCAGCTAGGGAGGAAATTGTCCTAATGTTTGTCAGCGCACCTGCCCTCAAATGAGTTTCAAAGCAATTTAAAACCAAACAAACACAACCAAAATCAATTCAATCACTTCTGTATATGAAACTGCACAAATGTTTGGTTATTTCTGGACCTGCTCTGCTTCAGATCTAACTGATCACAGTGATTCAGTGCCTTTTAACAGAGAAAGAAAATGTAAATTATGCATTAGCCAGTGACTTGGAGAGCCACTCATTCTTGTCATGGATCTACAGTGGATTGTGGTGTGTTTGTTCCACCAGCTCTTTCTCACTTGAGGCAAATGTGATTATTTCTGTAGGCTCAGCGTGCTCTCCCCACTCTGCTGCCTCAGCACGGGGCTCAGCACTTTTGGGGATTTGCTCCTGAAGCTTTGTAACATTGGTGGTTTCAGGATGCAAGTCACAGCGCTGGCTTCAACCTATAAAACCTCTGTCTGCTTTTACCTCAGGGCTCTTTTCAGGAAAAGAAGAGCTCTCTCTGTGCACAGGAAGGTTACAGCAGAGGAAGGTTTGGCATTCCAGCTACTCAGCATCCATGTCCCCCAAGTGCCCCATCAGCTGCACTCCACAGACCCCACGGGCTCTCAGAGGAGTCTCAGTGTCTCCAGGCTTAAAGCAGAACCAGCAGAACATGAGTGCAGCAAGCCAGCCTGACTCCCCAGGGCACAAACAGCTCAGGGACTGCAGCTGGAATATCCAAGAGAGAACTGAGCACCAGCTCCCCATGGGCTGGAGGCTGACCCACAACTGGAGTCACAGTGTCACAGCCCAGCTGGCTCTGGGGTAACCTCCCATTGCAGACACAGCTTGGGCTGTGTCAGCACTGGGAGGTTTCTTTTTTTTTTTTTTTTGCCAGTTTTTCTCCTCATTGTTGCTGGTTTTTATTCGGTTTCATGTGGTGTTCGGGATTTTAACCATATCTGGTTACTCTTTTGTCCTCAGAACCAGACAAGGTGGTGCCTACTGCAAGCATCCAATACACAATAGGAGAACAAGTAATCCGAAAGTGAGAAATTTCCTGACTCAAAAAGAAAAAAAACAATCTGCCGTGGGCAAGGCTGCTTTGGATATTCTGAAACAGCTCTATTCAATACATTCTACTTTTGGGGCTCTGAGTCCAAGAACAGTATCCTAAAACAGCCCTTGGCCTTGGCACTGGAAAAAACTTCCCAATCTCTCATTCAGCAATGTTCACATCCTTGATCCTGTAATCTGTAACACACAGAAGGATTTTAACTACAATAAGGAGAGTGCAGGTACTGGGGAATGAAGCTGTAAGATCTGACTGCCCCGAGGATGAGGAACACGCTTCACAAAAGTTTAATTATTTGACTAAAGGAACTACTTGCTGACTTAATATCTGTTTGCTTTACAGTACTCACAAGAGTTTTATTGGAAATGCACTTAGAATCCTGTGCCAGGCCCATCTCAAAAATCCATAAAGTGTATTAATATTGCAGATGCATTTATAAAGAGGGAAGCAAACAAAAAAAAGATCAAGCTAAAAACGCCTTCATGCTCAGGGAACATCACAGAGAAAAAAAGGAAGCTTAGCATCTCTTTCTTCTGCAGTAGGTAACTGGCTTCTGTGAAGAGTTCCTGCAAGTCCTCTTGTTTCTATTGTAATGTAAAAATACTACATGGAAATCAAAGGACTCAGAGAATAAAATTTCCAGAGCTGCCAGGTTCAAGCTGGTGAGCAGCAGGGGTACAGCTCTTAATTCCCCCTTCTCCTCCTCGCCCCAGCAGGGCACAGAATCCAACATGTACCGCTTCCCCCTGATTTAATTCTAAAGGCTGTATCTCATATTTATTCTGTTCTAAAGCTCAGTTTAAAACAGCCCCAGGTAAGCCTGCTTTTAAGCACAGGTTAGCTGGCCTGCATAGATTAACTCAAACACGCTTGACGAGTTTTTGCCCAGAACTGCTCTGAAAGTAGATCAAAGTTCCACAGATGTGGCTCAGGATCTGCTCCCGCCACTACACACGAGTTTGCTTCATTTTCTATCCACTAAAGCTGAAGGAGAAGCCAATTTCCAAGCTCAAAAATGCAGCATCAGATCCTAAAGCAGAGTCATGGGCAGACGGAGGAGCTGAGCTGTGACGTGCCAAGCAGTGAGCGGGAGCCAGACAGCTGATGGGGCTGGGCAAGAGCCACAAGCAAGCACTGTGTGCAGGGAGCTTTTCAGGAATCCTCCTACTCAGGAGTCTTTGCAAAAGACTAAACTGCTGCTGTCTTTGCCACTGAATGAAATCCTGCAGAGGAACTTCTGAACAAAATATCCTTTCAGTTTATGCAAACGCTGGCACACAACCTTTACAGTCAGGCCCAGCACAGCGAAGGGTTTATGGTTCTGAATGTTATAAAAATGGCTTTGTCTGCTCCTTACAGCAACGCTGTCCTGGTCAGGTTCATCTAAGGCTAAAAGGAGTGCAACTTTTTAGAGGGAGGTAAAACGTGTGAGGATGAAGACGAGGGTTCAGCACTGCTCTGAAACCAGGAGCCTAAATCCTCCCTTTGGGATATACAGCAGCACAAGTGTGCTCATTGCTAGGGACAAAAGGTACAATGTCCTTGCCAAACAAGGTAGACATTCTTATGGATATTTACCTACTAAACAAGTGACTCTTTCTCTGATTACTTCTGCTGCCCAAATACTCAACAGGAACTTTATCAGCACTTGTGCTCATAAAATAAACTACCATGACAGCTACATACAGGTTCTTTTCTTTGACCACTGAATATATTCTCTGACCCTGCAATGAAGGAGCTAAAACTACTAACACACAAGAACTCTGCCTTTATTTAAGTTTCTGGTTTAAATTCACACCCAAAGTATCCTATATATTCCCTATACTGCCCTCCTTTCCATGAATATAATAATAAACCAGCTCTGACTGTGAGTCTCTGGGACAGCAGAGCAGTGAGTGTGTGCTGAGCCTGAGAAATCATCTCATTTGCTTCAAGTCAGAAAGAACCAGTGTTCACTTTTTTCTAGACCTCCTGCAGCTTGCCCCAAAATGACTTCTGCCTTCCATCTGTTCAGACACATGCAGGAGTCAAATCCTGTCATGACCTTGAGCAGCCAAACAGAATCCTATAAAAAATTCAAGCACAAAGGCATGCAGGAATTGTCTCCTCACAACCAATATCCTCCTCATGCTTTGCTAATGCAGTGCAAGCCAAGCATAAGGGAAAGGATGTTCCCAGTCAGTATTCCTGAGACCTCAACCTTGTCCTGGGAGAGCAATCTGCACCTTACTCATGTTGTTGGTGTTGGGAATGCTTGTGTGGAGAAGGCTGAGCTCCAGATCAGCCAGCATCTGTCGGGACTGGGCCAACGAGCGCTCCAGCTTCCAGAACAGGGAACTAGTGTCCTGCAGGACACAGAGAAGGAGCCAAAGTTATGGAAGGATCTTTTTTTTTTTGAGGATTTCAAAGAATTATATCACACCAAGAATCAGCACTTTGGTTTTGAAATGTTTCTGTTCAAAATACTGCAAAGTAACAGACTCTAACTGCTGGTGTTTCTGATAAACACAGAGCTCTTTCCTAATGCCATTTTAAACAGATTTCCACATGTGGGTATATTAAGCGCTCACGAGAGAGGTACTTCAGGGATAAAGGGGAGAATAAAGACATGAGAAAGAGGGAAAACCAAGCAGAACAGGAAAGAAAGAATGTCCAATAGCTTCTGCTAACTGTATCCATGTGTACCCAAATATTTAGTGGAATTACTAACTAGCCAGCACCCATTTTCCTCAAGCTTCTAATTCCAAAACCTTATTCATTTAAAAAAAACCTCATTTATATTTATGCTGTCCAAGACATATTGAGGCAACAAGGAGCTATTAAAAAAAAAAAAAAAAGTGTTATCACCTTTGCCATAAGCCTGCTGTCTGATCATTTGAGTACCCAGTTCTTCCATGCCTGGAGACATTTGCATTCCTACCGTCAGTCATAATTCCTCGTAACTCCCCTCAAAATCAGTCAAGGGCACTGTGCAATAAGATACTGACTGTGTTCATGCAGTATCTCTTTGCTGGTTTAGTCACTGCCAGGTCACTGATGTCCAGAGGGGAATCTTCATCAGAGAATTTCCCAGAACTTTGGGTCATGTTGCTCTTCTTAGTGGATGTCAAGGCAGGAGAAGTCAAGCAGAGGGAATTCAGATCCACGTTTCCTTCACTGTTAAAAAAAAAAAATCAAGACATTGGCAGAAACAGCATCACCATCCTTTTTAAACTTTCAAGGGAAAATCGTGGCACAACATAAATAACTGTGGGTCCTGAGCCAAGGAAACCCAGAAGCTTGGGAGATTACCCTGTTCCTCAGAGCACTCCCATGTTTAACAGCTTCCCCAGATCAGTTTCATCCTCTGAGCATGAGGGTTCGACATTCAACCAGTCTCAACCAGCTCCATGCCCATGTGCTTGAGTGTGTATTTAACCTTGCAAAGAGCACACAAAGGGAAAACTTTGCTCTTCCCAATACTCTGCTACTCGCTCTCCTCTCACACCCAAATCCCTTTCTGGTTCTAATCAACCATTAGGCAAATTAATCTTTGTAGGTGTACCTTTCAAGGGAATTTCACAGTGTTTTACAGTTATCATCTCACTTCAGAGATCACAGGAAAGCTTTCCCAAAGAGGCTTGAGTTTATTTATTTTTAAATATAGGAGCAAACCACATTCATCAACACAACAGAAGCAGAGCGCTAGCCCTGCCTGGACTGGCAAATAATGAAAAAAAAGATGTGCATTTTAAAGCAAATATTCTCTTTGAATTGATGACATTTTATTAGATACTCTTTTAGATACTTATTTTGGTGTGACAATGCATTCCATACCTGGCAAGACTGTTAAAAATAGGTGTATTTTTAACTGACATTCAATCTAGGAAAAAGCCCTCATGAGAGTTGCCAGCTCATGAGTGTCTGCTGTGTCCCATTTCACTTCTCCCATAAAACACTGGGATAAAACAGGCTCTTTTAAGAGAGAAAAGCTCATGTCTGTGTTTCTGACAAGGAAAGGTTCTGTGGAGATGTCAGGGAACAAGCAGCCTGGAACAGGGATGTGAGGAGACGAGATGAGCAGGGCCTGTCCTGGAAAAGGAAAGGAAGGGGACACAGGTTTGATTTTGAGGCAGGGAAATAGCTCAGGAATTGGTGGCTTAGTCCAGGCCAGGCAGACTCAACAAGTACCTGCTGATGCTTCATCTGTAAAATGAGAATTGAGATAAAAATCCAAAGGCAGCAAACGTTGGCCCAACCTAAATGAAGTCACCAGGTCAGAGCACACAGAAATGGTTCCTGCACTCTGGGATTTCACAATCCCCTCTGCTATTGGGGAAGGCATTTGACTGTTAACAGCCTCCTTGTTGGCTGTTCCAGAACTCAGGAACTCATGGCAAAAATATTTGCTGGGATGACAGGGAGGTGCCAGCACCCTTCCCTAAACACAAACTACATCATCAGCACTCTGAAAGCAGCAATGGAAAACTGGAGGATCCAGATCCAAGTCCCAGGAGGAATGTTGTGCTGGTCTCGGCCATTAATCCCTTCACAGAAGCAATGCTCCTGCCTTCCTCCCATTTACGGGTGAGGATTTACTGCCTGCCAAATCCGAGTCAGCAGAGGCTGGAGAGCAGAGAGTCAGGGATTTGCACTGAGTCAATCCATCTCCAATTAGCAGGGCCCCAGGACCAAATGTGGGCATCGAGAAAACTGGAGAGCTCAGCAGTAAATCCCACAGCTCCCCCCTAACTGGAGGATATCTTCTAGCTGCACTGCCCAGGTTGAATTTGCTCCTTTCCCTTTAAAATTCACTCAAGGACAAGACAAATAGGACAACACAAAAAGTGAAAGCAGCTTTCATGATGCAGCCTCAAAAGGGATTTGGAGGGATGGCAGTATGTTATTGGTGCTGCTGGGGGAGTTGATAAGGAAGGTCAGGGTAGACACAAGGGGAGTGGAGTCTTTCCAATGATTTATAGGCAGTGGAAACTAGAGAGAGCCCACACGAAGAGTGAAGCTCAGCTAAGGCACGTGGGAATGTGCCAGGCCAGCATTCTTTTTCAGTGGCTGCCCATTCACCTTGTTTCTGAACAGGTCTGTCTCACTGCAGCAACAATTCCTACAATATTTCTGTTTCAAAAGCCACACTGAATGAAAGCATCCATACATCAGACCTTTCCATTCCATAACATTAATCTGTTTGGATGCTGGGCAGGCTTGCTGGCAAACACTGTGAGCAGGTTTAAACAGCTGTGCTTGTCAAACCACCAGCTGGAAGGCTCCTCTCCTCTGGCTAAAAAGCAGCTATGAAATCGCTGTGAAACTTCAGAAATCCTTCTAACATAGAGCTGGGTAAATCAATTTTTTGAACAGAAATAGAGGAACCAACAGAACAAATCCACAGCAAGTCCCAGCTCTGAATGCCTTTGCTTATGCAGGCACAAAGCCACTTCTGTAAATGCAGAGCAGGTTTTTTATCTCGGAGACATTCCAACATCACTGAGGCACCTGGGTCTTCTTCTGACACTTCTCAGCATTAGAAACCTCATCCTGCTCGTCCCCAACCACACGTCCTTCTCCTCCCACAGCACAAACAGAAGGATAGAGTCCCATGAGCTGGAGAGTGGACAGATTGCTGTCCTTTAAGTCTTGCCATCTCATTTCTTGCCCTGACAGAGGCAGCAGCGTGTGCTCAGAGCTGTGTCCTACATTCTTGCCCAGCCAAGATGTGATTTCTCAATAGAAATAACACAGTCACTAAAGCATCACACACAACCTGCACCTGTTTCTTGCCTCACAGAAACATCACTGTACAAGTCCAGCTCTGATCAGAACATATTTTACCCATCAGAGTCACGAGCAACACCTGGGATTTCAAAAAATTGTAAGATTTTCTCAATTAGTTTATTTGGCTAAGTTATATGGTATTGCAGCTTCTCCTGCCCACACAGCTCTTGGGGATAAGAGAGGAGAAAAAATAAATGCATAAAAATAGAATCACGATACTTTAAGAGCTATTTTTATTTTAAATTTCTTACTTTTCAGGTTGAAAAACTGTATTTAAAGCAGCACTTACTCTAAACATAGCTTGAGATAATACTGAGAGCTTATACACCTAAGTTTCTACGCAAGTCTAGCTTATGCTTATTTCTTAAAGGCAAAAAACTCATAACCTTTTTGAGCAGGTACATTTCATCTCTTGTGCAGTCTCCAAACAGCTGTAATCTCTTCCATGGTGCGTATCTCCACCTCTCCTTTTGGGTTTGAAAATCTCCAGCCATTCCAGATCTGAGAGTGGCTTCCACCGTTTATCTTTATTTACAATGAAGTTATTAATACTGGAATCAGAGTCAGACTTGCAAGTCACAGGAGTCTCTCTGCTTTTCTGGTCAGACACAGTGTCAGATCTCTCTTCCCAGGTTTTGTTTCCATTATCAGCTTTGTCAGACGTGGTGCTGCTCTGGATTAAAGTGCTTTGCAAATCTACACGAGATTTGATTTTAAGCCAACGGTCATATGAAGGCAAAGACACCTCAAAGGTTTTTTGGTCTCTGCTTTTCACTCCATTCTCTCCAACTTCCCTGTTTCTCAATGGCCTTGTGTTGTTTACCTCATGAAATTTTTCACTGTCTAGCTCATCAAAGCTTGATGCAACATCCTGCTTTTCTCCTTCTTCCACAGGCAGGGCCAAGCCTTTCACAGCTTTTTGACACTGGTTTAACAATGCTGAGGTAGTTTCCTCCAAGTCTGAAGCATTCAGTAACTGTCTATTATCTACTTCACACATCTCAGGGGTGGGTTTTACCCTACTTGCTGGAACTGGTGCAGTTCCACACTCCTCGCACATCCTGTGGCTGCCCTCAGTCCTACCCTTGTCTGTCTCGCTGGGGCTTTCAGAGGCAGGGAGTGGGGCCCCTGAGCTACAACGGCACGACAAAAACAAGTCAGAAACACTGCAGGTAAAGAGCATCCCCCAGTGCACTCCTAAAGCTCTACAGAACACAGCTGCTGCCACGGTTCTGCAGCAGCTCACACACCACCAGTGTGTATCCTGCCAAAACCCCACAGAAAATCTGCCCAGATTTGGCTGTTACTTTTCAAAATCAGTCTGAGAGTTCCCTAATGTTTTAATCACAGTATGGTGATTCTGTTCGAACCTCCAGGGCGTGCACCAATTCTCTAAGTTTGCTTCCTAAAATAAATGTTGCTTTTTAAATAAAAGTAGTCGGGAGGCAGGTTAACACCCCTACCACCAGACTAGCTCACTTTCTAAAAAAAAAATCATGAGCTGTCTGGCCTGCTACAACACTTGGTCTGTGACTGATGTTCATGGTCTCTCCTGACCAAATAAAACACAAGGTACTTGACAGCTTCACTGGATGTTTGTGGTCGACTCCAGCAAAGCCATCCTGACCCAGCACACACCCCTGTCAGGATGTTAGCTGGGGCTGAACAGTGAAGTCTCTCTTTGAGGACAAACTATTTAAGAAAAAAAAAATTAAAATGCCTTTACCTCCTTCCACTTGATGCATTTTCATGTTTTTGCCTGGAGTCCTGACAGCTATCAAAGTTGACATGAAGGAAGTGCAAGTCCCACTGCTGTTTTACACAGACCTGTTAGAGGCAGTGAAGGGCACTGGTGAATGTCTGGGTGCAGGAACATCATCATCGGGTAGTACCACAGTGCTTGTCTTCCAAAAACATCCTCAAAATGTTTTTAAAAGCCAATGCCTGTAGTCAAATTACTGACAAAGACTTCCAAATCTAAGAGGACATCCCTGCATATATGTAGGAAAAAAATGTTTTGCAGCAATAAACAGGATTTCTATTAGAAGATTAGAATATTCTTCTAAGAGGGAACCACACTGAACAATAAATAAAATATCATTACTGTTACCTGATACTTAATACATGTTGTTATTATGTTGTTCACAGCTACAGAATTACAGGACATGGATGATGATCATGGGATTTGGCTTTCACTGCAGGGGTTTTTCTGCGAAGCTAATGAAGAAGGTAACTACCCATCAATTATTTGCAATTAAGAAGTGGAACATGCTTTGAGAACCTCAGCTGAGAGCAGGCGAACACACAGGGTTTAGGTTGTGAAAAACAGACCTGCCAGGACACTGTGTCCCTTACTCTGCTGAGTTCACCTTGGGCAGGTGTGCAACCCCAATCCTGCCTTCACGTGGCCTCCCAAGCCTGGAAGCATCATGGGCTTTTCAGCTTAACCCCAAATGAAATAAATCAACATTCTACAGGGATCCCAGCAAGGCACAAACAGATTTCTGTTCCTTAATCAATAATATCTAGATGTAACTTTTTTACACTGTTCCACACAGGTCTGATATTCCTGAAAATGCTCCTCTGACCTCGGAGCAGAAACACGATCAGGGCTGTACCTGTCGCAAGGTGGACAATTCTTTTTCAATCCGCACTTGCTTAGACTTGGCAAACTGAAAAAGTTGGTCCTTTCTCTGTGCTTCTTCCACTGTTTCAAAAGATAATAATTATTTTTATTACTTCAGGTGAATACAAACAAAGCAAGTGCATTGCTAATGCTGTGTCTGTAGCAGTAGGAGGTGGCACTGAAACAAAACAGAAGCAGTTTCTTAAGATCAACAGATAAAAAGAGCACAAAACCCACAAGAAAACAAAAAAATCAAGTCTTTTCCTTGGACTTTTCCTCAGCACGTGGCTTCATTTTACTAGCAGCAACACTGTGCTTCGCTGACTGATTTATTTAACGTTTTCAGAAAGGAAAAGAGAAAAGGGAAATGAAAAGTGGGGGAAAAAAAGAGGAAAGCATAAAGGAAATTCAGTTAATTAATTTTAATTCATGCGCATAGAGAGAAGTGCAGCAAAACACTTCCCCATTTTATTGGTTTTAAAATAATGAGACATAGCATCAATATCAGACAAAGGTCAAATAGCAAACTAAAAATGATAGGCAAGGAAATTATCTCACAGCAGAGGACACCTTTGGCCACCTAGCCTTTCAAGGTCTCTGTGGTTATCCCCAGGAATATTGCAGTGACCTTTCCTATCCACTGCAGCACCAGATGTTCTTCCACCCAAAACCAAAGGGATTATGGAGAGCAAGATGCAGTTTACCAAGGCCTGCATACTAAACCAATCCCATAACCTAAAGAAAGCAACAGAGAAGAGAAAATCTCAACATTTTCAGGAGACAGTTCCCTGAGCCACTCACTCCTCCCCGTGTAATCACCTTGGTGAACTTTGTGCTTTCACAAGATTTTATAATAAAGCGTCCCTGCAGAAGCCCCAGATATTGCTTCATAGAAGAATGGCCCACAAGGGACATACTTCTATTAAACTGCAAGGAAGGCAGGTAACAAGCTGCCTCCTTCACAGATATCAGTGAATTGCTGCCCAGAACTCTCTGAGCCGTTGAAAGCCAAGGCATGAAATGCCAACTGCCCACCCTCACCTGCCAGTATCAGCTCACTCCTCAAGCAGCCATTTTCTTGTTTCAGGTGACTGATTTCTTCCTGGTTCTTGCTGCTTTCTTTCATCTTTTCAGAGAGGATATCTGTAAAACAAAATGTAGCATTTCCCAGAGTGAAAAGGAATCGTGCTGGCCTACACTAAATTAGGTGCCCAGCAGAAACATTTACCTTTCATCTTATTTACTTGACACATGACATCGTTCAGTGTCAGCTTGAGGTCTTGCTGCTCCCTGCTGTGACTGAATTCATCCAACTTTGCTGTACGCAGTGTGTTCTCCAGTGTTTTAAACTGAGATGTAACCTCACTAATCTGATCAGTTGTTTCAATTAAGGCCTTGTTCTGAAATAGGAAACACAATTAATTCTTATTTTTTATATCATGGATGGGTTTGGACAAAAAAACAGTACATCCTTCTGCAGTTGTTAAAGTGATCCACAGACTTCCTTCTGAGCTTTTGAGGAAAAAACCCACCCAAATGAAATCTTGGAAACAAGCTTGTTTGTGAAAACAAACCAGTTTATTGCTGACCATTTTTCCCTTCTCAAACAAGCCTAAGAATTAACCATGAGTGAGATCACCAGTGACAGAAGCCTTGTGGCACAGTCACCAACAGCTGCACTGCAGCTTGACCACATTTAGTGCCCACGAGCTGACAGATGTTACCTTCATCTGAAGCAGAGAGAGAAGCTCCTGTTCCCTCGCTTGCAGCTGGCTTGTTTTAGCAGACAGTTCCAAAACTGAGCAGTGGAGACTCTGATTTTTCTCCTAGTGAACAGAAATAAGTGTCAGCTATTACTTCAGTGATTCAGAGTTATTATTTTTTCCCAGTAAATGTGTCCCCAACGTTATTTAAACATTGTGTATGGCAGTGTGAGATCCTGAGCAAACTGGAGAAAAGAGGACTGGAGTAAAATCAATTTTTTTGATCCTCAACTTGCTCGTGATCAAGGGTCTTAATACCCTGCATGTCTCAGTTTTGGAATGTTACATTTCATCACAGGCATCCTGTAAATGCATGGACTACAAAACCAGACCATTACTCAACCCCTACCTCCAGAGCCTGGCAGTGAACAGATGAATCTGTCACTTTTTGGGAGAGCTCTTTAAACTTCTGTCGTGTGCTTTCAAGTGTTATCTTACTGTCATTATGCTGGGATTCTAATAACTTTAACTTTTTGGTCAGTGATTTTATAACTGCATTTCTCTCATTCAGCTCACCTGAAAAAGAAGGAGACAAAGTTATATGTGAGAAAAGAGCTGAGAGGCTGTCATGCAATTTCTTAAATCTCAGAAATTATTTAACCCAGTGTTTTACAGTCACACAGTTCAGACCTGGATGCTTATGCTGCACACCATGAAGGAGGATTCCCTTGCTACCCAGGTCAGATGGAACAGGAACTGCGTGGTGAGCTCTGTACTGAGACTGTTCAGAGCCACCAGGTGTTTTGCTGGGTGGTTTGTGTCTGTTCAGAGCTGTGCAGCAAAACCTCAGGGCACAAGGCTCTATAACTCGCCGGCAGGTTGCAAATTTTTCTCTTCCCCCACATTTATTTAATCAGATTATTTTTTAAAGAATTCATAGATGCAATTCACACATTCACACAAGAAAGAGTTATCTGATCATCACACCCCCTTCAAGATCAGATCACTTCAGCACCATGTGGAAGTTTAGATCTCAGAGAAACAATAAAATAAAGGCTGAAGGGTAGGAAATGGCTCCTTATATGATGCAAAACTGTTATTGAGGGGTTGAAGCACCTGAACATGCTTATAGGAGCAAGATCTCATCCTTTACATCACAACACTTACCAGTTAATAAGCTGCACTGTTCTGCTAAAGTCAGTATTTTTTGGCGATCATCTTCCCAGGCCTGAATGTGTCTCTCATGCACTGCCACCATGTCATTGAGCTCCCTGTCACGATCTTTCAGTTCTGCAATTAACAGCTTGAGCTCCTGTCTCTGCCTCCTAATGATGCTGTTCTTGCAATCAGGGCTAAATGCCTACAAAAGGTGAGACACGGAATGCATTTCAACACAAGGGAAGGGACAAATTCTCTCATAATAAACTCGAGGGGGTTATTTTTAGTTGAGCTATGTCTGTATTATAAATAGAGACCGTTCCAAGAAGTTCCTTGTACTCGTGGTACCACCTGCGGCCCTTGACCGAAGCCCTCTGCAGAACAAGGTGGCACCACCCGCTCTCCACGACTGAACCCGGCAGCAGCACCGTGAGCACCCTCCTACCGAAAACAGAGCCGATCGTTAACGGCACTTTCACGTTTTACCTGGGGCGAAGCAGAACGCTGTAGTGATGAACTCATGGGGGACTGCGGGCCAGAGCTCTGCCAGGCATTCGTGGAACGGGGAACGCTTCAAGGATGTCACGTTCAGCATGGAGGCTGCCCCGCTGCACACCCGCGTCAGGCGCCGACCCTGAGGGAGCACAGGCGGCGTTGGAGCGGGCGGGCCGGGGGCGCGGGCCTGAGGCGGGGCCCTGAGGGACCACCCCCGGGCAGCGACTCCCGTTCCCGGGCAGGGCTCCCCCGCTGTCCCGCCCGGCTGGAGCGGCCCTTCCTAAGCGCAAGGGCTTCCCCTGCCCTCCGCCCCCGCTCATTACCCGCCGAGCGCCCCCGGCCGCCCCCGGCCCGCCGGCACCGCCCGCCGTTGGAGGAAGCTCCGCCCCCCGCAGCCAACGGGCCGCGGGTTCGAGGCCCGGCGCTCCCGGGTCGGGTCCTTGAGGCGCGGGTTCGAATCCCGCGGCCGCCGCCTCAGCCCGGGGCGCTGCTGGCGGGGCTGGAGCTGCTAGAAGAATGTGATAATTAACAACGTTGTTAATATGGGATGAGGAATAACCAGGCCGGCATGTTAAGGCTTGGAGGCAACTTCCTCCCTGTCCAGTGTTAAGTGGGAGGACCACAGAGATGCCGGCAGCTCTTGAGAGACACTATTTCCAACGACAGGGATGGAGTTATCTCTCCAGATACCCCCATGGTTTCTACATAGAAATCACTGAAAAAAGCAACCTTACAGGAAGAGAACAGAGAGTCTGACACATCACCCCCCTGGCTCTCATCTCACGGAGGCTCTGCAGTGACAGGAGCATGTCGCTTCCAGGGCCCTGCCACCAGGGAGCATTTATTGTTACTAAATGAACAAAACAAAAAGCAGCAAATCGATGCTCGAGGCTGTTTGTGGGAGTACAGACAGCAGAGCTGGCACCCCACCCCACCTGCCAACACGGAATGGTGCTCACTATTAATTTGTGTTCATTACTACCATTCTTATGAGCTGCAGGTTAAAAGCATAAAGCCATTACAATTGCCTCAGCAGGGTTAGGAGATCTTTGGAATTATGAAAATAGGATACATTTCTAAGTCATATTCACACATTTCTCAGTGTTTCCACTTAACAAAATAATTAAATTGGCAGGCATGTAGAATAACCTCTTCAGGACTCACTGTTCTTTCACTGCTAACAAACCTTTAGAATGTTTGTTCTATTCTGATTTCTAAAATTCACTCCAGGTAAATGAAAGGTAAAAGTGTCTACATCAGCCACGTGCCTTATTCAGTTAAGCTCAGCAGAAAGAAAAGCAGATGAAAAACAAACTTTTAATGCCTTAAATTCTTATTTCTCTTTAAGATGTGTAGAGGAAAGTAGATGCAAAAAGCCTCAGAAACTATTCAGTGAGGAACAGTAATTTTATTTAAATCTACTTCATGCTTAAGCATGGTAGAACCTCAATTTAACTTTGGCAAATATCACAAAAAACCCCCAAGAACAAAAAAGAAACCAAGCAGCCTATACAGAGAATGCCAAGGATATGAGTTCTCCACAGTTTCACTGCAGAGCAAATGGATTTAGAAGCCTCACTTTTGCTATATCATTTATAACCATGTAATTAAATAAAGGTAGTCTTCCACTATCACTTCTTGACTTCCCCAAGATCTTCAATGCTGTCATCATCCACCTAGGGAGAAAAAGGCACAACACAGCAAATTAAATATTTTCGTTTTGCATGCCTCCTTCAATGTGCACCCCTGTAAGTGCAGTGAAGTGTGGGAGAAGTGAACAGCCCCATTCCAGATCCCCTTCTGTAAATCCCATATGAGTGACATGTGCTTACAGGACACAGCTGAGCCTGCAGGGCTGGGAATAAAGACAGGCCTATGGAGCTAAACCAGAAAGAATTCCACTTGGGAAATGCCAGGACAAGGGAGAGTCAGAGAAAGCCCCTGCAATTACAGCTCTCAGCCTTAAATTTCAGCCCAACCCACACTAGCTGATCTCTTCTGAAGCACAAATGTGTGGGGCTTGGGGCTTTTTTTGTTTGTTTTAATTTTGCAGTATTTTAAGAGGGGTTGAAAAATAGGATGGCAATGTAAGAATACTTAAGACACTCACTGTTAAGAAATGGTCACAAAGAAGGCACAGATATTTGACAGCTGCATTTATTCTGACATGCCTTCCTCACTGTAGGGTGGGAATGCAACAACTGCTCTTTTATTTTTGTGCACCAATCTGTGCTGCCAAAGATGAAACCCTTTTCCAAAGTCATTGGTAAATCACAGGCCAGTGTGGAAAAGCATGTCTCTCCCTGAGAGAAAGAAGGGTTTATTACCTCAGGCCACTTCTCCTGGATTACATCAATGATGTCATCTGTAAAGTCCCCCTGAATGATGATTTCATCTTCTCCTGTTACTGAGGCACCGCAGGAAAATTTCTGAGCAAAAAACCTTTGTGCTTCCTTAAGATCGATTTCTGCCCAGGGGAAAATGAACAATTTAAGTACAGTTGTTGTCATAAAAATATTTTCTCAAGATTAAAGCCAAAATCTTGTTTTAACTTGAAAAAGTAGTGGCACTTTAGAGTTGAAGCTTTGCTAGAGTTTCCACTGAAAGCCAAGTGTGTTGTTTACACCCACAACATCTGACTCTACAGATCTACAAATGCTTCAAGGCAGAAACTGCTGAATGTCCTCTACATGTTCTGTTGAGGTGAGTCTGCACCCTGTTTCAAAAAAACCTGTAACCCTCTTTGTCTGAAAAATCATGGCAGTAAGTGCCTTAATAATTTATCCCTGTGGGAAGTCAGCGTACCTTTGACATGCTTTGGAACTGCTAAAAGCACCTTGGGACTTCAATCTCACAGCTGGAAGCAGATTCCCCAGTGGAATACAGCCAGAAGAAGCATCATGAGGTTAAAGGCAGGCACAACCAATACCAGGAAAACCCAAACTCACCAAATGTGGCAAGGCCACACACCCTTGTGACATATTTTTTCTTTGCTCTGGGAATTTTAGCTATCGTAACTTTCTGTGGTACAGTCTTCTTCTTCTGTTTTATCTGACCTCTTCCACCTTTAAAACAGAGCATAAGGTTACATGATTAATTAAATTATGTCGTAGTTCATCAAAGAAAAAAGCATACAAGGTCAGATTTTGTCTCTCTAAACAAAGAAACTGTTAACTCCCCAACACAAAAATGTATTTTGCTTATTGTCTGAGATTTACTATTATTTAAGAAAGATCCCAATGCATCAAAGTCCAGTCTGATGGGAAATAATAATATATACATGTGAAATGTGCATTCAAACTCAGGTTGCACAGCAGACCCCCACTATAATCAGCAAAAAAACCCCTCGTCCCCACACTTTATCACTGTGTTTGGTCTACATTTACATTGTTCCTTGGGCGTAGCCCGAGAAATGCATTTTTCTTTGATATTTTCCACAACTACTTTAACATCCTCATGGTTGGTGTCTGAGGCAAAGCAAGCTGCTCATGCCCATTTCCTGAGGCCACGAGGTCCTGCTTTCCTCAGGCTGCTGGGTTAAACAGCAGATCAAGTTCTGGACACCGGCGCACGACCCCACGATGAACCAGACGTGGAAATGTGAGCCAGCAGCCAACCCCAGACCTGTGACAGCAGCCAGCCACAGCACCCCAGTTCCACAGCATTTAACAGCACCTTTCCCCCTGCCTCTTCCTAGGCCAGCCCGCGGGAACACTCCCCATTTCAGGCATTTCCGAGTCAGAGCAAAGCATGCAAAAGATACATTCCACTCATTAGGATTCTTCAAGCCAGATTAAGATCTCAGCTAACTTTGTGTACAGTCATCATGTTTTTCCAGGGTAACCAAAGTTTCATGTTTCTGAACCTTCTCAGCATGAAAACCTAAAGAATTTATGACAAGTAAACCAACCCCTGTGACTGTTTCTGCTTCTAACACGCAGCACTTTCAATTCTGTTCTATTATAAACTGGTGTCTGAAAATTTTTAGACAGTAAATTTCTGCCTTAAATTTCCTTCAGTGAGTTTCAGCAGTGTCTTATGAAGTTTGTTCTTGTTTTCCCTCACACTCTAATAGTCACTCTTACATCATCCTGCTTAACACCACACTGTAAGTTTTTATGGAACTTTAGATTCTAGGAGAAAAATCACCACATATTTTAAACACTATTATTTTAGAACCAACCACCAGACTGAAAGCTAATCATACCGCCCCTCATAACAAATTAATGTTGAAGTAAAGTCTCCTGAAATCTCTGGGAAAAGCATCCAAGTTACAGAACATGAATTGCTGTTGTCACTACACATTGCCTGCTGAGAAGGTATATTAAACTGGTTGCCAAGATACCAAAAATAAAACAAAAATATATGTGGCATAAAATATGAAACTTACTGGGTATTAACCATAATTTCTGGAGCATAACACACAACTGACACTGCACAGGCAAATGCATATTAACAGCTCCAGAACTCTGATTTATGGTGGAAAGCATGTTAATTAATTCAGCAGAAAGAGCTCCAATGATCAAAGATAAAGGTGTGTTTAAATTGTTCCACATAACTTTATATCTTCCAAAGTTGGGTTTTGAAAATCTTTTTCATAGTACTGCTGGGAGGAGACACAGCTGCTAATGGAGACACGGGTAACAGATTTTAAAGCATGAAACCAAATCCTGTTCTGTGAATACAGAGAGGTGGAAGGAACAAAGGCAAAAGCAGAGTCATGAGGCATTAACAGAGGGAAGCAGCCTTTGTTCCACTCTGCAAGCAGCCCATAAAGTGCTGCTCAACAGGGCACAGCATTCCGGGAGAAATGCCAGCTGATTTCAGCTTGGGAGGAACTGCTCCCTGACTGAGTGTGACAGTGGTGACAGGAACAGTGGGGCACAGGATGCTGGTCACCTTTCCCTGCCTGGCCCTCCTGTCCAACAATTCCACTGGCACAGACCACAGGGAGGAAGATACTCCCTACATATTCCCTATATTCCAGAGCTAACCACCAAAATGAAAGGAGTTCATGCCCAGCTCCAGACCAGCAGGTGAGAAAGGGATGCCCCAAACTGCTTTGAAATCAGTACCACAATCAACTATTTAGACCTTGCCTCTCTTTTGCTTCTTCTTCTCCTCTTCTTCTCCTCCTCCCACGTTTCCTTGGCCTTCTCCAACCCCAGCTTCCTGTTTAGGTGAATTTTCTTGAATGCAGCAGAAAGGAGTGAGCGAAAAAAAAAATTAGTGATCAAACACCTGCAGCCTTACAGGAACAGAAAGTAAGGTAAAGTGATATTTTGCTGAATCAGTAAACTATGCTGAAGTGCAGCAGCCTTATGACTGATGCATGTTACATCTTCATTAGAGTATTTATGCAAATTAGACTCCAGAAAAGCCTCAGCTCCAAGCTACAGTGACAATTTCAATACAGGCTCTTGCACAGAGAGACAGAAATAATGATAATATTAAACATGAAATTCCAAATGCAAACAAATAATTTCCCCATTATTAAAGACCTTTCCTCCAGTCATCCACTGTAGACTGGAAAGACATAAAATCCAATAAACTAACTCTGATGGGAAACATGTGCAAGGGTGACTGTTTATGGCAGGAACCTTAAGAAAGCTCAAAGATTATTAATGAAACTACAAATTGATTATTTAGTGTTTTGTGACATTATAAAACTCATTTCACAGCATCCAAAGCATTAACTTTCACATGATACCTCAGGAAAAGGAAAGAGATAAGAACTGGACAAGCTCAGATATTTCTAAATATGTCCAAGGACACATATCAGTTAGAAAACATAAAAGACACTTACCAACTGTAAGTTTTGCAAACTCATCTGGAAAATTCTTTTCTAACCATTGTCTGCATTTAGTCACATCGGGCATATATTCACAGTACTAGAGAAAAGCCATATGAATGTTGTTAGTGGAGGAATGACAAAATGCATCACAAATACACCAAAACAGGGCATAATAGGACAGAAGGAAATTTGGACAACAATTAACTCACCTCCGTTGGCAACGAACAGACTGGAGAAAGAAGGAGGAATAAAAAGAACAGATTACAAAAGGAATTTTTACTTTTCACTTTTTTACTTACAGCCTTAGTAATTAAATTCCAAACGGTGTTTCAAAGTCAGGGATGAGTTCTTACATAACTTCTGGTTATAACCACACACTGACTGAAAAACATTTCTTTATTGTTGCCACTCCATGTTTTAATCCCTCTCTCATTAGACCTGTGCTCACACGCTCTGCATTAGGATAAAACCATCACAGCAAGAGCTGCCAGTCACTGAGGGAAGGGAAGGAGAAGCCCAAGGCTGGGAAAAGCTACAGAACAAAACACCACATCTACCTGAGGCCAAAGAGACACTGAACAAAGCACCAGGTGGTTTGGTCAGCTTTCCTTTCTCCAAGAGCTGCCAGTGTCCCGGAGAGGGGACAGCCAAACCAACCGTGCACACTTTCACACACAACAGGGCTGTTTCCTACTGTATTCCAGCCTGAAGCAAAATGACATTCCTATCTAAAAACACACCCGTCCAGAGAGTTTACTTCCCTTTAAATTTCACCCGCGTAACTACAAACAGAACGAGCAAAGGACGCTTCTAAACACAGTACAGCGGTTTGATGTACTCCGCTTCTTGCTATCACACTAATGCCCAGATGCCCTCTCTGTGCCAATGGCCTCAGTGGCTTCCTGCAGGAGGAGATGCGTGCTCCCGCTCCCGTGCCAGCCAGGGAGCTCCCAGGACTTGCCTCCGCAGTAGAGGACCCGCAGGGGGTAATCGGCGTCGGACCTGGCAGCGCTCCTGCCGTCCCCTCTGCAGTCAGGGACCACGGGCTCGGCCACGTCCGTGGCCATGTCACAGGCCTGCGGGTCACAGGGCGACAGAATCAGCAGCCAGGCTCTGCGTCTGGGTCGGTCGCAGCCCTCCCAACGCAACAAGAGATCTCAACAAGAGGAAAGAAGTGTCAAAAGAGAGTGAGAGATCAGGGAGAGGAAAATGGGAGTCAAAACAATGAAAACATGGGGAAAACTGCTACAAAGGACACCAAGCAGTATTGGAATTCTAGCACGTAAGGGGAAAGAAGCCAAAACGCCACAAAATGAAGAAAAATCTTTCAGAAACCCACATGGAATTACAGAACGCACTGGGTTAAGGGCAGTGTGAAGTATCATGTTAAATCAGCGGCACACGAACAGCGGGGGCACTGGGGGCAGGTACCTCTTGCATATTAGCAAAGGAAAGGGGTCATTTAAATCAGTGCCTGAAGAGTCACTATCTGATCCAAGAACACTGGGAAAAAAAAAAACAACAGAGCATAAAAAAAGGAAAGCAAACTCAAGCCACTAATGGATTTAATAGCGGTCTACACACACGTTTTCAAGCAAGGGACTTAGAAGACAGGAGCCAACAAGGAAAGAGTCTGGAGCACGCAAGAAACGCCCCGGCCGATGGGAACAAGCAGGATACGTGTGAGGGAGCTTGGGATGTGGCGCAAGCCGTGCTGAGCGGTGAGGAGCGCTGAGGGGAAGCTCCAGAGGCGGCGGGCTCGGGGCAGGGCACAGGGCCAGGCGGCAGATGGATGGGCACAGCGCGGGTGAGCCCGCTGGGTGCTCAGCAAGAGCCCAGCGGGGCGCGGGGGGGAAAGTGAGGGCGGGTCGGGGCACGGGTGCTGGGACAGCGGGCGTGCTGCGGATCACGGACACGGGGGGCCGGGGGGATTCGTGGGGGCAGAATTGAGGGGATATGGGGGGCAGCCGGGGGGATGCGGTTCGGGTACCTGAGGAGGGGCGGGCTCGCAGGGCGGGGCGGTGCCGGGGCTGACGGAAAGGAGGGCGCCGGGAGGATGCTCGGTACAAGCACCGGGGGGGGGATCCCTGCCAGGGGCGGCAGCGCCGCGGCTCCGGAGGAGAGGGAGCGGGCGCGCGTGGGAGCCGCCAGGCGGGGGCTGAGCGGGGGGGGCCCGGGGGCGGTGTCGGTGTTACCGGAGGCCCCTCGGGCCGCGGCGGGTCCCGGTCCCTCACCGCGCGCGCACGTGCGCCCGCCCCAGCGCCGCCGTCTCGCGAGAGGGGCGTGCACGGTTTGACCCCGCCGGCTCGCCGTACCGCGGCGGGCAGGGCCATGCGCTGAGCCGTCGCGGCTTCGGCCGAGCTACGGGGCGCCGCAGCGGCCATTCCCCGCCGGGCCGCCGCGGCCATGCCCCGGTACGCGCAGCTGGTGATGGGCCCGGCGGGCAGCGGGAAGGTGAGCGGGGAACGGGGGGCGGCGGCGGCGGCGGGAGCTCCCTGACGGCTCCTGACGGCCGCGTGTGCCTTGCAGAGCACGTACTGCTCCAGCATGGTGCAGCACTGCGAGGCGCTGGGCCGCGCCGTGCAGGTGGTGAACCTGGACCCGGCGGCCGAGCTCTTCAGCTACCCCGTCATGGCAGGTGAGCGGCGGCCCCGGGCACGGCTGGGCTCCAGCCGCCCCGGGACCGTGCGACCGGACCGGTTCTGTCGCTCTAAAACGGAGCCCACGCAGCGGTGGGGGGAGATGTTGGAAAATCGTTTCAGTAAAATAGCGTGTGATTCTTAAATGAGTGAATAATTCTAGTCGGGTAGCAAGTAGCGCTCAGGGCCTATGTCAGAGGTTACTGCACTCTTAACCCCTGTATTTACCTACACCAGCGATTGATGCGTCCTGGCAGATGCCTCAGTTTCATGAACGACAGCAGTGTTTGTGTCTGAACACAGATGATAAGAAAAGTGCACCTTGACCTGGCCACATAGCAGAGATACTTTCAGGAGAAGAGACTCATTAGACGATCCAGGACCATAAGAGGAAAATCTGGGGAATGAGATGTTTCCCAGACAATCACCAGGAGCCCTCAAAAGACCCCCCTCAATAAGTGCTGGGAAGTATTTAGCATGTATTTACCTGGGGAATTAAGGCATTTGTGTAAGTTTCATGAACATAAGCTGTTGTGTTTGGCTGCTGGCTGTGCCTGTGCCAGGGAGAGCCCCCTGCACCCAGCACTGCTGTGAAGTCCTGCTGGTTTTCTCGGCTGCCAGACTGCCTGCAGAGTTCATTCCCCGCCTTTGGGGCCGTTTGTGTTCCGCAGACATCCGCGAGCTGATAGAAGTGGACGATGTCATGGAAGACGAGTCCTTGAGGTTTGGCCCCAATGGTGGCTTGGTGTTTTGCATGGAATACTTTGCCAATAACTTCAGCTGGCTGGAGGAGAGCCTCGGGCACGTGGAGGATGACTATGTTTTGTTTGACTGCCCAGGTAAACACACGTCAATGTTTTGGTATCGCTCTTCATAAGCATTGGAAAATTCGCAAATTGGAAAATTTGGTTGTGGACGGTTGTGATGATTCCCGTTTATTGAGCTATTAACAGTTGTCAGAGTCACTTTCGGGTGTCTCAGGAGTGAACTTGGCCCTGGGCTGATCTGGTTGACCGCACCATATTTGGTAGCATCGTGATCTGTGGCAACTGCAAACTAACACTAACTGGAGACCAAAGGAGGAAGAACCTCCTTTCATTTATTCTCTATTTCACCCAAACATAATCAGAGCTGCCTGAAAAGAGGGTGCTTTCCTTACCAGTTTTTATTTAAGTGCAGTTCCCCTGTCCACATAGAACTGTGCACTGTTGCCGTTTGCTTCACATTCCTACCTGTTAACATCCTGAGTGTGCCCCAGGTCAGATTGAACTCTACACACACCTGCCAGTGATGAAACAGTTGGTGGAGCAGCTGCAGCAGTGGGAATTCCGTGTCTGTGGAGTTTTCCTTGTGGATTCTCAGTTCATGGTGGAATCTTTCAAGGTATGCATTTGAAATCTGTTGATAAAGTTCATTTTTATAAAGAACAAGTCTGAGCCATTCAGGGAGCTGGGTTTGCCCAGAGGAAAAATTGCCAGGCCCAGGGAGATGTGGTTGCTGTCATCAGCTGCATCAGACGCAGCCTGCAGCAAGGACAATCCCAGATGGGTGTAAAGCAGCACTGTGAGAGTGAACAGACTGGGACAGGCACAGAGGCATTGTGCAGTGAATGTTCACCGAGTCAAAACGTGTCTGGGCAAACCCCAGAGCAGCCTGCTCTGACCTGGAAGTGCTTCTGTTTGAGCAGTTGTAGGAGCCAGATAACCTCCAGAAGTCCCTTCCAACCTAAATTCTTCTGTGATTCCATGAGCTTTCTCAGATCCCAAGAACAAGCAGGCCACCTTCCCCATTTAGCAGTAACTATCCCTAAAAGGGTTTGGGTTTTCTTAATGCCCTTTTCAGTGGCAAATCCATATTTGAGGCTCTAAAAATTGAGGGGGCACTTGTCACCTCCTTATTCCAGCAGAGAGAATGATTCCTCATATGGCTTTGTGTCCATGTTCCATATATTCATTACCAGATTTGGCCTGTGGTTGAGTGTCCTGCATGTTTGTGTTGTGTTTTTGTGCACTTTATTACCTCATTTTTCATCCTCTTCAAGTTCATTTCTGGAATCCTGGCAGCTCTCAGTGCAATGATATCTTTGGAGATTCCACAGATTAACGTCATGACCAAAATGGATTTGCTGAGCAAGAAAGCCAAGAAGGAAATAGAAAAGTAAGGTCCAAAAAATTATTTACTCTGTAGTACAATATACTGAGGCAAAGTTCACTCGAAATTGAGTCTAATGTTTCCCACAATTAAAACATACTCATTTGGAATGGGAGAAGATGGATTTTGTTTATTTCAAACAATGATCTTTAAACATCTGGGAAGGATGCTTAGTTTAGTCAGAGTCAAAAGACTAGCTCCATGTTTGTACTGATCTCGGGATTTTTCTGTAAATAATTATCTTGGATCTTTTGTGTCATTTTGGAGGACAGACTTTCAGTGTTGATGATGACTTTGTTTCTCCAGGTACTTGGATCCCGATATGTATTCTATGATTGAAGACTCTACAAATATATTGAAAAGCAAAAGGTTTAAAAAACTGACCAAATCTATATGTGGATTGGTAGGTACATTGCTTTTGAGCTAGTACCCTAAAATTCACTATCACTTTTTGCTTCTTTTAACTCAGTTTTTTTGTTTTTTCAGATTAGCATGAGATTCTTGATACTACTGATAAGATACTTTTGATATCTGGATTACAGCCAATACACTTTCTTTGAATTCTTTTCTGTTGGCAGTTTCGGGAACTTGCTGCTTTGTAGAACTTAGGATTGGTAGCCAGGTGTTCTGAGTAGGGAATTGCTGTTGGTTTGAGGTGTGACTTTAAATGGTATTTTAGAAGTCCAGAAAAGAGTGGTTTGAGGAAGCGGCTTTGAGTGCTATAAGTGAGAATGAACTTTCTGCATTTCCCTGCCAACACCCTTTGAATCCTTCTGTAGATTGATGACTATGGTATGGTTCGATTCCTGCCTTTGGATCGCTCCGATGAGGAAAGCATAAACATCGTTCTGCAGCACATAGACTTCACCATTCAGTATGGAGAAGATCTGGAATTTAAAGAACCAAAGGTAAGGGATGGTTGGTGAGAAGATGAAAAATTAGAAAGTATCCATAATAGAAGTTGTGATATAAATATGTTCTTTGCCTTGCTAATAAATTATTGTCTTAGTACTGTTCAAAATAAGCCATGTTTAGTCTTTCAGTGACGATGCTTGTATCATCTTCATTTAGTTATAAAAATGAAATTCTTTAATATAATCTTGCATATGCAGGTTGACCAAATGATTGTTTGAAAGTATTGCTTTGGTTTTCAAAATTAACAGAGTTTTAACCTTCAAATGTCAGAAAGGACCACTGAGATCACTAAGGTTTTTTCCTGCATGACTGTTCAAAGTCTCCTAATGATTCCTGTGTTCAACCCAGGAAGATTTATATTTTTCTTGGGTTTTTTTGACAGGAATGTGAAGAAGATAAATCTGCTCTTGTGGATGAATACTTTCAAGATCATGTGGATGAGTAAGAAACATGTTCAAACCGGGAGGAAAATACTTTGCTTTTGGTAAAAAATAAAAATTAAATAAAAAACCCCCAACCCCTACACAAATACACTTGATGTTTTATCTGTAAAATAACTAATATTTATAATGGAGAGTGAGTTACATGACCTCATAACTACTTTAATAAACAAATTTTTTTTACTATGCTTGTGTGTTATAAAATACATAGACCAGTGTTAGTACATATAAAAAAACCGAGCCAGAACTGGGCAGGAGGTTCAACAGACCAGCAAATCCTGCATAACTAGAGGGAAAAGAGAAAAATCTGTATGTGGGAGGTCTTGATCTGGATGAATTAAACCATTCAAAAGTTAGGGAAGCTACCGTGGTTTAATTCACCTCCAGACTGCCCTTGGGACGAGCCATGCTTAGGGTGTGTTGAAAGGATAAACCCCAGCCCTGCAGTTGAATTATTGTGACTCACCTTCCAAACCTCCCCACTTTGTCTCCCTGACTCATGCCGGGAGTCAGATACCAGGGGACAATTTCAGCAACGCTGGGTCTCAGGGAAGGTAATGGTTTGATAGCAATTGGAGTGTGCACCTTAAAATATTGTATCCCTGTGAACACAGCGCGTTTGGACCCCTCTCGTGCTTCCTTACACGAAGTGCTCCGTGCCGCCGGCTGGGCTGGGCTGGGCTGTGCTGGAAGCGCACAGGAGAGAGAACCAGCAGCGAGCGAAGCATCCCGGAACCGCTTCCCCGAGCGGGCGGTGCCCCACAGAAGCGCTGCCTCCCGGGCCTTCTCCCGGTACCGGCAGTGCCCTGGGAGAGCAGTGCCTCTCCGTGGCCGTTGCCCGTACGGGCAGGGCCCGGGCACAGCGCTGCCTCCCGGGATCCCTTCCCGGTGCGCTGCCTCCGGGGCGGTGCACGGCTCCCGCTTCCCCTCCTCGCACCGCCTCTGCCGCTGCCTCATTTCCTGCAGCGTAGGCGGAGGAGGAAGCTCTGTGCCCGCTGTCCTGCCCGGTTCGCCCCGCTCCCCTCCCGCCCGGCCCCGCCGAGCCGCCTCCTGCCCTTCGAGATGCCGGTGAGCGGCTCCGCGCCCGGCGCCGCGCGGCCCCAGCGGCGGCAGCGCGGGCAGGAGGGCGCGGGGCGGCGGGGCCGGGCCGGGGGCGGCGGGGCCGATCCCGGGCCGGGGAAGGGGCTCTGCTTGCTGCGGGGTCTGGCTCTGCGGGGGGAAAGAGGGGCTGCAGCTGCGGGGAGCGCTGCTGAGAGCGGGGAATGGCTCTTCACGGGAGGCTGCTGCAAGGCCAGCGCCTTCCTCTTCCTCCTCCTCCTCCGCCCCGCCAGGGATCCACCCGCGGCCGGGAGGGTGCGAGCCCCGGCAGCAGCGGGGGAGAGGGCGGGCACAGCAGGGCTTTGCTCTGGCTTTGTTCACACCACCACTCAGTGAAATAAACTGCTTTTTCCATCCAGCCTCTCCCAGTCACATCCTCCTCTGCCCCCCACAAAAGGTGGGTTGTGAGATGAGGGCTTCCCAGTGGCCTGCACAGCACCTTGGAAAGTGCCTAAAACTAAACTCATTAGTTGTTTAAAATCGGTTTTCCAGGAAGAATTTGTTGTATGCAGAAAGCTGGCTTGTTTTTCACTTACATCAGTTTTGTTGGAGTTTTTTTTTTTTTTTTTTTTTTTTACTGCATTAAGCCTGGCTTTATTTATAATTATCTATTATTAATGGCCAGACATGAAATAAATTACCTATTTTTTAATGGCCAACTAACTTTCAGTGCAATGCCCCAGAACTCAGGCAGGTGAGCAGGGCTGTTACCCCTTGGTGCTGCCAGGATGGGGTAACAGGATGAGGCAGCCTGGGGATGAACTGTGCCTGCAGACCAGCAACACAGATTTTATCCCATCTCCCGGTGCTTTCCTGGTCTTCACCAGAATGGCACTAAGATCTGGACCTAAATAGAAAATAGCACTTGTTTGTGCAAGGAAAAAATGCTGGAAGCATCATCATGAACTAGGCTGTGACTCCTGTTTGATGAAGACACGTGATTGGATATGGAAATGTCTCTTTTCAGCAGGATCAATAACCAGCTCTCCCTGTCTCTAGGCTTACCACTCCACTTTAATGGACTCAGACACCAAGCTAATTGGGAACATGGCACTGTTACCCATCAGAAGCCAGTTCAAGGGCCCAGCACCTCGAGAAAGTAAGTTTATAATAATCTCTGAATTACTGGATGTAGCTCATCACCTCAGGGGTTGCTCTAAGCCAGCCCCAGCAAGAGTGATGAGAAGAGTCACTGGTGGGAAATGGAGGGCTTTGCAGTTTAGAGAGGAGGAAAGTTTTCAACTACTTCAGTTGTGCAAATCGTAGAAAATAATTATGCACGGATAATCGTGCTCCGTGTTGTGCTGAGTTAGTGGTTTCAGTAATCCAAGCCTCTGGTTGCTGTTCTGGTGCTTCCCCGTGTGCTCCTGAGCAGGGTTTTGAGGAGGCTGTGGTGGTGTGAGGCCTCTGTGTCAGAGGAAGCGGGCTTTAGCTACAGAGAACTCGCGCTCTGGGCTGCTCTGAGGGACAGCAGCACTTACGGGTGTGGGGCTTCAAAAACTCCAGTGAAGTTCCAGGCACCCCGAGAGGGCCCACAGGCAGCCGGGCACAGATTCCCCTTCAACACCTGAACTTCCCCGGTGTGGTACTCACCAGAAATGTGGGGATCAGTTTGAAAAGGGAAATGGAAAGGAAATGTTTCTGGATTTAAGCAGTCTTGGATAGTAGCAAAGGTCAGATTCTCGCTGAGTTCTGCTCGCCTCCTTTATTTGAAGAGGGTAATGGAATCTGAGTGGTTGTGCTTTCTCAAAAAACTTTTTTTCCTATCCTTTTATGATGTCAAAACTCTGATGAGTTACTCAAAAGTGATAGAAAAGCGAGGAACTGCTGAATTGCTGCTGTTTGTGAAGTGACATATCAGAGGGGAAGGAGAAGGGAGTAGGAAGCTTAAATATTACAGTCTGAACTCACGGTGTTTCAGAAGTTTTCTGTTACGTGGTGCTGACTTCTGCTTTTTGTAAATACCACGGTTTTGCTTTTGCAGTAATCCTTATTTATGTATTTCAGTGAGTAAAAGTTATGACAAATGTAGTGTGGCAGTGCACTGCTTAACTCCCTATCTCTTCTTTATAGCTAAGGACACAGATATTATAGATGAAGCCATCTACTACTTCAAAGCTAATGTTTTCTTCAAAAATTATGAAATTAAGGTAATTTTTTGAGATACTGAGCATATTCTACTTCTTTAGAGGGTTGGTGCTGTGAATATAAATTTATTTTCAAGGAAGTAATTCTAAGAAGATCACAAAAACTCCCCTTTCACTTAATCTTTAAAGTTGGGTAAATGTCATGAATTGCAAATCTCTCTCTCATGGGGAAACTATAGCCCAAAATGGATTGAATTAATTCCTATTTCAGACTTTATCAGTTCCACTAAGTCCTGTCATCTAAGAGTTCCTGCTGTTGTTTTGCAGAATGAGGCTGACAGAACACTGATCTACGTGACCCTCTACATTTCTGAGTGCCTGAAAAAGCTGCAGAAGGTAAGAAAACTGAATTCCTGTGCAGGTGGGAAACAGTCTGTTCTGAGGATTGTTCTAAGGAAAGGATTTCCTGATATTTTCCTTCCAGAAGAACAAATAATCCTGTTCACCCCTGTCCCAGTTGTCACCTCAAATACCTCAAGGCTGTGGATGTGCTGTGTTGCTCTTCTTGATGAGTTTTCACGTTCCAGATTTGTAAAATATTCGGGTCTAATGTGCTGTCAGCTTTTGTTCATAACTGCTAACCCACTGTTTGCCTGGTTCTTCCAGTGTAACTCCAAGGGCCAGGGAGAGAAGGAAATGTACACCCTAGGAATCACTAACTTCCCAATCCCAGGGGAGCCCGGCTTTCCTCTGAACGCCATTTATGCCAAACCTGCCAACAAGCAGGAGGAAGGTAAGGCTGACCCAGGGCCTCTGAGGGTCACACTTTATTAACTGCACTTTTGTGACTGCAGTTAGAAAAATTACTTTAAAACCTAAATCTTCTAAATCTGCCGTGTCTTCTGAAGGCAGCACAAGCTGGATTTTCTGGCCTTGAGGATTCCCCTGGTTCTATAGATAAATTGAGCTAATCAACTCAGCCAGCTGGGAGTGCCTGCAGATGTGAAACTCCCTCTCTGCTTTAAGCAGTGATGTCTGATGTGCCCCTGTTAAATCCAGTTTGGGTTGGTGCTGCCCAGTTTACCCTGGTTTTGCTGTGCTGCTTTCAGAGGTGATGAGGGCCTACCTGCAGCAGCTGAGGCAAGAAACCGGCCTTCGCCTTTGTGACAAAGTGTTTGATCCTCAGAGCGACAAGCCAAGCAAGGTAAGAGTTCAGTGGCATCAGCACAGAGTTACTGAGAGGCTGGGGGTGTTTGTTCAGCCACGCGTGGAGAGAAGGGAGATGAGGGGGTGAGGGTAACTTCAGCCAAGCCTGTCTGATTTTGCACTGAAATGGCAGCTGCAAGTTACCAAGAAATTTAATCTAATGTGAGATGACAGTGAATGCCACGTGGGGTTACTTTCAAAAGCGGGGCAGTAATAAGAGGTGTCTGGTTCAGCTCTTCAAAGCACTGCACATCTGCTCGTGGCTGGGGTTGCAAATGGACTTCACAAGCAGGAGAGGTGCTGTTTCTCTTCCCAGGCAGCTCTGATTTGAGAGCTGCTTTGAAGTCGATTGTTTTGCCTCATGTCCAGATTGAAAAAATCGCTAATCAATGAATGAGTCACCTCCTGAGTGTTCACACGTTTCATGTGCAAATGTGACTGCATTTAATGTCAGAATCACTTAATTTACCTTCAAAGGCATAGCTTCCTGATGCATCCCTCCTTTATGACTGTGTTGGAATAAAATATAATAAAAGTAAAATAAGACAAAGTAGAGTTTCCTGTTTTAATTCAAAGTCCTGTCATATGAACTCATTGTGTCCATTCCTGTTGTCTTGCTCACCTCAATTCAAGTAGAAAGCAGCGTGTAAAACTATGTGTAAAACACTTGTTGTGTGACAGAGATTGAATACTTTAAAGTCCGTGGAAACCACTTCTGATTTTCTGACTCTCTACTTCTTTCTGCAGTGGTGGATCTGCTTTGTGAAGAGGCAGTTCATGAACAAGAGTCTCTCAGGCCCTGGCCAGTGAAGCAAAGTGGCAACAACTTTAAGCATTTCCACAGCAAGATGTTTGAGTCTTTTGCCTTTGTTTTGGATACATTTTGTACCAAGAAAGAATTAAGTGCTTATGAAGTTAAAAAAAAAAAAGAAAAAAAAAAAGAAAAAAACCAAACCTGTCAATGAGTGATAGAGGGAGTACAAAAAGATAAGTTGTGTAAGCAAATATTATTAAGCTGGTGCTTAATAAGTGATTTCTAATGTGCTGTTTCAGATGCAAGCTGCTTTGTAGTCGTGGCTACAGCGTTTAAAGCAGGGCTTGTATTTAAGAGAAGTGGGCTTGGCTGTGGGGCAGGGGAGCTGTGTCATTGCTCTGCTGGCTGGAGTCTGGGTGTCGTATGTCCAGGGAAAACGGACCTCTCACGCTGTGTTGTCCAGTGCAGTGATTTTTACCTTGTTTTCAATAAAATTTGCTTGTAATTAACGTGGTAACTACCGTGTGTCTTACGGACAGCCTTCAAAGACATCAAAGAGTTTTTTTTCTTTTTGGTGAAAGGCTTTGGGGTGACCTAATTGTGGCCTTCCAGGACTTGAAGGGAGCCAACAAGAGCCTGGAGTGCCAGGACAAGGGGGAGTGGCTTTGAACTGGCAGAGAGCAGGTTTAGATTGGATTCTGGAAAAAAATCTTCCCTGTGAGGGTGGTGAGGCCCTGGCACAGGTTGCCCAGAGAAGCTGTGGCTGCCCCATCCCTGGAAGTCTTTAAGGACAGGTTGGATGGGGCTTGGGGCAACCTGGGATAGTGGAAGGTGTCCCTGCCCATGGGTGGAATGAGATTATTTTTAAGGTCTCTTCCAACCCAAAGCATGCTGTGATTCCATGATTACTGTGTAACATTAATCAGTAGGAAGTGACTCATTCTCACTGAAAACTGGCATTAGTACAGGGCCTGGAGTTTGTAGCCATTTACCTGTTTATTTAGCAGCCTGTCTCCTCAGAGCTGTGCTCCTGAAATGCCTTCACAGGGTAACACAGGCAGATCCCACACAGCTGGCTCTGTGGCTGCCTTCCTGATGGGTGCATTCAAACACTCACAAACTGCTACAAAGTGGCTGTCCTGAGGATTTCTGGAAGAACACAAATCCACTTTTAGTTTATTCAGGGTTTGTTCCTCGATGGCAGGACTCGTGTCACAGTCACCATAGAGCACTAACACGCTTTTAGTGTTACCTGAAGCCCAGGGCTGGTGATGCTTTGCTGCCTGCTTGTCTGCTGAGCTGTGTCCCTCTCCCAGTAGCAGTGATGGCCTGTCCAAACGGAAAGTTCTCACCGATTCCATTTTTAGGAATAGGGTAGCCATGTTTTAAAAGGTTTCTGTAATAAAGGTGGGGAAATAAAGTTTATCATTCATCTCTCAGTCTATCCTTGTAGTTACCGGAAGGCCTAGTGAGGCATTTCCCAGAAGAAGTGTAGGTTTTGAAAGGTTTCTCTCCTCCGTTACCAATTTTTATAGGCAGGAGCGCCGTGATCTCGGAGACCTCAGTCACATTTAGCTGCAGCAACCATCAGCGTATTCGCAGGAGGACAAGGGGCGGTCTCGGGAGCTGTGGAGGCACGGACAGCGTGTGTCACACCCAGAGCGGAGCGGATCGCCCGCCGCCGCCGCCGCCGCCGCCGCGCCCCGCTCTCCCCTCACGCCCGTTCCCGCCGCCGCCAGGCCCCCTCGGCGCGGGCTGCCCTCCGCGCGCCTGTCGGGCCGCGCGGGCAGCGCCTCGGCCGCCTGCAGGCGGCGGCGCGCGAGGACCCCTGGGCGGCGCCATTTTGGAGTGGCGGCGGGCGGCGGCGGCGGCGGCAGCTCCGCGGCCGGTGCCTCGCTCGGAGTCTCTCCCGGTTCCTCCCTCGCCCCGCTCCGCCCCGCCGGCGGCAGCATGAGTGTGGTGGAGCACGTGCGCGAGATGGCGGCCGCCGGGCTGCACTCGAACGTGCGGCTGCTCAGCGGGCTGCTCCTCACCATGAGCGGCAACAACCCGTGAGTGCCCCGCCGGCAGGGGGCGCGCGGGGCCTGAGGGAGCGGGGCCGCTCCTGGGCTGGCCCTGGCCTCTGGCCCTGGCCTGGCCTCTGTCCTGTCCTCTGTCCTGTCCTGGCCTTTGTCCCTGTCCTGTCCTGTCCTGTCATCTGTCCTGTCCTCTCTCCCTGTCCTCTGTCCTGTCCTGTCCTCTCTCCCTGTCCTCTGTCCCTGTCCTGTCCTCTCTCCCTATCCTCTGTCCCTATCCTGTCCTCTGTCCTGTCCTCTCCTGTCCTCTCCTGTCCTCTCCTGTCCTCTGTCCCTGTCCTCTCTCCCTGTCTTCTCTCCCTGTCCTCTGTCCCTGTCCTGGCCTCTGTCCCTGTCCTCTGTCCTGTCCTCTGTCCCTGTCCCATCCTGTCCTCTGTCCCTATCCTGTCCTCTGTCCTATCCTCTGTCCCTGTCCCCGTCCTGTCCTCTGTCCCTGTCCCATCCTGTCCTCTGTCCCTGTCCCATCCTGTCCTCTGTCCCTGTCCTCTGTCCTGTCCTCTGTCCTGTCCTCTGTCCTGTCCTCTCTCCCTGTCCTCTGTCCCTGTCCTGTCCTCTGTCCTCTGTCCTGTCCTCTGTCCCTGTCCTGTCCTCTGTCCCTGTCCTGTCCTGTCCTCTGTCCTGTCCTCTGTCCCTGTCCTGTCCTCTGTCCCTGTCCTGTCCTGTCCTCTGTCCTGTCCTCTGTCCCTGTCCTGTCCTGTCCTCTGTCCTGTCCTCTGTCCTCTGTCCCTGTCCTGTCCTGTCCTCTGTCCCTGTCCCATCCTGTCCTCTGTCCCTGTCCCATCCTGTCCTCTGTCCCTGTCCTGTCCTGTCCTCTGTCCCTGCCAGGGATGGAGCCCGCCTCTGTTCGGGTGTCAGCATCAGCGTCCCTTTGGGGTGCCCGCTACAGCATGGGTGTCCTGGCAGAGAATCACGGAATCAGCAAGGAAGGAACCTTGAAGATTGTTTTGTTTCACCCCTCCTGCCTTGGCCAGGGGCACCTTCCACCATCCCAGGTTGCTCCAAACCCTGGCCTTGGACACTTCCAGGGATGGGGCAGCCACAGCTTCTCTGGGCGACTTTTGCCAGGGCCTTCCCACTCTCACAAGGAAGAATTTTTCCTAATACCCAGTCTAAAGCTGCCCTCTGTCAGGGTGAAGCCGTTCCCCCTTGTCCTGGCACTCCAGGTCCTTGTAAATTGTCTCTCTCCATGTTTTTGTTGGCTCCCTTCAGGTCCTGGAAGGCCGCAGTTGGGTCATTTGGTCTGCACGCATTTTAGGAGTTTTACAGAGGGGGTTTTTATAATGTAGGAACAGAGATTAGGACCAGAACAGCTGTACAAGGAGATGGGTTGCCTTTTAAACCCAAGTCTAAACAAAACACTGTTCTTTTAAGCTTGAGTTCAAACAAAACTCAGTTCTGAAATCTGAACGGGCAAAATGCTGGATCCTCACCTAGTAAAAGCTGAATGAATCCTAGGAGAAAGTCGATGCAGTGTAATGCATGTTTACAGCCTGTGGCTGGTTGTAGAAAGGATGGGGGCAGTGGCCAAGCAGCCAAAGGTGTCAGGAGTGGCTGTTGGACTTGTTTGTTTACAGATAAAGCAAATTGGTGAGATAAGCCCTGTGTGAGGAGTCAGTGCCTTGCTCAATGCTCCTTCCAGTGCAGGGAAGGAGCTGCAGCAGTTGCAAGTTGAAGGCAGGTTTGGATTCTTTTGCAGCCATCTGATCTCAGCCTCTCTGTCTGCATTTCTTCTAGGGAGCTGTTCTCTCCCTCTCAGAAGTACCAGCTCCTTGTCTATCATGCAGACTCCCTCTTCCATGACAAGGAGTACAGGAATGCTGTCAGCAAGTACACCATGGCCTTACAGCAGAAAAAAGCCTTAAGTAAAACCTCCAAAGTCAGGCCTTCTACTGGGAATGCTGCATCAACACCCCAAAGCCAGGTATTTTAGAACTGATAATGTGCTGCATCAAGTGATCACGTTCCCCCTGACTCAATCTTCACAGAGTCACTGAGGCTGGAAAAGATCCTTTCGACTGAATCCCTGCCAGGTGCATCACTAACCACATCTCTGAGCATCACCTTTACATGTCTCTTAACAGCCTTAGATTGTGCATTTATCATGTCAAATAAACGTGACATTTAAGGCTAATTAGTTGGATAATAATCTGTGGTGTTTTCTAATGCAAAACTTAAACTGGTCTCCAGCATGAAATTTTTCTGTATGTGTACTTCATACTTTTAATTTGAAGACGGGAGCCATGTGAATTAGCAGTGAGTTGCATTAACATACATTTTTCAACACAGTATAAATATTTATGAGGAAACCTTATTAATATTTTCATACCTGATTAAACCATTTAAATCTATTATTTTTTGTTTCAGTGTTTACCATCAGAAATTGAAGTGAAATACAAAATGGCTGAATGTTACACAATGCTGAAGCAAGATAAAGATGCCATTGCTATTCTTGATGGGATTCCTTCCAGGCAGAGGACTCCAAAGGTGAATTCTGGCAGGTTTTTGTCACAGCCTCGTGGTCAGTGAATCTCTAGGGCAGAACATATTATGTAGGTTTAATGGCATTATGTCTTTTTCATTAGTTAAATACTGTTTGGTAGCATTTCCTAATTTTAAATTAGCTGACTTGGACCCTTTTCTTTAAAATAATACCAACTTTGTATTTCCTCTGCTAGAAAGAATTTAAAGGAAAAAAAAAAAAGAAGGAATCAAATGTGTTGTGCATCTTTATTAACTTCTTGTATAGTTGGAGCAATGCCAAATCCTTGAAAGGCTGGAGACTTTGGCAAGTAGCAGGTTTGCTAGTGCTCCATCTTTTAAAATCTTTTAATCCTTTTCAGTAACAGTTTAGATAATGTTAAATATTTAGATCCCTTTGTGGTCTGCAGTGCCAAATCTGTGGAGTCTTTGCTCACTGGCTCTGTTAGTCAGAAGAGCTTAAAAGATTAACACATCAGATCAGTCAACTGTGTTTCATGTTAAATTGTCCTAAAAGTGTACATGGCTTAAACTCCAGTTAATTCTGAGTGTGCTGACCAACTTGCAGAACAGAAAAAGAAGACTGAGAAAAGCAAACTTTTTGCCTATATAGACCAGCAAATGAAAGTGCTGCAGCAGAAACAAGCTACTTGTGTTGTGAGGAGCTCAGATAATTTCTGTTCTTTGGTCAATCATGGCTCCATTCAGAAGCTGAATGGAAACTTTTTTGACTTTCTAAGTTAATTCAAACACTTGCATGGACAGAGAGGGATTCCTGGAAGGGACTGATTAATGGATGTACAGATCCTTCTTGGCAGCATGTACTTGTCCATCTTTTGACTTCCTTGATGCAAAGCACAGGTTTCAAGGTGCGCTGTGCACGTACAAAAGAATGTAGATTTTATTTCTGTACTCAGAAAGAAGCCACAGTTTCCATTTTGTACTATGTGGTACCTTGGAGTGTTCTCAGAAATGCAGGTTATTTTGTCTTCTGCCCAGAACAGAGGCAGGCGGGCTTGAAGACAGAGTTGTGACCTTTCTTAGTGATTCTTTCTCCTTCCTCACACTCGACTGTCCCCACATTTCTGTTTGCAGATCAATATGATGCTGGCAAATCTCTACAAGAAGGCAGGCCAGGAGCGCTCCTCGGTGACGAGCTACAAGGAGGTGCTGAGGCAGTGTCCCTTGGCCCTGGATGCCATCCTAGGTGGGTGTCGGCACTCCGTCAGCACTGCAGTGTTCAGCCCTGTTAAAATTTTAATTACACTTTCTTGGAACTCACCCCCGGTTGGGGCGAGCCCGAGAAGGTGGAAAAGTCTCTCCTCCAACGCGTGTCTCCAAAGAAAGACTCAGTAGTCTTCAGTGGTCCGGTCTCAAGGTAGTTTATTGTGTGTTATCTAAAAGATTTCTCCCTGAGCTGCTGCGGTCCGTTCAGCAGTCAGGCAAAGGCACACTCTGACTCCCAGGGGGCTGGTGCCCTCGTTTATATCATCCATTACGTGTTAAATGTTTCTGGTTTCTCCCCAATGCCCATCACCTGTATTGAATGGTGACTTTCTACTCTAAACCAGTCTGTGAGTGCCAACATCACCAAGAACATGGAGGTTAGGAAGAAGAAAGAGGACAGGGCACACCCAAGTCCCTCCATCTTAGAACCTCTGACCCCCATGTACAAAACTCAGACCCCTCTGTACAACGCCTAAAACCCCCCTGTACAGCACTCAAAACCTCTTCCTCTCACTTTGTGACTACTTCTACCATAATATCTAAACCTTTGTGATTTCTTGTTCTTCTTGCAAGGTTGGTAAATTGTTCCATGGATCAGGTTCAAAGCCACAGGGGTCTGTGGCTGCATTCCAGGGTCTCAAATGCTTCTGACCTGAGCCCGGAACGTCCAAGAGCATCCAAGGGACATTCTGGGTTCCGACAACACTTCTGCAACTGTCTTGCATTTGCATGTCATACCCACACTATAGAAATTGTAGCAAGCCCTGTGACCATCTGTTTGTCAAGGGATGGAGTTTCTGCTCCTCAGACAATTTGTATCAAAAGCAGTTTTGGGTGGTTGAGACTGATGTATGAACCCCTCTAAACAGGCTTGCTCTCGCTGTCGGTGAAGGGAGCAGAAGTGGCCTCCATGACCATCAACATAATCCAGAGCATTCCCAACTTGGATTGGCTCTCCGTGTGGATCAAGGCATACGCCTTTGTGCATACTGGAGACAACACCAGAGCAATAAACACCATTTGGTAAGAGCTGAAAGAGCGTGGTGCAATCAAATCATGTATTAATTCTTATATGCAATGGTATTCAAAATGTCATTTATAAATAACAGGCATTTTCTTTTCCCTTTAAGCTCTTTAGAGAAGAAGTCATTGCTGAGGGATAATGTGGACTTGCTGGGGAGCTTAGCAGACCTGTACTTCAGAGCTGGAGATAATAAAAACTCTATCCTAAAATTTGAACAAGCACAAATGCTGGATCCTTACCTAATAAAAGGTGAGTAAATCCTGAGAGAAGGTTGACCTGAAGAGTAACAGCTACACGCAGTGGAATATTGTATATTGTTTACCCAGCTTTCAGTTCAGAGTTGACATTCAGAAGCTGCATGTCTTGAACCCTTCTTAGGTAGTTGCACAGTTTAAAGTAGGTGTTTGTGGGTTTTGTGGCTTTTTTTTTCGTGTGAATGAGCTTTCTATTTCTTGAGGATTGATCCTCCAACGCGTGTCTTTAGGAATGGATGTTTACGGTTATTTATTGGCACGCGAGGGTCGGCTGGAGGATGTGGAGAACTTGGGCTGCCGGCTCTTCAATATTTCTGACCAACACGCAGAGCCCTGGGTGGTGTCTGGGTGAGTTATTTTCTTTTCTTTCTCACCTCAGCTCTCCATGTGCTGAATGTGGTGGGTTACAGCTGACACAGTGGGTTCAGCTGGTTTTGTTCAGAAGGTGCTTTTCTGTCCTGTCTGTTGTGTTCTTGGGTAACTCTCTGTAAATATCTATGGTGGTTTTCTTCTGTATGTGAAATTTAGAGTTACACACCTGTGCAATACCAACAATATATTAAATAGTAACAGTTTTAATATCTATACTGGGTGTTTTTAAATTTCTGAAGAAGTTCTTTTCTTAACTTCAAATACAAGGAAGTTCCAAACCCCCCATGACTGCACACAGGCACCGCGGGCAGCGTGTGTTTCCAATCCCTCTCCTTTTTCTGTAGGTGTCACAGTTTCTACAGCAAAAGATACTCCCGTGCCTTATACTTGGGAGCCAAAGCTATCCAGCTGAACAGCAACAGTGTCCAGGCCCTGCTGCTGAAGGGAGCTGCTCTGCGCAACATGGGCCGGGTGCAGGAGGCCATCATCCACTTCCGGGAGGCAATCCGGCTGGCGCCCTGCCGCCTCGACTGCTACGAGGGTGAGCCCGGGGCAGCTGCTCACAGCTGCTCTCTGTGAGGGCTGCTGCCATGCTGAGGGTGGGGCAAGGGAATGGGCAGCAGTTCTTTCCTCCTGTAAATAATTATTGCCCCAAAACCTGCGATGTGATCAGGCGAGGGATGCGAGGGAACGCGTGGGTTTGTAAGAATGATGTTCAAAAAGGGGTTTTCTTAGTTTTTGTTTTGTTTCATCTGGAGGTAAGCAAAACTTGGGTGTTTTGAGCAGCTCAGTTTTGGATGATGATGTTAACTGATGGTTAGTTCTGCTGAGAGCTTTGTTTTGTCGTATTTGTTGAAATATTTAAATCTGGTTGATCTCAACAGCAGCTTCAAGTAGTGAAGAGCCCAGGTGAAGTATTAATTCTCTCAGTATTGGAATTGGACAAAAACATTAGATTAGGTGTACTTAGGATTGGAGGTTTTTTTCGGTGCCTGACCATTAATAGACATCAAGTCAATTATCTGTAGAATGAGTATGTTGACAAGCATAGATTCACTTTCTCAGTTACAATTTGTATTTGCTTATTGGAGTGTCAGCTGTTCAGCACCCCAGTGCTACTAAGTGCAAATAATAGTGGAGGGCTGAGTGCCTGTGGTGCTGACTCAAACCCTGAAGTGTTTCCAATCTGACATCACCAGGTCTCATCGAGTGTTACCTGGCATCCAACAGCATCCGTGAAGCCATGGTGATGGCAAACAACGTGTACAAAACCCTGGGGGCAAATGCACAGACCCTCACCCTGCTGGCCACAGTCTGCCTGGAGGACCCAGTCACGCAGGAAAAGGCAAAAACCTTGCTGGACAAAGCTCTCACACAGAGACCTGACTACATTAAAGCTGTGGTAAAGAAAGCAGAACTTCTCAGTAAGTTCCTTTTTCCTCTGGGTTGGCTTGTTTAAAAATGCCCTTGTACATGGAAAGGTGTTGTGGAGCTACATCCATGTGAAGGATGTGACAGTGATGATACAGTCCAGGGGTTTTTCAGTTCTATCCTGAAGGAAAAATCACAGGAATTAATTCCATCCAGCAGCTGATATTACAATTAAAGCAATTGCAAACAAAATGTTTTGACTTCAGAGTAGATGTAATTGTGGATGTAGCAGCTATTGCAACAAAAAGTCGTTGTTTAGAGTTCATCCTGCAAGAATAGAGCACTGCTCTTCTGACAGGTCTAGAGGGACAAACAGCCTTGTGGTGGGAAGACCGTGAACACTGTGACTTTTTATAGCTTTGTCTCAACTGTTGATTAAAACAGTAGTTTTGCCTGTGAACAGGCAGAGAGCAGAAGTATGAAGATGGGATTGCCTTGCTGAGGAATGCCCTGGCCAACCAGAGTGACTGTGTCCTGCACCGCATCCTGGGGGACTTCCTGGTGGCTGTCAACGAGTACCAGGAAGCCATGGACCAGTACAGCATAGCCCTGAGGTAAAGCACACCTGGGACTGCACGAGGTTTATAAGAACCAGTAATCAGTTTCACTGAGAAAAAAGATGAGCTACTGATGGATTAGGATGGGAGTCAGAGGTGGCTTTGTATCATTCTCCCTTAAAATAACAAAACCACACAAATGACACCCTGCTCGTGAATTGGTTGCTCTTAAGATTTCTAACTGAGATGTGCAAAATGTAGGAACTCTGTTAATGCTAAATATGGCACTAGGCTTGTGATTCCTTGACTAACAAAAAGATTAAGGCATGGAATTATGTATAGTTATTAATTATTTTATAGTCAGACTGTAGGATCCATTCCTTTACACTAGAAGGTGCATATAAAACTGAGCTGTTTGATAAATTTAAATAGTATGATTCAACTTAACATAATCTAAATGCTATTTTAGGGTGGTACTTTGTTAAATATTCCCGTGTTTTGATTGCAACATCTTCAATTTGCCTTAAATCCAGCACATTATGTCCGCTGCAAACTTGCATAGTTTAAATGGGTCAGCTGGTTTTTGCCTGCATAGGTTATATTTAGTCAGAGTCATTTAAATTTTTATTGCTTTCATGTTGCTTTATATTTAGTATAGTTGGGAGAGGTGACTAAGTTTTCTGGAAGAGTGGGGTGTTTAGATAAATGTGTTCTGTGGGATCAGAACTGTTTTATAAAGAGATTTAAGACTCAGTGTTACAGCAGCTCAAGGGGAAGTTGCATCATCATCTAAAATAAGCTTCCTGATGATGTTAAACAGGAAGTGCAGACAACAGGATGAGATTTTATTGTTACTCTTTACACTGAGGCCACAAAGAGAAAAAGGTTTCAAGACAATGCTTTATTTTCCTTCCATTCTTCAGTTTGGATCCAAACGATCAGAAGTCACTGGAAGGATTGCAGAAAATGGAAAAAGAGGAAAGTCCAACAGATGCCACCCAGGAAGAAGATGTGGATGACATGGAGGGAAGTGGAGAAGAGGGGGACTTGGAAGGCAGTGACAGTGAAGCAGCTCAGTGGGCAGATCAAGAACAGTGGTTTGGGATGCAGTAAAAGCCTCCTGCTGCTTGTTTTGGCACTGGAACACACCACTAGGGCCACTCTTCTCAGAAGAATAGAAACTGATTCTTTTTCAGTAACAAAGGACTTTTTTTTTTTTTTTTGTTTAATAGACTCTGAAAGCAATTAATAATTCTGTGCATCTCAATACTGTGGAGATTCTTGATGCTTCTTATTTATTAAGTGTAAGGGACTAACTGCATCCAAGGTTATTTGCAACTTTCATTTTGAAAAATTCCTGCTAAAACTAAAACCATCAGAATCTGAGGTGTGTAATGAGCCTGTTGCTTGTGATGAAAACAATGTCTGAGTTCTGTCCAGGGCTGAGTGTGCTTGGGCCAGTTGTAAATACAGTGGTTTGTACTCCTTTGTGGGAAAGGCCATGCTCATTTGTGTGCAGCCATTTGAGTCTTGGGGAAGCTGCTCCCAGTGAAGTCTGGGGGAGCTGCTTGAGTGTGGCTGAAAGCAGCACTTTTCTTTTGCTGTGTTTGTTGAATTAATTTGTCTTTTTCTAGGGCATTACCTGTGCTGTCCAGGATAAATTTGGGACAATAAGCAACTTGGACTTCCCAGACACTTTTTGTAGCTGACTGATTTCTCTGTGTACAGAATTGAGCCAGTGGTGGAGAATTAAAGTCATTTCTTCAACCCTTACTAAACTCTGCAATCACTTAAACTCTGTACATGAGCATTTATTTTAAAATGCAGTTTAGTTTTATTTCTGTATGTTCCTGGAAGGTTTTGCAGCAGTGACTCAAAGCACTTTACATTTTGTGTACTGACATTTAAAATGCCATAAAAAGAATTAATCCCTCTTCCCTTGCACTGCTGAAGAAATGATAAATTATGCAAATACACATATTGTCCTGTTTTTTCCATGTTTATATACTTCCTGGCTTTGACAGGTAATTTTTGAATTCATGTCTTTTTCCCTCACCTTTTGAAGCAAAATTGCTTCATGAACAAATTCCTAACCTCAGCATTTCAAGGGTGAACTGCATTGGGTAATCTAGAAACTGTTTCAGTTCTGTGGGCTTGATGTGTGGGAAGAGGAATTACTTATTTTTCTTACAGTTCTGATTCCCTTAGTCCTTACCAAAATGTGGTTTTATAATCTTTATATTAAGAGTTTAATTCCTTTTGTATTTATTTTGTTACCACAGGTATGCTGGAGCACACAGACTTTTTAGAAGGCTAAAAAAATAGTTTTGAGTATCAGTTGGAGGAAAAATGGCTGTTTGTTACAAATACATGACATGGAAAAGAAGCTTCTCCCTGAAAGGCAGATAAGGGTAAAATATCCCTCTGTGATCTTGTATCAAAAATGCACAACAAAAGAGGGAGATTATGGTCTGTTTTGGAAATGTTCTGGTGTGTCATGGCTTACAGAGGAGGAGTCCAATAGTTCATCCATTTAAGAAAAGAAAACAGCTGCTTGTCTGTTCTCTCTGGAATTCTGTGGGCTTTAGAGTTTCCAAAATACCAAAGTGAGTTATGGTTCTTTGAAGGTGGTAGGGGAAGAACAGCAAAGCAAAGCTGTCATGGCAGCTGGGTTGGCATAAGCTGCTCCTGCTCTTCCAGTGAGCAGATTCACCAAATGTGTAACATCTCAGGGAGAGCAAATATTTCATTAATGACTTTAATTAATGAAAGGCCTTGTCCTCTTCATATCTTTGCCATTGCTGTGGGATGCAGTGAATGGATTTCAGCTCATCACGTGTCTCGTAACAGAAAAAACGTGCAAGATATTCAAAGCATCTATTTTTATATAAAAAACTTTGCTTTCTCCTCAAACTCAGCATTCACCAGCTGAAAGCTGGGTAGCTGCATTAGCTTTCTAATTTCTAATTTCTAGTTGTATTCCAAACCTCTGCTGAGAATGAAAATTGAGTAGTTTGTTACTAAACTAAAGGCAGGATACATTTAATTGATGAGGAGTATATGAGGTTATGTGCTGTATTTTTCAGCCATTTCATTCTAATGGTTCCTTTGAATAGGTCACTCTTTTCAGGTGGAAACCACTGGCTTTGCACATTTCTCGGAAGTATTTACATAGAAGAGGAAACTGGAGAGCCACAGTTCTACTGAAACTATTCTGTAGCGTGTTTGTAGATAATCTGATAATATCTGCTTTTAGAACAGGCAGGAAACTAAAACTACTTCAAGATGAGTCCTTGAGTGCAGCTTGAGCAAACAAGTCCAGGCACAGCTCAGAACACCTAGAGATGGCTGTTAAAAGTGATTTGAATCCTCACAGCTTTGGTTTCCTGCGAACTCGGTTCCTTACTGGACACGAGAAGTTGTGGGAGTGTGCACATGAAGCCTGGTGAGTGCCTGATGTCTTGGGCTTACGTGGCTGTGTGTGATCTTTGCTAAGAGTTGCACTGTGACTGTGGGACCTTGAGGTGCCATACATGTTGAGATTGTGTAGAGAGAGAAATTTGGCCCTCACGTCAGAATTCTAGAGGGATTCTGCTTGCCTAGTAATGAGCCTTCATTACTGCTTTAATTTTAGAATGTGATCTCTGGTTCTGCACAGGTCTGTTACTCTCCAGTGCAGTTACAGGCATTTAGTTCAGGGAATATAACAATTAGCCCTTAATAGGCAGCTGGCCTCATTCCCTGCCTCAATCACATGCTCTGCACCCGAGAAGAAAAGATCACAAAGCCAAGAACTGAAGTTCAGGCTGTGTTAGATCAGTGATGGAAGTGAAACAGTTTGGACATGAGGCAAGAAATCTGTTGCCATCCAGTTGTACTGGAAGTGAAGTGTTGGTGTGTCTGAGGTGCTGGGTAAGGGCAGAGTGCCCCTGTTTGCCTGAAATCCTTGAATTTAAATCACATTTCATTACTAACTTTTCATTCTTTCCTACTTTGACAGGAAGTGCTGGGAAAGGGACAGAATTTCTTCAAACTGTACATAGACTTGGCTAAGGGCTAGAAGGCTGAATTTACCGGAGTCTGAAAGCAGCAGACATTCATGGTGTGGTTGGAAATTGCCTAAATAATGCCTGTACTCCTATCATGTGCTGATAACACCTGCAGTACTGGCAGCGTTTCTAATTCTGAAGATTTCTAGATCACGGGAATCCTGGAATTGTGAAGCAGAAATAAAGAAGGGACCAAGAACTGCTGGCCAATATCAGGATTGCATTGAGGTGCTTCTTTTCCGGCTGCTGCTGCTGGTTACAGAGAGATTTTTGATTAACTAGGACTTTTCCCCCCCTTTTCAGTAACTGTCTTCCTCATTAAGCCTCTTTGTGTGGTGATGCTTCCCTTCTTGCTTTTCAGGAGCTCAGTGATGTGGAAACTGATCCATCCAGGGCAGAAGCAGGCAGGATTTCTGATTCAGCAAACCGTATCCCCTCATTTAGATCTCAGTGGTAAGGAAATCTGAAAGGCTGTGTCTGCCACTGTCATTTCAGGTTACACAAATGTACCACAACCAAATATATTTTAAACCCCCAGATCTGCAGTCTTCATGGGTCTTAAACTGAGTGACCTTAGGAGGGCACAAACTCAGTATAAACATGTGATTTCAAACTAAACAGCCTTAATTGGTTAAAATGTCCTTTAGAAGCTGGCCAAGAGGAGGCAGGGAGGTATATAAGACTGGGTGTTTGTTTGGGGAGGAAATTGATAATAAAATACAATTACTTTGGTGCAAACAGGGAAAAATAAAATGTTCAGGTGGGGAACTTCAGTGTAACAATTTATGTATTAAGGAAAGCCCTTTGGCCAGTCCCCGTCACTTGATGGAAATACAAAACAGAAAGAATAATCTCTGTTTTCACTCACTGGCTTGAGCCTGGCCTTTGCTTTGCAAAGTCTGGGGTGTGGGAGTGGGTCCCCAGTGGATGTTTACTCTGTACAAACCTCTCTTTCCAAGAGCTTCCAGAGGGGCCGAGGACTTTTGTGAGTTTGGAGATCAGATTCCTTTCCTCACCTGTCATCCATGAAAACAGCAATGGGACAAATAGGGTGATGGTTTGGGGTATGAGGTAAAATCCTGGGGCCCGATAAATTGATGTTGAAAGTCTTCTCTGCACCTCCATGTGGGTAAACTGTTGGGATGAAATCTTTTAGAAAACCTCCTCAGGTGCTCAGAGCTTCTCTCATTTCTCACCCACTCTCCTGGGGGTGGATGTGGGCTCTAATCATACTCAAATTCACCTCGAGGTAAAAATAGGGATATTGCCTGCCCTCTGTATTTAGAGTTTAATGTAATATGTCCACAATGCCTCATAACTTGAGCTATGAGGAGTGGTTTCTTTGCTGTGTGCTGTCAGTGGGCTCATCCATGTGGTGCTTTAGAGCTGGGGGTTTGCAGGGAGGAGAGGAGGAGGAGGGGGAAGATGTTTATTTCAGTATCTCTTACCACATTCTTGCACTGAGCACCTTGGCAACCCACTGAGCATCACGTTCTCCTCACATGGCTGTACTCAGCTGGGGGACTCATTCTGCCTAAACTTGCAGATCATCATTTAAAGAAATGTTTAAGGTGTGAGTTGGTGTGAGTTGGCTCAGGAGCTGCTCACCAGCCGAGGAACGCAGCTCGCTGAGACAGCAGCACGAGCTGGGTGCTGAGTAACGACTTCCATCGCGGCGGAGCTTTCCTTTTGGCACCGGTGCTGGGGACGAGTTCCACACACAGAAAAAAAGGGGCAGGAGAGCAGCCGGGCTGGAGCGAGCTCTGGGAAACGTTTTCCCAGCCAGGCTGAGGCTGTGAAAGGCCAGGGATGCTCTTCCCCCAAGCACCTGCCCCCAGCTCAGGTGTCCCTGCAGCGGGATGGGCAGTGCTGACAGCGCTGGCCATGTGTGCGCTAAATCCGGCTGCGGGAAGAGCCCGGGGAGATAAGGGAGTGCGGAGCTGGGCTCTGACAGCCCCGGGGCCAGCAGCAGAGCTCAGCCGGCCGGCTCAGCACTTCCATAGTAGGAAGCAGCCGGCAGCAGCTCGGCCCGATGCGTTAACGCACCCTCCACCATCCTACAGAGCGGCCGGACCGTGGAATTCGAGCCTTGCATCTTTAAACTGCTGCGTTTGAAGGGTCTCAGATGTGTCACCTCATTCGGATAACGCTGTTTGCCAGCAGGGTGCTGCTATCGGGCTGGAGGCTAAGAGGCATTTCATTTAATGTAAAACACATTCCTGAGTTGTCTCTTATTCCAAACAAAACCTGGTGTTTGGGCTTTGGAGCAGAGCATTACAGGACACTTGGAAATTCCAGCTTTTACCCTGGGAGTGCTTTAGCCTTGCCCAGCAGCAGCCTTGTGAGCTCATGGCACAACAGCCCCTGGTCTGGGGAAGGGAGTGAGCCCAAACGGCCAAGCACTCCCAGCAGGATGCTCGTGGTGTGGTTTGGAGCAAACACATTTGGCTCACCTTCCTTTTGCCTACGGAAAGGGAAGAGACCAGGAGCTACTTTAAGCTGGGGCAATTTAGAAAACAGAAAAGGACAAAAAAAAAAATAAAGATGTAGTTGGGAAAGAATTGTTTATTTTACGTTTCTCAGAGGGATTTTACAAACAATGGAGCATTTTAAAAAAACTGAGTGATCAAAGTACTTGACAGTGTCCCTTAAACACACACACAAGCCCCTGGACAGAGGAAATCACACCAGCGAGGAGGTCAATACTGCCGAGGAGCAGCTGCATCTGCATAGTTCTAGGAGGAAAGATTGCAATGGTGTTGGTGCTAAAAAGTGTCATCCTGGCATTAAAATAAGAGCGCGCTGCAGTGCCTGCGCACGGACCTGCAGGAAACAAAGTGCATCAAATAACACGCCGAGTACGTATTGTAGAATAAATTTATTTACCTGATACAAATGAAACTAGGTGTGATGCTCCTTTACTGTCAGCATGTCAATAGACAATTGATCTTATTTACAACTTCTAAAGGTCACACATGCAGCTGTGGGAACTGGCTACGTCGTTGTTGCTTTTTAGATAAATGCATCACGATATTTTGTATTGCACCAACATCTGTCTTACTGCCTTAGATTTAAATAAGTTACATTACAGTGCAAAAGGTTGATTTGCACAGATGATAAAAAAATCCAACGTTATGAAGTGGAGGCTTACGGTTTAACATTCATCTGTAATCGTTTCCATGGATTTATAAATAGGAGAGCATTGTACAGAAGCTGTTGGAGTAGGATGTTTGGATGATACAATACAGAGAGAGATCCGTCTACACCCCAAGGCATGCATTATCTGATATTGTACATTGTATAAACGGACATTTTACATACAGGAATATGGAAACCGGCTGACAGCTCCGCAATTCTGGTTCAAGGATAACCAAACTCTGCTCCATGCAGCACAGAAAGCCAACTTCTCTGGAGAGAGTTCCGACTCGGTAAGCTATATTGCACGTTTGTACATCTGTATCATGAAGTCCTAATGGTACCACACATTTCTTCCACAGAGAACACAATGAGTTTTGTTTTTAAGGGAAAGCAAAGAATCTTTACACGATACATGCAGAAGTTTTGGTAGATGTGTTGCTAAAAACACATGCACGCAACAAAACAACCTTACATTTCTGCAAAATTGTTTAGGAAGCGATTACTCCAGTATTGCTGAAAAGGAAAGAAAGAAAAGGCATCAGTTAATGAAAGGATGAATGCTAAGTATCATTATACAAGCAAGACTAAGATCAACAGTGACAGAAGAAAGAATGTTAAGTTTGCTAACTGCCTGCTCTGTCATTGAAGGGACACTCTCAGGTTACTTTGTTCTGGAAGCTCAGAATCCTCTGGATTAAGGCTCAGCTCCCTTGATTATCAGCAGAGCCAGCACTTCCTACTCAAGACTGCAGTGAAAAACAATTAAGACACATTTAATTAGCTTTTGCCTTTCTCTGCCTGACCAGTGGCAACAGATAATTCTCACTTCTTTGGAATTTTTACTTTCAAGTTCCATAATCCTTAAAAAAACAACACACTTGTTTTTTTTTTCAGCTGAGGCATTAGGGCAGGTTTGGCCCCAAAGTGACCTAACAATGTCCCTTTTCCAAGTCAGGCAGCTTGTTCTGGGAAGCAGTAGGAAAGCTCTGAAGAAGTCATTAAACTACACAGATTAATGTGTAGGCAAAGGGTAGAGTACAAGGTCCTAAAGCTCCTGCTGTACTTCACCCCTACCACAGCATAAGGTCAGCCTTGTGTCTGGAGAGACTGCTCTGAGTCCCTACAGCTCCAGGGAAGCTCTTCCAAACACTGCTTCAACACTAAAATTTGGGCTCTCCTGCTAAGATTTGAAAATGCATATTAATGCAATTAAGGATGTAATTAGCAGAGATTAGGGAAACAGTTAATGGTTAGAAGTGCAAAAAAGTAAACAAGACAGGTGCAAGAGACAGACGACTCTGTTGGTTTTACCTCCCTTCATCTCAGCAAATTGAGCCCCCTTGGGCTGTGTACCATCAACTCGGGCTCGAGCTGTGTCTCGGGCTGGCACTGCTGTACTGCATTCTATCATCAGATTAAAAACTGTTTCGTACCAGGAACCTCCCCAGCAGCCTCTCTACCAACACACGCCTCGGAGCACTTTGACAGACCGGTAGAAATGTTTTTCTGCAGCTTCTTTCGTACTCATTTATTTGCAATAACGTTTTGGGAAACCAAGTATGAACTATTTTTATTGCTCGGATGCCAGCAAGAAGGAGCAGGTCGTTGTGTAGCTCAGCATTTTGGATTGCTCACATGTGAAAGCAGAGAGAGCCCAAGGCACTGCAAAGACAAAAGCTCCTGTCTAAAAATTCAATGCATGACTGCAGCTGCCTGAGCATCCTCCTTGCTGCAGGAGACAGGATTCAGGAGGAGCTGCTCTCATTCCAAACCCCAGCGGGTTCCCAGCACAAGCCAATATCCTTCCTGGTGTTCCCAGCATAAGGCAGCATCAATCACACGATTGATCCTGGTCTTACACACCCCTCTCACAGTAGAGAATAAGCAGTGATGTGTGAGGGCACCAAGGAATCCAGGAAACAGCAGAGATGAAAAAGCTCGGTGAGATGGGAGCAAAGAGAAACAAAAAATATGAAGTTATTTTGTAAGAATGGAGTGGGAAATCAAGCCTGGGCAATTCTGAGTTAGTCCTGCTTGAACAAGGGCTGCTGTTTGTGGGCTACTATGGTTCAATAGGAGTTACCTTCTTCAACCCCAGCACTAGGGAGGTTGGAGAGAAAACATTTGGGACCACACAAATGAGTTTTGACTTTGAGATGTTGGCAAATGAGTATGTCCTGAAAAATCCTCCCTTCCTGGCTTCTCCAGCTGAAAAGACTGAGGCTGAAAGATGACAGGATCTATACAACTAAGGATAAACACTTTAGTTCAGACATTTCCTGCAAAAATGAGAAACTTCGCACTGCAGTTCTGTACTTTCTATGACAGAAAAGCTCTCAGCTCCTTAGGCTCTTCCTGCAGCTTCCCCCAGCCTGCTCAGCTGCCAGGGCTGGAGCCCAGACCCAGCACTCCAGCTCCAGGATCACAAGGATGTGATGCCAGGGCAGGATGCTTCACCACCCAGGGGGAAGCTCATGGTAGGTCTGAACATTTGGCCAATCCCAACCAGCCAAGGGTGGGATTTACAGCACTTGGAGAGACAGAATCGTGAAAGCACAGCACAGTTGCCATCCAACCCGAGATCTGCAGCTGCTGATCTTGGGGAACCCTATGGCTCCATTTCTGCAGGGAAACTTGGACAAGACTGGGAGAAATAGAAGAGAAACAGGGCAGATGAAGATTGCTTGGGCTCTGAAGGAGCACCTTGTAAAAACCTGACTGTTCCTGTAAGCTCAGGAGCCTGTAGGGATGGATCCCAACATCTCCATTTGCCCATCACTCATCCAGATTTCAAGGCAAAGTCCAAGAACACAAGGCCCTACCCCAAGTGCCTCAGAGACAGAGGCACGAATGAGCTCTCAGATCTCTATGGAAATCCATGACAAGCAGCAAGATTCATCTTCAACACTGACAGATCCAACAGAGAAGGTGCTGAATTCTGAATATTCTGAATTCTACTTACTGACAGTCATTTTCCCCTTCAGCTTCTTAAGAGAGGCACAAAGGGGGTGTATAGTAGGATTGTTTGGCATAAAAGACAGGAACAGGATTGTACAAGAAGCAGAATTATCCATGGTGGCAGCCAGACACGTGGCTTTAAAAAGGCCACCCCATGGTGCTCTGAGGTTCAGCAGAACCTGTGTTCAAGGATTCAGTGGCACTCCTGCCCTGGAAATGTCTGTCAATAGCAGTGGGAGCACACAGAACTAAGCTGCTAATTTGTTTCCAGCAAATAACACACTGGAACACACTTTGATCTCAAGGAATCCTACATTACAGGAACGATTATTTTTTGTTTCAAGGAACAGGGACGAGTCTCACGCTGCTTATTTGTTATTGATACAGCTAAAGGCCGGTGAAGGCCAGTGGTTTTATGGAATGCAAAACCTTAGTTTGACTCTTCCACACCAAAAAAGGGCATTTGAGGGGATTTGAATGCTCACAGTTTGGCAACACACCTGCTACATCATCAGGTCAGCTCCTCTGAGCCACTTCAGCATCAACTCAAGTCAAAGTCTCTATAAACAAAGTATCACAATGCAGTGGAATTTCTGATAGAGCCTCTGTGTTCCGAGGGAGCACCTCTCCACTTGAGAGCTTAAACCTAGAGAATTATGTGTGCCCGCTGGATTCCAGCTGGCAGCAAGAGAACATAGCCTGGAACTATCCTTCCCCTCCAAGAGGGATCACAAAGCTGTTTGAATTTGGTTACTAAAGCAGACTGAGCCAGCACAAGATAACAGCACCTGCTGCTCTACAGACACAGTGACCCCAGGGCAACTTTCAAAGACTGCCCTGTTAAGCTGAGACTGTTCTTTTGCCTTCTCAGATGGCAAATAACAAATAACGAGCTGGTTTTGCCAGGAGCAGCACCTGCCCTTCGAGCACTGCAGGGACCAGGGAAGGCTGCTCAGCTCTGAGGGGCAGCCCCTGTTTCAGAGCAGGAAAAGGCTTTGGAGTAATCCAGCACCTGACCACGAGTACCAGAGAGTTTTGGACACTACACATTCATGGTAACAGCTGTCAGGGTCTTAAGTTACAGATTTGTCTGATTTTATCTCAAACTTAAGACCAAAAGCTGTAAGACCTTGGGGGCACTAAAGCTCCCAGGTGCTATAAAACAAGACCCTAAAATACACTAAACCAAAAGCAAGTGCTTTGCCTTTGGAATCAGTAATTTGAGCTTCAGACCACAAAACAAGAGTCTAAAGTGGTGATAATAATGTAGCACAGCAGAGTTTGACAAAACACAGCATGGGAATGAAGGAAATTACTATTTATTCTTCAACATGTATACAGCATATGCTATTTTACAGCAAGTCACCACTGGCAGGGTGAAATGGAAGAAAAATACTCACTTTAGTCGATGAAAGTTGGAAGGCATTGGAGAAAAACACCACAGTTAGGACTGTTAATGACTTACACATTGTTGATACAGGACTGAATTTGAAAACATGCTTTAACATTTACCGTAATAATGAAGGTGGTTAGTGCCACATTAAAATAAAAATAGTTCTATACAATATGTTCAATTTGGTCATGTGCTATTTACAGATTTTACAAAAAACACACACGAGCTTGTTACTTCAAGTCAGGCTAACAACAGGCCAGCAGAGTAACTCCATGTATACAACTGAGCATTGTGTCCTAAATGTAGGAAATCCAATTTCTAGCTATGCAGTGCAAGTTATTTTTTCAGGTCTCATTGCAAATTTTGATCTTTTAGGTGGGGGGGGTGGGGAAGAAAGAAAAATAAAGGTTCTGACACGTGTAAAAAAGGTATTAAACCCCAACTGAAACCCTCTTTTGTATTGAAACAGATTGTGTGTGTTAAAAAGGCTTTAGATTTAAGGAGACAGAAGTAGCCCTCCCTATCCCTGCATAATGGGCAACACTGGCAAAGTAAGGTCTGTTACAATAAAATACAATAGACAAATAAATAATCCTTAAAAAAAACAACCCTATGTGTGTGGAGAGTATGGAAGAACCCCAGCAGGCTGCACCTGGAATGGTATTTTCTGCACGAGCAAGATCAGGCATACCTCATACAGAAAGTGGTGTAAACAAGGACAGTCAAGAACCGAGAGTGAGGGAAGAGGGGACCGAGAAGAAATCCTGACCCAGGGAGCAGGACTCTCTACCCAGTGCAGAAAGTTCTGCTTGTGAACAAAACCTGACTTTATGACAAATTAAGTTTGGATGATCATGCAGAAGACAAACAGTTACATGCTTTTTTAGTTTTAGACAACACACATTCATTCCCTAAAATCTGCTGCCAATTTAGTTTGATAGTGTCCGCTGGCTCAAAAAAAATTTACTTTTTTTACATGATGAATAGACTATTGAACAGAACACTGTACATGCTTTTCATCTACAAAAAAATATTTGCATAAAATAGTGTTAGTTCTCTGTACATGTCAATGGACACTTTAACTGTGTATAAAAGAGGAATATATTGCCCCCACTGAAGTCAGAAAAAGCAAAAAACCAAAATCTAGATTATGAAACCTCCATCACCGGCAAATATGTTCATGTGAAAATTCAGCAGAAATAGACAGTTGCTCTAAACAATAAAAAAATTAAGTTAAACTTTTTTTTTTTTTTCCTCCTTTGAATGTAAAACTCATCACCATGTCAGTCAAGACCAGAACATATCACTAAAGTTAGTGTCTGTGCTGTAAAGCCAGATAACCAGGGGCATAGTAATGAACACAAACGGCCAGGAAACTCCTTCGGTGCATGCTGACAGAGCACAGGGTTTGGTGGCAGGCCGCACACTATCATCTTTACCAGGTTCCAGGTAGTTACGGGCCACATATTTAAGTGTTTCATCCAGCAGAATGACAGGGAGGGAGATTTTCAATACCATCAGCCACTGCGTCACGTTCAGAGGTGTGATCTGGAAGATAATCTGAAAGAAAAGCCAGGGGTTACCAAGCTCCCCCTCCAGCCCTGGCCTCGAGCCCCACACAAGGTTTTGCTCTGTCTGGAAGTTCAGGGGTGGGGATAAGGCATGAGCACTTACTGGCAGTGGTTCCACATAAAGGATAAGGAAGTGGAGGGACATGGACAAGCAAATGGCCCCCACCAGCCAGATGTTCTCCCACGGGGGCATCCTCATCAGGGACTGGTTTTCTGACAGGCTGCAACAGAAACACGGCTCATGTGTGACTGTGACACCAACAGCAAGCTCTGAGAACCACAAAGCAGCCTGGCACAGCACAGGGATCCCAGGCAGGAAACAGCCCAGGACATGGTTTGGATGCTGCAGCTTCAAACTGGCCTGGAAGTCAGCTTAGCAAAGCAGGCAGCATCAGCCTCAGGTCTGTTCTTGAAATCGTCTCAAGTGTCCTGTCCTGACCTATTCTTCTCACTGTGACCCCAAAATCCTCTCCGTGGGAGGGAGAGGGAAGTGTGGACATGGCAGCCTAGGAGAGCTGAGTCTACCAGGGCCCCAAGTGCACCCACTTCTGCTGGAGTTCACTGGAAGACTGACAGAGGGCCAAACACTTTCACCTTCTTAATGCTGGCTCTTGATTCCATCTGCATTTAGGCTGTGCTGAGAAGAGGCTGAGATCCAGAGCAGCAGATGTAGAGCAGTATCTTTATGTAGGACTACCCCAGTGCAATGTATTTCGAGTTTATTTGTTTTTAAATTAACTGACCTCCAAGCTATTTGAAGAAAAATACCCTTGACATTGTGCTATTTAGTGGTTTCCATTTATAATCTAATATTAATTGGCTAAACCCACACTCCCTTAGGGCAGGAAAAACTATTTTCCATATCTTCAGCATTCTTATTTTAGTTCTCCTTGATATCACTTTATACCAACATAGTAGGGATAATCTAATTGATTAAGCTTAGATTTAAAATAATGGAAAATATTTCAGTTGCTTGTGCTTAGTAAAATACCAGAATGAATTGGCAGACTTAAAAATACACCTTATGATAATCAGAGATCTCAAATGTTATCTAAGAGTCAGTTTGTTTGCACTACCAGAACTCAGAAGGGAAATGTGACTCACTCTTCATTAGCTGAGCTGTTCACCAAGGCTCAAATTGCACAAAAAGCAGGATTTTGGATAAGCTGTGCAGAGGCTTGGCTTTCCTGTTGGGACATACGAACCTGTTGAGAGCATTGCACATCTCTATGGTGACAAGCACAGAGAGAGCCATTGTCATCGGATACGGGGACTCAAACACCACACAGTCCACCCCATAGAAGTCTGGATTGTCCTCCTTGCACTGCAGAAAATGGCTCTGGAACAGAACAGAGTCAACTCGCTTCCACAGCTCGTTAACTTTTAAAGTGTAAAATAGGCAACCAGGAAAACAGCAGCGAGTACTGCAGAAAGGGAACTTTCTACTGTGACTCCTAAAACTTGTGCTTACAGACTTTTGCCTGCTTCAGAAAAATCCTCTTTAGGCTTTCACTTACAAGACAACAATTTGTCCTTCAAACTGTCAGAAGCCCAGGTATCCCACCTCTGAGCTTTGCTATCAAGACTAATTAATCATGATCAAGTTTCACAGGAACAAGTCTGAAAACGTTTAATTATATAAATTCCCGTAACCTACTGGGTTTGCACAGTCATTTCAAGTATGAAAGCACCAGGAACCTCCCCCCTCCCCACAAAGATATTAAACTCAGCAAATACCAGCTGGTAAAAGGAAACTTTTGGACCACCATCAGCAGCAATAAACCACCAAGCAGCAGCACCCACTGTGGCAGCACCAACGTAGCCTGCAAGAAAACAAAGAGCTTTTCTCAGAGCTGTGAATTGTATGCAAGACATACTTGAACTTGCCACACTTGAACTTCTCCCTCAAGACTTCCAGTACTGAAAAAAAAATAGGTTGTAATTCATGTCTTAGTTTATTTAAGGAAAAACAAAAAAAGCCATCAGTACTTACATCCAATAGCCAGGTAACGGAAGAAGAGCCACCCACTGATGAGGGGCTCTTTGGGGTTGCGAGGTGGCTTGTTCATGATATCAAGGTCAGGAGGGTTAAAGCCCAGGGCAGTGGCAGGGAGACCATCCGTCACAAGGTTTACCCACAGCAGCTGAACGGGAATTAGAGCCTCAGGAAAACCCAGGGCAGCTGTCAAGAAGATGCTACAAAGAAACCCACCAGTTACAAGCTTATTCTTGTGCATGTCAGTAACGTTTAAGCCTAAACCTGCAGCAGCACTTCTCTTCTCACCCACTGAAGATCACAAGCTGAATATTCACAAGCCGAAAACGAAACACATACCCAAGAGCAAAGACTAACCACTGGCATGTAAGCTTTGAAGCACTGTCTTCTGATAACTTCAAAAATTGAAGACTTGACTTTAGGGTTGGTTTTTTTTCCATTTTACTAGTCTGTATAGCTAAATATATACATACACATGGATAAAGGCTTGCAAACCACTTTCTAAAAGACACATTTTGGCTCAAATAACTAACCTTCATTTCCCTAGATTACTGCTATTCCCTGCAGAAGTTTATTGAACCTGTAGCTTTCACGGCTCCAAGCCTGTGTGAATAAATAGAACAGAAATAAGGGGCTGCAACAAGAGCCATATGAAGGATGGCCTTAAAGGTGACAAGAAACAAGGCAAGAGAATTGCTGTGCTTTATCCCACTCTGGGGAAAAAAGTCTGCTTTGTTGTAAGGACTGTGAGGAGATCAATATTTACATTTTGTCACCAGCAATGCATTCTGTGGTGCTGGGTCACCACTGCTCCTCTCAGAGGAACACACGACGTGTTTCTGGAACCTGAGGTTAAACAAACATCTAAGCTATGCCTGGGACTATGTTATCTGAAATTCCACATCTCCTTCTGTTTGATTAAGGTTTTGGTTTTCCTTCTCTAAAGAATTATTCCAATGACAGAAATAACTGGAAAGCATTACCTACTGAGCTAGAATATTCTAAATAACACAACGTGCAACTTTTGTGGCAAGCTACAGTTCTTCACTAAAGAGAGATCCATTACCTGGAGAACCTCCTCCTCTGGTTTTAGTGAGAAACACTGGAAGACTCCATCATCACTACTCTAGCTCAAAGAAAAAATAAATTTAAACCTACCAAACAACTTCCCCAACATTGGAGGAGATCAGGTATCTGATGAACTGTTTCATGTTGTTATAAATTGCACGTCCTTCTTCCACAGCAGCCACAATTGTGGAGAAATTGTCATCTGCCAAAACCATTTCAGAAGCAGTTTTGGCCACTGCAGTACCAGAACCCATGGCAATTCCAATTTCTGCTTTCTTCAGTGCAGGGGCATCATTGACACCATCACCAGTCTAAAACGAGAATTCAGGGTAGGAAATGAATCAGTAAATAAGGTGGGTATTAACATACAGATCCAGAAAGGAATTTTGCACTGGGTGTGGTTTTAGATCCTCAAAACTCACTAAATGCAGGGAAATATGGAAGCAAGTGTTTTCCAGAATGGGGAATTACTCTGAGATTAGGGTTTAAACAGCATTTGCCTTTCTAACCAAGTAACCATCACTTACCATGGCTGTGATCTCATCGAAAGACTGAAGGAACTCCACAATTTTGGATTTGTGGGAAGGCTCTACCCGGGCAAAGCACCGGGCATGGTGACAGGCATCCCTCTGGGCAGCCAGGGACAGCTCATCAAACTCCCTGCCCGTGAAGGCTTTGGTGGACACATCCTCATCCTCCACAAAGATCCCGATGCGGCGGCAGATGGCCACAGCCGTGCCCTTGTTGTCACCAGTGATCATAATAACTCTGATGCCAGCCTGTCTGCACAGCTTTATGGATGAAGCTACCTCGATCCTTGGGGGATCCAGCATTCCCACGCAGCCCACGAATGTCAGGTTGGTCTGAAACAAGACACACAGAGTTTCAGTGCAAGATCCTGCAGATTTCTCCTCTGGTAGCAGTGAAATAATTGTTTTCCCTGCATGTTACACCTGTGTTGTGACATTTGGGATAGCTCCTTATCCTGCCTTACCAAATTTTGCTTCAAATGCACTAATTTGAAGTTAAAATGTGTTCTACTTGCCAGCCTTGCAAATTCAACCTGCAAGCATTGAGTCTTTCATTTTTATCATCAGTGCCAGGAGCAGAGAGAGCACAAGCCAAGAACTCATGCAACTGTTGTTACTTTCCTCCTAAATACCAGATACAGATTTCACTGGAAAATTACAGAGCAGCTAATATGATAATCATGGACTGAGCCCTTGCAGCTGACAGCAGAGGCAGGGAAGTGAACCTGACTCCCAGAGAGCTATGTTCCATCACAAAATCCCCAAAAAGGTCTTGAAGTTGAGCAATGCCAAACTGAAAAACCATAAAAGCTGAAACTACAATGCAATTTTCGGACTGTTTAACTGATTTCTTCTTGTGCTTTTAGCCAAAAAAAAGCTACCTGCCATCAACAATTTCTTCTAAAACAAAGTCTCTTTTTAAACGGAGCATTTCCTCCAAACAAGTGGGGAACTGTTGTGTCTGACATCAAAAATACCCAGAAAGAGAAAATTCTCAGATGTAACTTCCTCAAGGAATAATCAAAAAGAAGGAGCCACCATTCTCCAGTTTGGAAGAGGAAGAAGTGGTACTGATCTTACCTCATAGTTAATGAAATTTGAGGAGTCCTCCAGATTCATTTCCTCTTTTTTGGGAGGATTGTCATGGGTTGCCAGAGCCAAGCAACGCAGTGTGTCTCTGCCAGTTCCCCATTCTCTAATGACAGACATTATTTTCTGCTTAATTCCTGGGGTCAAAGGTATTTTAGCATTTCCAACTCGGACATGTGTACATCTGTCAATCACACCTTCAGGAGCACCCTGCAGAGACAAAAAGAAGAAGTAATTTAGATTAATAAATCCCTTTCCATTACAACATTTGCTTAAATTACCGAGTCCTTCCTCCCACTCCAAGCTGCAGTTAGTTGCACTGTAATTTTTAAGTATTTAAAATACTCTGCAGCCATTCCATCACCTCTCTCTCTCTCCAGTGAGGGACTGACCTTAACAAACATCTTGCTCATGGACGTGCGGCTCGGTTTGTTTGGAGTACAATAGACAGACATCGACTTCCTGTCTCTTGAGAATTCCAGAGTGAATTCTTTCTTCATCAGTTGTTTTATCACCTTATTAAAACAAAAAGCATAAAGTGCATTTAGGTGATACACAATACAGAGCTGTGTCCCCAGGCAATGGCAGTCAAAGAGGACTCACCGAGTTGCAGGCATTCGCACGTTCGATTCTAGAAAGTCCCTTCAGGTCTGTGTCGAACACGTTCATTTTTTCAACCAGACACGTAAGCGCCGTCTCTGTGGCTTCACCAACCTTTTCATAAACTCCCTTAGCCTTGAGTTAACACAAAGCAAACAAAAGCACAGAGTTTAAACATCACCTGGAACCGACCAAGCTCAAGTGTCACAATGAGGGGGGGGGGAAAAAAGTGGCTCATGAAACAAGTAAAACTATTTTAAAAGAGCAGCTTTGAGGAGTTTGATCTGTAGGAATTTGAAGCCTTTACCCTCAAGAGCAGCAGAGAGAGATGTCAGTATTTTATCATCAAGCATTTAAGACATTTTGAGACTTGGTAGCACCCGTAAGGCAGCAAGGCAAACCAAGAAAGCAGCATCAGGAGATCTTCCAAATTACAGATTACACTTGCTGCTGGATTTAGTTCTCAGTGTTCAACAAACAAGTAATTCTCAGAATTAATACTTCAGAGGGCCTAAATACTCTCCCCCCTTGACTAGAAGGGGATTTAGCACTGAAAGGTATTACACAGACAGATGAGAACATTTATCCTCATTGCCACACTCTCCTCTGTTCCAGGATATGAACTTACTTCATTGTAATCCAAGGAGGAATCATTGCAGAGTGCACAGATCGTTGCAAGTTCCACAAGACCGTCATACTGGCTACATTTAATGAGTTTGTCATCTTTATGCCTTTCCAGAGGAAGAAAAGGGGGAGACTGAAGTTAGTTATTTAGTATTAGCATCTCATATTTTCTTCATCCTCTTTACTGCATTTCCATTTAGTACAATGCTCATTAGTTATGGACTTGGAACAACAGAAGTTGTTGGGAAGAGCAGGACTGATAAAGGGGAGTTCTGAAGTTTGGATCAGAATCATGAATGGAATGAGAAGATCACTGAGGACATCACTCTGAGTGACAAAAACTGACTTCCTCCAGTGACAGTCACACAGCAGCCTGGAGATGAGCACAGGAAGGCCCGGTTTGAGCCCCTGTTTTTGCAGGGCTTGGAGGGGAGGTCCAAGCAGGAGAGGAATATTGCTGGATACCTCAGGAGGTCAGCTTCCTTCCTGCTGCATATTCTGCAGCTTTACTGCAATGCATGAAGTGCATGCACTGGGCAGGCATTAAAGCAGATTTTCCTCTTTAATTTCCTAACAATTGATTCGTATTATATGTCAGCATCCTAAAGCCATGAGAAGCGAAGTCATTTCACAAGACTAACTCCACAAGAAAAAAAAATGCTCTTTTCTAATAGTGAAACACACTTAATAATCAATATCTCGAGACTTCAGAGAGAGGGAAGGTACATTTTCCTGAAGTAAAGCACCATTTTGACATCCCAACTAAGAAGCAACTTCTCTGCTTTCAGACTTGGAAACAGTGAATTGATTCCTTTTCTGGAACATTCCCAGACTTCTACAGCAAGCACAAGAGAACCAAGACAGTGCTCAATACTGTTATTTTCCCCTAGCAAAATTACCAAGGCTGAGCTAATATAGAATATCTTTAATAAAAGCTCTGAAGGAGGGGGGAAGAAGGTCTGATGGTGGAAAGATGTGGATCATTACTCTAAGAATTCACAACACAGACGATGACATGTCCCATTATGTAAGCTTTTGTTCAGTTGTGGTACTGCAAACAAATTCCAGTGTTGTGTAACACAGCACGACAGCAAAATGAATCTTAAGGAAACAAGTATGTTTTAAATGTTGCATTTGGCATACAATCCTACAGCCATAAGCTGTGGCTTTGAAGTCCAGCTCTCAGGCTGTCACCTCCTCCATGCCACCCAAAACTTCCTGTTTTCACCTGTTCTGAACTCAAAGAACACCAGCATATTGGAATACTCATAACTTGTTATACCAGGGTGTGTTTTTTATAGCCCTTGTTTGTGTGTTCCTTATCAACAGTTTCTGAAGAACAAATGCAGAGCCTAAGGTGCTGGGATCAGTTCTGGATAAAGGAATTTTTTTTCCTTACAGCTTCAGGTTTTTCAAGATGAACTCATTTGAAGGTCAGATGCAATCTGCCAGCTTTTGCTGCAGTTCTTAATTATTATTGGGTTTGTGCTCCTAGTTTGCAGTAAGACTGAGTGTGCTGACACATGGCAAAACTACTCCATGCTTTTGACAATCTCCCAATGTCCCTGGAAAACAAATCAGTATGAAATTTGGGAGGTTTTTATTAAGAAATAATTGTGATTTTATATTCTGAATGAATCTTAGGGGAGAGTTTGGTATCATATTTTAACACGAAGTGAAAAATTACTGATTTCATGCAAGAACACTTAATGTTTATGAAACTGAATAGGCTGTGGAAGCCAACACTGTCTGAAGTACCAAGTAAGACCTGTCAGAAATGGTTCATATCTGGAGCAGGTCCTGCTCTGGGGCAGTGCAGTGGATTAATTGCCTCTTAACCCCCCCAAACTCCATTTTCAGTGACAGTTTGCAATCCAAGGTGAAGTCAGTCACCTTACTTAAAATCCCTCCAAAGCCAGGCTTTAAAATCTGCCTTTAAATGCAGAAATAAACCAGCCCTAAGGGTTGGAGTTGAGCTGAGTTTCCCTATGCTCCAGTAAGAGCCTTTCTGAGGCAATTTCCCTCTCTCAGAATCCTTTGTGTCCCTGAATGCAGTGAGTTTAACACACTTGCTCACATTCCCTCAACTTCAGTAAGTGAAAACAGCACATTAACAAACATTGCTGTCTGTCTCATTATCCCCCACATCTGTCACCACTCTCTATTTTATTATTTTGTTTATCTGGAGCTCTTGTAAGCCCAGTTAAAGTGCAATAGCTGGGAGTTTTGCAAGGTCTGGAGTCACCTTGTCTAAGCAAATGCTGCCTCCTGAAATGAAAGCATAAGCTTTTGACAGCAATTAGCTTTGAAACAAAAAAGAACTAGGGAATTAAGATTTCCAGCTGCTGGGAACACCAGGGTCTTAACTGCCATGGAAATTAAACAGAGATAATCATTGAGATGGGCAAGATTGCAGGAGTCAGAGGCACACGAGTGAAACTGCACAAGGCTGAGATGTTTACAATAACTGAAATTAAATTCTACATCATCCACAGCAGAGTTCTACTCTGCAAGTAAAACTGAATTGATACGGTTATAAAACACATGGAGGACTGATCAAGTAAAAGGAGCTGTAACAACCCAGTAAGAAGAGGCTTTTCTTTAAGAAGCAGAGTCCTAAAAATTCCTGAAGTCTTCCGGATGAACCACTTACCTCACTAGAAGAGACTTGCAGCTGATAAAGTAAACCCAACCTCATTCCTTTCCTAAAGGACTGGTTTTAACAGCAGCTCAAATAGCAAAGGCTGGGACAAACACACACCAACTCAAGTACAGATGCACCAATAAACTACTGAGGGCCAGGGACAGGAATTTACAGTCAATTTAAGAGGTAACTCCAACACATTCAGAAGATGCCTCAGAAAAAACAACTTCCCCATTCTCTGAGGCGGGGAAATTGGAAACACTGACCTCACAGATTAGCAAATGCTCACCTCTTCGGATTTACCCAGTTTTTGAATAAGAAATGTAAACCTCACTTAGAAGCACTGAGATAGCTAATCTCAATCCAGGAAGATTTCAATAAAATAAATCCTCTCTACCCCTTACTAATTTTTAGATTATCAAGGGAACAGTGCAATACTGGAGACTTTTTATGTTTTATGAAGGTTTACTTTTCTACAATTGATCTTTGTTTTCCTGTTTATTACTTACCCCCAGCCCTTCAGTGTGCATCCTCACTGGCTGACCTTTCACTTATTAACTATCACTATTGAATATAACATGTATCCCTTTCTGGACTAAAGTAATAGTGAATGCATGAACAGACAAATATTTAACTTGAACAGGACACTTACACTTCTCCCATGGGAGCATATGTTGAACCAGTTACAGTAAATTCATTCAGGGAGCAGCTGTCTCCTTCTACTCTGTCCAGGATAAACATCTGAAATTAGAGAGTTAGAAGTGTTACTACCTTTGAACAATAATTAAAGCAAGAGATTTAAACAGGCCTTAGGCAAGCAGGTACAAGAGGCAACTTCAGTCTGAATAAACAAACCAGACAAGACCTGATTCTGTGCACTTGGATCCCACATATGTTTGAACAGCTTCATACACGGAAGCACAAAGTACAGGGAACAGCTCTTCTGCCTACAGAGCTCTTTGGAAAACAGAGCTGAAAACCACAGGAACTGTGTACACTTCAGCTGGGAAGCCCATTCACACACCACCTGACAACCCTCACTAGAGCCAAGCTCTTCCTAAACTTCACACCTGTGAATTAACTCTCATGTAACTCTAATCAGAAATTAATTCTCTGCTTTGGAATAGTCAAACACAGCTCAGCTGGACACTGTCAGCTCAGACACTGACAATTTCTCCCAAAATCAAAATAAAAGCATCCACAAATAGGAGAAGCTGAGATCTAAGAGATGAGGTTTTAGCAAGAGCCAGACTATGGCCACTTTCTCCTAATACCAGCCTTAAATGAAAGTGTTTCCTGTCCTGGTTTCCAGTTACAAGTCACTTTACCACATGGGACACTGGGAGTTTAAACCAATCAGCCAATTCAAGTGCTCTTCTAGCACTGGTGAAAATGATATTTTCAAATTCAGACACCAATCTGAAGGATGCAGTTGTCTAAGAGATCTGCAAATCAGTCTTTCCTTTGTTTCCTTTCTAGGAGAGCTGCAGGCAGAATCACATGTGAGAGGATGGAGATAAAAACCACAGTGCCTGAAGCTGTCTTACTCTCATGGCTTGTTGGAGTAGCACCACAGAAGATAATTTCTCACTAATTGACGGTGTATCCTAATGGAACTTCTGATCCACTGGTTTTGTGACCATTTTGTCACAACACATTTTAGCAATGTCCTCCTCTCCTCTCACTGTGTGCCCTACATTTTAGACAAGCATCTTCACAAAACACAGCCCAATAAAACAAACACATCGTTACAGGTATTAGAATTTTGCTACATTTTCGCAAACTTCAATTCACCTTCTTTTGCAGCCCTTGGAGGTTACACAAGGAACCAAGCTGTGCTGGACAAGATCTAAAACATTTAGCCCTCTAAATAAGGAGCAGAGCATTTTGAGGTTTTAAATAAACACAACTTAAATGATGAGTTAACCAGGGAAGCCTCCTGATTTTGGCATCTGCAGGATGAAAAAATCCCTGCAAAGACTAGGGCAGTTATGCAACTCTACTGCAAGTAACCTCCTCTGGAATACTGATGAGCAGCTGCTTTGTGTCTCTTAGGTATAAATACTATGATACTTAAGGAAGTAGAACAAGTCAACCACCAATTAGGAAGAAAAAGCCATCAATCACATGAGAACAAAGTGCTTAGGGCTTACAAACTTTCACCACTGGTGTGCAGAGCCCAACACGCACACATTTGGAATTCTAACCCAACGTAATGAGGATCTGGACATTCCATGCTGGAGTTGCTGTGCCACTGAACATCTGAAGTTATTAAACAGAAGAATTCAGTGTTTTCTCCATTAAATCCCCACAAAGAAGGGCAAACTGGCAACTGAACATGCATTATGTTAAGTGACCAGCCATGGAAGTCCCAAATTAGCCAACACTAGACAGAGTATTGGGGGGAAGGGAGGAGAGGCACAGAACTCATGCTGACCTAAAAATACACCAACACTGAAGATGACCCTGGCAATGCTGGTGACAGGGTCAACTGAACCTCAAGCTGCCAGATTAGTCATTGTTGCACACTGAAAACACTGCAGTGATCCCCATCAGACCAGCAAAGCCACTGAAGGTAAGATAACCAAATAAAGGTGGAACCACCCAGGAGTGGAAACACCTTTGACTACCAAAGTTACTCCAGTAGATCTCCTTTTCTTATAGTAAGTTTCTCCACCATTGCTGTCTTTCTCAACTGAAGAGGCAAGTGTTTGACTCTTACACACAGCCTGCTCCACAGTGTAACTTTCTAATACAAGACATAAATCACACCAAAGAATTGCCAGTAACCTGAAAGGCTCACGGGCAAGTCAATGGACAGCTGCTTACAAACAGCCTTCTCCTCCATGAGTGTGGGTACAGCTATTTTTGGCCATGACTAAATAAGGAAAGAGACAAAAGCCTTCAAGACTACACAGTGGAAAACTGAATTCAAAGTGGAGGCTTATCTCAGGAAAATAAGAGCAGGATTTTGATGATATGAGAACCCAAAAGAGCCGGGATCAGGAGAATTTGAGCAGTGCTGACTCCTGAGAGTGGCCGAGGAGAACAGGAGCAGCAGGAGCAGCCGTGGGACGTACCCTGCACACGGACATCTGGTTTGTGGTCAGCGTCCCCGTCTTGTCGGAACAGATCACCGAGGTGCAGCCCAGGGTCTCCACGGAGGGCAGGCTCCTCACAATGGCGTTCTTCTTGGCCATCCTGCGTGTCCCCAGCGCCAGGCAGGTGGTGATGACAGCGGGCAGGCCCTCGGGGATGGCGGCCACGGCCAGGGCCACGGCGATTTTGAAGTAGTAGATGGCGCCGCGGATCCAGGAGCCGCCGTGCACGGGGTCGTTGAAGTGGCCGATGTTGATGATCCACACGGCGATGCAGATCAGGGAGATGACTTTGGACAGCTGCTCCCCAAACTCGTCCAGCTTCTGCTGCAGGGGGGTTCTCTCCTGCTCGGTCGCCACCATCTCGTCACGGATTTTCCCAATTTCAGTGTTTACCCCTGTTGCAATAACCACCCCCATGGCCTTACCAGCAGCAATGTTTGTACCCTGAGGTAAAGCAAGAGCAGGGAAAACTTGGAGTCAATCTACAAACAGGTTCTGTGGGTGAGTTTCTTTTGTTTGGTTTTAATTTAACAAAAAAAAAAACAAAACAAAACAAAAAAAACCCAAACCAAAAAAAACCACCACAAAAACCCCTGGAACCAAACCACCTCATACAAGTTTAGACTGTGCTTCAGCCAGGATATGGAAAAGGGTAAAGAGGAAGAGGATGACACTGCCTGTGTCTGTAAGGGAACACTCCAGGGTAGAATTTCTGCTCCCAGAACAGGCTCAAAACGAGTCAGTATTGATCTCTCACAAGCACCACAGCCAAACCCAGATGCTGAGCAAGCAGTATGTATTTCAGCTGGAATTACCTCTCTTTTTTTAATCCAGGCTCTATTTTGTCAGATTTAATGTTATTTGCTATGAGCAATAGATGTGTTCTCTAGGGCTCCCTGTGTGAACATATTTAACATGGAAATGAACAGTAAAATTAAGCTGTTTGCCAGCAAAAAGTTATTTTCTTATCCAAAAGATATTTAATCCTTCCTTCAAATAAATTTGAACAAACGGTTTCATTCCTATACAGAAAGCCAGTTCTCCACTTTAGCTACACAACACCACAATTTGTGTGGGCTCTTATCACACTGAAAAACTATTACTTTAGAAAATGACTGCAGAAACACTAAAAGTGTGTGTGCTCCACCCTCCAAGACTTCCTTGTGAAGGACAAAAATAATTTTCCTCATATAGACTGGTTTCATCCAACATCTTCCCCTGAGGACAGCTTTTATTAAAAGTTAATTTAGTTCAATGTGTATGGAGACACACAGAAATATATACAGAGAACATAGCAAAGTCATGCAGTTTTTTGGGGAAGACCTGAAGTTGTGCACATTTTTTATCAGCTTCAGTGTTATTTTATAAATGTTTTGGAAACCACAAAGTAAATTACTTACAGAAAAGAGCATGTTCTTCTTGTCTTGATTTACAGCACGAGGATCAGGCACAGGGTCCGTGTGCTTAATAACAGATACAGATTCACCTAAAATAAAGATGATAGTCTTAAGAAGAGATTTTCTATCTGGAGTCCTGAGGGAATAAAAAAGTTAACATCTTCAGCTCTGAAATTTTTAGGATGTCAAAATTCTTTCCTCAAATGATCTTAATTTAATTGCCTAAGTGAAACAGGAAATATTTCAGTTGGCCAAGAAAACCAAATGTCTGTCTTTCAGCAAAAAGCTCTGTATCAGTTTCTACAAGCATGTCACACAGGTACAGAAAGGCTCCTTTTCTTTAAAAGCAGATGTTCATTGCTACACCAGATTTCACAAGGTGGTGCTCTCAGCTGCAGTCACTGAGTTACACTACTTGGTGTAAGCTCAAGGGACCCAAAGCTTCCTCCCTTTAAAAGGATTTTGTTGAGCAGCATCTCAGACCTCAGTCCTATTTTACCTGACAGGAGACTTAAGCATCAACTTGGGTGCAAACAGCAAAGGCTTCCATTAAAACAAGAATTCTGTTACTTAAATAAATAGTCCCTTTTACAGAATTCTGATGGGCTATTTCTACTTATTCCAGCAGCTTTACAGGCATGGAGTGCATCCATTTTCCTATGCTAAGCATAAGTAAAGCTTGATCAGTCTTGTGCTATTCAGGATCTGCAGTGAGAAACCCTGGAGCCTGTTTCAAGACAGATTCAAGGATGAAAAATAGGCTTCCTATGAATACTTTACTGTTTTGAAATTCAGAGCTAGTTGGCAATAATTTAGGCTACCAAAACAGGCAGACAGATCTCCATGTTCCAGTTGAAAGAAAACTGTTGCAGCATGCTTGGTTGATTCCCAGCTTTTTCCCTATATTCAGAAGTGCTGCTACTGTGTTTTATTTTCAACAAATCTGAAAAGGGCTCTAAAAATAGCTCCTGCATTTGAGGGCTGGTACCAGAAAACACACGAATGTGTGTGCATAGAATTTGAGCAAATAAGGCTTGAGTGCACTGAGTCTTTAGTGGCAGCAGCTTAAAAGCTGCCAGCATTGCAAAAGTTGTTCTCTCCTGTTGCAGAAGATATTTAGTAAGATTTACATACTTTCTTATTGGAGTGGTGACACGATGTTCAAACCTAGAAGACTCTGTGAACTAGAAGAGAAATCCATTAAAAAAAAAAATAATAATTTCCCACAGATTGCTTGTGTCTGTTGGGGAAAGAGCAAGGGCAAAAAAGCATTACAAGACTCAGTAAGAATGTTCGCCCCACTAAAGGGAAAACAAAGCCAATGATGAAGCAACACATTGAGCCACTCTACAAGTTACCAGATCTGAAATTTACTGCACTTGAATGCAGAGAACTTCAATAGCTGCAGGCTTGTTTCTAATGGATCATTGCAAATAAATGGTGAAAAGGCACTTTCAATTATGCACATAATTACATAAAAGTCAGAGAAACTGTACCTGTGAGAATTGACTGGTCTACCCTTAGAGTTGTAGATTTGATAGAAGTAATTCTTATATCAGCAGGAACCTTGTCTCCAACTACAAAGAAATGACAAGACAGAATTTTGCTGTTTGAGAGATGACTGACCAAGTGTCCCTTCCCTCCATCAGCCAGAAAAATGACCTTCCAGTAACTGCACAGATGACTGAGATTACCAGCAGCTTATTGCTGCTTTTGTGACTTGCAATACTCCCATTTTCTGAGTATCCAGTACACCTTGGCAATTTAGACTTGCCCCTACCTAACCTCCAAGAAAGAAGCTATAAGTCACTGGATTGTTTTTCTAACCACATGGCCACTTGAAAGCAAAGGGAAAACATTCTCAAGAGCAAGATATCAATTTCAGAAGACATATTTATAAACAATCAAAACCCGTAGCTAAGGTGAATCGGGTTCCCTTTTCAGAACAACAGGTCCTGCAGAGTCTTTTAGCTGTTTTCTCTATGCCCAAAGTGAGTCCTCTGCTCTCCAAAGATCACATTATCCACATCTATTTATTTAGAAAACTAAAAGAAGTTGTATTTTCCTTTTCTTTGGCACCAATTGTGAGAATAACGCGCTTCTGCAAATATGCTCTTGTAATGCTACACTTTGAATTCTGCCAGATGTTTTAGAGTTGGAAGTTAACCTCAGATCACACAGTAGCTTTATTTTCCAGTAATGCTGCTCTATTAAATAACCACAATCCATATCCCAGTTACAATCTTCACATATCTCTGTTGTGTTTATCTTGTCATGCACATTTCTACTTTGCAAAAGAGAATACTGAAGAAAAAAAACCCCACAAACAACAAAACATCCACTAACAAGTGCTTGAGACACCGAGGCAGCAGACGATAAAAGTTAACACCACACTCCTTAAAATGGCAGAGTGATAAATCCAGTTGTCAGTTGAGCTCCAGCATCCCCAACATCTCAACATTATCTTCTCCCTTCCTACTTCCTCTTACCCAGCTTTTCTTAGTTTTTAAGAAAAAAACTAAAGCTCTACCATTTTGTGCCTACTGCAAATAAATGGCTTCATGCAAATTAACTTGCTAAAGCATATTAATGAGGCACAATTCTGATTCACACGGAGGGGTTCTACATTCTGCATGTCAATATTCCTAATTAACACATGATTGAACACTCCTAATGTAATTTAACACTGCAAGCATTCAAGTGTCAGCTATATTATTATAAAATAATGCAAAGAAATAAAGAAGGGAGAATAACTAACTAAAGACAACCGATCCTTTCAGTAGGTGGAATCTGTGTCCCCGCAGTGAAATTAAAATAAGCTGCAAGTCCTGCAGGAACTGCTTATGCAATCAGCAGCAATAATGCACATTAAGAAATAATATCATGAAGAGCTCTACAGTGGTGACACAGCCTTGGCTCATCCAACCCCTCACAACCTGGAGCAGAAAACTGTGGAACAAAACCCTGAAGAGGAGAATGAAGTGCTACTTAAACGTTAGGAAAACTTGCACCATGTGACTTCCTGTAAATTCAGAGTAACTCCAACCACTAAAACCAGCAAAACATTGTATAGTTTTGCCTGTAGAGTTAGATGTGTGCTTTTGTGAGCATGTGCATATGAAGGGACAAAAATCCAGCCACAAATGTGTCATTATACCATGTGAATACTAATTTAAGCCACAATGCCCTTGAGCAGCAAGAGAAAATAGCCTTAGACAAACGGTGACCTAGCCCAAAAAAGGCAAAACTATTCAATTGCTCTCCTGGTGTCCCGAGGAGGGTTATTTGCAGACACACAGTAGCAGCTGCCTTGCAGATATGGCTGGACAGGCCAAGCCCTCAGAGCAGTGTGCTGAGAGGTCTGGCAACCTGCACAAACATCTTCAGAGCACTGCAGAACGGCAGGCAGCCCACAGCACCACGTCTGGCAGCATCGCTGGAGATGCAGAACACAGAAGAGAAGCTGTTAAAAAAACACATCTTAAAACTTTCAAGCGACTGAACAGAACATATGGCAAAGTTCACAAGTGATTTGCTAACCTACTTCTGAACTTCTCCAAGTTGTTCAAACTTAATATTCACAAGATTTAAAATACTTGGAGAGACCCCTCTAACAGACTGTTGATATTAACATCGGTATTTCCATGAAAACTACTACTGTTGTTATCAATTGCCTGAATCACCAGAACTGAAGTGTTAAATTTATTACGACAGTGCAGCTTCATAAATTTATCTCAACGATTTAAGATAAGACACATTATTCACTCACCCTCTCTGACTGGGAAGGCTGTAGTAAAATATTCAAGGCATTTCCAATAGGCAGGAAAGCTGTATGTCAGAGTCAATTACAGAGATATTTTACACAGCTATTTGCAAAATAACAACTACTATGAGACTAAGTCATTTATAGACTTGAATATACTTTCAAGAGCACACCTGAAACTGAATATAAATAGGAAGCTATCCTATGACAGAGAGGAACCACAGGAAATTTTCAGTGAGCAGTGTGTTACAGATCTCATCTACAAAGAGAAGGCTTTTTTAACACATGCGTTAAAACAGGAAAAAAAAATGGAAGGTTGTTGTTGCTTTTTGGGAGGCTTTTAAAAATTCATATAATTCAGTCCACAGAACCAATGGAAGTAATACCCAAGGCTTGAAAGAAATGAGAAAGTGATTATGTGTTTGTGCTGCTCAGCACAGAGCTGCTACAGTAAACGATATAATTCCATAGTCTGACATCTAAAATAAAAAGTCAGTTGCAGAAATATTTTCATCCATTATTTCAACCCAAGTTTTTAATCCTAAATAGTCCCTTGATTTTAACAACAGCTCTGAATAAATAAAATGAGCTGCTTTCAAAATTGCCCAGGTACGTGCTCTGAAATAATAATGTAGCCAAATACACAACTACATTTAAAACAGCCCCACCAGCTACAGCACTGGCTGCTGTCTGGAGGAGTGAGAAGGGTTTGGTTTGAACCTTTACCCACAGGATCCTTTTATTCACGCACAGAATTTTAGAATTTTAATGCTGAGCTTCAGCACACAATAAATGAGCCTGTGTAAGAACAATCTGGTCGTGACAGGGGTTAAGAAAGACAAATATCCATTTTATTTAACTGTGTATGAGTCTACACTGAAACAGACAATTTACAGTTTTTACTCCTTGGTAGAAACTGGAGCAGTACTTTGTTGCAATATGAATTTAAAGTTCACGTCAGTTGCCTTTTCACTGTAAACAGGGATAATTTAGTACTTTCAAATACTGGGTTCTTCAGCCATCTAACCAGCAATGCCAGCTTTCAAAATTCCCACTGATTACACCCAACACTTCAGCCTTTCTTCTCAAGCTCCCAGCCCTTCTCTTCCTGCTCCCAGTGCTGTGGCAGTGTTATGGGTCAAGTTCCCTCCATATGGACAATCACTGGCATAGATATGTGATTTTTACACAGTCCAACCCTGCCTCTCCACAGACTTGTCCCAAGCTGACTTCAAGTACAGAATGTTTTATTAAGAAACCCGAGTCCCGATTGTATCCTTGGCACCGACCAAGTCCTACAGTGCAATGATCATTACCTGGGTGTTCCGTTTGAGCACTGATATCCCTTTCAATACTTTACCAGTTTCCAGCATAGCAATAAAATTAAATATTTCATTTCAGAATTCTGTCAGACAATGGTTTGAGACACTCCCTGGAGACCTCTCCAGCTAAAATACAATATTAATTTTGCAGGCTATGGCAGTTTGTGCTTTAAGCAGTCCAGGAAGATGGGCAGAATTGATGGGATGCTTACTCTAGTAAAGCTGAGTGGATTTCAGTCCCTTGTATTTTTAGTTACTTCGGGGTACTAACAAAGAACCTTAGACTACAACAGGACCAAACTCCTCTTTCAAGTCTCAACTTATTAGACCATATCTCAATATAGTGTATTGAGATCCATCTTCCAGATTTTCTAATCAAAACTGCTGGTGGCAGCGGGCTCAGGAAGCAATTAACTGTACCCCAAAAGCCAGTATGCCATAGAACATTCCTCAGAACAAAACTGAGGCTTGAAATGTGTACTTTGAACACCAATATCAGCTCTGTTAACTCTGGCCCCTCACACTCCTGGAGACTTGCTCAGGTTTACAGGCAGGTACATTATAAACAGTTTTGCTTCTTTTTTTATGTTAATGTGTTACAAGAACAATTCCTCTTCTAAGCAAAGAAAATGATCTGTTTGCAGCAAGTCCCTTTTTGTGATCGCAGCAAATCAAAGTAATTCTTCCTGTAGATATCAGAGGAGCTGTTCATATACAACATGTACCTCACACTTTATTTATGTTTATCATTAACCAAAGCCCGTGTCACCCTGGATCTGCTATCAGCACGCTGGGGGCTGGAACTGGACTTTTGTAATAAAGATTATCAGGACAGCTCCAATTATTCTATAGTTGAACAGTTTTGGAACACAAACAGTTCCTGAAACTGAGTAAAAGCATCCCCAAACTATTGCCAAAAACCACCAAATTTAAAGAATTGAAACGAATAGATTTAAACTGACACATAAGGGATGCTACACAAAACTGAGGATTTTTTGAGTGTTGAACTGAGTATTGCTGGGGACAGTAATATTTAAAGCTCACACCTGAACAGAATGGTTTGCTTTTATTTAGAGGTAGAGCTGCTCCAGCAGAACTGGTTTTTGTATTAAACTTCCTTAACACAAGCTCAGCTTAGCTCCTCTTCCCCCCTTGTACACAATCTCATCTTCCTATTGTGCTTGATTTCCTTAGACCATCAGAAACAGAATTTTTCTTCCGTAGTAACAGGTTTTAAGTATTTAACACTTCCTGAACAGGGCACAATAAAATGGTACCAAAAATCAGAAGCTGTACAAAACAGAAACATAACTGAGTCCATCTAAGCTTTCATACAAGGCCAAGAATGTCAAAAGTGCCAAAATTAGAAGAGAGATTATGAACCAAATTTTAAGTCTAAGTTTCCACTCCAAACCAGGAAGGTAAAATTTATTTTCCATCGAGACGGATTACACCAGCAAAGGTCCAACAGTTGTAACCATAGCAGTAAAACAGCACTTGCTTTCACTAACAAGGTGACAGAACAATACATTTAAATTCATTCTTTGCATTAGACAACGTGCATGAAACAGCCTCTATCATCCACCTTCTGCATTCTGGGCATAGAAAATATCCCCAGAGCTTACTGCACAGTGCATGCAAGGTGTGAGTATCCTAACCCAGGAGCTGCTCAAGGTAGAGGTTAAAAAAGTTTAAACAACACATATATATTGTTTTCTCATAAAGGAAAACCAAAAGGACAGAAAAAGCTTTGCTTTCTGGGAGCAAAGTATTTCCAGGTCAAAACTGAGGGAAGAGAGAAATGGAGATACTGTGTTAAACAGTACATAAGACTCAAATTTTTCTTAAACTTGTTTCTTTTCATTCCCTAAAAACAGACTTGTCGTTCTCTCTGAAGAGAGCACCAGAACATCAGATAAGATGTGCTGATGGACAGGGACCCTGCTTCGAAGTCTGCACTCACTTCTAAACCACATTTGTCTAGTTTTAGCTTTTAATTAGTGGGTCTATTTATACCACTGCCTGCTAGATGCAAAACTCTTGTGATCAGCCTACAAAAATATCTAATAGCAGAAAGAACACACTGGTAAGTTAAGCTTCAACTTAAGCCAGGTCAGGTAGAGAACAACAACTTCTGCACACCAAAGCTGAAGTCCTGTTTCCAGGTTATGCTGCATTTGGGTAGCAGAAGAAGCAAAAGTCAGAATTCTGGAAGTGCAGCAAAGTTTCAAGTGCAAGTTTTCTTTAGCCTTAAAAAAATTAACAAAAAATAAAAATAAAAAAAAAAAAAAACAAACCCACAAAACCAAAAAACCCCAAAAAAAACCACAAACAAACAAACAAACAAAAAAAAAAACCAAAAAAGAGCTTCCTTTGCCAGGGTAATACAGTAGCAACTGAACATTATCTTGATGTCCAAGCTTTTTGTTCAGTACTCTTGGTCCTTATAATAAAACCCACTCAGCATCAGCTCTGTCAGAGTACAGAGTATCGGGTATGTTCTTAATTTTCAAGCAACTAAACCAGAATTAGTTTTGCTATTTTTACCACTTTGGTAACCCTGAAGGAAAATGCTACAAGAATTGGGGTAGACATTGGAAATGTGTTTTGCAATATTTCCAATGTGTGTTAAAAGTGACAATTTTAGGCCATGCCCTGAGCTAAACCTCACATAACTCCAGACTCAGTGAAGTATGGAAGGGAGTTTGGACTGTGTCTGGTTATCCCCAAGCTGCCTCTGATGTGCTGGCCAAAATGTTCATTGAAGCTCACAGATTTATGCACTACTCGTACATGTATTTATTAACCACTGATCTTACTTTCCTCTCTTTTCTGGTTCAAAAGTAGTACTTCAGGAGAAAAAAGCAAAATATGTGCTTTAAAACCCAGACCCAACAGTTTGCACCTGGTAAGGAAACACCCACAATATTTGTAGTAAATTCTTTTTCCCCACCAAGAGCAGCTCTCAGCAGTTTGCTTCAGGAGCAGCCTCCAGCAGTTCTCTGTTCTTAAGCCTTCCTCCAACCTTTTCCTTATCTTTTTCAATCTCAGTATTTTCCCAGAAAAAGTAAACCTGCATCTCTAGCACTAAGTCTGAAAATCAATCCTAGTTGTTAGAGAAGTAACACAGGCACAAGGACCCAGATGTTTTGGAATAAGACCTGCAACATCCATGTTTTCAGTTGTACCACCAGGGAGAATCTGGAGTTCTTCACAACCACATGGGAGTGACATAATTCACATCAAGAATCTTCCTTCCTGACCTTCTTCATCCCAAAATTAATCTTTATAATAAGGCACCCAAGAGCCTTGAAGTGCTCTGCAGTTGGAATAAAAAGCCTCAAAGTAGTTCTTGCCTACTCTGTGCCAGGTATAAAACTAAGTAATCTGGAATATACACCAATTTAATAAACAACAGCTTCTGGCAACTCTGTGTATATTTAACATGTTGAGTACTTACAGATACAGTAACAGATGACAAGAACCATCCTTCAAAAATTCAGGAAAAAGAGGAACTACTGTGGCTGCACTTTGGTCCTTTACTGACTGCAACTATTGAACTTTCACTTATAAAATTACAGAAACTCAGATACACTGTATCTGCTCCAGAAAATTTTATGCTGGAAAATACAGTGGTAGTGAACAAATGTAATTTCTGCTCCCAAATGTGCTTCTATTTAAAAAAATTGCATGATTTACAACCAGTTTATCCCAATTATTCAGGCTAACTTCATACAAAACTTGTAAGAAGTAGGGCCATGCTATTCTAAATTTCTCTTTAAAATGTCATTTTAACCTAGCAAACAAAAAACTTAACTAAATCAAAGTGTATCTAATCTATTAAGATAGCCCCTGGTTACAGATTTAGAGTGTACCCTGCAATTACCTCCAGCTTCTACAACAATATGATAATCCATTTAAAGGCAGGCAAACTGAAAAGCCATGTGAGGACAGCATCTGGATGTCTGTCACTTCACAAATTCTAAGATTCTGTAGCTTAGTAACCATCACACACTACAGCTCTGAGAACCATGCCCACCACAGGTCTGCAAGCAAATTTAAGGCACACTTCCCAAATCTGTGACCCCAACATCCCTAAGAGCTTCTGTTCACCTTTTCCACCATCTCTGCTGAAGTGAACATGGAGGAAAGTCCTCCTAACAACATGCAGTTAAGAAATTAATATCTGCATGTATCAATAGCAACCTAACAATTCCTACAATGAAGTCATCTCTGTGTCAGACCCACACACAGCTATTTCAAATTAGCAAAGCTGTTACAGCATTAAATGCAACTATTTTGCAAGGGGTGACTTGTAGAAATTCGTTCACTATTAGTTATCAGCACAGGGGAGAAACCAATCACCTGGTTGTTTATGCCACAGGGTTGAAAGAGATTTGCCTGGACACACGAATGTCGTTGGCACTTGGCCAGGAATTCCAGAGCCAGATATGTATCCCAGCATGAAGGGCTCTGTCACTTCCCTACATGGCCATCTTTTTGCAAACAACATGTCAAAGGCCATCACAGTCCTGCTGCACTTGAGGCACAGGCATGCACAGAGTCTCTCTCACCTCCAGGTCTTGACACCAATGCTGGGACACGATGCATTTATTGGTTCTTCTCTACTTGCTCTGTGGGTTTTCTCAGTTAGAGAATTAAAGTTACAATTAAAACTCATCATTGTCTAGCTACAATAATTTATTATTTCAGTGTCAGAAGTTGTGTTACACTGAAGCACTGATTTCTCCATTAAACATCCACATGACTTATAATCAACTGCAGCTTCAAGTGAAGGTAATTTAAGTGTATTGTTTGATCCACAAATTTAAGTGAGTATTTTACCCAGAAAAGCTTCTACAATCCATCAAGAAGCCAGACCACCTATCTTAAAGGACAGTCATAAAACTTGGATATTTTTTGGGTTTCTACATGAGCATACTGGCTTAAGCTTGTCCTTATCTTAAAAAAAATGAATTCTACATATGCTGGGCAATCATTGTTCTACTAGCAGATTTTAATAATGCAATAGTAACCCTACGATAAAGAGGAAACTGCTAGTTGAAGGCAGCCTGGTGTTACAGGCACATTGGTTATTCCCAGTTTGTTTTTCTCCCTCAGACATAGGCCTTTTAAACAGAGTAATTGATTTTATTGGTACTGACAATATACAGCAGGTAAGTAAAAGCCCACACATCCCCCAGGTGTTCTCATACAGAATAAAGGCAAAGCTAAATTTGAAGATGAAAACACAATCTGTATCGCTTCTGAAATGGCTATGAATCAAGGAGAAACTGTTCTGTGCTCCGTATACATGCCAGAGCACCAAAATCCAGCATTTCTCCTCAGTGATACCCCAAACAATGCAAAACACACATTCATCAAGTCCCAATTCTACCAACTCTGCTTTAAAGTACCAAAAAACACAAACCGAGTGTATTCCCATGATGAAAGCTTCTTCCAAAACCACCATTCCACTGCTGACATTTAAAAACGGGATAAAGATTTGGCCCAGCCATCTACTGCAGAGTCTGTAATTGATACAGTTCTGATTGCCTCAAAAGGACACGTCAAACACAGCAGAAACAACCCCCCTTGCAGAGCACGCAGCTCTGGCCATGCAGAGCAGGAGCAGTGAGGCAGAGCGCAGTCACTGACAAGGCATCACAGTGCACCCTTCATTTCACTATCATCACTTTGCATTTGGACGTGTAGCTGAACCACCCTGTGCACAGAACAGGGCTCAGCCAACATTAAAGTTTCTCAAGGAAAGAAAGCTGGGCAGGCAGCCAGCACCAACTTCATTCTGAGTGCACACTCTCTTTGCCTGCTAATTAAAACAGGAGGATAGTCAAGTTTAAGGGTATATATTTATCTCCTCTTGAGACAGCTACCACCTCTAAAATCAAAGTGACACGAGTGCAAAGTAAGTTTGATGTACACCCTGCATTGTTCCCAAGGGAAAAAAAATCACTCAGTTAACAGTCGATAATGACCTACAAAATCTGAACATGTAACACTCCTGACACTCAGCAAGAGCCACCTAGTTTTATCTGGGAAAGAACAGTCAAGCCCAGTTCAGAGAAAATTTATTACTATGGCATTAACACCAAAATGATGGAGTTTTAGCTTGAAGTATATAACCCTTCTATTTTTGCACTCCTTCCAGACAAAGACACAGCTTTTAGAGCAAAACTAAGATATTACAAAGCTCTAGGCAAAAGTCCAGGCTTTTAAGACTGGCACTTCAAAAGCTTACCCAGGAGAAACAGGGAGCTCTACTCTGCATAGCTCATGTATCTGAGATCTAGACAGCAAATTGTCAGAAGGAGCAATAAAGAATTGTGAAAGATGAGAAAACAGTGAAGTCACATGCCAGTCACACTTGCTGAGAGGACAGAAGACATTTGTGAAGAGAAGTTCAAAGGCACTGCTACTACAAGCCTAAGAGCTGGAGAAACACATTCAGATGAAATAACAGACTGTGACCAAAAAAAAAAATCTCTGTGCTCCCAAACCCAAGGAAACTGCAGACATTTCAACACCAGGAACAAATATCTATTTTGTGACAGAAAAGCAGACAAGCTTTAAGACATTCTTAAACCAGACACTAAAAACCAAAATTTTAAATTTGTGACAAATGTTAAAACCACAACTCCAATTAAGATGCCTTAACTTTCAGACCTAGCAATTAAACTAAGTGGCAATTGGAAGAACAATCCCCTGCATATACTTAAGTGTGTTTGAAAACTCCCCCCCAGGGCCTCAAATCACTAAGACAAAGCCCCACAACAATTTTACATTAATATGCTAATGCCTGTATGCACCACATAAGTGGGACTTACCTGCCACTTCCACGATATCACCTGGGACAATGTCTCTTGCTTTAATCCTCTGGACACTTTTTCGGTCCTGTCGATACACTTTGCCCATCTCTGGTTCATATTCTTTAAGAGCTTCAATAGCATTTTCAGCATTTCTTTCCTAGAAGTCAGCAAAAATATGTAATTTTGAAAGCCTTCAAGGAAAATAAGCCTGTCAGATCCCATTTTCCAAAAGCATTATCATATGAATGCTACCAACTCAGCTCAGCTATATTTCTTCATACAGAACATTTTGTGTCCCCTCCCCTTAGGAGGTTGCTGACTGGAAATCATTAGAGTGTAATTCAGGTGTTTGTGGGCCTTCAGAACACAGAAATTGTTTATTTCAACGCTGCAGCATTTTCCATCAAGAATATCCACAGTGTTGTTGCAGGGAGGCCACACAAAGAGTTCCATGTCACATATGGATGCTTTTTGACATTAAAAAAAAGCACTAACCAGAATTAAGATTTGTGGATGTAGGTGTTGGCTGTACCTTGGCTGGAGCAGCTTACACTCAGCCTGGAGTGGACCAGCACTGCTGAATTTCATTTACTGACACAAATCAAGGATCAAGTTATGATGAAGCCAACTTATTATCAACTTTATTTCAGCAAATCAAGTCATGCTGAAGTGAAATTAACGCATACACTAGAAACTCCCCCAAAATCTCCAAACAATTTACCAACTCTGATTAATCCCCACACAGGAAAACCTTTTGATTTCCACCAACACATCAGCTTTCCTATCTCAGCTGCAGTCCTCTCACTGAGCTCTAGCAGAGATTGGTATCAGTATTGTGATGCCACCTGGATAAAGAACAACTGCAGAAACCAGCAGCTTATCAGTGCTCCTTCTCCAGCTCTTGGAGAAAGAACTTATTTTCCATTTCCCTGCCTATTGACAAGAACAAATGTCATTTAGCCCTGGTAATTATAGATAATGGTAGAGTGCAGAGTTTTTAGAACATCTGCCCTTCAAATATACATCAGCCTTTCCAGATAATAAAAAATTCCTCCTTGCACGTCAAAGCAGAAACAAAACCATCAGAAATTCAAAAGTTGAGGAACTCACTAGTTCCTTGTAAAAGTGCAGCTGAAAATGACTGTTACCAAAACTACCTTAAGGAACTAGCATTTATTTACATGGCACAACTCAGGGTCTGGCAGGGCAGATAGCAGCACAGAGCCATAAAAGTGCAAGTAATACCAGCCCATATTCCACCAGGTGAATTAATTCTGTTCCTCAGCACTAGAACACCAACATTGCTTTTCTGTTGACTGCGAGGCAAAACCCTAAAGCCCAACAAAATGAAGGTTACTTCAACAGAACTTTTTCTTCCAAAAGGAGAAATAAAAATTCAACATGAATTTTGGCCAGGTGGCCAAGAAAGCCAATGGCACATGGCTGGGAGCAGAAATAGTGCAGCCAGTAAGATCAGAGCACAGGGGATGGGCACTGCTGAAGCACCTCCAGTTCTGGGGGCAGTTTTGGGCCCCTCTTGACAAGGACAGAGAGGGGCTGGAGCATGACCAGGGAAGGAAACAGAGCTGGGGAAGGATCTGCAGCACCAGGAGCACCTGAGAGAGCTGGGGGGGAACTCAGCTGGAGAAAAGGAGGCTTGGGGGGAACCTTGTCACTCTTTAGAAGAGGAACAGAACAAGAATAAGCATTCAAGTTGCACCAGGAGAAATTTAGACTGGGTATTAGCAGCAATTTCTTCACAGAAATGGTTGTCAAGCATCCAAACAGGCTGCTGAGGAAAGCGGATGAATCACCATGCCTGCAGGTATCTAAAATGTACATATGGCCCTCAGGGACACAGTTTCACAGTGGCTTTGGCAGTGCTGGGTTAACAGTGTGACTCTGTGATGTTAAAGATCTTTTCCACCCTCAACAATTCCATGATTCAGCTCATGCAGCCAGCTCAGAGTGCTAGACTGAGTCTTTTTGCTGCAGTTTGCCTGAAGTTGTGGTAGCCAGACTACCCTGCAGGCACTGGAGCACTGGCAGGTGCTCCTGGGGAAAGGTGCACGTGAGAGGAAAGGCTGAGGGCGGCAGAGCTGTGACTCAGTGCTCACATCTGGTACCTGTAGGAACAGATACATTTATGGGTGGAGACTGTGTACTGTGGCTGATTTTCCATGCCCATTAGAACAAGGGAATGAGTCACTTCATCTGGGCAGCAACTCTTTCACAATGAAGTTCCATGCATATAGAAATATACAGAGGTATTCATTGCATACTGTGACATCAGAAAAAAACCCCTGATTATTTCCTACAACAGGGAAACAACTACACAAGAAAAATCCTCAAACTGTACAGACAGCTTCAGCTTCCATTTCACACTTAAAATTAGTACCTGCAGAGCTGCAACTCAAGAGTTTCAAGTTAAACATTAACTCTTGCACAATTACTTTATGAAGACTTGAATATAAAATGTCATTTAAGGGGGCAGTGCTGTCACCCATTGACCAACATTATCTCTTCCCTGCAATCCTGCTCCAGCAGGGCAGGCAGCAAGCTGGGCACTGCTAAAAACTGAATTTTGAGGAACACTCTTCAGCCAGCTCACTTGGGACAGCACAAAGCAGAGCACAGGAATGGGCAGCAATGCCACTCAAGGCCACTTCTTCCAGCAGGCAGGGTCCTCTCTAATATGTTGTAACCTATTAACAAGACTCCTGCTCTTAATTTTTGTTATTTTGACTAGTTTGATATTTTTTAAAGCATGAAGCCTCATGAACTAAGAGAGCAAGTAATTATGGCACATTAGGAACCCCTCTTACAAAAAATCCCAACAAAACCAACCAATAATACAAAGAACTTACCATAGAAATCCTAGAACGTGTTTTATATGCCGGAAAAAAAAACCTCTAACAAAACATCCACTGTCTAAAGTGATCAAAATAGCAAAGTGAAGTGATGTGAACATTTTTGTTTTGGCATCTCATGAAGTGTGATTTTATGTTATGGTACTACTGTCTATATGATTTATAAAAAGGCATCAAATTAATGTCACAGCTGACAGTGTAGGAAAAGTTTTATGGTATTTAGATGTTTTCTTTAGAAACTTGTGCCTTTTGACAGACATGCAGTCTTTGGATGTACACTTAATAGGTACTATAGTAATTGAATAGGGAGAATTAATACTGTATTAATAATTTACTAAAACACAACAGTTGTCTTAAGAGGAAACAGAAAAGAAACAAGATTACAAGTGCTCCATCCTTTGTTCCTTAGTCAGGAAAAAACCCAAGCAAACCACCCCAATTGTTCTTAGCTTTGCAAGGCCTGATTTATTGCCTGAATTCAGGGCTTTATTCTGGCCTTTCTCGTTCATGTGTTCAGCAGTGTGTGACCAAACACACTGATGGGCATTCTGCCTTTCTGGCAACACTTCTGAAGCTTTCATTTTACCTTTAAGTCAACACTTTCTGTTGAGAAGCTTTATGGTTTGCTGACTCTTAGGAATCTGGAGTTAGCAACACATCCTCCTTGCTTTGTAAGAACACCCAGCACTACAGGGTAAAGTGCTTCCTCTTAAACCATAAAACCCCAAAACATTTGTGATTTGATGCTGTAAAACTGCGTACCTGCCACACTCCCACAATTGCATTGGCTACTAATATGAGTAAGATTACAAAAGGCTCTACAAATGCTGTGATTGTTTCTTCACCTTCTTCAAACCAGGCCAGGACCTGCAAGAGAAACACAGTGCTTTAAATTCCTGATTTACACAGACACCTTGCAAACTTTATGCCTGTTAAGTTTCAACTGCTTAGACTTCAGCACTTTTGGAAACCCCTCAATCTACCAAGTCTGTAGCTTTGTAATTCATGAATGAGTTGGCAAAATGCAATGGAAAAGGAGAAAGAATCTTTACTAAAGCAGTACAAAGTTCACTTTAGAGGCTGCTCTTCTTTTAAAGGAATAAGCTATTTATCTGGGAAACAATTGCTACTGTTGCTTTAGAAGTGAAAGCAGAAGTTGTGACAACAGTTATGACAGTGAAAAAAATGACTTAATTACTGCATAAAACAGGACATAGATTACTCTGACTGCCTAAAATGCTAAAAACTTGCCAGAACCTGAATTTTAAGCAAGTTAATTGCCTTTACCAGTAACTTAGCCACACAAACGGAAACAGCTTTACAGGTTTTCCATGAGTAGATACAAAAACCATACAAAAACCAATCATCTACTTATTTAAATACAAGTAGTGTCATACTGAAGCACCCAGGTGAATGGTATAGTTATATATGAAGCCGGACTGTAAATCAAGTAGCTGATAAAACTCAAAATTGGATTTTAAAAGGTAAATCAAACTTGAGGACTTGCATAAAAGGCTCCACATAGATTTTGTTTTAATTCATTTGCTTTAAAAGTGCACTCCAGCGTTAGGTATCTGTCATTCATTTGACTTGAACATGTCAGGGCCTCCACAGAATGCTGGAGTCACTGATGAAAAGTCAAGTTAACATGACCAGAGAGGAAGAGCGTTTTCGTCAACGTGTTGAGCAACAGGAAGCCTGGAAAGTGACAGTAAATAGGAACAACGTGTTGAGATAATTAGGGCTGGTAGTCAGGCAACAGCACTCTGAATCACTAGAAGACTGCAGCGAGCAAACTGTTACTAAAGCAAGCCCATGATTCCACCAACAAGCTGCTCCAAGCTATTGCTCAATTGTGAGACACTCCAGGATGTCAAAAGGAAGGAGAAGCAGCATGAAAGCCTCAAGCAGAAAACAGACTGTCAAGCAAATCCAAGGCAACAAGAAATTTTTATTACAAAGGGATAAACTTGTAAGATCCAGGTTGCGATTAATACGACTGCAACATTCCAACTGGTAACACAACACTTCAAGGGTCTGTGTAATCCCCCCGCAGAACAGATTTAGCTGGGATCTCTCCAATCCCTGGAACAGCTCCTGCCATTTGCCCTGTGGGGGCAGTGGGACAGGCCCTGCTGTCCCTGCTCACCCCGCACACATCCCTGTGCCACGAGCAGCCTCCCCTCTGCACCAGAGCTGCTGCTGCCCGTGGAGCTACAGGAGAGGCCAACAGGGCATTTCCAGATCTCTCAGGGTACACAAGGTCACACGCTGACAGCAGAATCTGTTTCTTCCCTCCCTTTCTTTATTGGAGTTCTGTAGAGCTCGCTTTGCTTCCAAACAAAGCAAATAAATTCAATTATGTTGTGATGTGCTTATCTGAGCAGGCACCTACAAAGTTAACTGAAATAAAACATCTGCTTTACACGACATTAAACCAGAACCTTTTCTGATTTAAGACCATGTGTGCTGTAAAATAACATTGAGAAAGGCCACAACTTCCACAGGTGAGGAAAGGAGCTACAAGGACAGCAAGATCCAAGTATGTCAAGGAGAGCCAAAATTAAGTTTTCAAGGGATCCTTTCTTTCAATAAGCCGTTATTTCAAAAAGAGCAGATGAACTGAAATTAGAGTTCCTGAGAGTATGGAGCCGGAAGGTTTAAATTTTCGCTGCTGTTTTTTTGGTGAAATTATCAATCTGTGACAAGACTAAAGTGAAGTATCTAGTTAACCCTGGAAGCCAGCAATACACATTTCTCCAGAAGTTTCTACACAATTGCTATCACTGAACAATCCAAGCTCTAGTTCTAGAACAATTTAGTAAACATAGACGTAAAATAACCCAATACATTGCAACTTCTTGTTTTTGCTATAGCAGACTACAGCTATATTAACACTTCACTTAGGATATTTGTGATACACAACACATTCTGTAACAGACACGGTTTATTATTTGATAGCAGTCTGAAGTAAAAAAAAACAAAACAAAGGCAAGAAAAACAAAGAGGAAGTAGAGCAAGCAATAACAAATATTTAGCTTTGCATTTTTAGTAACAACAGACCATATGCCAAGGCCTGGTAAAGTCTAGACAATTCTTGTCCAAGTCACTGAGTCCTTGTCAGAAAGTTTCCACTAGCACACTTTCAAGACCCTGGAGAGGTTTACAGTGAGAGATCTCTTTTTTTTTTTTTTTTTAATTTCTACTCAGAAGAGCCCCACCATGTTTCAGCCCTGATCACTTAAAACTCCCATGTAGAACAGCTTCATTTCCAGGTCATTGATCTCCAATGCTCTGGTCAGGCACTACTGTCAATAGGTAAAGTCACCATGCATTAGAAAGTAGGAAGAATAAGAAAAGAGTAAGATAATTGCTCAAGAGAAATGCAAGCCTACAAATATAAGGGAAATAATAGCAAGACATGAAAGCCCCATATCAACAGCCAACACAAGCAGCTTAAAGGACAACTTTCATTCAGCATATCTGCTTCAGGGCTGCCAGAGCTATGGCTTGCAGAGCCTATTTTAAACAAAGCCTAATGGGGTGGACCTGCAGGACTCTGAGGCAAAAGATACACAATGACAGGCAAACAGCACTTGGTTATTTGTAAGAAGGGCACAGAGGTACAGTGCCAAAGCCAGCCAGCAATGAGGTGAGCGCTGATGGAAGCGGCTGGAACAGCACAAGTGCCCTCGCAGCTTTTTCCATTTCTACAAGTGAAGGATCTCTATTGTCAGCGAAGTTATGGAGACAAGTTACTTAATGATACCTAGTCATCTGAGGTAACAACAACTGAATTGGAGAATGGGAGTTTGGAGACAGAACTGTGCTGCCCAGCAGGCTGTACCCGCTCACCACTAACAGAGGAAAAGCAAATACTTTGTTGTCAGCAACCAAACAGGGATTTTTGTTTTGTTTTCCTTTTGACAATGGAAACTTAGAAGCAAGCTGGGAGAGGTAAGATCTCATCCCAACAAAAAGAAGCCCCGGATTAATTAAAGCAGGTCATACAAAACACATGGACTGCTTTTAAGAGTTTTCTTCTCACAGGATAGTGTGATTTCAGTTTTAATATATTTTGGACAGAGTATCAAGTCCTGCTCAGAAACTCCTCTTTTAGTGATTTCTCCTTTCAGTACAAATTAACTTAAAAATAAGCAGATGAAAACTATTTCAGTAGTCCTGTTCCATCCATGTCAGTTATACTGAACACCAGGTAACAAAGAAAAAACATGCCATTTTTAGTTCCATGATTCAGTAGAGACTTTTGTCTGCTACACAAGGAGGTCAGAGGAAAAAATCTCAAACACAAACCAACATCTTGACCACATGTATAAGCACAAAATTAAGAATTTTACTGAGTTCACAGATGGTAAGCACCCATCAATGTTATGCCGTATTTCTGAAAATGAATATATTATCACAGCAATAAGAGAAAAGATACCTGTCACCCACAGTTTAATTTTTGCAACATAAAATGGAATCACAATGACTTCTCACATTTTTATCACCCCTACCGTCATGCTAATGAGCAATCTAAGTTTAGCTAAAGGCATGTCAGTGTCACATTCTACAGCAACCCTTATCTTGTGCCACACACTCACTGCTGCTGACCTTAACAGGTAGCTTTTGGGGTGATTTCAGGGCAAAGCCTGCAACACTGTTACTGACACATCCTACTTCTCCAAGGGGACCTTTGCTCACCTTTTACCACAAGCTAGGTTGTACTCATGCTAATTTACAGGCTATTACAATCTCTGGGCTAAAGCACAGTGTATTGTTTTAATCTAAACACAGATATCCACTATTAGAAAACATTCTCAGGACATTCGCTTCTAAGTCAGCTTAGGAATTAAAGGAATAATTGAGGGGAGGGAATGCTCTTAGGATGCTGTACAAATACTTCAAGTTTTGGTAGAGTTTATAGCCTACGCTGCACCTTGTAGGAGGTGTGATGCAGAGCTAAGACTGCAGAGTTCAGCACACACCACTGCTTAAAGCAGCCACACTTCACCAAGGAATTATTCTACATCAGATGCAGTTCACGTTTTGCAACCTGTCAAAATCATTTATACTGCAAAGCAAGCTGTTCTTTTCAGTAAACACTGTAGATCTGAGCACATGCTACACAAGTATCAAGAATTAAAAGCCATGAATACACTCCACAGGTTCATTTCTGCAGAGGCTTCACAGATCCAACAGAAGACTGAGACAAGTCTATGCACAGATCCATCAGAAATTATTTATACTGTTTCTCTTCAAAAGCCATACTTAAGGCTTTCACTAACCAGGCACATCCCTTACAGCAGTTCTGACCTGGAATGTAGGACACAGGATCCACAGCCCACAAACACGCAGCATCTGACCCCGGCAGTCAGCCTGGCTGACACAGATTGAGCTGCTGCTCTGAGTGATTTTACTGACACGTACCTGACAGGCAGTGTGGGAGCAGAGGGCACAAAAGGCACTCTGAACACAAGTTTATATTCTACATGAGAAGGGATGTTTCTGCACAAAACCCAGTGCAGGTTACGGATGTGTGTTACTGTGCAGGCAGTTCTAACGGCAATAAACTAATATGATTTATGATTGTAACACAACCACCATAAAAACTCCCTCAACACCAAAAAACCAAAATTATCTATATACTTCGAGATCCTCTCTCTCATACCTCCATCTTAATTTTTCTAAACTGACAATGTACAGCTGGTCAAGAACACCAGAACTTAGGTGATGTAATTACATCCTATTTTTGCAGTAATGCAATCCTTGTATCAACATATCCAATGGTGCTTTACAGCTACTACTAAAGTCTGTATTATGCTTTCACCAAGAATTAGTGTTAAAACCCAAGGAAAACAGATAACATGATCACCTTCTGAGCAAAGAAAACACCAGAAACAAACACAAACGGGAAGAACTTTTAAAGTACCAAAATTATAATAGATCTACAGGGGTTTTACTTTTCACCAGAGAAAAATCTTTACTTCTAACATCAATTTAGTGTGCCTCTGTAGCTCCAAAATAGAAGGCAGAAAAGGCAGAGCAGGAGTCCAAGGTCATGTACCATGTCAGCTGAACAGAAGCAGAGAACCCAGATCTATCCCACACTCCATTAGACTACAGTCTCCTCTTAATTAGATAGAGAAATTAACCATACTGAAAAAAGCAAGTGAATTCAGCTGCTAATCAAGTTTTCCAGGAGGACTGAGCAGTGTATGTTCCATGACCTCTGACAGTCTGGTCTCATACTTAACTCAGACTCAGTAATCAAAGCTTTAGTTTGGGAAATCTGATTTTTCACTTACTTGTTTATAATAAAAACAACTAATTTACTTTGGCATGGAAAGCTAACAAACTTCTATGCTGACATTTGTCTCATGAGATGACAGAAACACTCCTGACTTTTCAAGAACAAAAAGACGAATATTCCCTTCTCACCCTCTGTGAGGAAAAAGGGAAAAAAGAAAAAAAGCTTTTCAATGACTGTTTATTCAATTTTCAATAGCCAGCCTGATTTCCTCTCCAGGAAACAGAGGAGTGAGAGAAGCACATCTGTCTCCATGGTCAGGTCTGATGTCACTGAGGCACTGCTCAGCTGGTACTGGGGAATTACAGACCCAAAGCCAGAGCCCTCTGGAAGGTGTTGGTGTGGGGAGAGCAGATCCCCAGCACAGCACAAACTGCAGCACCAGGGCAACCCTTCCCCCACCACACAACAGCTCCAGAGCACAGTCTCCTCTGCCCATCCTAATTAGCTTGCCCTTAGCTAAAGAGTCACCACAATTTCCACTCCCCCCAAGAGCTGCAGCATTTATTTTTTTTTCAAGTAGTTAATTACAACTCCAGGGCAAAGTCTACTGTAAACTTTTACTCCCTACCTAAACAATTTAATATTCTGCAAGCTTTTGTTTCTGTTGTCCAGCTCCCCAAGAAATACAGCCTTCACCTTCCTTCTGAGTCTTCACTCCGTTTTCCAGTTTTTCAGCAAGCACATACCATTTACACATAATATAGGAAGATTGCCTAATCATGCTTTTTTTTTAGAAAAGAAAAAAAAAGTTAAAAACGTTCTTGTTCTTTGAGTCCTGTATGCAAAGCGAGATGTCCATTTAATGACTTGACTATCCAAAGGTCAGTTACCAAATTTGGTCAACAATGGTGCCATCACAGCCGTCAACATTCTTGTCACTGTCAAAAGCAACAACTGTCACCTTGCTATTATCAGAAAGGGAAGGCAACTGGAATATTCGCCATGTAGATTCTATTTACAGTCTGCCTTGCATCCAAAAACGTCTTCCAATGATTATATATCAAGCTTGATAAAGATTAACCCAAAGGCAAGAAGAATGTCCAGTTAAACACTTACTTACTCAAGGTTAATTTTCAAAGCCAACAGCAGCATTGGGAAATCCCACCTCAAAGAAGCAAACTGTGTTGAATGAGAAGCACTTTTTAAAATACCTGTCTGGTGTACTTATGACTCATGCAATGAAAGACTCCCCAAAATTTTTGTTGGCCATCACACAGAAACCTCATCACAAGGAACTAGTTTAAGAGACAGCAATCTTGCATCTATCCAGCAAAAAAGAATAATTTCAGTATGTGCAGGTCATATACACTGGAATATGTCACTCTGCCATACAGAACCCTAGGAAATAAAAATAAATAAATAAAACATACTTACAAAAGATATGCAAGCGGCCAGCAACAAAATTCTAACTAGTAAGTCTTCAAATTGTTCAATCACAAGCTCGAGTAAGGTTTTTCCTGCAATATGTAACAAAGCCATTGAGTCATGCACATTTACATGTGAATTAAATGAATTATCAACAAGAATTAGCAGGAGATTTCATAACCATGCTCACCTTCCTCTGCTGGCAGCTCTGTCAGTGGAAGATTTTTCCAGGAAGCATGTGAAAGAAAAGAAATAATCGAAGAAACACATTAGAGCATTATCAGGCATCCACACCAGATATTCTTCCTAAATTGCATGCTCAGCTGGGCTGGATTTGACAGACACACTGAAATCCCCACTACGGCTGCTCTTTTCACCAGAGTGTGTGAATGGGCCTGTGAGTTTTGCATTTTAAGACACATAAAGGTTCGCAGGAATGTGCCAAGGGTTATAATTCAGCCAAGTCATCACTCCAGCCAGCTGTGGGACTTCTGTTGCTGCACACAAAGGGTCAAAGGCTCAACACGCTCTTCAAATGCTTTCTGACAAAGCTTTTCCTCCACATTCACTTCAAAAAAAAAAAAAAACACAAACCATCAAACTTGGTTAAAAATATTTCAGATTCTTTCCTCCATTTTAAGGGTACGTCCTTATTTCTGCTCTCCCCCTTATGTTCCTGCAACTAGACTTAGTAACCCAAGAGGCATAAAAGCAGTGTTAAAGCTAAAAAACCACCTCCACCGTGTAATCTTCTCATAGATTTTCATTTTTACACGACAGCAAGGGAGTTCAGAAGGGACTAGGACAGCCAAACAGTGAGGATTAAAAAAAATCGACTGATTTTTGTGTCCCGACTGGAGACAAGAATATAAAATAAGGGGCTGAAAGGCGCTAAAAAGCTGGGGAAAATGAAGGTCAAGACGGGAAAAAAAAAAAAAAAAAAAAAAAAAGGGCAATCCTAAACCCCACAGCGCTTCATTTCAGAATGGAAGAAGGTTTCCCACCGTTACGGTGAAAGGGAGCGGAGGTGACACCCTCCTCCCCAGAGCAGCCCTGCGAGCTCGGGATTGAAAGAAACCCACGAGGTGGAGTTCAAGTCAGCCATCTTCTCTCCCTCGCTCCTATTCCGGGTCCTGGAAGAGATGCCGGCTTTGCCAGTGCACACGCGTTAGGCCTCGCACAGGGCCCCGGCAAGGATGAGGGCGAGGAGAGAGGGCTGGGGAAGGGAGCAGAGGGGGAAGAGGGCGAGCGCCGGCGGCAGCATCCCCGCGGCGGGGCCGCCTCACCTACCGTTGGAGCCCCATTTCTCCTTCAGCTTCTTCACTTGCTCGAGGCTGAGCCCGGTGCTCTCGTTGACGCCGAAATAAGCCAAAACTTCCTCCACAGTCTTTGTGTGCGCGTTCTCCATGGCTGGGGCAGGGAGCAGCAAATGGTGCCGTGCCTCGCCTCTTCCTCCTCCCTCTCCTCCTCCTCAGCGGCGGCGGGGGCGGCGGCGAGACCCCTCCTCAGCCCTCACCACCCCCGTGCTATCACCATAGACCCTCTCCCGCAGCAGAGGAGCCCGAGCACACCTCTCTCTTCGCGGAGGAGGCCGGGAGGGGCAGGAAAAAAATTAAAAAAAAAAAAAAAACAAAAAAACAAAAAAAAAACAACTAGGGAAAGCTGCCCTTAAAAAAAAAAAAAAATTAAAAAAAAAAAAAAAAAGCCCCCACCCCCCTCCCACCCCTCACGCCTCCGAGGGAGCCGAGTCGCCTCTCCGGCGGGGACGAGGGACTTCGGGCGGGGAGAGCGCGTGCCCCCGGAGCCGCGGTCGCCTTGGTGCCGCGGCGGGTCCCCGCGGGGATGGGCCGCGTCCAGGTGGCCAAGCGGCCTCTCCGCTCGCCTCAGCGGCTCCGAGCCGCCCCCGGTAACGGAGGGCGATAACGTCGCGGGGGAGAAAAAGCCGCAGCTGCCCCGCTGCCCGCGAAGGGTGAGGATCGCCCCCTTCCGTCCTTCTCTAGCAGCCCGCTCCCCCCCGGCCGGCCCAGGCCGCTGTCGCCGTCACGGCTCGGGCTCCCCCGCGCCCGCCGCTGCCTCCGCTCGCTCCGGTCGCGCAGCGGCGGCGGCGGCTCTAATGTAACTCGGGGGCCGCCCGGCGCTCTCTCGCCGCCGCGGCATGTGGACGCCGCTCATTGGCGGGGCCGGGGCGCGGGGCGGGCATCCTGGCGGCCCCGCCCGCGGGGCGGAGGCGATGGCTGCGGCGCGGCCCCTGCGCAGCGCGGTCCCGCTGCCGCCCGTGCTCCCGCCCGGGGCTCGGCGGCGGCTGCGCCTCACGCCGCGGTGGCGCCGCTTCCGCTGCGCGCGGGGACAGCCCCGCAGGTGCGGTGGCCGCTTTCCCGCCGCTGCTGCCCCGGCGGGAGCCGCCCCTGTCCCGGCCTCAGCCCGCGGTGAGGGGGAGCGGGGCGGCCTGAGGGGAGCTGCCCGCCATTGGGGTCTTGGCGCGGGGGTTGGCGCGGAGCTGCACCGGCGACAGGAGCGCCAGCCGTCCTGTGAGCACTGCCCTCACCCTGTCGTGATAGCAGCCTCATGCAGTCCAGGGGTGCGTGTGGGGTTGGCCCCCGCCTCAGGAGCATCATCCGGTCATCAAAGGGTGACTGCGAGGCTGGCGCGCTCTGGCGCGACAGGAGCATCATCCGGTCGGAGTGTGAGGGTGAGACTCTCTCAGGAAGGCCGTAGATTCTCCCGCTCCGGAGACATTCCAAGCCCACCTGGGCGCGTTCCTGTGCCACCTTGTCTTGGCAGAGGGTTGGACTGGGTGATCTCAGGGGTCCCTTCCAACCCTAAAGACTGATTCTGTGGGGCTGCACCGGCCTCTGTCGCGACAGGAGCCTCATGCATCACGAGTGTGCAGAGGTGAGGGCCGTGTGCCTCGGTGCTGTGGCGGGGGGTCACTCCGCAGAGGTCGTGCCCTGCGCTGGCACTGAGCACTGTCCCCAGCTGCGGTCGCACACGTCCCGGTGACAGCACACTCAGCCCCGGCGATAACGTGAGGAGGAATAAACTGCACGCTGTGATTTCAGCACGGCTGTGGGCTGAGGTACCAGCTTCCCTCAGCACCGTGTCTCGGCCCTGGCACAGGCACAGGAACCCAGAGAGAGCACAGAAAATTGACTGATCCGTCCAATCCCACCCGGTAATTTATGGGAACTTCAGTGAACACAAACCAAAGAGAAATCAGCTCCAACTGACATTAATACATCTGCAACGCACACGCACAACACAGCGAGCCGATCAGCATAAACACCTTTAAAACTTGGTTCCAAGTAATGTTCTGTGTACATATGCCTGTGCAAATACCAGAGCTGATCCCTACATGTGTGCTGGCTTACATAAATGCAGATCCTACCTACAATCTGCATTTCCACCACTTACAAACCACCCACAGCACCAGGCTATAAGAAACTGATCTGGAATGAAATATCTCAGTCTTACCTCTGTGCTAGAAAAGGGATGGAGAGGGGACAGCCCATGTAAAATTATGGTGTTGAAGGGTATTTGTGGCCCCATCTCCTTTCTAACAAAAGTGCAACTGCTCGAAAAGACTCCTCTGTGAATGGCCAAGGTCCAAGGAAGGATAACTTGACAGCCTACACTTCACAGGGCAGTTCTGAATGAAAATTCCTGAGCTAGATCGGATGACCTAGTTCAGGTAAGGCAATCACTTATGCCATGCCGTGCCCATATTAATTTCATCTTGCTTATCAGCAGGATTAATCAGCATGGCCAAATGTTGCATCAGTACAGTTATGCTGCTTTTCATACCTCACACTACACCTAAACAGACTTAGCCTGTTACAGAGGTGAGGAATGTCAACATGACAGGTGCATATAATTTATACAATTTACTGTAATTTTTAACCAGTTTTAATAATTTTCTTGATATGGCATGAACCTGTGATGCCACCATCCCCAAAACATGTACATATGCGTATGCAACATTAAAAAAACATTTCCACAATAATCCCATATGGAATAATGCCAGCTACTTGAATTAATGTATTTCAATAACAGCTCGATATATCTTCATGAGTAGTTTCTTCCCCTCTGCCACATTAACAAAACCTGGATTATATATGTTTTTTTTTGTAAAAATACATTTACCAAGCATTATTTTTACACACAAGCATATTTACTAGCCTTCATATACAAGTGCACATGTAATGGACTTGAAAGTCCTGCTTTTCAATTTCTTACTATTTTAAAGTATTACAATTAAGCATCTGTAACAATTCTCAAAACGGAATGATACTAGAAAGAAACCCAGGTCACATTTCATATTATTTGTATTTCTGTGTTGTGTTTCCTATGCCATTCTTGGTTTCCTTTTTGTGCCTGTTTCCTAAAGGCCTTATGGAAAATTATTTTAAGCCTACCAGAGGCATGGCACATGCAATTAGATCTTGGCAGAGGGTAGAATAAAGTAGTTACTGTGTTCTTTCTATCCAACTTGTTAACAGGAGGAAATGGTGCTAGGAAGGCAGAGTCTGAATTCTAGCAAATCCTGGAGAACTCTTGGCATTCTCTGGAGTTCACTAGTTCAGCTGCAGTTTGACAGCTCCCATTCGTTGTTTCTCTCTCGTCCGTTCAGTAGAGAGAACTTGATTCTTCCCCCTTTTTTTCCACCCTAGATAAAATCTGGAAAGAACCTGGAAGCACAGTCCTCTGCCTGTGTTCATTTCTGTCACGTGCTCTATTATGGCTCAGTGAATTTTGAAAGAATTACTGAATTAAGGGCTGTTCTACAGTTCTTTCTCTTCCAGGGCAGAATAACCTCTGCATTTCCTTCACAGTCCTTTCCCTGTCCTTCCCTAGCAGTGCAGGACCACTGCTGCTGCTGAGGATTCCTTTGCAGGTGATCCCTTTCAAATCCTCTGACAGCTACACATTTGAGAAACATTTGCAGAGACAATTCATGGTCTAGACAGCACAGTGCAGAAGGAGCTACAAATACCCATGTAGACACTGCAGCAGAAGCAGTACCTGCTAAATTTGGCATCACTTGAGATCATACAAATTTAGAATTGGGAGTTGAAATCAGTGTTGTTTCCCATCGCTCTGCAAGGATTCATAAAGCTTTCCATGACATTTGTCTTGTCTCTTAAAGAAGATGGTTAGCTAAAGGACACGGTTAGCTAAAGATGGCTATTTTGACCCAAATCAATATGACAGCACCTCAGCTCTGCCTGAAGCAAAGAAGCTCATGAAAGCTTTCAGGCTTCCAGCAGGTGCAGAGAGCTTTACATTCTCCATTTTTAAGGAAGGAAATCAATTCATTTTGCTGCTGCAAAGTTGCAGTTTGTCATTAGAGTGGAACCCCTTAGAGTGGTACCTGGGAAAGAACCACAACAAAATGGGGCAGTTTTGGCCTTGCTGAGATTCCATGCACGTAATGGAAGTGTAGATTCGTACATTTGGCCTACTACCTTTTTTCACTGTAATATATTAAGAAGAGGCAGCCAACACATCAGGCAGCAGCATTAAAACAGTTCCTGTAATGCTTACTAATTGAAGTAAATGGGAATTTGGCCTGAGAGAGGACTGCAGGATGCTTTCCTTCAAATTGCAATAACATTAAGTCATCCCTACTGCTGCAAAGCAGATTCACAGCAGAGTTACTGGTCATAATGTGAATTGTCTCTTGCTGTACACAAACACATATGTTTCGTAGCTCAATTTTCAAACAAGATTAATAGTTTTGAGTGGAGCTAAACTCAGCATGGAAGAGAACAACATAAAATGCCAGTTGTTGAGCCAAAACACGTGGATGCTGACCTGCAATAGGATCTCTTTCAGTGAATGTAGCAAAGTGAGAATATTCTGCTTAATTGTGCCAAATTATGTCATGATTTTTGCAGACTGGCTAATTGCCTAATGGGGCTTATGTTGAGACCACCAAACTCACTGCTCTCATCACCCTGGCTGATTTCAAATACAAGTCTTCATGAGTGACAAATGGGGGCATTGTTTCTTCCTCCCACAGTACTATTTTATTCCTCTGAAATTACAGTTATTAAAACGTTTCAGCCAGTAGAAATCTACTAAGGCATATTAAAATGCTGCAAAAGTGCTGTATCAAAGGGGAAAGGTTTTAAATCTGCAGTTCTGTCATAGGATAATGCAGTTTAAATATAGTAACTATTTTTTCCAGTCATCTTGCTCTTTGAATTCAAGGTATTATGTCAAGGGTTTTTTTTTTCCCTCTCTCCCCCTTTAAGAAGCTTATAGTTTAAACGGCAAAATGCAAAAAATACTGAGATGAAACAGTTACACAAACCCAGCAGAGGAATAAGTGAGAAAATATGAGTTTGAATGTTGATAATTAAGATAATCTGAGTTTATTCTGAATAATTTTTATTCCTTGGCAATGTGTGTTCCTGTATCAGCAGCAGGTAGAATTTGGCTTCCACAGAGACTGAGAGACTGTGAACACAAAGGATGGTGTTGCTGCTGGGAGATTTCTGGAACTGGATCTCTGTTCCTGCACAAAGAGCTCCTTGCTGCCTTGGAAGTGTAAAGAGGCAGCGAGACAGAGTCTGATCTCGGTGACAGTAACTATGAGAGATCACAGTTTGGCTTGGTAGGTTTCTTATTTTATTTCTATATCTTATTCATGATCATTTGGTTCCTCTCAGAAGACTCCATGGGAGTATTTGCCACAAAAATCTCCGTTTCCCTGCTTGGAGAAATCTGTGTATCCCATACTGGTGTCAGTAGGAGATTTAGGTGTATGGGAGGGAGAAACATTTTATCAGAACCAACGTCCATTATACATATCTGAAAAAATAATTTCTCCTTATTTTGATGGTGAGTCAGTTCCCTGGAAAAGAAATCAGCTGGACTGTTATTTTAAAAAATGCACAGCAGCTTTAGAAATAAGGCACTGGTTGGTGCCCACATGATTTGAATTCTTATCTCATCCTGACCTGATTTTTCCATATAATTATGGTCTAATTCTGATTAATTTGGCAGCTTGCTGCCATTTTTTGTCTTGTGTAAATATTCCTTGTAGGCTTCTGGATCTCAGTTTTGCTCTCTGTAGATGGGGCTGGGAGCTTCTAGGGGGTTGCATGGCCAAGCGCAATGTTTAGAAAATGGTGGTTTGTTGTTTGTAGGGTGTTACAGAACTGCCCTGTGTTTTCTCTCTGTAACAAGGTGAGGAGGGTCATAGCTGTGATCATGTTGTGTAGTAGTTACCTGCAGAACTTCATACTGAGAGCGCACTCAATAGTGCAACAGAAAGTTCAATTACTTTACTGGTGGTCGTGGGCCACCCATTCCTGAGCACAGGAGTTACTCTGGCTTTGTGCAGTAAGACTCTGGTTTAAGTGAACCATCTGAATTACTTGGTTTTAAAACTTGGGGTTTTAATCTCTTGACCCTTTCAGAGGCATTAATCAAGGTGTTTGTACAACAATAAATATTTCCCTTTTTCCAGAGTTCTTGCACGGTGCCACGAACAGTTCCACCATGGCACGGGCTTCTGCCATTCCATGTGTTTGCTGAATCACAAGGAAAAGTCACACTCTCTGACTTTTCAAGATTGAAAGGAAGAGATGTAGGTGCACTCCATGTAGGTGAGTAGCAATAATGTAAGACTGAACAGCTTTTCTTACTCATGGAGATGACTCCATTTTCAGGCATTGTTTGGGACTAATGGCACATGACTACCACTTTTCTTAGACTTCTGACACTTTGTGATATGACATAAGCTGAAGTTTCTGTGTTTCTGGCGGAGGATTTCCTCCAAACTCATAGGTAGTTATTAGTAATACAGTGAAGTAGCACACTTCAGTTTTCAGACACTGATAAAATTCTTGTATGCTGTTAAACCATCTCCTCTGTTGTTTATGGGGTATATTAAATAGAATTTCCAAAATTCTGTTTAATATAAAATTCTTTTGAGGTGATTTTTTTTCTCTCTGTCATGAAGTAAGACAAACTGAGGGATTGAAACCAAATATTCTTTTTGGTTTACCAGTTAAAGTCTTCCAGTCTGAACCCTCAGAAATCTGTGTAACCCACAATCCACATGGGTTTTGTTTTTTAAAAGGCAATATTTTTGTGGTAAGATTAGTGGGTACAATTACAGTGTGTCTGTCACCTTTCCCTACCTTTCTAAGGTTTTCACAAATGCTTCCTAACATGGGCTATTCAGGAGGAAAAAAACCTGCCGGACTGCCTTCATCCTCTATTCATGTGACTCTAACCAAACCTGAACATGTTTTTCTTTAGTGGAATAAATGTTCTATTGATCTCCTATGCTTCCATTTCCTCACCTCATTTCTACCACTTAATACAATCTATCTAGGTATTTTACAGAAATGACAGGTTTTCAAAGGGGTTTAAGCTCCCAAATTACCTGTGGTAGGTTTTCATCACTCACAGAACAGAAATTCTTACAGTTTATCTGCCAGAACTCAATGCTTCCAATATAAAACATCTGATTTTTTATGCATAGATTTATTATATGTCAATGATGTTGCATGTGAACTCAAATTATTCTGACCTACAATTCTTGTTCTATTTCAAGGTTTTGGGTTTCTAAAAGATTGTTTAACTCCTGGGTGTTTTTTTTCCCCCAGTTCTGTTAGAAAAAGAAAACCTCCCCTGAGTCATATTTTAAAAATACTGTTAAGCTCTTAAAGCTGCTTCTGCTCCCATGTCACAAAGCATTATTGAAAATATATTCATTTTTACCACCTACAATTGCTCAGATGGAGAACTTAAAGAAGTCTTTTCTAGTCTCATATTGAAACTCTGCTGGCAGCATTCTTGTTCCTAGAAGTGAGCTACAGTGATTTTCCTGCACTGTGCAGGTTTGGGCTTTTTGTCAGAACAATGCTAGTGAGCTTATAATTTGATATTAATAACATTAACAAACATTATTATTATTAACAATAATAATAGTAGTGCTGATACGGTTTACTGTGACTTGATTAATTATTTGCATTTGCAGCTTCTAATCAAGGGTCTCGAGCATTTTAAAAACCTTAAAGAAGTGAAAATTATGTTATAAAATATCCTTGAGAGAACAGGATTGTCATCCCCATTTCACAAAAACGGGAGCTGAGGTTCAAAGTCACAGTCACACAGTCTATGGCAGAACTAGAAATAGAAATGGTCTCCTGGCTCCCAGTCCTCTTTCTTCTCCTGTCACCCTAAATAGTTTCTAGTGTAGTTTTGTAAGACATTTATCACATGATTTTCAAAAATTGTGTCCTATTTGTTAAGGAAAAGTAAAAAATAATTTAAAAATATATAAAAGTGATAAAAAAGAGACTATCTAATTTTTGCATGAGGTTGCTGAAACGATTTTAGCCATTTTATGGGAGATGCCATCCAAGTTTCATGAGTTAATCCTGACCATAAGTACACCTAAAATAGATATCTTTGCCTCCAGCTAATCAACAGGCTTACTGCCTAAATAATTTATGTATAACCAACTAGTGGAAACTAGATCTTCTGTGATTTCCCTAGACACATATTCTGCATGTATCATGTATATCCTTGCCTATTTCTGATATTCATTTGAAATTCAGTTGGGACATTTCAGAACACTTTTGTGCTCCAGCTGTATAGCTCTAAGAAAAAGCCAGCTGGAGACATAATACAGAATCTTTGAACTGGGCAAAATGATGTTTAGAATCCAAGTGCATAGTAGATGAAGATTCTGACTTTTTTCTTAACCAATAATGGATTAAACCTTTAAAAAATACAGTTCTAATTCTAACACTGGTTCGTGTGGGTAAGCACTTCTTGTCTCTGCCCTACTAATGGCATTTAGTATCAAAATTCAGTTACTTTATAGTGATAAATAAATACATATAAATTTATAGAGATAAATATATCAGAAGATGATTAAATAAAATGAAAAATTAAAGAATCCAATTTTCTTGCGGGAAATGTGAAGAACATGCAGCACCACACTGTGCTTTTTGGACACATTTGTATAAAGTTGCCTTCAATGGAGTAGTGAAAAGAAGCTTGGATTGAAAGAGAAAGCAAAAGCATTATCAGACGTTGTCCTGCCATATCTGACTGCAGATTCTAGAATCTGTAGCTGAAATGGAAGGTGCAGTACAAACTGTCTATCCGGGGTTCAAAGCTTTCATCCAGAATTCCTAACTGGAAAATAGACTCTGTCTCTTGTGGATGGCAACTGCTAACAGACAGTTCTTGCTCCCATCCGCTCTGTGTGCCAGGAATGCTGTGGACTGTTTACTGCTCTTGTTGAGACTTGCTACAAAATGAGGGCCACGTTGTAGCTTCAGTCAGCCATGCAGGAGGGGGAGGAGCAGCACCAGGTACTCCAGGAATAATTTAGGTGTGGCAGCCAGAACTTTTGAAGCACTGAAAGAACACAACCAGCATTCTTGCTACTCCACTCCTGGCTGGTGCTGCCTTCACATGGGGAGTTGTGGCAGCACTGAACTGGAACAACATTTGTGGAGCTCTTTGTACCCGTGCAAAGGCAGGGAGAAGCACTGTTGTTCCAAATCACATCATTTTCCATGCACCTCTGCCTCCCCAGTCCAAAAATGCACTTTCCTTCTCACAGTGAGCAGTGTTGCCGTGCTCCCGTGTCCTGGTGTTGCCTGGGACAGAGTTAATTTTCCTGCCAGTATCTGCTGTAGAGTGGTGTGAGTGAGGGGCTGTTCGGTGTTCGGCTGCCTGCTGGGTTAAACCATCTCCTATTCCTGTCTTTACATATTCCATCTCTGCACACTTGGAATTCCTTCAGGCCTGGGCCTCGGGGCAGTGTGTAGAGTTCATGTACCATTCCCAAATGTGAACTTGATTACCTTGCAGATACAAGAGTCTGCTCATTTCAAATGTCACAGAAAAATAGCTAAGAAGAAAGACAAATGAAAATCTCATTGAGAATGGTGAAGACGTGAATTGTTTCTGGCCTGTGTTCATGCAGCACCTGTTTATGACAACTGTGGGAAGGGATAAGTGGATTTGCTAATTCATATTTGCTGTGCAGAATTCCCTGATGCTCTGCAAAGCTGGGAGATCTCCTCTGATTAAAGTGACTTTTAAAGGCAAGCACCACTTGGAAAAAAATGTCCAATCACCGAGCTGTGGGAATCTGGCAGCTATTCCTTCAAAGCCTGGGGATGCTCATCTTCCATAAGAAAACTCGGAGCATTCGGTATTCTGATGTGTTGAAACAATTTTTGGGTGGTTTTGTGATACCTGTTAAGGCCTCAAAATACTGGACTTTGGGGCATTTTGTAGCCCCATTTTATATGCTGGATGTGCTGCAGCCATGAACAGCTTCTGTTGCTTTTATGTTTCTTTCTGTACAGACATTTTGGCTGATGGGAAAGAGATGTCTTTCCATGGGGCATGGGATGTGTGCAGCTCATCTCAACTACTAAATGTGATGTCCATTTTTTTTTAATCAAACCCCTAATATCCTAGCCATTAACGATTTTTGCTTGAAAAACTATGGTTGCCACTGGAAACCATGCCTTGCCAGTTAATCCTTTTGTTTGATCCTGGCTGACACAAGACTGGGTTTTGTTACCCATTCTGTACATCTTGATTCCTTCTGAATCATCCAAACAAGAGGCCTGGAAGCCATTATACGCCAAAGCAGTACCAGTAGTTTATTTTTTTACTGTTTTGGCTCCAAGAAGAATCAATTCAATTATTCTGATTAGGAAAGAGGCTCTATTAAACTCATTCTCACGCCAATTCGATGAGAGAACATTCTCCTTTTCCTAAGTGCAATGAAATAAAAAGCAGAAATTGAAGGGGGCTTTGGGTTGGGTGGTTTTTGGTTTTGGTTTTGGTTTTTTGTTTGTTTTTGGGGGGTTTTTTCTTTGTTTTTTGAGGAAAAGATTATAAAAATCTCAGGCTATAAATTCACCATGACAGCAAAAATATGTGTCAGATTTTGGGATGGGTTGGCTTTGTGTCAGTCACTCTCTGTACTCTGTACACCGGACCATGTGTTGGCTCCATGAACCTTTCTTACTTTATGTTGCCATAAGCTTTATATTTCTGTCCTCTCACAAGCTGAATAAATGTCATGTAGGACATTCTGTCCTATCTGTCACAAGTGCTATTGTGTGTCTGGATCCATATTGGATTAGTATTGATGAGAGATCTCGGGTATTTTATTCAAAATGTGTATTAAGGAGGATGTATAGAAAGTACAGATATGAAAACAGACCTCTTTTGGAAATAGCTGCGTTAAAGTAGTCTGTTCAAACATATTTAGGAAGACAATTTCCTTATTTCAGAGATGTTTAGGAGGGGTTTGACATTTTTATTAGTAATTGTTTATTCTTCGATGTGTAAACCAGCTGTTGTGGCTTTCACATGACTAACTATGCACGGATCTGAGAGAAAATTTCCTAATAAATACTTCTAGAAAATTCTAGAAAAAGCTGTTCCAGACATAGAAATGCCTCAATGTCACCTCCTCCCAGACTAAAAAGTAAGATGCAAGATAGGCAAGACAGGAATCTCCCTTTTCTGAAGGCGTAGAGTTTCCACATTTAGCTCTGGAGTTTCATGGCCTTCCACCTGCCACTTGGCAGAATGGTGACCATTTGTTGGCTTGCAGGGCAGTGTCATTTCAGAAAGAAATTCCACTTGAAATGGAGAAAGTGACCATTTTTGTGAGACATAGATTCAGTTACTTACATGACAGCTGCTTGCAGAAGTAAGCCAAGCACTTAAGAGAATTATTTTAAAGAGGCAAAAATTCTCAACCAACCACTCAGCCTTCTTTTAGCTGGATTCACACAGAAACAACAAATAATTAATTGAGGCCAAAATACATGCCGTGCTGAGTTTGCATTAGCTGGAAGGTTTGGAAATAATTAAGAACAAAACTGTTAATACTCCATTTAAATAGCTGCTGCCTATCTGTCCAGTCTAAAAGCCCAATCTGTTGTGCTCAATCAGCTTTCAGCTGCTACTTGCCAGCAGCCTAATTCCCCAGTCTTGTCTCTGTGCTGTGCTTGTGCATTCCACTACCTGCTAAGTTAAACCCTGCTGTCCTGGTGCTGCATGGAGATTTCCAGTGCTATTCCAACCATCCACACTGGGTCAGAATATATCCCAAACCTGGGGTCTGGGTGTCCACAGCAGCATGCCTGGTTCAGTGGAGCACCACATGGGGAAAGGGGAGCAGCAGCTGTGTGGTTTAGCTCCCAGGATTAGGGCTGTGCTCATTCATACCATTCTCTGGGCATTTATGCAGTTTGGACAAGCTGTTGACCTGCAATATTTCCACCTCTTTTTTGAAGTGATCTAATGCAGAGTAAGGTGCTCCTCCAAGCTGATGTTAACCACAGCCACACTGCAGGTTGATAACATTATCTCTATTTTCCTACATCTCTTTGCACTTGTGTTGCACGTTCAATACCTTGGCTGATCATTTATATTGCAAGAGGATTAAAAGGAAATTAATAATTGTACTTCTTATTGTTTAGCCTGCGCAAGGTTCTGTGGAAATTGAGAGTGAGGCTACAGGGGAGTCTCTGCTTAGTGACTCTGACAGTTCTAAAGCTGTGTGGGGAGTGTGGAAACACAGGGCAGTGAGAGGTGTTTGCAGCTGAAGAGGCATTTTAAGCCTCAAACCTGTACCACCAGTTCTTTGCTGAGAAATGTGTATGAAAAATGACAAAGTTCATTGCACAGGCATTTGGAAGGAACCAAAGAGCGATCCATTGACCTTTGCAGATTAAGTAATGCATACTGTCATAAGGAAGTGCTATTTGAGCACCAAACAGCAAATGTACACACTTATCCTTCATTAACCCCTCCCTGGAGGCAGTCAGGATTTCCTGATCCCAACGTGGTTCGTGTTCTTGGCATCTGGGGTGTTTCCAGTGGGCACAGCAGTTCTCTGAGCCTGTCAGAGGGTGCCTGGTGCTCTGCCTGCCTTTTTGTCCCTGAAAGTGTCCCCAGGCAGGAAAGAGGGAAGAGGCCATGGGATGGGGGTGCAGTGCAATACTGAAGGCTCTGTGCTCGGCTCCTGGGTCCAACAGAGGCCTCAGTGCCTGACTCTGAGTGCCTCAGTTTTCACTGAACTAAATGGGACTCAAATGTTTGCATAATACACAGAGAAACTTCCACTTGAAGGCAGCAGCAAAGAGCAGTTTTGCTGCTTTTGCAGAACATTTATATTACAGAAAGAAGACATGAATGAAAATGAGCCATGTGTATAATTCAATGTTTGAGTGCAGTAAAAATTAAATATGTTCTTTTTTTTCTTTTATAATTTATTAGGTCATTTATTTAATTTATGGGAAAAAATTTATAGAAAACTTTTTTTTTTCCTGGAGAATGAAATACTCTGTTCAAGTACAAATGAACATGTCTCATTCTTATATGATTTGCAAGGAGATGAATTAGTGTGTTTTCCTTCTCCAGCCTTTCTTCTATTTTTCCAATTCCACAGGAAGATTATTTTCAGATTCATTGTGTTGCTTTTTCTTTATGTGGCTTGTTGCACACTGAAATAAATTTGCCACGCTCTTGCTAACATAGTGTTTTAAAAACTACTTTTATTTAGAAATTCTTGGTACAACATTACACATTCTCAAAAATTATATCAGTGAAAAAGAAGAAAAATTCTGTTCATCAGTCTTAGCATTTGAACCCATAATTGTGTGTCAGATGTGGGATAAAAAAAATTGGAGCTCTCCAGAGCCCCTGGACAAGAGAAGTCACTTTACCAGGACATTGAGATAATTTATCTGGGTGACTCAGAAAAAATGCTAGATAAGACTGAAATTTGGAGAGGCTGAGCACATCCAGTCTCAGCCTTGGGATTATCAAGAATAAATCCAGCAACTGGCATGTGAATATGTTAATGCTGTAGATTCTAGCATGGAAACAGGAAACTGTATTTATGAGGCAAAATATATCAGAGATTAATTCAGTTCTATATATAATATATACATTTTACAGATAGAAAATCTTTGCCAAAATATGCATAATTTGCAAGTACACTGAAGTTAGAAAATGCCAGAATAAAGGTTGCCTTTGCATGCATATGCCCCGAAGGCATCTTTAATTACAAGATTCCTGGCTTCTTTTTCTAACACTGAAATCTTCTAATTTCACTGTATGCTTGATTTTGAAGTCCTAATATTTTCTCTTTTAAATAAAGACTTAGGGATGCATTTCCCCAGGTTGAAAAGAAAAACAACATTGGAAAACAACAGTATTCCATCCTTCTACTATCATCAGACTGCAACCTCTGTGTGTCATCCCAGGAGCCTCCTGAGTGGATTTCCCCAATGCTGGTGTGGTGCTGGAGCCTGAGCAGTGATCCCGTGTCATGTAACACAAAACTGCAGGTGTCAGCAAGAGGACTGCAAGGTAAGGCAGCACCTGAGCAGAGTTTTAAATTAGTCACTTATTATTGCTGTCATCATTTTCATTGTAGTCCTTATTGCAACCATTTCCAGCCTTGCTTGGAGCAGCCACGTGAATTTCCTGTATGCACAGTCACTTCTACCCATGCAAATGAATGTAAAACGTTTATTTCTGATATGCTCACATTTTAAATCTCTTTGCACTCAGTTTGTGCAGCTGTGAGGGACAGCACATAGTGCTACAGCCTGCAAATCCAGGGCCATGTGCTCTGGAGGGTCCCACTTGAAGCTGATTTTTCCCTCCTGGCAGTTCAGTCAGAGTAGTCACACTGACAGCACAGAAGTTGATAATGATTTATCACACATCCAGTGCACTGAATCATTATTCCTTGTCTGCCTCTTTCTGCTGTGGATTGAAGAGTTTTGATCAATAGTGACAGCATGCAAAGCCTCATAAAATTTGTTTATTTCCTAGAATCTCTTTCCATGCTTTGGTATTTTGTATGTATAACCAAGGGGGCAGTATTTCAAATCTCTCTCTGTGCACTACAGAAAAGCCCCAGAATTAGTGCTTACCTAAAAGGCTGTCCATTCCCAAATTCCAAATTGTCATAGAAGAAGAAGGCTGAAGACTCAGGAGCCTGACTCCAATGAGAGAGCTTAGAGGTAGAAAAACATCCAACCTGTGAAGGTCCATGGTGTGAGAGGGTTAGATACTTATTTTATATTGCTTTTTTAGTTGATTAATTTAAACCAGGACTATATACCTGGTACTGAAACTGCAAACTGAAAGTTCTCTGTGAGATCTGGAAACAGCAACAGGCTTGCTTCCATAAATAATACTGAAAGTTAAACAGTGATTTCACAAGGTCCAGGACGTAGTATAAATAAGAAAGCAGAAATATCCAGGAAATCCTTAGTTAACAAATGTTTTGTTTTAAACATTATATGCTTTTCTTGATCTCTGAAAATCATCTTCACAGTAGACACTAAACTGAGAGAAGTAAAAAAGAAAAATTTTCTCTGACTTGAGCAAGATATTTTGTCACATTGAAAGAAGGGTTTGTTCTGAAGCTTTTCAGTGTGAATCCAAAAGCTCACAGACCTGGTGAAAAGTGAAAAAGCAATTAAATACTCTATTAATGACACCAAGATTGTGTCAAAAAGTCTCAGATGCCGTGTGCTGACACCAAATATCACAGCATTCAGCAGCTGCAGGAGATTGGATTAGTGCAGTGCTTGGAATTGAACCATCCCAAAGGGGTTTTTAGGCATGTTGGGCCAAATTCAAACAGGAGGTAACTGCATGGATTTGACTGGATTTATACCCAGAGAAATTTAGTCCGTTTTGTCGTGGCCAAAATGTAATGCTCAGGTTAAAACTGGGCGTCTGTACAAAAGTTACGACTCCTGTTTTTAAAGAAATAATTTTAAATGTCATCTAGTTATTTCAGGTAAGCACAGGTACTTCTTCAGATCAGCAATTCTGCTGTTTTCATTTTTGGCTTCTAGACCAAACTGGGTTGCTGAAAAGTGAAAAGGAGGGAAATGGGAGAAGTTCTGTGAAAATTTTTCCACTTACAGTGTACACCACTTGCTGTTTCTATGTCCCCATTGTCCTCAGGCCACCCCATTCTAGATTCAGGACCTGTTTCAGTCACAAGTGTTCCTGTTCTGTCTAAAGCATCATCTCTGTCTGGTATTTATTACATAGTCCAGTGGACCGAACGACCTGTGAGCGGGACAGATGCCAGAGGAAAAGAAGCACAGGCTGGGGGCAGCCAAAAACCTGCTGACATTGAGTCATTGAGAAGCTCTGAGGGGTATTGTCCTGCTTTGGTTTGTTTATGCTTTTTTCTATCTATGTGGTTTTTGAAAACCACAAACTTTACTCTGGAAAACATATATTTTGGCTATGTACAGGTTTCTAAATTCTGTTCAGCCCACTCAGCAGTATATTAACTTCTGCCACATGATTTGTTTTTTCTCTTACAGTCTCCATGGGAAAAAAAAAAAGGTATTGGAACTGTAGTTCTTGTTGTCTGATGTTTAGGTTTATTATTTCTATGTTTGCATGTAAATGAGGGAAAGGGAAAAGTAGCCATGAGCTCCTGGCATGTTCAGGAAACCTGGTGCTTGTATAGAGCTGATGTGAACTGTGGCAGTGGGCAACCATTCTGTGTCAAAGGGAAGGATTTTCCTATCCTGTCTCAGAGCAGTGGGGAGGCATGTCAGCAACCATTACAATAATTTCTGTATCTCAGGAGGCTCAGAGTTGCTGTAGCAACATTTTGCTAGATAGGAATTTGGCTGGTGAAGCCCCACAGGAATCTGCTCCCACTCTTGCCTAACCTCTCACATCACCAGTCTCAGCTGCCAGGGAGAAGCCCCAGCTGTGAATCAGGCAGGGAGAGGGACCCCTTCCCACAGGTTCCTCACAGGACTTTCCCCTAATTCCTGCTTTTTGACATTTTTCCATGGAGAAGAGCTTTCCTGTGTGTGCAGAGTTCTCTGCCTGAACCTGAATTTTAAAAGTGGTCATAGTAAATTTGGTGCACACAAACAAGCCCTTATTTGTGTACTTGCAGATGCAGACGGTGAAGATGCAAAAGCAGGGAGTGCAGATCAGTGTGGGAAGTTTGACTGGGAGGCAGCAGGAGTTGTGGTGACACAAAAGAAGTATTATAAAGTCACCAAAGGGATCAGGCAGATGGAACAGACTTGAGTAGGAAGGAATACAGACAAGGTCCCCAAAGCCTGTTACTTAGATTTGGATAAAAAATGAAGTGTGAAGTTGGTCAGAGCATGAGGGGATGCATCACTCCTAAACCAGTTCCTTCAGAAGTGTGAAGTAGTTTCTGGAGTAATGAAAGACAGGTTTTTGGCCTTCCAGACTATGGTTAAGAATAATATTTGGAAAGTTTTATTTATAGATAATTTTGTCCAGTGGTTACAGAGAAAAGACAGTCCATGTTTTAGACTCTTGGCTCTTACTTCTAATTCTACAGGTGATTGACATTGTCAAACCATGGGCCTGGGTGCTGCCTTCTGTCGTAACTCTTGGAGGAGAACATGGCATAACTGCTGTTTCCCTTTTATAAATGGTTTAATGGTTATTACTTTAGAATCAGGACATGTAGGTCCAGTTCCTTCCCTTGTTTCCTGTTCCTACTCCCAGATCTGCTTCTGTAAGTCATTATTAGTCTGCTTAGACGAAAATACCAATCATGGAGCAGGTACCAAAATTAGGGGTAAGTTGAATTAATGTGCTGAGCTGGAGAACTCGGGGGCTGAGGACTCGGGAGCTGAGGACCACACTCCTTTTTGTTAGCTGTGGTGCAGGGCTGCTGCCTCTGAGGAGCAGAAAGCTGAGGAACTTCAGTGCAAGGCTGTCCAGCAAGGATCACAAAAGGGAGCTGCGGAGAACTCCAGGCTCTTGCTATACCAGAGATGCACCAGCTTAAAAAAAAAATCCCGAGTCTGTGAGGTTAAACCAGGTTGAATCCCTAATGCTAATGCAAGATTTACCTCTTCCAGATACTATTTTAAGTTGTCCAGGCGGTCACTAAACACAACCAACTGTGAAAAAGATAGTTAAAAAAATGTTTGATTTGTGTATGTGATGATTCTCACTGGTTTAAAGCCCAGGTAAAGCAGGGCGAATTCCAGGAAAAGAATCTCTGGTTTGTTTGGGTTTTTTTTAAACCAAGTACCTTCCAGTGTGAAGCACTTTTTAATTATACAGAGAAGGAGAAGATCCCTCCTGGCAGGTTTCTTGGGCTGCAGGGAGCTGTTGGGCCTCAGACAGAAAATGGGCCCATGTATGGTTATAGTCAGAACGTGTCGCTGAGTGGCAGCGAGGAAGGCGAGTGGGCTTTGGAGAGCTGACTGATCTCCGTGCTCTAGCAGAGGAATCAAAACTGAATATGGACTGTGCCCTAGTTAGACTGATTCTAACTACCCAAAGCTGTGTGTCACTTCATGCAATTTGGGCTGCAGCCTGGGCTCTGTTTTGGGGGTGTTGTGTGCATGTTTTTTACTGTATATTTTTAAAAGAGCACCCAGTTCTGAGGAATCTATTCCCAGCTAAAGCACACAAGCACAAGAAAGGTCAGAGAGAGGCATCTCTAGCTTTGGTAAATAAACAAATCTCTTCTCTGTGGCTGGGATGTTGTATTAATAGCAGTAGATTTGGTTTCGCATTGTGGAGCTCCTCCTGTTTCATTGCTATTGAAGATAAGAGAACACAAAATGTTCTGTCACCCTCCCTATGAGAAAACAAGCCAACAGGCAGAGACTATTATATTTAAAGATATTACTGAGGCAAAGACTCAGAGCACACAAACACCCAGGTTTATATTCAGTAACTACTGGATACCATCACTGGCACACCAGTAACTCGGCCTTAGTTAATGCCTCGCATGAAAGAGTTTGCAAGACAAAGTCACTGCATGAGAAATAAACTAAAAATAAGGGTTGAGCCTTAAGCAGATGGAAAGGCATAGCCTTAATTTTTTCCCTTTTTCACTTTTCTTAGTGATTCAGTTGCAGCAAAAAATTTAACAGGTCTTTTCTGCTTCTTAACCTTCTTAACCCACCAGGCTGCTGCAGTCAGGCTTACTTCAGCTAGTAACCTGGAGTTGTTCCTTCATCCCAGGACAGCAGGTTTAAACAAATTTTTCTAAGCAGTTCCTCAGAGGAAGACTTCTTGTGAAATTGTAAAACCCCCTAACTTGGCAGCAAGCATGTGTAAAATAAATTAACAGAGCTGTACCCTAGAGCTTCCCCACACAAGTTCTTTGGGAATAATTAATTCTAAAATTTCACATGTAGAATATTTTCCTTGGGAATATGCACCTCCTGGGTGGAAGGCAGACTTAGCCTAGTGGGTAAGAAGCGTGATGGGAAGAAATGAAGAATTTATCCTTAACTGGTTGACATATATGACACAAACCATTGCTTCTCTAACACTGGTCACTGTTACATGAGTTAATCCATGCTCAGGGTGTATTTCTTGTCCTTAGTGGCACCATTGCTCCAGCTGGGCATCGGTCCAAGAAGGAGACAGTTTTCTCCTCTACAAATAAGCATCTTCTGTTGGACAGCAGATTGCTGGAGATAGGTAAAAATAAACACGAACCAAATCAGATAATTCTCCTCTCAACAGTAATTTTCCTTGTCCTTGAAATGTCCTCAGCTACAGGTTTATTTGTTTCCCTGATGCTCAGGTAGAGAGTCTGTTCAGAGGGGAGTTATTCTACATGCAGGAGGTGTTTTGGAAAACTGCACCTCTACATAGGATTCATAAACAAACCAAATGACTCAACAGAAAGAAGTTACATGCAGTGAGATTTTTTCCTCTAGGGGTATTTTTAGAGAAAGAAAATAAAAATATTGGCAGAAGATAGACGCTGAAATCACCAAAATTGTTCTCTTTCCAGTCTGACCAGTCTGGAATTTAATTTATGTGCTTGGTGTGGCCCCCTGGTAGCAGTCCACCTTTCTGTGTTGTGGCAAAACAATCTCAGCTGAGATTAAGATGCTGCTTACACGCTTTTGTAAGTGAATATCACTTCCCATCTGCTGCACTCATTGCATTTTACATAAAAAAGGGGGATTAATTATTTCTTCTAGATCAGCATATATGCAAATTCCTCTAAAAAATTCAAAAGAAATTCTGGGCAGAGACAATGGACTTCTTTGACAGCTACTGATGAGTCTTTAAGATGATTATAAATGTTCAGAGAAAGTAACAATTTCTGTAGTTAGGAATAAAAAAAAAGGTAATTGTTCCATATTGTAGCTTCCTTACCATTTGAGAACAACGCCAAATTTAATTCTGCCATCACAGGAATTTCTGGCTGCAGTACATGTGAGAAAAGATTTCCATTTTGAGCATGAAATTTCTTTTAACTGTGATTTCTGATACAACATATGCCATAGAAATAAGGAAAAAAATCCCTGCAGTTTGTTTGAGGGCCTTCTGATCCTTTGGAAGGATTCTGTGTGCCTCGGTGTGTTAGTGCTTGAAAGGATTTAATCCAGATGGTTTTGGAAAATAATGAGTTTCATTTGTACCTGATACCAATAAGACTTTCTTTTTCAAACAGATGTAAGTGTCATAAGGGCTGTGCTGTGAATAAAGGATTGTATATAAAATGAAAATCTTTGCCTGCAACATTTTTCATTTAATTGCATCATAAGCTGCTAAAATGGAAATACTTATTTTTGTTTTAAGTGATATCATTGTGGAATTTCAAAGCCACATCTAACCACTACATTTATGTAATGACCACTGAAAAAACAGTGCTGGAAACAGAGAGTATCAATTTGAATTATCCCAAGAATATCATGTTCTTGAAAGGTAAGAGATATTAAACACCCAATATATGAGAATAATAGGGAAATTAATTATTTTATAACTTTAGTATTGATCCAGTTTTTTTGGCTTTCTAAAAAGGAATTTGTGTACAGGGTGTGTGCAGCTGAACTTTTGGGTAGTGATTTTGGTAGATTGAACCTGATATGAAGATCTTAAATCTGTTTGAACAGCCTCTGAATTCCCCTTCAAGGTGTAATAAAAGGCAGCAAGCAGCCCCCAATTCCATAAGCAATAACATAATTGCTGTTCTGCTTGGCAAGGCCATCATCTGGTTCCTGATTATATGTTAATGGCAACAAATTAAGATACTTCAAGACAATGAATGTCCAACAACATTATTTTTGTATTCCATGTGCCTGAAAAATTTATCTTTTCTTTCAAGAATGAATCCCGTTCCCTGAAATGCAGCTGGGGAACAAGGGCAGCTCAGGCCACCCCAGGCCTCAGGAGATTGATAGTGTTGGCAGCTGAGGATCTAATTATGGATTATTTGGGTCGGACTCTTTTATCCCAGGTAGGTGTGACTTGATTGACTCAAAAGAGGTTAGTTCATCCAGTGCACAGGGGTTACAGTGAGAGCAGGAGTGAATGATTCCCCTAGAAACTGTCATCCTTTTAATCTTAAGGAGAGTCTAACAATTCCTGTAAGCAGACATCTTGATTTCATTGGGCATTTTTATGCATATCTTCATGATATTGCACAAACTGCTGGCAATGAGGTATGTTGTTATAACATTTGCATTAGTTATATGTGTTTTTAATAAAGCTCAGGATGAAAGCATTTACTCAGAAAAATACTGTTAGGAATGCTTCCTTTACAACTTCTCTCTCAATTTGGCAAAGGCAAAGCCCATACCAGACTGGCACAGTCTGCAGTCCTTAAACTGACCATAAACAAGACACATGGCAATGTAGGGTTTATTGCGTATTTTAAATTTTCATTGCTTAAGAGATTGAAAAATATTGTCTACTTGAATTACATAACAACCCACAACTGGATTGCAGTATTTTGATGTTTTCCACGGTTTCTTGCATAAGCATTTTTAAAATCTCCCCGTTCTTGTGTTTTATCTCATATTACCTATCAATACACAGAACATGTACAGTGTGTCTGGGAGTTATTGTGGCATTAAATAAAAGTCATGAAGTCAGTGTAAATGATGGGGTGCACTAATTAGGGCAGTCTGATTTCCCTTTGTTTGTTCCAAATTCCTGTGGAGGAGCTCAGGAGGGATCTGTCCAAGACATTACATCAGGAAAGAGGCTCAGTCTGATTTATCCATCGTGTAGGCGACACATTTCCAGAACTATATGTTCCACTTTAACAGATGCATACGTTCTCTGAGGGGAGGACAATGAGTTGATGCAGGAAAAAACATTCCCTGGAAAATCAAAAGCCCAGGTGATCATTCTGTATCTTGGTATTTCATTTTCTGAGACTCACACAGAGGAGAGGAGCACGACCCTGCTGCCAGAGTAACCAGAATTTATGAGTATTAATTTCCTGCCTTCCCAGCACTGATTGCCTGGTAGGCATTTCTTAAGTGATAAAATTCTGTCTTGTTTTCTGCTGTTTAACTTTGTGATCACTCAACATCCATTAGGGGAGCAGGTTTTGATGAAGGGAAGATTTCACCTTGGCTTGGGAGCTTTTTAATAAAACAGTTGTTACTCTTCTAATTTGTCTTCATACTGTCCATGAAGCACATTGAGGACAACAGGGACTGCAGTCAGAGATGCAGCTCTGCAAAAGTTGTTTTCTTTGAGGGAGAGGATAGTTTAGGAAGCTGCAGCCCCATGTTCTTCATGTCCCTTTCTCCCAGCTCCTCACCTGCAGCTCTCCACCCCTTCAGTTGTGCTCTCAGTTGTTTTGTGGCCATAAACTGAACAAATGAGTTAATAATCATCTTTCACCAAGAGATTGTGATAAGCCTGACCATGCAGCCCCACAGAGTTGTGCCAGCACCACTGGAAAAAAAACATTGTCACCATAATTCCAGGCTGGTTTAGACTGAGGTGCCAGAGAGCAGGGCAGTCCCACCTCTTCTCTTGGGTTTTCCTGACTATTCCATGGAATGTGTTGGTATGTGCCAAGGAACAACTCCAGCTGAAAGCAGAGCTCTCACTACCATTTTACTGGAGGGATTCTTGTTTTGAGGAAGCTTCGGCTGAAGTTCCACACACTCTATGCAGCACCCTGCAACTTAAAAAGCTCCATCCAATTTTTATTTTGGCTTCCTTTTAGATTCCAGGTGCGAATTATTGCTGGGGTTAATCTCCTGGAAACCCACATCCTCCTTGCATTCAGGGAGCAACCACAGTGTGTGCAGTGAGAGGGCAGACCTAACCCATGCTCTCTTAATGTGCTCTTTTCCTCCAGCCAATAATCACCCCCAACTTAATTAGCTAATGTTGTGTTTGAGGATTCAATATTTATGCACCAGGGAAGCCACAACATTGCAAACCTCTCCGTTGAATGCCCTTTGATAAAAACTGGACGTACCCATATGGATTGTTTCAAATAAAGATAAATTGCATTAGCACTGTGGGTTTTGCAGGTGAAATTGGCTCTGATGCAGCTGCTGTATCAAAGAAATGTCCTTTATTATGAAACTCCACTATTCATGTCTCTCCTTGTGGGATATAATACTGAGCCTGTGATGAGGAGTTCATCTGATTCCAAATGAACTACTCAGTTACAGGCTGTACATGGTATAAGGAGAACACCTCCATCAAAGCATTTTGAATTGGTTTCGATTTTTTGTATTGACTAAAGAACCTGGGTTTGGTATTTCCCCCCCCTCAAAAAGTCTAAATTTTCTCATGAACATTTCGACTTTGTATTCTAAAGTTGTGGGGGTTTGTTAAACATGACTTTTTTTTATGAAATTATATGAATATTTAATTATCTTTCTTTCTCTCAACACTGAATTTCTCATGGGGGAAAATGTTTTTGTTCCCCTGTTGTATATGCTTGTATCAACAAAAGTTTTTGTTTAAGGCCAAATTTATCAGACTAAATAGGAGCTTTCACTATTGACTGGGTTATTCATTAACTGAGGTTGCCCTGGAGTTGTTCTCATATGTAAAAGCAAGATTTAGTGCTTAGTGATAAATCTGCTGCTCTTCTATTTGAGGGCTAATCCAGCCAATTCCAGCACAGTGAGGAGGAGACAGACAAGCAGAAGCAGCAGCTTTGTCCAGAGCTGTCTGGGGCAATAAACCAGAAACCCAAACTCTCCCATCCCTTACCATGCTCCAAGCCAGCCAGTTTTTCTCTGGCAGCTCTTTCACATTCATGCATCTTTACAATTTTTGAAGACAACATGTAACAATACCCCAATAATATAATACATTATTAAAAATAGCTTCATCTCCTCTAAGAAAAATTAGAATTCCTAGTTATTTCAGTGCCGGGTTATATAATTAATATTTCAGCTACAGGACAAAGTATTCACTTGTTAAAAACTGAAATGTACAAAGAACAATCCCACAAATTCCAGGTTGTATTCTGGTTTCTAAGTGAGACCCAACCTTGTGTGCACACATGTACACAGGGCTTCTCCTGATCTTATCTCTCTGGCATTACAAAAAAAATCCCAGGGTAGGAGAAAAATCTCACATTTCATTTTGTTGACTCCATTAGCTCCATGAAGGAGTTGTGATGCTTTTTATGTTTGAAATTCCTCGTGGCAAAGTAATTAAAAGCTTCTTCAGGAATTGGCTTTATCTCTGTCTGTATCATATTTGTTTATTTTTTGCCTCTTCTGACCTTTCCATTACACTTTTCAATGAATTCTCACATCTCAAATGTCCAGAGATTTCACTCCTGAATTGCTTTCCAGGCAGTGGCAGGGTCAGCTGAGGATACTCCAAGTGAGGACACTGAGTCGTGCACTGGGAAATTCGGTGACGTTTGAGATGTCATTCCTTTGTGTTCCAGCAATCCAAACCTCGGGCTGGATGGGGGCTTGGGGGCCTGGACAACAAAATTCAGGATCAGCCTCAGGAGGTTTCACAAGGACATCAGGTTGGGAATCCTGGGCATGCCCTGAGACCACAGCCCAGAGACAGGAACTGGATCCCTACTTTTGCTTCTGTTCAGTTCCAGAGTGGGGTTTGTTCATCCAGAAAATAACATTAATGCAGCAACTTGTTGATCTGGCTACATGGCCAACAGAATTTACTATGACTTTTTTGTCAGTTATTTTGAGATTCCATGGTGGGAGTTGCTGCACCAAATAGTTCATTTTTACCTGATTTGTGGATGTGCCAGGGTAGTCACACGGATTCACAGGATCAGAGTCACTTCTCTTAAGCTGTCCACAAATACTTTACATGACAATGCCATAAAATCAGGGAACTGGATATTCTGGAGTTAGAACTTGAGCCATCAGTCAGAGTCAGAGTGTAACAGAGCTATAAAAGTGTGCATTGACATGGAGTGTGATCAAATGAATATAAACAATATACTCCCAAGCATATGCCACTTATCCCAGATAGATCCCACTGGCACGTCTGGATTTAGTTTCTATGTTATTCCTTGGATTTGATCATTAGGTAACACTGGACAACATTAAAGGGAGCAAATCTTGTACAGGATAAATGACAAGAACATTTACTCTGTCAGATCTCCTTTTGTTTCCAGCAGGGAAACTGCGTTATCATTGCCACAAACTAATCCCATTTTGTCCCTGAGTGCAGGAGGTCTGTAGCAGAGTGATACAAATGAATTAAAATATATTGATTGTATAGAAAATTAAGTGCAGACTATTTAACACATCCTAAGTGATTAGATGCAATAAAACCTTGCAGAGACGATTGCACAGCTGGCAAACCCAAGTGGGGAGAGAACAACTGGGGGAGAGAGGACCTGGCTCCAGACCTTGGCTTTTCCACCGGGAGCCTGACAAACACCCTTTGTGCTGGAGGGGACAGGTGTCAGCCCCTCCCAGCCCCTTCCCACTCCCCGTTTAGATTTTACATCAAGTCTCTCTGAGCTCTGCCTTGAAATCCCATTTTTGTAAGCAAAGACAAAGGCAAACACCTTTTATTGGCACTGGTTCTAGAGGAGCAAAGGTGTTACATAAAGGGCTGCTGAGATTCTGGATTACACAATATTTTTAAGGGGCATGTGATACATCAGAGACTATTTATATGTACATTCAAAAGTAGCTGTTGATTACCCAAACTAATTCTTATCCTAAACAGATCAACACCACCAGTAAGGTACAGAAAAACAATTCTGCAGTAGCATAAAATTAAACTGTCTTGTTTGTGGGTACACGAAAGGATTAAAGAGTATAATTTTACTCTCTTAGACCAAATGAATTCCTAAATTGGAAAAGCAGCTCTGTCCAAGGTCGCCTCTGTTGTTTCCAAAAATATCTCGAAACAAACGCAAGAGGGGCACTTTGTTGGGTGTTATCTAGACATATATAGTTTCAATCAAATTCTTCAACAAGTGTCAGAATAAAAGTCAAACATTTGTCTGACACTGCCAAGTCACTGGCAAGTGAATCCCCTCAAAGGTTGAAAATAAATTTGATAACAGACTTAAGAATTATGGGATGTTTTCTTTAAAGAAAAAGCCACGCTAATTTGGGATTGAATTGTAAACACCTTTTAGATATTTCATGAAAGGGTTGTCTAATTCTTTCCACAACACTGGGTGAAGTGATACAAGGTTGTGTTCGTGACCCCAGGAAAATATTTGTAGTGCTTTTTCCAGTATATGAGTTCCCTCTTTCCCTCTCTGTGTTTTATGATCACCCTTCAATTAAACCAAGAAGCAGAAAAGAACCTTCATGGTAAGAGAGTTTAAAGTGGTGCATTTCCTACAGGAATACTGAAGTGCAGCACAGTAAATAAAAACCACAAAAGGAGCAGTAACACCACAGCAAGAGCCCACTGGGAGTTGCTGCACCTCGCTGTCAGAGCCTGGTTAGGAGCTGTGGGAGATGTTTTCTGGAGGAGATTTAATGTCAGGGTGATGCTGGCACTGCCCAATTTCCCTCACTGCCCCAGGAACATGAACTGCCTCCCTCGCTGCTCCCTGAGCCCACGTGAAGGGAAATCCAAGGAGAGAAACCCTTTGGGCCAGGAGATGTGACATCAGTGTAAAATACCCGTGGAACAGGTTGTCTGTGGGTGACTTTCAGTGCTCTGATAGTTCTGTTTGCTTTTTAGCGCGCTATAAAAACACGGCAGGCTCCAAGCACAGAACGAGGGAGATGGGGACAGTGTTTTATAAATACTTTATAAAACCTCCAAGGTTTTAATGCTGCAGTCCACAGAAAGCTGCTTTAGGGCAATGCATCATTTAAATAGCAGTTGATAAGCAAAATGTATGATTTTAATGTGGTTTTAATTTTAAATGTTTCCATTTTTAGAATCCCAAAGTAATTAATCAGCCCTTTTTGCTCTTGGTAATTCTTCACTAATGGCTCTAAAACTTCTATAATAACTGCAAAGAAATGCCTAAACCCTGGTTTACTCACCAGAAAATGCTGTGGTGTGTAAACCAAGTAAACTGCTGAATTATTAATTCTTTATAACCTTAGAGTTTCAACTGCTGTTTAAAAAAGAATAATCCAGTTTCAAAAAGCTAAACATTACCCCCCCCAAAAAAATTTTTTTAACTGCAGAGAATCTTAATGGGGTTTTTTTCAGTATGAACCAGTTGCAAAATGTATAAAGAAACTGGGAGATTGGTTCCTTCATTATTTCCCTTACTTGGTCATTATTTGTATGTGATGTAAATCTTTATGGTTTTGTTGTTGTTGCTCCCAAAGAGCAAAGCATATTTCCTATTCCATTCCAGGAAAAATAAGTAGGGAGAGAGAAAGGAATTTCTCTTTGATAGCTGGTAAGATCCCATTTTCCATATTCCTGTCAACTGCATTTTTTGTGGTATTAACAAAAACTGCAGGTTTTATCCTATTTCAAGAGTAGACTTAATTAAGTGCTTATTGTATAAATGAGTGGGTTTAGAACTTGAGCAGTTGCAATAAAATGTAGAAGCTTAAAAATGACATCTTATTGTGTATTAAGAGACTGAATTGAAGCAGGAAAATAGACATTGGCTTGAGTAGCTCCATTTGCAGGAAAAAATCTCCTGCTCCTGGCTTTCAACAAATGCTGGATGTGTGTATCCTAATTAGCAAAAACTGAGTTTTTCCATTACTATGCAGAATGGAATGGCAAAAAAAGGCAAAAATACACTTGTAAATAATAAATATAAATAATGCCTTTAAATACAAGGTAAAGAATACAGTTTTAATCAAATGATAAACACTCTAAATATTTCAGCACTGGATTTGTGCAACAGCCTCTCGTAAATGTCTACTAAAAATCAAACCACTTTGCTCAAGACTTGTTATTTCATTGTTTGTGCTGAGAAAATCTTCCACAAATATTTAATTTTTGTTATAAATTAGAGCGTGTCCAATGGAACATTGATTTGTGTTGGCTGAAAGGCAGTATTTTAGATAATTGCTGTTATTTTTATTTTCAGTGTGCTATAAATCTGATGATGGGCCCTTTAATTCCTGCTTGTTCTGTCAGGATGAAGAACGGAGCTAAATCCAGCAGACCTTGTTTCTGCAAAACTCCCACTGAAGTCAGGGTTTGTGAAATTCAGGTTTGTCTCCCAGTTCCTGCTGATTATTTGGGACATGTTTGCTCCCTCTCCAAGTCCCCAGAACTGCTCACCCAGGGTGACGCCAACACGGGAATCAGGGAAATCGGTGTGAAAAATGCCCTTTTCACCCACTGCCCTGGGAATAACACGGATTGCCTCGGGAATTTGGAGAGCCCGCTTTCAATTCAGAGAGAATTTAAAGAACTCTTTAAACGAGCTGGAAATAGGTCAGATTCTGATTGTTAGAAAACAACTCCCCACGTGGGTGTTGCCGGACAGGTGGGACCTTGTGATAAAGCTGTTGATTCGTGTAACACTTCCTTACTGGAACGCCGGCACGGCCGTGGGATACAGTGCACTGGAGCGAGGCAGCTGAAGGGTTAACGGCGTTGCCTGGGCAGGAACCTCCTGCCAGCAGTGATAACTCCGGGCACTGGGATTTGCCTTTTACATGGGCTCTGAGCAAACAGGGCCAGAGAGAACCCAGAGCTGCCCTTGGCCCAGCCAGGGTGATGGAGAAGCGCCCCGCTGTGTCACAGCCTTACCCCAAGGGCACACTTCAGGTGACAGCGCTCCAGTCCCCTGTCTTCAGTCAGTCACCATCTGCCTTCCTGGGGGAGCTGGCTCCAGGCTGGCCAAGCACTGCCAGAGAGGGATCCAGGCTGAGCCAAAGGGCTCTGCATCCATGGCTCTGTGGGGACAGTCACCAGGAGTGAGCCCCAGGGCCAGACACAGAACCCTGATCCAAGGCGCAGCTCTGAGCTGCACCTCCAGCTCCTGAACAAGATCTCACATTGATTCCATAGGCAGTACAACCATGGACATCTCCAGGCACTGCTGAACACCTCTGCTGCAGTGTGTTCTGCAGCTGAGAGCAGCATCACACTGCAGGGAAGTCTTGTCAAGAAACTTCTGGAAATCGGGATATTTAAACAGTAACCTTCATGACTGTGGGCACCTATATGCATGTGACATCCTCAGTAGTAATCTCCATGAGAGTAAAGAGATGAAAATAAGCAATCCTAGATTTGGGTAGCAAAGAAGTTTTATAGCATCCATTTTAGTTATTATAGTTCAAATGGAAGTAAGATGGTACCTCTAATATAAATCAAATTATCTGATACCCAGATGGTAAATGGCTGCTCCCACAAAACAGTGGATGTGCTGCTTTGGATGCCTGGAACTATTTCATCTCTCAGGTCCATGAGGATCTTGCTGTAGCTCTAAGGACAGCCGAAATCAACATCACGAAATCCCCCAAAGCTGCAGAATATTGCAGTAGTTTTATAGCTGGGATGCCTCCTCATCCAGTTCTGGATAGGGATAAGGAGAAGTCTTTGGAAACAAAGTGAGCTGCAGCTCATTTGACTGCTCAGAGTGGTGCTCCAGCTGGCACAAATTTGGTAAGTGCTCCTGCCCCAAATTTACCTTTTTTAAATTTGGGCTTTCCCAATAGAAATGCAAATATTTTGCCATTTGGAATATTTAATCTTATTAACCAGCCAGGCTATTAATAATAACAAAGTAAAAAACTGAAAAGTTAGCTTTATGTTGCAAGATAGGAAGATAAAACTGTGAAACTCTAAGAGTTTTGAATGCTCCTACCAAATCCTGAACTAGGTGGAAAAGCCAGTGAACAGAATCCATTAAAGCTGCATTTATTAAATGTCCACTTGTATAAAAAGCTAAAAATAGTGTTTGAGTTTTTCCAATTTTCCCTTGATAACAGTTATTATGATTTTTTGCTTCATCTCAGAAAGTCATTTTGCTGCTGCTGCTGCAGTGTATAATGTGTGCCCTTTCTTGGTGCAGCACAAATGACAGAGCACTAATCAGATCAGAACAACAATCACGTCATCTTTGAGTAACTAGCAATAAACTGTTTTTATAAGGAAGAAAGATGAACTATTTTTAGGGTAACTGAACAGAAAACCAGAAAATTATTGTAATCAGTCTTACTCCACATCATTGCTGTGAATTTCCAAGGCATTGCTTTTTCCTGGGCAGCAGGCTAATCCCTGTCATACATCTTTGTGTAAATGGCCCAGTCAAATAGGATTTCTAACGTTTGGCTTAAAGTTTTGACTTCCAGTCTATGAAATCCCTTTTCTCCCTGCCCTGTCTAGTGACTCTGAACCACATGCTGATTCCTAAGTAACCTAAATGTCCATTTTTGGTGATTATCCCACGTTTTCAGCATGTCTCACATCTCCTTGTCTGTGTTATTTTACTATTGCTGTCAAGCCTTCAGCGAACGCCTCCGTTGGAAGTCCAGGAATGGGTTTGCCATGGCTGTTGCAGCTCTGCAGCCCTTTGCAGGTGCTGTGTGGGAATGATGGCACAGGGCAGGAGGCACAAAGCACCCAGGTGTCTCTGGAGATGGCTGTGCCCATCCCACACAGCCTGGCCTCTCCTGAGCTTCTCCCTGCCAGAGATTCCTTCCCTGCCTGACTGAATCCTGCAGCAATCAGCTGCTGGAGGCAGGGGGTGGTGGCACAGCTCTACCTGTGCCTGTGCCTTCCTTCCACCCTGTGCCAGGGGCAGCCTGCTCTTCTCCCTGGCCTGGGAGAGTGGGGTCAGCGTGCAGCTGTTGGGAAAAACTATCTCCAGCTATTTGGCAGTGTGGGAGGGCTGGCACGAGGATGTCCTGGGATCTGTGGATCTGAGACCCACTCCTCAGACTGTGAGCCCTTTGGAAGCTTCTCAAATAAATGTCATTAAATAACCCATTTTTCCTGTGGCCCAGCCACCAACAATTTCTTTCTTTCACCTAAAAAATGTAAAAAAGAAGAACACCATACAGTCAAAATGTAGTTTTGCCAGCTTTTATTTTAGTCCTGTTAACAAATATATTTAATGCAAAAGCAAACCAGGAACCCTATAATTACCATACTCTCTGGATATAGAATCCAGCAGAAGATCTGACATAGTTAGGTATCAAAGAAAGCAAAATTACTTTTTTTATATCCTGAAAAAAGACATTCTACTTCAGGCAGGAAAAACTATAAAAAACCCTACCAGCCTATCCAGGAATCCAGTAAGCCAAAGGAGAACAGCAGGAGTTCTGGTCCCATAGAATTATCTCTGTGCTGCTGATCTGTGACGGGGGCCAGGAGCTGCTCATCTGCAATGGTGACGTGTGAGGGACACTGTCAGTCCTCACCTCCATCCCTGTGCCCCAGGCTCAGCCCTGGGGCACCTCTGAGGGCAGGGACAGCTGCCTGGGGCTCCCAGCTCAGGGCTGCACTCCAGGCCAGATGCAAGAAGCCCTGGGCCATGTCTACATCCATGGATAACCTCCAGCCCTGGGATGACCCTCTTTGTGTGTGTAATCCCTTTGGAATTGCACTGTGCAGACAAAACAGCTCAAAACTCCTCCCTGGGGAAAGCTTCAGCTGAGCTCCCTTTACATTTTCACACTCAGGAAATCTAGAGGGGGTAAATGTTCAAGGAAAAAACTTCTGTTAAAAACAACAACAGCAAAAGATAATGGAAAAAGCTCAGAATCCAAGTGATTGTTTTCCAGGCAATCAGCTGAGCTCAAGCGTGCAAGGAAAGACTGGCCAGGAGTGCTGGGGCCAGGCCGACAGTGGCCCCGCTCCTGCTGCCACACTGCGTGGCTAAGGACAATAGGGACAACAGGGCCAAGCCAGGAGGGCCACAGTTATACAATATCGAGTCTCTCAGGCCTTGCAAAAATGTAACCTTATCGATAGAGAATGAGAAGCAGAGCAATTACGTGAGTTTTCTGTGACCCTGCAGAAGGATTTGTTTCCCTTTGATCTCCCTACAGATGCGTGCCATTCCCAGCCTCATAAAACATGGATTTACGAGCAGGTTCACCCCAGTGCAGCCCTCCCAACAGCTTCCAACCATGGCACATTGTCACTCAGACAGTGGAGCAAAAGATTCCAGAGGGGTTTCTTTGCTCTCTCTGTTTATGCACCAAAACCAAACCATGGATAAAAATTGTAGAATTTATGAAAGCAACAGTATTTAACAAGAGTCTTCCTACTTCATGTGGGTATGAGGAGGAAGAATTCATAACACAAGCCTATCTTTACCTCCTTCCTGAATGATCTGACCAATGGCTGCTTGATTTTGTTGTTTCAGAAAACATTCTCTCTTACATTCCATTAATTTCTCGAAGTCCTGCCACATTTTCATTTGCTTCATATTGGCCCCGTGACTTTCCCGTACAACTTTCTGTTTCTCTCGTAGTTTCTGTTAAAAATACAAAAATATCAGATTTCTGCAACAGCTCTACACCACAAAAGTTGCTCACATAAGTAGCTTGGAATGACAGAGATTTTTATTTGCTATGAAAATATTGTTTTTTTCACACTGATAACACTCCCTGCAAGTGCTAAAGGCACTAACACCTGGGACTTAGATCTTTGTATAGATTGACAACTATTTCCATGGTTTTTAACTGTCTAGTCTTGTCTACTTGAGAACTTATGCTAAATATCTGACATCACTTCCATGCAGAGCTCTTGCAGTGTCAAGGTACAACCTGCAGTGGATTCATGCCATGATACTCTAACACAAAATCAATGTTTTACAATTAAACCCCCTCCTGATTATTAAGAGAGGCAGCCCAGACCTGTAAAAATCACTCAGACTGACTAAGAAAAGGAAATTAATAAAAGCTGTTTGGTGTGACTTGCTAAGCCCAGCCTCGTCCCTGCTGATCTGAGCTTCAGACAAGATTAAAACTGGACAACTGCTTTTGTCTGACGCCGCTGATCCCCTGGCCTTTAGCAGCAGTGATAAGGGTGACAGGCTCAGAATTTATTGTCTTCAACAGGTTGCTTTATATACAACAGAAAATCTGAGCTGGCACAGTTCGTTATGCCCCTGTTTCAGGGTCTTATCCAAATGGTTTTCAGGGAATGTGCTGTCACATTGAGCTGTTTGCCTATCCCTTACAGAAGCTCATGCTATTCCCTGCAGGAAATCAAGCCCTGTGGAGGGAGCAGGATCCTTTTCCAGGGTATTAATTACCAATGCCAGCAGTGATGGAATTTTCTTTGTAGGCTGCACAATGCTTTTTATAAAAGACTGACCACGGCCCCACAAAAATACAAACTCTACAATGGCTGTGCAAGGCAAAAGCCTCATTCTTACCTTCCCAAGGTTTTCTTGCTCAAGGATCATTCGTGTATACTGTTCTCTAAAGGAAACATAAAATGATTTTATCATGATTTGGTTTATGTAACAGGACAAAATGATGATGCAAGCATGGAAAATGATGGAAGTATTGGGAGGTTCACAAATGAGACAGAAGAGGAAACCTTTTGGTCATTGGACAAAATGAATCTTTGATATGAAGGATCAGATCTCCTTGTCTCAGCTGTGCAGCTGGGAAAAGTGATACTGGCTAAGGTCTCTTATATTTTTGAAGCAGGCATGATCACTGCTCCTTCCAGCTTGAGGGCAAGAGTGAGACCATGCAGATGAGATCCTGATCCTTTTTGTAATTAATTTATCCTGGTGACATCCCGAGGGCAGCCACAGGCTCACTCGTACAGGTGTCAGAATTTACAGACCCACAGCCCATAACTGCTGTGAATGCAGCGTTGGAGTGAGTGGGAAAGTCCAGGAAGGAGGGGGAATGGCATTTCAGCCCAGGCCTGACAAGGCCACCGAGTGCAGTGGCAATGCTGCACGTTCCTCTCCCAGAAAACAGCCCTCACATTTCGGGGCCTAAGTACAGGCTGAGAAGTGTTAATGCTGACATTCAGCATGGAAAGCCCTGGCTGGCCACCTCTGTCTGCACCAGGTGGCCTCATCACTCTGCCATACCCAGAGCTGACACGACCCCTGACAGTAAAATATGCAAAACACAACAGCACCGTCCACAGACAGCACAGGGACTTATCTTTAGCTTTTCTGAAATGTGACAATAGAAAAAAAAACCCCTGTGCACTGAGCCACTTGGAAAAAAAACATCAATTATATTTTGTGTGTAATTACTACATTTTTCTGGTGTGAGAGTCATCTAGCGGAATTCGAAATAACCCAGCTCATTTAAAAAGCTTTCCAAAGTGCTCAGGGTAGACGACCTCCAAGTACAGAAATCCTCATTTCCAGAAAGAAATGTCAGCCTTCACGATGCCAGAGCCTGGAGGTTTCCTGGAGTGTGAGAGCAGCTGTGTGGACCCAAAGCACTGTGTTCCCTTATTCCTTCCCTTTCTCCCAAGTACTCCAGGACTTTGACTGGAGCACTTGGGCCTGGGGCCAGCTGGTCCTGCCTCCACAGGAATGGAGATGGATCACTTTAGGATCTCTTGCTCTTGGACAATTCCAGCCAGAACAGAGCAGAGCTGTGCTGAGGCTGCTCCAGGTGCTGTGCTGTCACACTGATCCCAGCAATCCTCACCCGTCTGGAGGTGAGGCTGAAGCTGCTTCCTTGCCCTGGCACACAGCACGTGTTCTCACACATTTGGCCTCCAGAACACCCTCTTTTTTTTTAAAGTAGAGTTTTCAAAGTAACCATCAGAAGATTTTATGTCTTTCCTAGTAAGTTTTTCTTTACTATTTATAATGATGGCTGGAAAGAATGTAACTTAATAACTTTGTTAAAACCCCACAACTTTTTATTTTTAGAAAAGAAAATTAACTTTTCACATTCCTAACAAGTGACTCCACGGAACAGAGAGTTTATATTCAATAAAGAGGGTCTGAATTAAGACATTTTTTGTTCAATACGTTGTTAGGAAAGTGCAATTCTATTTATGGTTCATTTTTACTCTGTTTACATTCCAGCACTTGCTGAAAAACACGTTCAGGTTCTAAAGGGATGTCTGGAGAAAAATGTCATCGTCTCATTTTATATTTTGCTAAGATCTCTCTACTGAACGTTGCTGTAACTCATTGAAATGAGACAGCTCTGTGACCTCTTAGCAAGGTCAGGACTGTGGCTGGTCCCTGTGGGAGGATAATTTCCACAGTGAGGAAGGGAAATGGGGACAGCACAGAGGGGTAACAGCCTGCTCACATTCCCTCCCCATACCTGGGATTGCATGGCTGGGCTCGTGCTCCATCCCAGCACTGGGCTCTGATGGCTGCTCTGTGTGAATCCCCACATCCTGGATGTCCAGTTCCCAAGGATTTGAGCTGGAGTGAACCAACCTGACCCTACTGCCTCAGCTCCTCATCCTCATGAATAATCACATCATCACTAAGGTTTTATCTGCTCAGCCTTCTGCTTAATTGTGCTGTTTCATCTTTCCTTCATTAGATAAATGTTTATTTCTTACAGCTTTTCATTATTTTGTGAGATGAGCAAGAGCCTTTTCTCTCCTCGTCCTTCTCCCTCCACAATGTTTGTAGTTTTGATTCTTTGCTTACTCTTACTTTCCTACACTCTTTACTACACAGTGTTTGAACACTCCCATGCCTCACATCCTTGCAGAAAGTCTCTGTGATGGATGTTACTCTGCTCCTTCCCTTCCTGGTGATCTCTGCCTCCTGTTCTAGACCATGGAGATGCAGCTCCACTGGTACCAGTGCAAGGGGCTTCAGGAAAGGGTCTGATGGATTCTCCTGAGAGAATCCCTGGAGTTTTCTCACTGTCTGACACATTTCCCTATCAACGGCCATAAAACTGAGCAAACATGACTTTTAAAACTGTTTTGATAAATGTTTTTATGACTGGGAAATACTGTGGTGGGAAAGCAAAGACCACCTTGTAAAACTACTGACACCAACTGGATTATTTTGTTGACAACAAGGATCTAAGATTCACTTTTCTGGAAAACAGAATTTCTATTTCATGCAATATTCTGAAACTTTGAAAAGCTAATTATGAAGAATAAGCCCTGGGTATTTTGACACTTCTACCAACTGGAAATTATAAATGTTTTGGATTTTGCTGATGCTTAATTTTGAAACAGTTTGTTGACTGTTGCCTGAATTTTGTTTCAGCTTTTATGTTGTATTAGAAGATTGAACATACACAAAAATTTCAACAAGATACTTTCACAAAAATATTTAGTTAAGTTCCACTTAGTTAAGTGTAAAAAATCTCTACAACATGGTAACATTTAGACTTCTTAGCACAGATAATGAATCCGAAATATCTCATTCTCAGAAAACATTCCCATCTTTGGCAGGAAAAATTTCTATTTAAAATAGAAAACTACACCAAAAATAATCAGCAGCTCAATTTATAGCATTTCCTGTTTCTCTTGCTGCCAGTCAAAGGCAAGGGGTCCTGAAAAGAGTCATGGGATGAAGGAAGTGGCTTTTTACTGGAGTCAGTGAAACTGAGGGTAAGGACGGAGGTTCATGGGATGGTTCTGCACCATCCTCAGAGTGTGGGGCTGCCAGTTAAAGCCTGTCCTGGGCTCAGAATCTCCAGTGGGAAGGGCAAATCTGGTATGTCGGACAGAACTTGTATGTCCACAGCAGTATAGGCTGGAATCCGAGATGCTTATTTTTAGATTATTATAGCGTTTCTAAATTTATCAGGTGAACTCCTCCGGCCCAAATGCCAATGAGAAAATTCCTGACTTCAGCCTCAGTTTGTGAATCTCCTTCAAGTCACCCTAAGGGGAGAGAATCCTGCCAAGGGGAGAGAGTCCTGCCCCGCTCACCGAACCGCCCTGCGCCGCTCCTGCGGGTCTGGGGACACGTAGGCCTTCATTTCCTCCTTGGCACGCTGCAGCTGGATCTCCAGGCTCTGTGAAGAAATGTATCATTTCAATACATATATGGGTGTGTATATTATAATTGCCACTGCATTTCCCAGTGAACAGTTTGTGCTCTCACCCTTTTCATGCAGTTAATGTAACGGTAGTTGCTCTCTTCCTGGGCACACTCCTCAAGAAGCCCTTTCACTTCCTGTGGGAAAAGAGTAAGATTCCAAAGCACATGGTGACTGCAAGCTCCCAGGAGATGCCCTCTGTTGCCATGTAAACCGTGAGAGTTTACAATAGTAATAGCAACAATAACAATAATAATAATAATAATAATCCTGAACTGATAATTTCTCAAATGTTTATAAAATTTGGGCTTCTCACAAGTCTCTTTTAGGGTGAAAGACAACGGAGTGGTTTGCGATTTGCAGTTTCAGTCACAGTCAGAGATGCAAAATGGCTGTTAACAGGTTTTTATTAATGCCTGACTTGTAACAGACACTTCAGCAGTGCTGCCAGGACTCCTGCTCCTCAGCACATCTGAAGTGCCAGGCACAGCTGTGAACAATCATTTCCTGGAACACATCTGCAAAGTGCATGTTAGAAGCTACAGACATGCCAATAGTACGTTAATCACCAATCAATAATTATATGGAGGAGTCTGGACATAGTGGGTTGCTCCCAACTCTAAATGGTCCATTCCCAAAAAGCCTCATGATCCCAAAGGAATTCCTGTACACATTCCAGGCTGCACAGCATTTGCAATTCCAGAGCTCTGTCACTGTGTGATTTCCAGACCATCAGCTGGAAAACTGAATTCTACAGTTCAACTCGTGTCCAGCTCAGTCAGTGGGTGTGATTGTCACCACGTGGTAGAAAATGACTGAGTTGTCTGCCAAGAAAAAAGCCTTGATTGCTGTTGTAAAATAGTTCCTTTAGAAGGTCCATGTCATACCAGGCCCATCTGCTATGAAGGACCCTACAAAGGAACTTTTAGAGCAGGAGAATAACTGTCTATACATCCACCCACACTTTAAACTCCCTGTTTACCTTGCAGTATATTCTTCTGAGGGCAAGGTCTAGAGAAACCAAGCCCAGTCAAAATTCACAGGAGTGATGGAGTGAGACAAAACAGGGATACAAGACAGTCCCACTTAATGAACTCTCCTCTCTACCAGTTTCAGTCATTAATTATCCACTGAATTTGTTGCTAATGCAGTGAAACTGCTAACTGCATATAAAGATTTGTCTTGATCAATTAATCTTTATTTTATGGTCAAACGCTTCCCCAACAGACACTGTCCAGGGCAGCAGCACTTCTGGCAGACTCACGTCCTTGCTGATCCAGGATGGATGAAGCATCCTGAGTCCATGTGCTGCTGCTCAGGACCTGTGTGACTGCAGCCACCCCACACAGCAGCTTCAGGCACCACCTGTGAGTCACACTGACTCGCTGACTGCATTTGTACTTTCCTCATCTGAGGGAGGGCAGGGAAGCACTGCAGCCCAGCATTAACCCACGGCAGGATCCAGCCCCACCTCACCTGCTCCAGCGCCGAGCGATTGGTCTCCAGCCCGGCCGCACAACTGTCATACTGGATTTTCTTCTCATCACATTCTTGAGTTAACTCCTTGGTGAAAAGGGCAAAAGGGCACATCAATGAAATCTTCCTTTGGCTGGCATGTGACACTCAGGCCCCTCACACACCAGCCCCAGCTGCTGCAGTGTGACCCTCGCTGGCACATGGCTGTGGTTACACAGGGAAGCCACCAACCCCCCAAATTCTGGGATCAGAGAGAAGGAAATTCCCTCTGTTCCCTGCTAGGCTAACAAGGCTGTGTTTGCAAGAAGAACGAACAAATAATTATAAAAATAGACATTAGCAAAGGATCAATATAAGTGCTCCCTGTGAAAAGCCAGATTTCCACTTGTGCACAATCAACCTCTTTGCTGGATTCCATCTGCTGACACTTTGAATGGAACTATTAAAAGTAGGTTTTCTGGAAATTTCACTGATGGATAAAATGCATCAGTTTATTTAATTCCATGGTAATGAGACAACTTATGGCAGCTATACACCCAAAAGACTTTTTGTTCCCCAGCTCTCTATAAAATTTTGAGAACAAATGGACAAATTTGTCAGTACCACAGACTAAAGCAGGAATTAGATCAATGTAGCTAACGTTTTGGATGAGAATTTATCTGCAATCCACTCAAAAAGACAGCGTTGGTTGGGACCACCAGTGCTGAAATACAGAAATAGCTTTGCAACTAATATGAAACTAACTTTGCTTTGGGTTTGAACTATGACTTTTCACATTTTCCCCTGATGTAGTATTTTTTTAAATTGCTATAAAGGACTGAATTCTGTGCCTGCACTGTCAGCTTTTACAAATCCCAACCTTTAGCACGTTGCTTGCTGCAAACACTGTTGACACATTCTGCTATTTCCAGCTTTCCCTCAGAGTTGATCATGTCCTTGTAGAGCACTTCAGAGATCTGCAAATTGGATTTGTTTGTGGGTTTGACTGGGTTTACACAGAAAGAGAGGAGTGTTTCTACAAACCTGGCAGTTCTGACGCAGCTGCCTCAGCTCTTTGATGACAGGAGCAAGGCTTGCCTTCTTCTCTGCCACCAAGGCATTCAGTTTCTTCACCTGAGAAAGGGACAAAATAATATTCATTAACTCTATAACCCTAAATGGTCCTTTATGTAATTAGGAATGTGAAAAGAAAGGGAAGTAAACCAAAATACAGAGAGAAAAAATGTGTGAAGAAACCTTAATTATGCAACTGAAGTTCAGGCCTAATTAAGAAAGGGGAAAAGCCCATCTGGCAGTGGGGTCATTCCCACAAATGAGGCAAATTCTGCTTCCATTGTTCCAGCTGAGGACATCCCAAAAAAGTCCAGGGCACTGCCCTTGTGCCAGACACCAAAGAGCTGAAGGAGTAGGGCAGATGAAGGGGATGCACAGAGGGGGCTCAGAGAAAGGAAGAAATCCTAAAGAAAACAAATACACTTGCATAGGTTAAATAAAGCTTGAAAATGCTAAAATTGAGTCACTTCGATATATTTAGACTGAAAATTCAAATTGCATCCACCTTTCTGTTTGAGAGTAATTCTATTTTAGTTACACCATTGTATTTAAAAGTGTCCTAATGAGTTAAAAAGATGCTATTTTGCTTTTTGCTCTCTTATAATATTTTTAAATTAGAAATTCAAGTTCTTTCTTGCCTCTATGGCTATGTGGGCAGGTAAATTAAAACATGACAGTTTTAAGGGCAATTGACAATCAGGCTATAAAGAAAAAGACAGGTATTTAGCTCTTTAAGCATATTAAGTATCTTTTCAACAAATGCTTAACTTCAGTGATTTACAAACATTTCAGAAAAAGCCTCCATTACAGATTCAAACCATTTGTCTTTTTCAAATAATGTGTCAAATAAGAACAAATATGAAACCACTTCAGAAATTACAAAAAAAAAGGTTAAAAAATCAAAGACAAGAATATTTGATATCCCTAAATTAAAGGAAAATTCTAAACCCAAACAAAAACATTAAATTGGATTTTATATCCTGAGGAACCAGATACTCAAACTGAGGAAATGCAGTAGTTTAAGACAAAAATCACCATTTCAGACATGTTATCTAATGTCTGGCCTTTCACTTCATCCATTTCACTCTTCACTGCAGAGACTCTTTCCAGCTCCTCCTGGGTGTAGCTGTATCCAGAGATTCCTTTCTTCTCCTCAATTGCTTGCTGCAGACACAAACAATAAATGCTGGATGTGAGTCCATTAACCAAGAAACAGCAAATTCCTTTGTGGAGCCAAATATTGTGAAGAAGTGAAAAGGGTAAGTACTGTAATTAATTTATTTTATTAATCAATTTATTATAATTAATCTAGCTTTCAGAAAAGTAGATTTTATCTCGTGCCTGAACAGCAGAACAGTAAAAACCCTCTGTAAATACAATATTTGGTCATCCAATGCTCAGTGAAGTGAACAGAGAGTTTCCACAGAGCAAAGTGGGCTGGAAGTCAGCCTCTGAAGAAGTTCCATGTGTAAAATCTGTCTGCTTGATCAGAAGATGCAGCAAATTATTTTGTAAAGTATTTTGGTAACAAGAATACAGGGATTGGAAGAAAATACCACAGAGTGTTCCTGCATTTGGGATGCTTACAGTTATCCAGAGCAGAAATCCTTCTGGCTTAGGGAAGATTTATCCAGTTTTAAATCTTAACACATTTTCTTCTAAATATTGTGGGGTTAGAATGTTTCCTTCTTGCCTGCTCTTTCTTTAAATACTACTCCTATATATTTTACAGCAGTAACTTGGATCCTATTTGCTGCTGGTCACTCTCTAAGCCCTCACTACATCTATGAATACCAAAAAGTAATGTAAGCATCCAGCCTTGCCCTAAGCAGCATTTGGACAGATTTACCATCGACTTTAAAAAGCAGGGTCAGGCCCCTCAGTCTCAAAAGAAGCTGCAGACCAGTCCTGATGGACACAAAGTACAGCAGCCTCAGAGTCAACAGCCAAAAATACCTTTTCTACCCCAAAGGCTCCTTCAGCGAGGGCAGCAGGAGCTGGGGGAGACAGAACAGAATAATCCCAGCAGCATCCCTGGGATGCTGGGGCTGTGCCCAGGGCAGGGAGGGCCGGGGGAGCAGCACAAGCTCTCAGTTACCAGCTGCTGCTGGGTGGCCTCGTGGCGCTGCCGCAGGAGCTCCTCCGTCCTCTGCAGGATCCCGCACTCCGCCGTGATTTCGGCTATTTCCTGCCGCTTCTTTTTGTAAAACGTGTTCTTGCTCCGCAGCTTGCTCACGTACTGCTTGAACTGGGGAGAGAGAGCAGAGCTCACTTCACTTCCAGCAAAGCAGGGCCTTACCACAGCGGAAATGTAATGATCCTCTTGGTCCTGCACATCCAGAATGCAGTGGTTAGAACAGAGGGCTGGAATTCAGGATTCCCAGGCTCTATTTATTTTCAGCTCTGCATTCGTTCACTGAGGGAGATCAAGGAAAGCAGCTCCTCTGCTTTCTGTCCCAGCTCACTCATTTGCAGGCCTGAGATCACTCCCTTCTGCTCGCCACCATTTGACAGCTGGAAAAGTAAATACTCCTTGCAAAACGTTATGGGAGTCATGGATAATAAAAACTTAATGCAACAGTAATTTGCACTTGTAAGAGAGCCCCAGCCCTGCAGACCAAAACATGGCAATAGACAGCAGCAAAATTGGAAGGGAAGAGGACATGGGAAAAGATTTTTTTTCTTTTTAATGTTCTCAGTAGTTAAAACTTGTTGTTCTCTTTCCTTGACTCCTGCAGACCTGGATGATATTGCTGGCTAAGTTTAAAAAACACAGGAAAATTAAAGCAGAGTCCTTGCAGAGAAACAGAGAAATGCAGTATTTGTTTAACTCAAAATCTAAAGCAATGGAGAATTTATATTTTTATTAAAGACTGAGTAAAATAATAAAAATCCTTACAGTCCAACAGCCTTAGCTAACTTTACACCTGGACCTGTGTGTGTTCAATTTGTAACACAAGCACCAGGGTTGAAACAACCAGGTAAGATTTTTCTGTGCTTTTATATTTTCCATTTGTTGTGCAGTCTCAGCTCTTATTCTTGGATTTTACATGAGAGCTACAAGGTAAATGCCAGTCACAGCTCAAAAAATGCATTCAGATCCAGAGATGGAAAGCAAAATTTATGAGAGTAAATGATGTAAGAACAGGCTTCAGAATGCTCCTGGATGAGGAGGCGTTCAGTGTGTGCAGGGAGCACAGACCAGGCAGGAAAATTAATCCCACTCCCACTGATACAGATTTGAAATTCAAACATAAAATAACTTAAATTTCAAAATTTACAATAATTTTTTCTTTTTGTGAAATTATCCCTCTCCCTTCTACAGAATAAACCCAAACCCCTAATGTGACCAAAGGCTAAGAACCCCCAGAGTAACTGTATGTTCTATAAAAAGTGTCCTGGGCAAACTGCCCACAATGAAATCAACCCTGTTCATCTGCCATCCTGTGCAATATCTAGGCCAAAGCTGCCTCTCTCTTGCTACGCTCCAGAACTATTTTTAAAGCCAAAAGCTATAAACGTTTTTGGTGAAAGAACAAACCCACAAATTACTCAATGTGCTCTATGCAGATTGGCCTCTGTGAGGCTTTGGGATAACATCCTACATCCTGCTACTACCCAGGACAAGGATACACAAGGTCACCTGAGCCCCTGGCACACTCTCTGCTACATTACTGGCACATTTAATACCGTAGCACCAAATTCATTCCTTTTCATAGCAAATTCAATCACATCCTTTTCATTAATACAAAAGATTTTTTTATCTTCTTTAATTGCTTTGACAATACCAAGTTTTCTGTGATTTCCAAGTGATAACAAAAGTATAAATACAATCTCTCCAACCAGCTGAAGAAAATCTAAGGCAAGCACAGCCATCTGTCTTGATCCTTGGGACATTTCATTTGACCAGTGGAATATAATAAAGAATGAGGTAAAGGATTAAACTTAATATGTGACCACACAGAGCTATCAAATCTGAAGGATCTTCTGTCAGTGCATCCCAGGATGAAAAGCAAACTACAATTCTCTTCACTTTTAAGGTCTTGAAAATAGCTCAAGTGGGAGGTAGGGTATTTGCATATTCAATTTTCAAAGCATAATGTATTTTACAATGGAAGTCAAAGGATCTTGTTGATTAACGAACCAATTCCACCACTGTTCTATTATTAGCTGATTAACTTAGAACTATATAATACAAATTTCATCCCAAATGAACCAGAAGTTGCTCACAGTGACAACTGAAATCTGTTCCTTTTAAGAGGTGGATACACAACCTCTGGCTCTTTAAAGCAAACAACCTTTCACACAGCTTTTATTGCAGCAAACAAGGTAAAACAGATATAAACAACAGTAAAAAAGTGATAATCTGTGTCGAAAATCAACTAATAATTTGGTAAAATGTTCAAAAGACCTGATTTACTCCAAGGACAGCAAAGATTAGCCTCTCAAAATCTCACTGACTGAAGGCTCCTTTGGATCCATGGCCAAGCTCTGAGCTGGAGCTCTTAGATTTGACTCTACTTAAATTAGCATCTTGTAGGGATCTTCCAGCAAAATTAGGCTTCTTCAGCCTAAAAGCTGAGAGTCATTCCACAGGTTTCCAAAAAATAAAAGAACTATAAAATACCAATGTTTTCATCTGTGTGAGCATTGCTCCTGAGGCTTTATACACCTCATGTGTACATGAGAAATCAAAGCCACAAAACACTACATTTTGCTGTGGTGAAAGGTCTTTTCAATAACTGGATAGTTCACAGAGAAATAACATTGTTGGGCCACATCACTTTCAAGTGAAGTAACCAAAGGAATCCACTCCTGAGCAGCAGCATTTTCCCCCAGACCAAGGCAACTGCTCCCTGTGTCCAAACTCAGCAGGCTCGTCCTGGAATGCCCATGGATCTGCCTGTGCAGTGATGCTCCAGTCAAGGCCATGGCCACCAGTAGCTTTTCCTTCTCAAGCAGTTGAACACAAGCAGTTATTTCAGCTTCTGAGATTAAATGACTGGATGAGAACCAAGTGCTGGCACTAAGGGAGCAGTGGAAGCAAACCAGCCTGGAGCCCGTGGCAGCCCAGTCAGAGCCCCTGGAGACACAAAAACCATCCAAGGGAAAGCAAGCAAAGATTCTGCCTTTTCACTTGGCTATTTTTATGGGTGACTGCAACATAACAAGCATGGAATGCAGATTATGGAACACAGTGAATGAAAACAGGACTTTGATTTCCCATATAACACAGGTGTGCACCATCCCTGGGCAGATTTCCTGGATTATGCTCCATTTTTATTGGAAGAATCCAGCAATGCACCTACTTTATGCTTCTCCATGTATTAGGCTCTGGAAGAGGTTGGTACCACCAGATTCAGTCTCTCCACACTTAGTGAAGGAATTACCATAGCAATTCTAAATAAAAATCCAGTCAGGGCTGTAGAAATGGCTTCTCCAGAGCCTGGCAGGTTATCCCCCTCCAAGAAGGGACATCAGCCTGGTGACCTCCGTGGTCAGAACTAGGACCAGAGCCCAGCTCCCCTTTGCAGACTTGGCTTTTCACTACAAGCTCCTCACCTCATCTCCCTTAACCTCACCTTTGCCCCAGGAAACATTTTCACAAGGTTTCTTATTCCAAGATTATCATTAAAGGAGAAAATGGATAAAGCTTGTTTTCTCCAAAGAACAAACTCCAGATAAATTGCTCACTTTAGAGTCAAATATTTTAAAATAGTATTTTCTGGATTAATGCAGCAATTTGATTGTGTTATTGTAATCACAATGTTCTTCGTGCAAAAATATTACAGAAAATAAATTATTAATTGCAAAAAAAGTGGTTTTCTATGAAACACATTACAAGGTTCCAAATAAAAAAATTTGGTTAAGAAAATTATTTGCAGGAGCACAATAACTGCAGAAAATCTTAGCTGATTATATCTATTTTCATTAATAACTGAGAAACAGATGTTTTAATTTCTAACTAGACTAATTAATGGGATACAGACTGTCCAAAGTATTAAAATTCAGTTAGGAAAAATTCCTGAACATAACAGGTTGTCCATATTTTTTCCTAAGAGGCTCTAAATTCAAGCTAGTACAGCCAGTGTTGGACAGAGTTAATAACTCAGACATAGAAGGATGAGCTTCTAAAAGATAAGAGCAGCAGAACCTCAGTCTAATAAAATGACAGTATCCTACATCCTGCTCATGGCACAGCTCAGCCAGGAAATCTCTTCCTTAGCATTTTCCAGGAGTGCTTGCTTCTGGTCAGGCAAGAAGTATTAAGGCAGCCATTACTAGTACTTTGAATCAATCCAAATATTTATAATGAAAACCCATTTTCAGTGCTCAGGGAAGACGCACAGGTCAATGAGATCCAGGATTTATCCATGGCAGGGGGTGCTGAGGGAGTGCTCAGCTCTGGGAGATTTCCCTGAATCTCTGCATAGGTTTGGTTCGGGTGGCAGGGAACTCCCCACAGCAAAAATCTGGCAGATTCAGGCGGATCAACAGTTTTTGAGGAAAGGGGCAAGATGTTTGGTTTGAGGTTGCTTTCTCTATTTGCAAATAGAAATATTTGTCTTGTTTTCCCAGAGGCAAGTAGGCATGGATGAGCATTTGTATGGAAAAAAAGATCAAACTCCTTAAGTAAATGCATGTGCAAACCTCACACACCTGTGAACAAAGTGAGGCTCTCCCATGCCCTGTTCTCAAAACCAGATTAATTCCCATCCTGCAGCTCAGCCCAGCTCTGAGACAACTCTGAATCCTTGGGAAACTCAGTGTTCTTGGGCCCTGTGCTGAACTCTGGAAAGTACAATGGGTTGTGTAAAGGGCTAAAAATATCCCAGCTTTACCTAGGATCACTTGTAACTGAACCATCCAGCATTCCAAGTGTCAACATGTGATTCCCTAATTTTCAGGATCTGACAGCTGCAGTGAGGAGCTGCCAACTGTGCCCCCTGCTCACTGCACTTTGATTGAAGTACTTAAAAAGACTTCCTAACTCCCAAAGACAATTTATTCCTTCTTTTTTGTGTTTGATGTAAATGAATTGGTTATTCCCTGCTGTTTCTCCTGAGTTCTGTCCAGGTGTACAACCTCTCAAACCCAGCGGAATGCTTTTCATGGCTGTGGAAGAAAGCAAAACACCAGCACGTAAAAACCTAAGCCAGGCCTGACTTTTTGGTGAATGAAGGGCTAAAACCACCTCAACTGGAGAGCCAAATGCTGCTTTGGGAGCACGAGTTAGGAAGGTGCTGATTCTTCTATTGCCAAGTCTTGAGAGTGCCATGGGATGTAATAGGATAGAGCAAAGTGAGACAAAGCAAAGATTAGAAATGCTGGGTATAGGAGAAAAACCATGCTTTGATTTAACTGTAGCACTTTGATAGGATTAAAAAATCCATTTAAATTTAAGACAGCAAAGCTATTTGTTAAAACACCCTCTTTCTGCCTTTTTAAAAATGGAGGAACTAAATGTCAAACGTGTCACTGGAAGAGGAAAGTGTAAGGAAGCTCTTGGCTGTCAGTGTGAAGGTTGGATGGACAAACTCCTCCTGTCCCCATGAACTGCAGCACTGACTCACCACCACATTAATCAACACTTCCTTTGCTATTGCCTCAAAGCTGGAGCACTGAACCAGAAAATACAAATCCTAAAGCAGAACATACCAGAAACAAACCTGCAGCGGGAGGTTGGCTGGCAGTGAGGAACCCAGACTTTCACTGGGGAGGGAGAACCTGCTCATGCCACTTTTGCTTCATCACCTCTTCCCTGCCAGCCCTGTCTCATCTCAGCCCTGGCTCCTCACACCCCCACTCCGAGGCAGGACTGGCTCTGTGCATTTGCCATGGACTTGGAGGAAATGCAGAATCTACAGCACCAAGGCCTTGTGCAGCAATTCTGGCAGCAGACATTTACAAAGAATTAAACATCACTCACTGTCTCCGCCTTCCAGATGAGGAAACCATGACCTTTGAAACAGAAGTGACCAAAAACCATCAAGAATTCAAATCCTTTCCTAGTCTTTAGGCACAGGAAACACCCTTTTTACTGCTTTGCACGGGTGCCTGTGAGTACCACTGCATTTCACCTAAGGAAGTAATAAACATGAACAGGACATGGATTTATATATTGACTTCCTTGCCAATACACATTTCCTTGCAGAAAATATTTTACAAACCAGGAAATGCTTCTTATGAAAAGACAAACACTTCTGATTTTAAGCCAGTGGTTTTTTCCAAATTGCTCATTTATCCTTCTCTGTGCAAAAAGAAGACTTGAAAATATTTTAAAAATCAAAAGCAGGACATATTTGAACGAAAGGAATGCAGATCATGTCCAAAACATATCTTGTCCTTTTTCTGTCTTGAGCCACTTCCTTGTGTCAGACAGTTAACCTGAGTTTTTCAAACTAAGCCTTTTACAATGTTATGAGGTTTCCTTCCTACCCAGTTCTCCTCAAATTTCTATGGATCAGTTTCTTGTCTCCTGAACAATAGGCACAATTATTTCTTACCTTACAGTGCTTGTGCAGATAATGTAAAACATATGCTGCTGTCTTGGTAATACACTCTTGTTGATTAATTAAACATTTCTTTCCATCACATGTCATAAAACACAAATTGTCAGCTTTCTGCTTTCATTTTTGCTTAAAAACTTGTCAAAGACTCCAGCAATGTGCCCAATGGAGCTGAAAACCTTGGAGTGGAGAGAAATCTAATGCAGTGGGTTCCTTATTATTGCTACCTCGGGAAAGGGTACAGTGTGTGATGGGAAGAGAAACCAACATCTTCATTCTCCACATCTCTGTGCCATTATTCCTACCTGAACTCCTCATCCACACTTTCAGACTCCTTTAAGAAGTAACTGATTTTGTGGAGCAGCCACGTCCTATGGGATTAGGAAGGGAATTCCTTCTCAAAAGGGCGTTCCCTGTATTTAGCAGTATGTAAAAAAAGCACAAAAACAAAGAACAGGCAAGGAAGGAGTGTGTGCTTCTGGCTAAATGATGGCAATGCAAAGACAATACATGAGAGAACGATACTAACTCAGAGAATGATGCAGATAAAATTCTCTTTAGTTTAGTGACTCTGCCTGTAAGCTCCCTTAGCAGGATTCTTCCCAACTGGAAAAAATTACTGGCTGAAGAAAAGTCCATTTATTTTGCTGGCAAACCAGTACCAAACTGCAGCACCCTTATTCTTTGCAAACTTATGAATCAGAAAAAGCTGCTTTGAGAAGTACAGCTGCCAATCTCACTGTGCCTGGGCCACACTGTCTGTGCCAGTCACTGTGTCACAGCTGAACCTCAGGAGGGTCTGGGAAATTTGGGTTTTAAGTAAAAACTTTTGTGGGTAATAAATGCCACAGGACTAACTGCATCTCTGATAATCAGTGGTATTATGCTCTATAATCATACAGACTTTGTATATTATTTATAATCCTGTTGACCTTTATGGTTAGTTGTTCACCATCACACCAGTGTGATGATGTTGCCATTATTTGGCTGGAATGTTAATCCAGCCCAACACTCAGTCCTTGTACACCTTGCAATGGATTAGGCACAATGTGAATAAGAGAAATTAATGGTTTGAAAATAGCTACAAATCCTTACCTCATCCTCAGTCAGGACTTCAGAGCCTCCCAGCTCGTGGGCCTGACTGTTCTTCTGCTCCACCTGCCTCTCCAGGCTGGACATCTCCTCCTTGGCAGCCTGAAGCTCTTCTGCCTTGGCTTCTTTTTTCCGGGAAATTATAGAAGCCTGCAAGATCATTAACGTAAAAATTGCCTTGTTTAATCAGGAGAAAAATGATTTTTAGATAAAATGTATAAATTACATACAGCAAGTTAAACCACAACCTCATTGAAGTTGGCTGCAGCATCTCAACTTTCTCCAGAATGGGTGAGGTTTCCAGCACAGCCTTTTTGCCCAGACTCAAGCTGATGTATTTTACATTTTAGATTTACATTTTTTCACTTCATTTTTTCGTTTTCATTGAGGAAAAAGGCAGGCATTTTAGCTGCTCCATTTCTTCTGCTTAGTCCCTCTTGGTGCATATGTAAGATACACCAACATGGCTTAACTGGAAAGTTATCCAAGATTTCACAAATGTCATAATACAGATTTTTATAACTCCAACCTACTCCAACCTACAGAAATATGCTACACTAAAGCAGAACTGAGCCACTAAATCTTGGCAAATAGCTAGAAGATGATGAATAAAGCAATAAAGTACAGAAATAGTGTAGATTACAGATTATTTTTTTTCTTAGTCTAGAAGATAAAGCACTTAAAAATAATATTTTATATAAGACTGAATATTTAATAGTACCTGAGTTTTGACCAGAACAGATTTGGTAACATAAGTATACCTTAGTTCAAGATTTAAAAAAAAGCATTTTTCTCTTGCTAAAGTATCCTGTTGAAAAATAAAATAATACAACACATTCATTTAGATGCAGGTACAGGAATTTGAGGCATGGCTGGTTTCTTCAAGTGAAAGGCAAAACTTACAAAAAAATGAAGCCAAAACACAGCAGCTTTCTCACACTCAGCTGAGAGGACCAGCTTTCTCCCTAAATAAATCTCCAACAGAATTGTGCTGGGGTGGGAGCTCAGCTCTCTGCTGCACGAGGTGTTTGTGGTGACAAACCAGGGGACAACAGAGCTGATTATTTTGTGAAACAGAACCCAAGCCCTGGCAGAAGAAAGCAAAGAGCTGCCCAGGCTCTGAGCTTCCAGCAGCTACCTCAGCTCCTGAGGTGGACCCTCCTTGGCCCCAGCACATTCCAGAGCAGGGCTCTCTCTCAGGAATCATCTCTTCCAAAATAAAACGGTGTTTCACTTTGCATTTGTGACTGAACTGCAGTACATATCTTATCCCCATTTCTTCCCTCCCACTGGTACATTTTACTGAAGCCTTTTGATTTTTCAAGCCATGACCATAGGCATCACACTGAAGATCTTCCATAAAATTAGCAGTGGTGCAGGTAGCCTGGAAAAGGAATTGCTCAGGTTCCTGCGTAAGCGCCAAAAATCTCCGAGTTCATAAATCCTTTTTATAACTTGGGAATTTACTAAGACTGGACCAGACAACCTATTTTATAGCAAGATTATTTTACAGCCTCAGGATGAGAAATCAAAGAATTCCTTCTTAAGAGATGCAAAGGAGAAAAATGGCATTTGGTCAGACCTAAGGAAGGGACAGAGCTGCAGCAGGCAGCCCCCATGCTGCCTTGTAAGAATCCATCCACAGCTGGAACTTTACCAAAATAGCTCCTCCAAAATGCCCCTTCCAGAACCGCCGTGCTGCAAGGACAGCAGTGAAAACATTCACTGACACGACTAAAAGCAACGTTTGACTCAGCCCGAAACATACATATGTTCAACAGCTCTTTATTTTCCTTCTCACCTCCATTATAATGTATTTCTACTGATGATGCTAGATAAATCAAAGGAAAAAATCAGCATGTAACCCAATCAGAGACTGATTTTTTTCTCCCGTTTCTGCTTAAAACACATTTTATTCCTTCTTACCTGCTGGCGATACATGGAGAATTTACTATCAGCTGGCTCATACGTGATGATCCTTTTCTCAATCAGCTGATTCATTTGTGCATTGACTTCCTCTATCTGCAAGACAGAGTGGAAAACTAAGGAAACAGAGCTTGGTGTCTTTGTCTTCTCCAAGAATTAAATGCTTTGCAATGATGATTTACAATCCAGCCAGTTCTTTCCTTTAAAACAGAGAAACAGACCCAAAAAGCTCAGTGAGTCATTAAGTATTGGCCAGGAAGAGGCTGTTTTTGGATTTCCAGTTCTGTGCCTTTATGATAAGGCAGAACCATGACGCTGGCCCTGAAAATGAAGTAAACTGGTGCATGTGGAGAGAAAGTGCAGTGAGTTGGTACAGAAAAAGAAATTACCACATACTGAGTGAAAAATGCAATTTTATTGACATGAACTAAAATTCCCTTTCATTCAAACATTTAACAGAAGTTCAAAGGGAAGCAAATAAAGGTTAAATGATAAAAATTTCATCAGCGCTTTGTAAAGTCACAGACCATCATATTCCAGGTCTGTGGTGCCTTCTCCTCCTGCCACAAGATGTTCTTGGTTGTCCTTAGTCCCAAACTGCTGAGCTTCATTCCAGCCAAACTTTCTGGAGCTCTCAGCCACACCAGAGTGCAGATTCCAGCCTTCCCAGTGCACTGGGACTCCCACCAGCCACGGAAAACACAGCCACAGCAACCTGCCTTTAATTCTCTGCTGCTGCTAAGGGAGCAGTGCACACATGTGCTGCAATCCCAGGGAGTCAGACCAGAACACAGGGACAGTGCTGGGTATCACCCTGGAAGTTCTGGGAGCAACATCCATGTGCTTGGAAAACTGAGAATCTCAAATAAATTGCTCAATAGGACCAAAAATACTCCAACACCTGGAGAAAAAAAAAAAAAAAACAAACAACTCTCCTGTGAATTCTATTCTATTAGTGGCTGAACAGGCTTCAATTTGAAAATGGCATAAGAATTCTCTTCTGTGAATAAATTCCTGGGTTTATATTATAAAATGCATGGTGGAAACATGCTTGGTGCACTTCAGCTCCTTTTTAAGGCACTGAGATAATAAAAAGCCAACTAAAAAGAAAAAGCTGCCTAAGGCCATGCTGTGATAACAGCCAAGTGTACGACATGGCTTTATTTTCTTTTAAGAAGAAGATACTTCCAAAATATAACAAATCAAAGGTTACATCATGGAGAAAGAGGGAAAAACTTAAAGCTTTTTAAAGTATTGTGATAAACACAACAACACTCTTGGAAAAGAAATGTGCAAAAAACAGGGTTTCAAGCATGCCTGAAAGACATAACTGCAGCCACAAATATTGTTTTGATTAGAGGAATTAATCTAGGAAAGCAGAGACTGAATCACAGAGCTGGTTTATTATTTCAGCCCTAATCTGTCATTTATTAATGCTGTCATCCCTTAAGATGCATACTCTGTTTCCTCATTATTTCATGGCAAAGCCTGAGCTGGAAATCCCAGGGGTATTAAACACCAGCTGGTAAGAAACTACTCTTTTTCCCTCTAACATTGGTGTAAATCTTCATCATTATCATCAATAGAAACACTAATAATTAACATTGCTCTAAATTCTTCTAGAAGATTATATTTCGTATTTAATCTTTTATTTAGGATTATGCAAATAGGAAAACTTCACTGAGTTAATATATAATATATAAATGTACTTGTGTGGCAACAAACCCCTCTGCACGTTCTGGATGTATCTGACAAATAAGAGTTTTTCTAAGACTATTTTCTTTTAACTTATGAAAAAGCCTGGAAAGGTAAATCAAGTATTTGATGCCCAAATTTTCTTTGTTCTTAAAAACTAAACCAAACAATGCAGGGCTCTTCCAAACACTGAGGAGTTCTGAGCCATTGCACATGGATTAAGGCATCATCTTGTGAGGATACATCCCTCAGGGAATGCTGTTCCCTCCATAAGCTCTGGATGTGTTGGGATAAACCCCCTTGATGGCAGGGAGAGTTCCAAAAAGGTGAAATTTGAAGAGAAGAAAAATCAGCCCTTTAGTGCTGAATTAACACAATTTCCTCAGTAGCACCTAAGGATATGTTTGGGTTTGGGGTTTGCTTTGGGGTTGGTTTATTGGTGTCTCTTTTGTGGGTATTTAAAAAAGCCCGATCAGAGTGCGCACTTGGTGATTGAGACACCTTTGGTTTTACAGCTGAGGGATGCTGCTTTGGGAATGAAACATTTTCTCTGGGATATGAAGCAGGGATAAGAACATTGCAGAGTCCAGGCAGCTCAGAACATGCAACAGAACACAAATGAAGGGTGACCTTGGTCCCTCACCTGACTTTGCAGTGCAGTGAGATCAGCTTGAGTCATGGCTGGCTCTGCAACCACCTTTTGTAAGAAATACACTGAAGTCTTTTTACTTTCCATCTCTCTGGGTATTTTTTCATTTACCAGGTAGGAATTGAAATTTATCTCCTCTTCTAGTTTCTTCATTAAACCTTAAAAACAAATTAAATCAGTGAGTGTCTATAAAAGCAATGTAGCAGATAATTAAGTTTGATTTCCCCAACACATTAAAGTATTTAGCAGCTGATTACAATAACAACAGCATAACATTTGAGTCTTCAGTGCTCAGAGAAAGAGGGAGTTACTTAATTTAAATTTTTAATCTGGATCTTAAACAATATAAGAGGATTTATTATGCCCCTCTATCTTGAACATGTAACTATCAGCTCCTTGAGAGATTCTTCTCATTAATAACAAGTAAACCTCATCTCACAGGAAACTCCAGCTGAGTCAGATACAGAATTCAACACACACTGCTGATATAAACAGCCATTGAACCTTTATCTGTAGAAAAATCTTCATTTGGCCTAGCTCGTTGATAGATTTATTATATCCTTGGAGATTCATGCTTAAAATAAAACTTTTTTTTTTCTGTCTGGCATTTAAAAAGGCCTTAAAATGGGCCAAGTTTAATGTGTGCCTACTTTAAGGGTCCTTTACATTGCTGGAATACAGATTGCCTCCCTGTAAAGATTTCTTCTTGAAAGAACAAACATTCAATCTCAGGACAGTTTATAGACTGAGAATGTAGAAAATAACAATCCAAAAGAAACAAGCAACCCCATTTATAAGCTTTGCTAGACACCAGCCTGATGCACCTACACCTTACCAGGCTCAGGAGGACTTGGCTCTTTCTAGGCAGAGCAATTCAGGCTCCTTAACAGATCATTTATAAATAAACCCAAGATAAGAACAATTCACAGACAGAAAAATGCAACAGAATAAAAGGAAACATCTATTTAAATGACACTGCACAGTCTCCACTGACAACAGGCAGTTCAGTGCAGTAGTTCCTCAGAGACAGCTGTGCCAAGGACTACAAGATTCAGAAGCTGCATGTCAGATAAGAGTGGGAATGGGTATTTCAGAGTATTTCTCATGATCTAGGTGATCCAGGGCTCTTTTTAGTTTTCAAACAACTTTTTTATGGTTGGGATTTTGGTTCTCTCCATATTAGGGAGAAGACGGAATTGTGATGAAATGCCAAGGAAAACAAGAAGTTCACAATCCCCATCTCTTTCATTTACTGCATAAGCAGAGAGAAGTTGAGCACAGAGATACAAAAATGCAGCTGATGCTGCTGAAACAGAGGGGAAAGGATGTAGATGAAAACAGCTTTTGGTTCTCAGGCTAAGAAGCCTGACTGCCAAAGGGAAAGGTCAGAACAAAGTGAAAGAGCCCAGGAAAAGGGGCCCCCGTTTTTCTGCTGCTATTTACCTCTAAATCAGTGTCCTGAGAGATCCTCCTGAGCCCTGCTCCCAGCCCACTCTGACAGGAGATCTGCCAGAAGGGAAAAAAGCCATCAGCTCTTGAGAAAACCTCAAGAACTGGGAGAAAAAACAGACCCTGGGGAAAGCAGTGCTGCCAAGGAAGTCAACGCAAACTAAAAACGAGTGGGAGTTCCTCTTTCCCAGTTTGTTTTCTGTGTTTATGGAAAGCAACACTACCACAGGACCTTCTCCCCTTTGTGGAGGGGCCATTTATCAAAACAAACAGCCCCCAGTCTGGTTCTGGAGTGGGAGAGAGGAGTTCCTCTGCCGATGGACTTGGCACTGCAGCTGCACCCTGGGAAACACACTGGGACTTACTGGGAGAGATTTCCCACTTCTTTCCTCCAGAAGAACTCAATTCCAATCTTCCTCAGCCCATGACAGAGCTGGGCAGGAGGGACCACTTTTTAATGTCTCTCTAGAAATCTCCCACCTCTGCAAATGCAGCAAAGCTGCTTCCCACGTACCCTGTGAGCTGAATTATCACCTCAGAACTGACGGGAGCACCCCTCCCAGTCTGATATTTATAAACAAGATCTTTGGTGTGGAAATCAATGTGATATCAATTGCATTATTCTGATGTGAAATATTAATATTTTAATTAAATCAATTTATTGAGGTTTTTAGCAGCAAAGAAACCTGCGTATATAACCTATACTTCATTTCTTGTGCTACTCCAGTCTTCTGATAAAAAGGTACATGCTTAAATGATTTGTTGTGGATATGACAAGAAACTTAGCAAGGAACTACAAGAGCTTTGATAAGAACAGAGACCTTTAGACTTCATGGGGTGTAACCTTGATCACAATCTGATTTATTTCTCAAAAAACCTCAGAGCTGCTACCAACTCCTGTTGCCCCCTGAGTGGTTCTGTGTTGTGCTGAGTCCTCATGGAGCAACAAAACAAGTTAAAACTTGATTTCTTGATGGGGAAAGACGTGATTTCAACATCCCTCATGAGTAATATCATTTCTTTCCTGAATACTCTGGATATATTTTTCCTCCTATACAACTCAACACATGGAGAAGTAACTATCTAAAAGCTACTTTTGCTGCTTAACAGAACCTTAAAAACCAAAACACAGGACAGCTCCTGGTTTGGGGTTTTTTTTCAGTGAAAAGCATTCTTTTGAAATTCCCAGGCTAGAGAGGAAAAAATGCCAGCATACTTCAGGTCTTTCCATTACACATATAAATTCTGTTTTAATGTTTCAACATTGACTTATGGTTACAAAATCTACACACGTAAGCAGCACAGAAATCTGGCTCTGTGCCCTCAGGTTATTTTAGCAGGCTTCTGCCAACCACATATTTACATGTGGAGAGCTATTCAGAGCACTCCTCATGTTTTCCATTCAAATTTTTGTATTATTATTATAAAGAGAGGGATGGAAGAAAGAGTTTATTCGTGCTTGCTCAGTCATGTAGAAGAGAGGCAATTTTCTCTGCATAATTCTGTTAATGGAGCTAAATCTTGATTAACTTGGTGCTCAGAATCCCACTACAGGCTGCCAACTGGACATCCTGGACCAGAACCATTTGCAACAGGAATTCAGTTTTTAAAAGGGGGGAAAAGAGAGAGGGACACTCATTTCATAGACTCTCTGCCAACAATTTGTTTAATAGCACATGGGAAGGCCATGGCCAACTCTAGAACAGACTTCCAGCATCAAATCCTTCCCTCCCCTTTCTGCAGCCACAAAGACAGGGCTGAAATTATTTCCTCCACAGCTTCCAAGAACACCACTTCTACTTTCCCTCTCTTCAACAGAGGCCTGGGACATGCAAACACTGGCAGATCAATCATCCCTTCCATATATCCTTGAAAAACCAAAAGCTTCCTGAATTTGTGATTCTAAGTTCTGCTTTTCATGTTTATAATTATTATTAGAGCTCTTTGTAACCTCTCTGACCTTTCAGTGCTCTTCTTGAATGTTGAATTTGCCTTGGGCTGCAGGGTTGGATGTGCCAGAGCCAAACCCAGAGGCAAAGAAACTCTCCTGTGGCATTTTCTCCCAGAAATGAAAGCAGGGAAGGCACCTCATCGATGGCAGTGGGGGCTCCAGCTCTCCCATTCCCACACCTGACCCACAAATTCTTCTCAGACGCTTCTGAGGAAAGAGCCCCACATGCCATAAATACATTGCATATACAATTCCTGGAGGAATAGCCTGGAATTTGGCTAGTCCTTGAAATAAATACTGTTGGCACGAGCTTGGCTTCCCAAGTGATTGTGGTCACTTGGAATCAAGGGTCTCCTCATTATTCAGCCATTTCCCTCTTTTTATTTCACCAACGATCATTTGCTATTTTCTTTCAGGAATCTGTTGTAAATACCAAACAACAACAAAAAAAAGCCAAACACCCATTCCATTTCTCTAAACCTTCCACTAAACTCCTTTTAATCCTTTTAACAGAGACCACATTGAATTTTTGCTGCCTTGTTTGTTCAAAATGGGATAGAAGAGTTAATGACCTTAAAAAAAAACCACTACAGCAATACCATCAATCTCAGCAACCAGACTTGTATTCTCATCACAGATATCAAATTATCTTAAAAGTGCTTTACCACAACCTTGCATCGATTGACAGTGACTTTATAATAAATAAAATCAGTTGAAGATGAAGTTCCACCTAAGCCACTCTCCTTTACCAAACACTTTTAAAACTTTAATTGTAATGTGGTCTGCAGTCTTGGAGGAGATCATTTAAACTTAGAATTTCAGGAAAAGATCATTGTGAGGAAGAGAAAAATATTAATTTTTTATGCCAAATGGAATATTTAAGTAATAGGTCCCTAAATTTCTGGTTTTCATCAAGAATGAAATTAAATAGGCATCTGTACAAAGCAATTCCCCTTTGACAAGTATCTTTGAAGTTCTCAGTGTTCTAAATCTATTTCTACATATTAATGAAAGTTTATAAATTACACATTTTACTGTTCATCAACAAATCGTTTTAACACATTCTTTTAATCAGTATTTTCAAGCTACTCATCCACTTCTTCATATTTCTGCCAATAAAGTAACCAGTTGTGTCCTGCAAAATGTACAGAGACCAAGAATTCAGTGATTTGGTTTGTTTCTTCATGTTATCAACTGCGTCAGTCTTGCAGAGTAAGTGTGAGCTGGGTTGTGGTTATTCAGACCAGAGCCCACTGTTAACAAAAATACTGTTCATATTCAATACAACAAACAGCACAATGGAAATTCATGTTACTTAGTGCTACCTGCAGCAAATCCTTCTCTAGTTAAACCATGTGCTGAGTATTATTGAAGTTATCAAACAGGGCAAGATTGAAGTAAATAAACAGGGAAGGACTGAAATTAATAAGCAGGGAAGGAGTGTTCTGTGAACCAGCAGCATCACTTCCAGCTCTTTTGCAGAAGCTCGTAACAATTGATGATACAATAAAAAGTCTTCTAAATATGATGTTTCTAAGAGTTAAAATCCTACCAACCACAAGGCATATTCTCCTGGCACAGCTCAAGCAGGCTGATGCTAATAACACTCATGAATATGTGCTAGTTGCATTCCTTACAGAGTTCCTTTACATTTCTTTAAATATAAAATTAATTATAAAGTGAAGTAATCAAATCCATAAGACAAACAACAAAGCTTCTGCTCATTAGCAACAGATCTGAACATTTTATCTTGTTTAGGAAGTAAAAACACCTGAAGCATTAAAAATGCAGGAAGTTTCCTTTAAAGGGAAGGATCTGACTTCCAGTGAAAATCCAGCTGTTGCACTGTCAGCAGACAAGGCTGATACCAGGAGGCAGCTGAGGTACTAAACTGCAGCCAAAGGGAATCTTCAAAATGAAATAAATTGTGCTAGCCTGTAGACCTACAAAGCTTTTAAAATAAATGGAACCTATTCAGTGCACTGTGGTCACCTAATTTCAATTATTAAAAAAAAAAAAACCCACAGTTGGCATTCTGTAATTGCTGCTACAGGCAGTGCCTTTGTATCTGGGGAAAGCAATTACAAAGTTGAGTCCTGAGGTCTTTGTTTGGGCAAAATTTCAACACAAGTTTTCTTAAGTAATGACTCCAAGCTTTGATTGGGAACATCGAAATACTTTTTGTTTTTTCCCCTGCAAGCAGGACTTGAGATAAGGAAATTAAATATGTTAACTTTATTTTCATCTCAATGATCAAATGACATATTTACTGGCTTTTTATTATGTTACCTTTGCTTCTGTGAACTGAACCCATCGAGTTTCCATTGGCCTTAAAAAAACCCAGGAACTGAAATAGAATTGTTGACACAGCTTTGCTGTATAAACTCTCTGATAGCTACTGCAAAAAAGGAACAGTTATAAAATCCACTGCAAGTCCCTGTGAGATGGTTCAGATACTCCTTTAGTTCCACTTGTGGTTCAGTGGCAGATGAGAATCATTAAAAAATCAAAGTAAAATTATAAAGTATTAACAATTCTACGAGGTGGTGACTGAGAAAAATACTTTTAACTCAGAAGAGCTGACAAAGCAGTTGTGTGATGCAACTGAAATAGTAAATGTTCTTGAAAGAGCAGGACAATGACTTGGTTTACTAAATTTAAATTGAGAAGTAGTCAGATTCTATCATTTTGGAAGTAATTCATACACCATTCTATGGCATGTTTTGCATCACACTAACCTAGGATGCAACAGGAAAAGCCCTACTCACTTTCTGGTTTGGAATCTGCCACCACGTGCTGCATCTCCTTCAGCTGGACCTGGGCTCTCTGCAGCCTCTGCTCTGCATGGAACAACTTTGGAGAGACAATTGGACACACACGGGGTCATTCCTTGGAAATCCATGTGCAAACAACTCAACCAACAGAGCCCCAAGAGAACCCCAAACACAAAACATGGCAGCTTTAATGCCTGGTGATTTTCTGTTTCACAAGGGAAATGTGCCAGACCAAATTTTCAACACTTGGCCTGGGTTTACTTGATATTCTCTCCTGTTAATTGAGAAGAGTGTTCTTGTTCTCCCAAGTGATATTTTCTCTGATGGCAGAAATTCATCCAACAATTTTCAACCAAATATATGAGTGGCTTGAGCATTACAGCAACAACAAAAGGCAGCAGGAATCAGGACTGCAGCAGATAACTCTCCTTATCCTGCAATGCAGCTGAGTTGTCACAGCAATCCACTGTCCATCCCAAGGGCAGTCTGGAAAGCTTCCTGTCAAACAAGCCCCAGCTGATTTGCATTTTTGTGACTTAGAGAGATGTGTAGTAAGAACTGGAATTAACTGGACATCACATTCATTTTAGTTGTGATCTTACTGGTGCTCCAGCAAAGACACAACAGCTTGAGAGGCCACTGATTCCCAGTGATCCCACCTCCAGACAAAGGCTGCAATAGAAGAAATCTGAGGGCTTTCCTCATTTTAATAGTGTTGAAGTTCAGGCTACAGAATTTGGTGAGACAGTGTAACAAAATGGCACTGGATTCTATTGAAGTGTCTTGTTTTGACAACACAGGACTGGAATAAAACCCACCCTTACACTTGCATGTCAACTGCTCCCAGGGCTTCTCAGGACATCATTTTTCCCAAATTCAGGGGCTTAAATCCCAAGGTTGCTCCTGAATACATATTGCCTCCCTCCAGGAAAAATATAAGGTACTTGCTGTGCTGCTCATCCCCTGAAACCTTCGTGCAGATCACAGAGATAGAAATCAAACCAAGGAAACATTTGCTCACTACCATAAATATGAAGAGTTCCCTTTGGGTGCTCCAGCAGTAAGTCATGGAACATTTCCTGGGAATGCTAAAGGATGATGTCAGTGGGAGCTGAGGCAGCCAAGTACCTTCAGTGTGGTGTTCAAAACTTGCAGGGTCAAGCCTCTTCCCTTAAAATGTACATCGATCTTTTAAATGGGATTTAATTTTCTGAGGTTGAGAGAAACTCTCCCAACTACTGCTGTTCATGATGTATTTTTAAAATGCACAATTCCCAAAAAACATCAACAACTCTTTAACAGGTATGTTATTATGCCAGTACCTGACTTTTTTGTTCTTGTTTCTGTTGAGCCAGAGATTCTTCTCTCTCTTTCTCTAAGCGAAGCTGTCTTGCTATTTCAAGCATCCGTTGATGATTTTGTACTGTCTCCACCTACAGCAAGCGGATAAATAGTGCATGTTGCTGTCAGATAGCTGAGAAATACATTAAAGAGATCATATGTCTCACAAGCCCACTTAGCACTTCCCTTCCATACACGTTACTACTCAGAAATGACAGCAAAGTACTGGACCCGAGATTCTTAAAAGCTCTGGATCAACGCCTGGGGAGATTCCCTGTAGGTCAATTAGTTACTTGATTCCTTCCTAGACATACAGTGTGTTTATCTTAATCCTTGTTTGCATTCCAAAATCGGAGTTGCAGGCCAAGGATTATGACACTGAAATGTAGGAGTGTTACTTCTCTTATTACCCTCTTCTTAAGGCGCTCTACTCTTTTGGCCAGTTGATCTTTCTCCTCTTCCATTGCACTGATGTCCTAAAAAGCAGGAAAAACAGATAAAGCAATATTAATTTATTCCCCATGTATATTGGATTGGACTAAGTTCTCTTCAAATTAATATGAAAATCAGAATTCTTCCCTGAATAGATGGAGGCGGTTATAATTTTATTGATCTATGATCAAACATCCAGGATTCCAATCTCTCTTCTCTCTTCCCCCACAGTTCCCACTCTCTTTATGCTAACATTCTTCATCTGCATCCTTGAGTATTACAGTGAACATTTAAAATAAAAGCAGGTGGATTTCTCTAAAATAAAAACAAACAAACAGAAACCACCAAGGAACAAATCAGTATGGATTCAACATCTGATACAGTCTGACATATGTTCTTAATGTCACCAGCATTACCCACTTCCTGGCAGACCAATTTGCATGAAGTTGCTTATGAGAGATGTCTGCTGCCACTTTTTGTATTAAAACTGTCTTAAAAGAAACACTTTCTACTGCTGAAACATGTATCTGATTCTTATTATTCTCCTTTAGTTCTAATTTACATAGCAGAGCTCTGCAGATTGGTAGTTATGAGAGAAAGGAAAATGAATTCTCCAAATGTAGACCTTATCTCCACATTTGCTTGGCTTCTCTGTGTGTTCACTGCAAAGTTGTACACAAGATTAATTATTTTGCTGAAACAGACCAAATATCTCTACTTAACACTTGAGCCACGTGGGTTCATCATTTCTGTTGACTTAAGCTCTTAATTCATTTGACACCCTCTGGAATTATTAGCTGCTACCAGGAAAGCAAAAGGCTTGGTATCAGTCTGCACTCAGAGGAAATGGAGTTCCAATATTTGGAAATCATGCTGCACAGAGTCTTGGCAGCCTCATTCCCCAATCTGCTCCAGAAAGCTCAGCTCTAAACACGAGCGAGGACCTGGTGTTTGCCAACAGAGAGCAGCGTCAAGAGGCAGCTGCAGTGCCCACCAGCTCTGGCCTCTACGGCTTTCACACTGTCCACAAAGCCATCAAACACGGAACTGACATGCAAAACACCAACGAAATAAAACAATTGTGGAGTTTCTTTACCCTTCTTATTTCTGCAGTTGATAAACCAGATATTTTGAGCTGCTCGTGCTCCTTATGTAGGTTTTTAAATGCTTCCATGAGTTCTTCATACTGTGAAATGAAATGGAAATTGTGCAGAATGAGCTCTAAGGATTTCCAGATCAACACACCGTTTTACTACTAAGACAGTAAATGTAGACACAGAAATAAGGTGAGAACAAGATAAAAAGGCATTTTCTCATTGCAAAACCTGTCAACTTAAAGGCAGAAATAAATCACAGTGTATTATCTTCCATTTGAAGAGACATTCAGAACTTCACAATTTCCTCCGTATTTTCACCTTTTGTAATACACAGTGTATTTGCAAAGCAGGAAGATAAGATGTCACCTGAGAGGGACACATTAACCAATTACTCTCTCTTACTATACATCTGCATATTCCACATATATAAATCAGCCCCAAAAGGAAGTGTTTGTTCTAACAACATTTCTGAAGGAAGCAATGGGGCTTGAGTTTCCAGAGTGGCCCAAGAGCAGAGCTGAGTGAACACGTGAGAAATGGCTGTGCCACGTTGCATAACCCTCACAACATCCCAGAGATTGATAGATGCAGCTCAGCACTCAGAGACAAGGAGACAGTGTGCTACTTCCACACCAGTACTTTGCCCACCAGGAATCTTAAACTGAGAGGCAGTGTGAAAGTCTGTGTGGGTAGAGAAATAACAGGGGACAGCAAGCGTTTAGAAATATGGAGAGGAAACAAATTTAGATTCAACTCGGAGAAACACGAGCTGTGGTAGAAGGAAAGATTATCTCCACAGAAACAGCCCTTCATGAGATGGAAAAATCTAAAAAGAGATTATCAAGTAATTTTTTACTTCCTGGAAAGAGCAGTTGATATGAAAGGTGAATACCAAATGGCAACAGCAAAGGCCAGTTCAAACAAAGGCTTCAGAGCCCTGAGCAGTGAAGCAGCACCTCCATTCTATAAAACCCTGGGGAAGCAGCATCCAGAGCGCTCTGCTCAGTTCTGGTTGTTTCAGTAGCAAGCACACACTGACAAGCTAGAAGGAATCCAAAAAAATAGCAATAAAGTGGCTAAGGAGAAGAAGATAAAATCACAAAGAGCTGGATTAAGTGACAAATAAAGGTGAGACAAGGAATGCACAGGCTGGACGAGGAGGAAGAAGTTACAAAATGCAGGAGTAAAACCCAACTGGCTTCCATGATACCCCTTATGAATTCTGGAAGCCCTTTAACAAGAATGAAAATGAGCAGGTGCTCTCTGAGCAATGGCATTCTCACTGCTGGTGTCCGAGAGCTCTCCTTTGTGTGTCTCTACCTCTGCCAAAAGAGGAGTTCAAGGCCAATGGCAGGATTCAAACAAGGCAGAGCAGAGCTTGATGGATCACAACAAAAAAAGGTTCTCTCTTTTCCCTTTGGGTGCTCCACATGCACCTGAAATATGGGACACACTCAAATAACCAAAAAACCACCGAGGTTCCAATATGGAAAGAGATCTCTGGCACCTGGGAGCAAATCACTGAAGCCTGAACAATGAGATTAATGCCTGAAGTTACTTATTTCTTAAATTATATACTGCAGGCAATCCAATGTCTAAATCACAACACAGCTGGGAAGGTGACACGTTTGCTGAGTGTCTTCTATAAGTAATTTACAAAGTTCATTTTAGCTTGATTCTAAACACCCATAAAACTTAACTGTGTTAAAAGGTGTCTGAACTCTCATTTTTGAAATTTCCCTTAAAAGACACAATATCAGGACTGTATCTAAATAATTCAGGCTAATTGTTTAATTCATTAATATCTAAATATTTGGACTGTCCTGTTAATAGTGCAGGAAGGCATTCTATTACCCCAGCTTCTGTTTTGAACTAATCAGCAGAGTATTAGTTTAATAAGATGGTTCTATTACTGTAATTCCAAAAAGGAACACATCTTATGTAATGGAAATTACGGAGGTGGATGTTTATACACATTAAGACTGTGACATACTGAACAAAACATACAATCTGCATTCCTTTCTCTCTCTGCTACTTCTGCTGAGTTATTTCCAGGTATAAATCCAATATTGTTAGAGGTAACAAAAAAATAAAAGGCTTAGTCAAGTCCCAGTCAGCCTGTTCAGCTTTGCTGGTGCGGAGTTAACAGATCAAGTTACCTCTCACAATCACTCAAACCCACTGTGTTTTAACAGAACAAAAGGCACAGAAAACTGGAAAAAATAAGTAAATATGTACCTCAGATAATAAACCCAAAATTTTGGTTCACTTCAAGTTTTACATTTCAAACCCACCCAGTCTGACTATCTAAAATCAACATTTAATGCTCACAAAAGAAGTGGGAACATAATAAGTAGGAATGTCAGCATGAAGAGAAAGAAATCTTTTCTTTATTCACAAAAAAATAAATGGTTAAAGCAAAAGTGGAGTAAGGCTCATACAAATATTAGGCATCAAATACTATCAAAGGACTATTATGACTAAAACCACAATCAATGGACAATTAGGACACATCGACTTTTGGTCATAACATTTTCTGGACTTGTTTGAAGTGGTAATTGTATAAAGTTAAAAATATCCAGGTCATATTTCATAGAAAAAAAAAAAAAAAACCCTAAAGCTGCTCAAAAATTAAGAACTAAAAGTCTGTATAAGCCAAAATGGCTCTGAACATTATTTGGCACCCAGTGCTTAATGGGCTTAAGGCCTTTTAATTCAATGCTACTTATTAATACATAATTTCAGGGTTATTGAAAGAAAAGTGGTCAAGACATCAACTTTTTATTATGAATCTTTGCTTATCCTTGATTCCAACAAGCTTTTAACATAACTCACTTGAACATGTATGCCAGCATTAACTCCCTGATTCATTTATCCCTCCTCCCACTGGCACTTTAATGAACATGAAATGTTGGCATTCATGAGGAATGGTACCTGTTTGTTGAAGTCAGCCACAGTATCATCCTGTAGGAACTCTGCTGGCACCTCCAGTTTCACTAAGAAACGTGCCAGGTAAGCTCTTGTCCTGAGTTCACTGGTCCTCTGAAGAAGCCAATGCAAGACAGGATGAATTACAGTTTTGCTTCCAGTAACCAGCCCCTGGCGAAAAGCACTCCTGTATGGAACCAACCAGGAGAAAACGCCAATAAATCTCCAACAAAAGGATGATGGCTTGGAACAAAAAATCGGCAATGTTTGGACATTCCTTCCCCACTTGCCTAATGATTTTCGTAATGCTGTTAGAAGAGAAAATGCTCATGATGAGGCTTGGGTTTGATTAGCCTGGAAAAGAGAAGGCTGAAGGATTTGCACATCCCAGAACCTGAAGGGATCGCAAAATAGAGATGAACATTTTACCAGGACAATGGGAATGTCCTGGTAACAGTGACAGAGGGCTTTGAATTAGGAAGCAATTCTTCCCTGTGAGGGCGGTGAGGCCCTGGCACAGGGTGCCCAGAGAAGCTGTGGCTGCCCCATCCCTGGAAGTGTTCAAGGCCAGGCTGGAAGGAGTTCTGAGAAACCTGGGATAGTGGAAGGTGTCCCTGCCCATGGCAGGGGGTTGGAACAGGTGATCTTTAAGGTCCCTTCCAACCCAACCCATTCTGAGCTGGAAGTCTGCAGTTCAGGCTCCTGATTCTTCTACCTTGAGTCAGACAAAAACCCCGTAACACACTAAAAGGATAAATCCAGCAGTGACAACTCCTCGTTTCCTTCGACAGCCTTGGGGGACGCTGGTAGAGCAGGAGGAGCGCGGGATTTGGGATCACCTGGCACAGGTGAGACGGGACAGGGACCGGGACCGGGACCGGGACCGGGACCGGGACCGGGACCGGGGCAGGGCAGGGCAGGGCAGGGCCGGGCGGCGCCCTCTGCCGGCCGGAGCCGCCACTGCAGGCAGCGCCCACCTGGAGCCACACCTGGGACCCCAAAACATCCACGGGAACAGCGCCAGCTGGGACCCCAAAACATCCACGGGGACACGGGAACAGCGTCAGCTGGGACCCCAAAACATCCACGGGGACACGGGAACAGCGCCCAGCTGGGACCCCAAAACATCCCCGGGAACACGGGAACAGAGCCCAGCTGGGACCCCAAAACATCCCCGGGAACACGGGAACAGAGCCCAGCTGGGACCCCAAAACATCCACGGGAACACGGGAACAGAGCCCAGCTGGGACCCCAAAACATCCACGGGAACACGGGAACAGAGCCCAGCTGGGACCCCAAAACATCCACGGGGACATGGGAACAGCGCCCAGCTGGGACCCCAAAACATCCCCGGGGACACGGGAACAGCGCCCAGCTGGGACCCCAAAACATCCCCGGGGACAGCGCCCAGCTGGGACCCCAAAACATCCACGGGAACACGGGAACAGCGCCAGCTGGGACCCCAAAACATCCACGGGAACAGCGCCCAGCTGGGACCCCAAAACATCCACGGGGACACGGGAACAGCACCCACCTGGGACCCCAAAACATCCACGGGAACAGCGCCCAGCTGGGACCCCAAAACATCCACGGGAACAGCGCCCACCTGGGACCCCAAAACATCCACGGGGACATGGGAACAGCGCCCAGCTGGGACCCCAAAACATCCCCGGGGACACGGGAACAGCGCCCAGCTGGGACCCCAAAACATCCACGGGAACAGCGCCCAGCTGGGACCCCAAAACATCCACGGGGACACGGGAACAGCGCCCAGCTGGGACCCCAAAACATCCACGGGAACAGCGCCCACCTGGGACCCCAAAACATCCACGGGGATAGCGCCCAGCTGAAGCCACACCTGGGATCCCATCCCAGCATCCATGGGGACATTGGAGCAGTGCTCACCTGGGCTAAAGGTCAGTACCATATAACCCAAAAAAGATGTTTTAACGTGATTTGTAGGCAAAAAGGTACTCACAGGTCTGACACAGTCCCTGGAGGTTTGTATTTGAGGATTCCAAGGAGATTCAGCATTCTTTTAGCTGTTTGTTCCGGCAGCTCCTCTCTAATGTCGACAGCATGCTGAGCGGGTTTTAAAATTAAATAAGTAATTATTTTTTTATTATTAGTCATATAGTAAAAATTATTGTAACTATTATAAAACAATCGATTTAATAATTAATTACTAATTTTTAGGATAACACTATATTTTTTCCTACCATCAATTATATTACTATTATTTTTTTTATAAACCTGTTTGTCCAAGCAATCTTAATTATTTGGCAAGACTGAAAGAATTGACTTTATTAATTCACCAGATAATAACGAGATGCTCTGTACAGAACATCCCTTAAATCACCAAACTCCAATTCTCTTCTAATGGATTTTCCTATTTACTCCAGGAACCTCTTCTCCCTGCTCGTGGGATCTGATCTGTGCAGTCACACTGACCACGTCCACCCGGGACGGTGGATATCCTGGCACAGGCATGCACACCCCAGGTGTACCGACGGTCCCTTCTGATCTCACACACATTTTTGGCAGCCTCCAAGGAGTGGGATATAATTTCCATTGCAACAGCACAGTGGTGAGGTTCAGTTCTTGATCAGCTCGTGCCCTGGGTGTGTGCAGGACACAGCCGCACTTGACTAAACACGACTGTCGGTATGAACCAAGATCTTTAATTTCACGGGGAAAACATCGTCATCAGCCTCTGGGGATGCTGCCGCCCTGCCCCAAGAAGCATTTGCTGGTTTGCCAAGAGCGCTCAGACGTACAGGCAGGAAGGATTCTTGCCAGGCACATTTATTTCCTGGAAGATTCATACAAGCTTCTTTTGGTGAGACAAACACGCCGCAGGATTATACTGAGCCAGACTCAAATAAAAGCAAATTCCGGTGTCAGGCCACCTCAGGAGGTCTGAGCACCCCTGAGTGCCCTCCTTACCTTCGGGTCAATCTCCCCCAGAACGTCACTGAGCAGCTGCAGCAGCTGCAGCGACTCCAGGGAGTCAAACGAGATCAAATTGTAGTTCTTCCTGAAGGGCTCCTGATTGAGCTTCTCAACAATGAACTGGATTTGGTCACCCATAACTGTGTCCCGGGAAAACCTCTGCAGAGAGCACACAGCAGATGCCGGGGGGGCGGTGACCGGGTGCGGCCGCCCCTCGGCGCCGGGATCGGGGCAGGCCGGGCCCTGGCGGGGCTGCGGGATCGGGGCCCGGACCGGGCCCTGGCGGGGCTGCGGGATCGGGGCGGACCGGGCCCTGGCGGGGCTGCGGGAGCGGGGCGCGGGCCGGGCCCTGGCGGGGCTGCGGGGGCGGGGCTGCGGGAGCGGGGCGCGGGCCGGGCCCTGGCGGGGCTGCGGGATCGGGGCGGACCGGGCCCTGGCGGGGCTGCGGGAGCGGGGCCCGGGCCGGGCCCTGGCGGGGCTGCGGGAGCGGGGCCCGGGCCGGGCCCTGGCGGGGCTGCGGGATCGGGGCGCGGGCCGGGCCCTGGCGGGGCTGCGGGAGCGGGGCCCGGGCCGGGCCCTGGCGAGGCTGCGGGAGCGGGGCGCGGGCCGGGCCCTGGCGGGGAGGCCTCGACCGGAGCCTCGCGCGCGCCGTTACCGCGGGGGCGGTTGCCAGGACACGGGCGTGGCGTCACTTCCGGCGTTACCGCCGAGCGGCGCGAACCGGGCCGGGGCCGGGAGGCGAGGGGGTGTGGTCAGTCACGGAGGGGGCGTGGCCCAGCGTGGCGGGGCGGTGCCGAGCTCGGAGGGGGCGTGGCCTGGCCGTGAGGGCCCGGCCGAACTGCGAGGGGAGCGGCACCGGCACCGGGACAGCGACCGGCACCGGGCTCCTCTGGCGGATCGTGCATCGCTGCCCTCCCGCCGCCCTGGGAGCCCTCCCGGTGTCCCCACAGCACGCCCCGGTCAGTCGTTCCCGCTGCGCCCCGCAGCCCCGTGCCGTCCCCTTCCCGCCGCGAACAGCCCGGGAATTGCGGCTGAGGGGCGCTGGGGCGGACACGGCACAGGGCAAGCCTCTCGTGGGGCTCCTTCACGGAACAAGTGCGAGGAGTGGCAGAAATGGGTCCGAGATTCAGCCTCTGGGGATAAACTTGGCTCTGCGGCTCCTTCTGAGGGAGGTTGTTGTCGCATGTGTAGGAGATGTACAAACAGATTGCTGCAGTTACCCAATTAAAATTTCTGGCAGCCTTTGACAGCACAAAGGGATGTCATGTGTGGCTGAGGTACGTGTCAGGTGAATGGTTACTTAATTCCTTTGAAATGGAAAGGTGCACAGAGGATGCGTGTGGAACAGGAACAGCCAGTCCTGGGCCCAGGCTTCATCTCGGGCAAATGGCAAATTTATGTCCTCGAGGCTGAACATCAGTTGTCAGCGTGCCTCAAAGTAGCAATAAATACGTAGTGCATAAATCTGAAACAAGGACAGCAGCTTCAAGAACACCAAACAATCCAAACCAGACTATAAATTAAAGTCAAACTTGCACACGGAATCTCTCAGTCTGCAAGTTTGTTCTCGCAGATCCTTCAAAAGCCATTCTTAGGCCTGAAATAGTTGGATTTTGGAGCCTCTCTGCTATTTCAATTAGGTTCTTGGATAGTCTTAGAATCCCATGTGAGTCCCCAGATGATGGATTAAAATATGCAGTGAGTCATGTTAAATTGGTGCCAATTGAAATGCACAGGTTGTAAATCACTGCAGAATTTGACTCAGTAAGTAGCAACCATAAATGTAATACTTTGCAATTCTAAGCACTGCGACTAACTTAGATTATCTCCTCTATTCCTTCTGAGAAACAGAAAACGCTTCAAACAAAAATTTCATAAAATGTGTTGGTCTTCACGGGAAGGCTGGGAAGTGACACGGATTGGTGTCTGAGCTCTTAAGTGCTTAAATGAAGTGACAAAAGGGATGGTCGGGTGCCTTGTGGTTGGGCATGACAGCTGTGGTAGAGCCAGGAACATAATCCAAGTCTCCTGACTCCTGGATTTGAACTTTAAAACCGGATCATGTTTCCTTTGTGCTTTCAGTCCATATACTGACCTTTAGGAATCGTATTTACCTACAAGTTCCCAGAAGAGATCTGCTTTCCTTTGTCATGCTTTCCGGGTATCAGTTACTGTTTTCTCCAATGAGTATTCTGAGCATGTAGAACACAGAAAGAGCAGATGAGAATGGCATTTCTGATGGAGGTGTCTGTGAGTTCCCCATCACTTAATCCTGGAGAAACACTGTTTCTGTGAACACTGATACTCATCCTTTCTTCCTCAGTGCTGAGGGGAAGGCAGTTGTGGTGAGGGTGGAGAGGGATCTGGGCTGGGTGCACTGGGAGCTGCTGCTCTGAGATTTTGCTTTCTGTTGAGACTATTCCAGTCCTCTCACCTTCCCAGAAGGAAAGGAGCATTCCTCTCTTCTCACGTCTCTGTAACGTTAAAGAAGAGGAAGGATGAAAACTTTAGATAATGCCAAGATAAGAAGAAAAAGAGATGGTGAGATGGAAACCCATGAAGTCTGATTATTCTGACTCTGGGAAAGGAGACCTCCATGACCAGACCTTGTTAGAACTGGACTGGCTGAACTTGTCGTGTTTGAAAGCTCAAGTGATTGGAGGCAGGAGCAAAATCACACATTTGAGCCCAGTTTTGTGGGACTTCTCAGCTTGGGGAAAGTGAGAGAAATCCCGTGTCATCCTTAAAGTTTTATGTTATCGTGATCCTTTCTTCCACCAGCTTTGTGCTCTCCATACATGCAGTCCCCAGGCTGCCCCCCTGCTCCTTGGTGTTTACAGTCCTCAGTGGGGTCTAAATATTCAAAATTACTGCCTGAAAGAAAACAGTCAAGGCTTAGCTCAGTGCCTTGACCTCTTTATCACAAGAGAATCTTCACAGACATGAAAGAGATTATAAGCTCTCAGTGCAGCCTTGGGTAAATATTACAGGAAGCAGCTGAGATTTGTTTATGCTTAACTTGTCTTAAGTTATCTCAGTTTGGGTGATGTGCTATCTGAGTAAATTCTTACAGACTTGAGGGCCAGTGTTCCAGTATATTTGTTGTATAATTCTGGGAGCATTTTCCACAGTCCCAAATTAGTTTGCATGGAGTGATACAGATTTTGAAGGAAAGTTTGATGTGAGAGTTGTTTATAAGAGTTCAGCTCTACAGTTGCATCCAGTTCTCTGGATAGAATTTGTCTTTTATTTACCTTGGGAAAGGCTTGTGGAAGCTGCTTATTGCGAAGACATCCTGCAGAGGTAACTTGTGGAGGACAGAGAACGGAAATAAACAATCCAGAGCTCTCTGGATCTGCAGGCACAGCTTCACTGCTCCCTCCTGACTTTCTCCTCCCTTTACAGCTACTGCTGTGCAGATGCTGCCGAGCAAAGTTGTGACAGAGCTCGACCACAGAGAGCAGCAAATCCGAGTGGGACGAAACCTGAGCAAATGAGAATCCTGCTCCCCATCAAAGAGAGATCACCTTATATGGGAACACCACGGACAAGAGCATGAACGCGTCCAGCCGGGATGCTGAGGTCAGATCCCAACCAGATGGAAGATGTTAGTGTGAAAAAAAGAGCATTTAGGAAGAGGAGACAATAATTCTGCTTTGCTCAAGCAATCTGACCCCTCCTGTTTGTTTCTGTTATAAATCCTGTGCTGTATGTACACATAGATCTGTGTTATATTAAAAATTAATTTCTTTATGTCTATTCTAGTACCTAAATGTATCCCCAGCCCGTTTCTGGTTCCCACTTGCAGCTGTACTGTGGTCAGCTAAAGCCTAAGGAGTGATCACAGACGTCTTTAAAAATTAAGCCTGTTTGTGCAGAATGTGGCTTGTTCCTGTGAGCTGAGGCATTTAAGACAATACCAACGGCCAAGAAGTCTGTCTGGTTCTGAATGTTCTGTCATGTCTACAGTTGTAAGTGATTTCAAGTACTAAAGGATTGGAAGAAAAACATTAGATCTGTGTTGTAGGGTTTGTATATTTTGTGCCTTTATGAGAGTATTCTGTTGCATGAGAGAGGATCCTGGTCCTTTAAATCTGGGTCTAATTGATTCTTATCCAAACTTGTGTCTTTCAGACTCTGAGCCTGGGATTTACAGGTCGGACCTTGAGAGCGCTGCACATTCCCAGCCCCACCTCCTGTGTGTAGAGTGTCAGTGGTGGCCGCACACCTCTCCCTGCCCCCTGGACCAAATGCACACAGTTGGCTCAGAACACACTGAGCAGCTGCAGCTTTGTGTGACTGTGCAGCAGGAGAGGCACAGCCAAGGTATGTGCCACCGGCTGGCTCTGCTGAGAGGAGCAGGGACTTCATCACTCCTTTTTGATCCCAGCACCTGATATAAAACCAGTCCAAGACCAGGTAGAAGGGTGTCCCAAGCAATAGGAGATAAGAAGCTGGAGATCTCTGTGGCCATTGATGACCCCAGAACCCCAGAACCCCACTGCCCTGTGCCTTGCCTGGCAATGCCAGCCCTGTGGAGTGGGTGCTGTGTGTTCTGCCCAGCCCAGAAGAGCGTTACACCTTTTTTGCACTGATGTGAAGTGTTGGGGGTAGAGAGTCAGGACCAGAAGTAGGCTGGCCTGATGCTGGCTTCCATCCATTTAGCCCCAGTTGTCCCAGCATTACTTCAGACTGGCAAAGTCTGGCAGCACTGAGGATAGATGATGCCACAGCAGCAACAAGACCATTGGTGTGTTGTCAGACCACCTTGGAAGGTGGATGTGGCTGTGGATCCTCCAAGGTGGGAGTGTGGCACAGGATGTTATTTAATAAGGAGGGGTTGGTTGGGCAGAGTTACCTCAGCTTTCTCTAGAAAACACTCACAGTTTTGTTTCTTGCCATGCTGTTTGGTTTTGTTTCCTGTCTGAAAAATCCAAAATAACTCCACTGATTAGTCTCAGGTTCACACTGGTGTTTCTGAGATTAGAGCCTGCTCTTTAGAGCCTCCTGTTCAAGGTCAGATGAAATGGCCAGTCACCCCTTGCAGTAGATTCCAAGAACAATAGGATGTTTTAGGAATGTGCCATAATTGATTGCCTCTAAAGGGCAAATGTTGATCTGTGCTGCCAAGCAAGGGCTGTTCTCAGTGATAAGTTTGCTGAACAAAGTCTGCTGAGGTTCGAGGAGTTGGTTTCATTCTCCTGGGAGGGCAGCAGGCCAGGACATTGCGCACACTGATCCCAATCGCACCAAGGATCAAGTCTGCAGGAAATCCAAGTGGCCTTACTAAGGTTCTGTGCCCACCTTCTGCTACTCAGAGCTGGGTTCCCACTGCCACTTTCCAACAACATTGTTATCCCAAAGCACTGTTCTCCAGGAGGAAAAGGCTGAAATGCTGTCAAAAGAGAGGATATAAATAAAGGAACATTGATCAGTTGCTTTGTATTTTTGTTCTTCAGATTCTATTTTATCTCCATCCAGAAAAGTCTGTTGTTAACCTGAATTGGTGCAAGTGCTGGTGGCTTGTTTTTCAAAGCAAGCCTTTTATATCACTTTTATGTAATGAAGAAAGTATCTTCTGAACATACAATAGTTTTTCAAACTTGACAGTGCTTTTATGAGTTAGATGAGCTGGGTGACATTCCTGTCAACTTTGGAACAGAGGTGTCCTTCCTCCTTAACACATTCAATTCATGAGAAAGTAAAAATGTTAGGCCAAGGGTTTTGAAGCAATCAGCATGAGGCACAAAAATAGTCACTCTGAAAAAGTAAAGCCTATGTTTTTTAAGCTCTTTTAAAGAAAAGCAACATGGACAGGACACTACCATTTGTGACAGAAAAAGTCAGAGTCTAGGTGCACAGCAACACAGCATGGGGGAAAGTTTTTGGATGCTATCAAGGCCTGCTGCATATAAATGCTGTTTCCCAAATGGCATCTGAAGGGTCAGGATGTCACCCCACATTGTCTGTGTCATTTAGGATGGGAAAATAGAAATTCTTTTCTTGTGTACATAAATTCAAGGCCAAAAGCTGTGAAAGTGAAACCAAGGCAGAGTTTGATCCAGCTGATGTGTCTCATTCAAAAATTCTCTCACCTACTTAAAAATGTCCATCTGACTTTCATCTTGGAGTGCATTTTGTTCAAGAATGGTACAAAGAAGGTGACATGTTTTATTCTTATGGGCTTATTTGTCTTTTCTGTTTTGTCCAGACAGTTGTCTAGCAACTTCTCACAGACTCTGACAGGAGAGGATGATGTTAACAGCTCAGTAAGTACCAATGTGAAGGAAGTGGCTCACAAAAGCAACAGGATCTGGGTTACAGCAGAATACACTGTACCAATGCAGGCAAGTCTTCGGTTAATGTCAGTTCAATATTCAGAATTCAGATTTTGGCCCACTTTTACATCCTTGTTTAATTGGCTCATGTTGTTGAATTAATCTTCTAGCTGAAACACTTGATTTCTCAATCTATCACCAGACCCAGATATGAAACTTCATATAAAATTGTGAAGGAAATTACTTCACCCTCAGCCCAAACAATGACAAGCACTGTTGACCCAAGCAAAGGGCTAAATAAGGATTGATGAGGTGTGGCAGGACCATGGTTTGGGTAGTTCCTTCTGCAGCTTCCTCCTATAGAAAGCTGCAACAATCTGAAATGTCAAGTTGCCTATCTTGCATTTGAGGAGGACAGGTTGAAACTGTCTCTAAGTGGCAAAAAACCCTTGAGTAAGAGCTTATTTCCTTACAAGAATTCAAACAGGACGATGTGTGAATTATAATGCAACTGTTAACCTGTAAGGTCAGGGGTTCCCCGTAGAATCCATGGAAAACCTTCCTAAGTAAGTGAAAGACATACCTACTTTTTTATTTTTTTGGTGTTGAAAGAAAGATACATTGACAACATACAGGATACATTGAACAATATTTCATTGACATGAAATTTTAATGTACTCCCTCTGCCTAGGCACTTACAGATCTCATGTATGTAAACCAGCTCTTTCCTTCACAGCCATATTGTTAACACTCATTATAATACCCAAATAATTGACTTCTACCAAGCTGCCCTGCTGTACGATTCTGCAGTGAAGTCATAGCCTCCAGTTTGTACCATCATGCAGCTGCCATAGAAACACCTTTAGGTGTCTCGGGCTCATCTTGAATTCACTGGAGACATTTGGCTCATTAATTCAAATGTCAAGGAAAAATGCATCAACGTAAGAGAGCTTTAATCAGGGACTGAAATAATAATAATAAAAAAGTTTCCTAATGTGGGGTTTTCTTCTGCAAGAAAATGTGGAAGTTCTCTGTGGGTTCATTTATCACATTGAGGTTCATTTCACTTCCCCGTGGGGTAGATTGGTTGTCTGTGCTTTGTGCTGCAGGCTGGTGTTTGGGGATTCTCCTCAGACCAAAGAACAATCTCTTCATCCTCCCTACACAGATCATGAAAGCCTCAATGCTGTCAATCTCAGTGAGATAATAAAACTCTAGGAGAAAGACTCCATGGAACAATGCTGCTGTGACCTAGAGTAGGATGGAAGGGCCTCATAGCCATCTTTTGTTGTAATCCCATGATTGTAAAATATCCAAGATAAAAATGTTCTATTTCTAGTCTATAGCAGCCAAAGAATGAAAAAAAAATTAGAAATTATTTTATTTCAACTGAAATTATGGAATTGATACTCTAAAGAAGTGAATTGTAATGAATTTTAGTTCCTCTCAGCCAGCTTTGAAATATATGCATAAGAAACTAGGTCAATTAGCACTTTCATTAGCTCATTTATAAGCCCATATGTATAAAATATAAGATACATATAAGTTTCGACATGTATATCTCATTTTCTGCCTAATTTGGGGTTTTCTGCAGAAACAGAGCCGTTTTTCCACTGCCAGGTCCCCTCTAGTGCCCACACTGCCTCCTACAGCTCCTTCTGCTGAGGTTTTTCAGCATTTGAGAGCAAATTCCATTCCCTTCTCATGCGGACAGAGTTACGGTCTGAAAAAGGCTTTGTCCAACAACAGGAAGGCTGTAATTGTTCATACAGTATCCGGGAAAGATATGCATGAGCTTCCTGAGTTAATGAAATCCTAAGGGTTTGTTATAAAGTTTCAGTGACTGCCAGTCATTTTGAAATGCCACCCTGTGCAGGCTCCTGCTGGGATGTTACTGAGGGAGTTTTGCTTTCAATTACATTGCAGAGTTGACACATTCTGCCTTGTTCCCCATCCTGCCTCTAACATGCCAGGAGCTGGTCACTACAGGCACCAAAAATAATGGATGAGAGGTTTGGTCCAAACATCTGATGTATAAAGTTCCTTCACAAGTTCCATTGGCAAGAAGAAAAAATGGAGGAATGGCTAAAAAGCAAAGCTGAGTGTTTATTTTCTACCAGAACAATACCAAGGTCAGAGCCCAGGAAGCTGTGCCATGTGGTTGAGATACTGAGGTAGCAATGTGAGGCTTTGGTTACACCCATGATTGTCTTCATTGCCCAAAATCTTTCGGAAGATAAATCTCATGAACTACACAGGAGGCCTCCTTTTCCTTCCTGTTAGTTATGGCAGGAGCTGAACAATTGCATGTTGGCAAGAAGGTTCTTTTATTTTGGATTGTTCATTTCTGCCTGAGGCAGGGCACTGTTGTTGGATTAGCTGGCATAAGGACTGGTTTTTGTAACACCTTTTTCAGAAGAGCTTTGGATCAGGTTCCAGATGCTCCCCTGTGGATGATGATCAACAGTTTCCCATTATAGGTTTACTAATTTTTAGTACTTTAAAAATTAACACACATAATTAATTGTCTTGAGTGTTATGCAGTGAAACTATTCTGTGACTTTCCTGCTCAGGTAGCATCCACAAAGGTTGATTTGCTTTGCAATTAAATCTCATTCATTAACTTGGTTTAGAAGACACGAGAAGTCCCTCATGGAAGCTACATGTCATCCAGCTAATGTGCTGCTTGTCATCACACATCTCTGGTGCAAGGCATTGCTCAAAATGCAAAGATAGGAAAAATATTTCCTGCTTGGGAGCACTGTCCTTTACAAGGATGACTGCTTGCAAGATTGGGTTTCCCCCTTGGAATGGCTGTCTTGATGGAAATTCAAATACTCCTGATCCTTACCCTTTTAGCAACTGTGCAGCTCTGGTGTAAATGTCCACGTGGCTGTGAGGACCAGCAGTGAAACTGCCAATTCATGGGGCAGAAATCAGCAGCTGTCAAATGGTGTAAATTCTCACTACTATTCTATAGCAAGATTTATATCAGAAGCCTCCTGTTCATATTTCAGCTGTAATTAGAGACTTGGTTTATGCTTGGCCCACACAAACAAGGGCAATAAAGAGAGAACAACTGTTACCCAAAGCTAAGAAAACCACCCATATCTTTCTTGCTCTCCTGAGCCACCTAACTCCCTGTTATTCTTAGCAACATATTCCTCCCACTGACAGCTTCCCAGGTAAAAGTATAGTGGCATAACAATAACTGATGTATTTATGTAAAAGAAGTTAGTTAATTTGATGCTTCTTTTTGGCCTGCAATTCTGAGGAATTCTAACGATTTCACTGTGCCAATAAGCATAATATTCACTTCCCAAAATTTATTGCACCATGTAAGTGCAAACATTCCTCAATGCTTTCTGAAGAGTAGTAGTGCTCTGAAAAAAAATTTATAAATTGGAATTCTTTACTCAAAAAGGCTGTGCATTCAGGACTGTATCAGCCTGAGTGACAAGTGGAAAGTTTCTATAATTTTTTAGTCTTATTAGTCCTCCAGGAACCAAGGGAAATAAGGAAAGCTTGGGAACACAGCCTCTCAGCTAGACTATTTTTCCCATGCACTGGTCAATAGAATTGCTTATTCAGCTATACTGGTTTATATTAGGGTAAAATCCCTATAGCACAATGTGTGATTCAAATAAAGTGAAAGGGACTAGTTTACACAGGTAAAATTTTGCTGGTGGTAATATCCAAAGAGTAAAGAAGAATTCATCTTAATTCCCAGATCCCAGTTAGGGGCACATATATCTGGAAGCTACAAACAAAAAAAATCATATGTTTATAAACTGAGCAGATGTAACACAGGTTCTAGACAGAGATAAGACAGTTCTGAACAGGTCAGCTCTGAGCACAAAGATGCTACAGGGAAGGCTTCTTTCTATACCACCAAGAGCAGATGGGAAATAACCTCTACTCTGAGAGCTAGAAGAAACCTCTGATCCTGGAAGGACTTAGGAAAACTCTCAAATAAAACCTGACTGACCTGCAGGCTAAAAGCTGGCCCATTAAAAATATCTCTGGAACCATTCAACACAGAAAAAAGGGCATTTCATGTCTGTGCAAGCAAGAAGATAGAAGAGCATGTCACAATGTGGTGTATGGAGTGAGTCACTGCCTTCAGAGAATACAAATCATATATTGGTGAATGGGAAGCAAATGATGGCGCGATCTCAGGAACTCTGATTAAACCACTCAGAGTCTCCCAAACTTAGCTTGCAGTAGGATGTGCAGGAGAGAGTGGAATCAATTAAAAGCTTGCTCTGCACTGTTTTGTTGGCATCACGATGGCAAAGCAGAGCAGCAGGGACTGAACCCAAAAAAAAAGGAGGAAAATTATTTTTTCTTTAGGTGTCTCTATCTTCAGAATACCTGGAGATGATCACAGGCAGAAGGCTGAGCTGCTGGCTTTTACACCAGACATTTCCTCTTAAACAGTTTCCTCTTTTGGTACTTGAACAGGCAACCAACTGTAAAACAAATTTTGAATAGCAATGACAGAGGGGTCTGTTTGTATCTGCCACTCCTGGAACTGACCCTTCAGCTAAGCAAATTCTTATTCAAATTATTTATATAAGTGAAGGTGACCAGGGCTTAGAGATCAGTCAAGTATACCAGTCAAGAACAATACAGCACTTTGAGTCCTGACAGCATGTCTGAGACAGAAGGCATATGGGTGTTGTTATCAGAGCTTGGATATTAGTGTCCTTGTGTGGTGTAGTAGGTCTTTCAGTTTAATATAATGATTTTTGTCTGCACTGCCAGCTTTTCATTGTCACATTTAAAGGATCACTTTGTTCCATGCTTTGTTCCAATAAGCTCACATCAGCTTATTGATCCATAAGCTGATGTGAGCTGTGCACCAGGAAAGTCAGGGTTTTGATAGAATAAGGAACTGGAAGTTGGTTAAGGCTCCCATGGTTCTTGCCACTCTCTACTGATCAGAGGATAGAAAATGCTGATGTCCAGAATGCTGAAGTGTGCTCAGGAGTTCAGAGTTGGTCTAGAAGAACGTGATTTTAAAGCTATCAGAGCATGATAGCTTTATCAGAGCATCCTCTGTGACCCGAGGATGTATTTTCTTGAGTCAACTAAAAATTGCTGCTTTGCTGTGGTGGGTAGGTGCCCGCGGGAGTGCGTCGGTGTTGAAACAACTCGTGAGGTGTCGATTCAGTTTCGCTGGGGTGGGTGATGGCAACACACAAAAACAATCCTCCTCCAGACCTGCTGATCCATCATCATTATCCCTATTGTGCTGTGTCAAGTGCAGAACCCAGTGGTGAGGATCCCTATTGAAAATTCTCTCGGTGGTTGGATGAAGCAGCAAATGCTGTTTTCTTTGGTTTATGTTGGGAATTGTTGCAGAGCCACCCTGTGAAATTCTGTGCTGCTGGCAAGCTGCTGCACCAGCCAGTCCAATGAGAACAATGAAAATGAAGAATCTGAGCTGATGTGTACTGGTGAGTCCCATGAGAACCATCACAATGAAGAATATGAGCTGAGGCTAACCCTTAGACAAGGCCCTCTTCCCCAGACTGCCAAAAGTGGTACTGCTGTGGCAAATGCCAGCCAACTCGGAAGCACCATGAGCAGCTCTTGCTGAAGGAAAAAAGGGCAGCACATCACAACCTGAATTGGTTTCAGCAGCTGGTGCTGTCTGATTGCACCCTGAAGAAAGACAGAAGTCACCTCAAAGCATGACCCTGAAGGAACAAAGCCCAAAAGATGTATCACCTAAAAAACGTGCTGAGCATTTTTCTGCCCCAGCCTTGTCAGCTTTCTGCAGCCCTGGATTGCAAGGCTCTGGAAAGAGGCCACTGAATGAGTTGCATAACTCACCACTGAAGGCCTCATGGTCCAACCAGATCAAACACGCTCATTTTAGATGATTCCAGTGACACAAAACATTTTCTGAAAAGCCCATGTGTTCTCTTTGTATTGTTCTTTCTAGCTTGAACCAAGGAATTACAATGAAAAGTACTTTTACTGTTTTTGTTGTAATATTTTCGGGCATTTCTTTCATACTTATTGGAATTAAAATGTGGAGCTTTGCCCTCCTGTTTGCTTTTAGCTTCAAGCAGGCCTTGCCTCCTCTACCTCCTCCCCCTGAACTTGTGTGAGCAGCTTTGTGCTATGATGTGTAAGGCCAGAGTACATCCAAGGAGCAGCAAATTCAGGGTAAATTAATCTGTGCTCCAACACCTTTTCTGTTCTCTATTTTTATTCTATTTAGACATGTTCTATTTTTGGAGAAACAAGGTGAGGAGGATTGTAACAGGTGTGTTCTGCACTCCTTTCAACAAAGATTTGTTCTTTCTGAGCTAACCCAGCAGTTTGCCATTTCCATTTCCCACATACATTTTAAGATATATTGCTGGCAGATTATGCCATTTGTATTTATATCTCCAATTGAAACATTCATTAATTGTGTTAATATTCATATGGCAGCATCTTATATATCTAGAGTGGGAAAACACTACTGTAGGCATTTGTGCATTCCTGTTCTAGCATATGAACCAATTCTCCTTTTGAAAGTTACACTGAATATTCACTCATATTCCTATCCTTTTCCCACTTCTTTTGATCCTTTCTGTTTTGGCTGGTTTTGTAAAAAATTAAGCATTTTACTAATATACAGCTGAACTAAAGGGTCTTAATAGTTTTGTACTGCCTGAAATTCCCACTGCCACTTTGTCAGTTCACTTCATCTCTTCCTGATGATTTACCTGCTCTTATGAGGGTTATAGTGATATTTCTACAACAAGGACTGTGTTAGGTATCTCAGAACAAGGTGAAGGGTACATGAACTTTGCTTTTATAGCAAAGATTAATTCTGCAAGAGGATAAATAAAGAATTTGGTCACTGTGGATGGAAAGGTGACAGTCTTCAATATGCTCTGCTCTCTTTTGCAGGCAGTTGCTTGGTCCTTGCACTGATTTAAGCTGTGCCAGGGTAGGTTTAGGTGGACATTAGGAAGAATTAGGAAGAATTTATTCCCAGAAAGAGTGATTAAATGTTGCAACGGGCTGTCCAGGGAGGTGTTGGAATCACCGAGCCTGGAAGCGCTTAAGTAAAGACTGGCGTGGTCTATTTGACAACGTGGTGTTCAGTCACAGGCTGGCCTCGATGATCTCAGCGGTGTTTTCCAACCTAACGGGTTCTGTGGTTCTGTGAAAACAGCCGTGAGCAGTCCGTGGCTGCCGGTGCCGCTGCCTGCGCTGGCCTGGGGCGATTTGCTCCGGGCCCCGGGGCTGCGGGAGCAGCCGGCGGGCGGCTCGGGGCGCTGTGGGGCTGCGGCAGCCGCGGCCCGGCCCGGGACGGCTCCGTCTCGGCTGCGTTCCCGTCCGGGCCGCCGCCATGGCGCTGTGCGGGGCTTTCCACAGCTTCCTCTTCGAGTACGACACCCCGCGCATCGTGCTGATCCGGAGCCGCAAAGTGGGGCTCATCAACCGCGCGCTGCAGCTCGGCATCCTCGCCTATGTGATCGGGTGAGCGGGCGGCGCGGCTGTCCGGCCCGGCCGCGCTGAGGGGCGGCGGGCGGCTCCGCGCTGGAGCCCCGGGCTGAGGGCGGGAGCCGCCCCTCCCTCAGGGGCCCTCAGGGGCCCTCAGGGGCCGCGGGGCCGGTTCTGCGAGGGGAGCCCGGAGCTCCCCGAGCGGCGACACGGACGGGGCGGCACTGCTTAACTGGGGTTGTGGACAGAATCACAGAATGTTCTGAGCTGGAAAGTGTTGTAGATGTCGGCGAACCCAATGGGAAGAATGATGATGTCTGACTTATTTCAGAAGGCCGAATGATTTATTATAATTATGCTATGATACATTAATATACTATATAACAGAGGATACTAAAAACTACATGCTACTTTCTCTATCATATCTAACTACTCACAACTCGTGACCCTGCTCTCCCGAGCCCAGACACAGGTGGATCAGATTGGCCATCAGGCCCAAACAATCCACTGTGATCTAACCAGGCATTCGCTCCAGGTAAACAATTCTCCAAACACATTCCACAAGAGAAAAACCAGGAGCAGAAATAGAAACTGTTTTCTCTTTCACTTGTCTCTGTGCACCTTTATAAAAATCCTGAGAGAGAGAGAAATGTGCTTGCCACAGGAAAGGACCCCACAAGGGCCAGGTCCAGTTTTTAAGTGAATGGCCCAAGGGCCTCTCACAGTGGGACCTCTCAGGAGGTGATTGTTGTTCCCCCAGCAGAGCTGGGCAGAAAAGCAAATTAGAGCCTGCAAATCAGTCTGAAAGTAAAAAATACCACCCCAAAAATCAGACAGGAGATTGCCAATCTTGTGACCCTTTTGTAAGGAAAAGCTGTGAAACTGTCTGGAACGGCCCTTTCAGGTAACATGGAAAAAGGAGAAATTCCAACCTGAAACTTGTTTATGGTGTTTATCTATTGTTTCTTGCAATCCTTCTCTTTCAGGTGGGTTTTTCTGTGGGAAAAGGGCTACCAGGAAACAGACTCTGTGGTCAGTTCTGTAACCACGAAGGTGAAGGGAGTAACATTGACGAACACATCCACTTTGGGAGCCAGGGTCTGGGATGTAGCTGACTATGTCATCCCTCCTCAGGTATCAATCACTTTCACATGCAGAAAGAGGGTTTTCTAACACGCAGCTACTCTTTGCTAAAGTCCACTGAGAGCTGGAGCAGCTCTGGCTCCAGTGTGGCCACGATATGAGAATGAAGCAGCTTTGCTTTGTTGCAGATAATGCTGAGCACCTGCCCTGGGGAAGCTTCTTCCAAGTATGTCTGTGTGTGTGCTTGTGTAGAATCGTAGAATGATTTGGGTTTGGAATCAACCAAGATAATCTTGTTCCACCCTTCTGCTGTGGGCGGGGCCACTATCCCATGTTATTCCAAGCCCTGCCCAACCTGGCCTTCAACACTTCTAGGGATGGGGCTGCCACAGCTTCTCTGAGCAACCTGTACCAGGGCCTCTCCACCCTCAGAGTGAAGAATTCATAATATCTAATCCAAATCTCTTCTCTTTTAGTTTAAAACTGTTCCCCTTTACCCTATCACTATCTGCCTGTGTAAAAAGTCCCCCTCCCTCCTTTTAATAATCCCACTTTGGGTACTCAAATGGGCTCCAAGTTCTTCTTGAGCCTTTCCTTCTCTGAGGGTGCACTGATCCCACTGTCCATGGTGCCCGCAAAGACTTGCAACAGAGGAGGATTTTGCAGGCCTCAGGAAGAAGCTGCAACAATAACGACCTGTTCCTTATTGCTTTGTAAAGCAAACAACCCCAAGTTAAGCTGTTGGCAGAAGCCACAGTAACAGCCTGCAAGTCACCTGATGCAGAACTGAACTGGAAGCATTGCTGTAGTTACTGATTGACTGTATCTGTGGGAATCTGTGCTGTGTGGGCCATATGTGGTGGCCTTCGGGCTGGGCAGGCACAGCCAAGCTGCTGGTCATGGGGTCCCCCTGTCTGCATGACATATGGTGCAGAAAAAAGACAGATTTAGCCAGATTTTGGCTGAGTGGTCATATTTGCATATCAGTGGAGCGGAAGCACATGACAGATCTGGAGTCATACAGATCTGAAAGCAGTGAAAGTAAAGTAATGAAAATAGTGCTCCCTGAAGAAACAGGACCAGGCAGATTCCTAACTGATATATTGCAAAAAGAAAGAGTGGGAGTTGCACTCGGACTTGCAGCTGGAGCTCTATTTCTGCACCTGCCTTACAACTCCCCTGAGGAGCTGTGTGAGCTCTGTTTTTTGTAATATGAATGAGGAACTTTGTGCCGAGTGGGAGGACAGAAGGAGCTGCCAGTCCCACAGTCCTTCCTCTGGCTAAACACAGCAGCACCAGGCGATACATGTAGGAATCTGCTCCTTTAGCACTGCATCAGCAGTGTCCAGGGCAAGTCCCCTCTGGGCCACCTGGGCTCTGTCAACAAAGATGTTTGGTGCAGTGCCTTCGATGCTCTTTGCAGATTGTCACTCTTAAGTTTCCTTCTTGTTTTGCATGCTCAGGGTGAGAACACTGTGTTTGTCATGACCAATGTGATACTCACACTGAACCAGAGCCAAGGCCGCTGCCCAGAGGTAGGTGCAGAATCTGCTTTAATCCTGCCTTGTGTGGGTGGGAGTGCAGGGGAGAGGGTTCTCAGAGTTTTATGTAACTATTGTTCCTCTCCAGCTCCCAGACGATCAAACAAAGTGCGAGGTGAAGAACAACTGTACTCCAGGATATGTCAGCACCCACAGCAGTGGTAAGAAACCTGCTGCAAAAGCTCCTTTCAGTCTGGGTTGTGGTGCCTCTGGGCTGTGCCTTCCCTGCTGTGAAGGAAGCACCATTTCACTTCAGTCTCCTTGTTCTCTCACATGTAAGAGAACTGAAGCGGAAGCTCAGATTTTTCTTCTGGTGGACTTAGACCAGATGAACTTAGGCTGTGTTGGGTGGATGCTGGGTAGATGTGGGCTTTGGTGAGTTAGCAAACAGTGTGAAGCTTTTTCACGGCCTTCAGTCCCTGAAGCAGTATTTCACATGGATGAAGATTTTACTCAGGAAAAGCACCTGATGCTTCTTTCTCTGAAATTACATTTGCAGTGGAAGATAGTGTAGATTTTGGTAGTGGCACTTCACCTCTGGGAAAATTGCTTTCATCATATGGAGTGTCACAGGTCAAATACTGCCTGGTTTTGCTCAGTAGTACCTCCATGCACGTGTCTTTCCAGGCATCCAGACTGGGGAGTGTGTTCCATACAACAACAGCATTAAGACCTGTGAAGTCTTTGCGTGGTGCCCCGTGGAGGATGACTATCACATACCCAAGTGAGTGCTCTGTCATCCTGTCTTCCTACTCCACAGTGCCCCTCCTGAGAGCAGGCTCGTCGTACACAGCTAATGCTTCTCCCACTGACATGCTTTTGGGAAAAGCTGAAGAGATGAGCCCCAAGAACTCTGCAGAGTCCTATTTGTATTTCCCTTTTGTTTTGCAGGCCAGCATTCCTGCGAGAAGCTGAGAACTTCACCCTTCTGGTGAAGAACAACATTTGGTACCGCAAGTTCAACTTCAGCAAGTAAATAGCGAGAGGGTCATCACACTGTCTGGTCTCCTGGGCAGTAAAGGGGATGCAGCAACTCTTCTCTTTCTGTTCTCCTGTAGGCGAAACATCCTCCCCACTATCAACTCCACCTACCTCAAGAACTGCATCTATGACGCCCAGACTGATCCATTCTGCCCTATCTTCCGTTTAGGGAAAATAGTTGAAGCTGCAGGGCAGGACTTCCAGGAAATGGCTGTGGAGGTATTTGGCTGACCCTTCTCTTGGGCTTCAGCTGTTTTTAGAAGAGTGGTAGGGGGTTGTCTCCTCTGCCTCAAGGCATGAGCCACAGGACACAGATCAGCTGCAGGATGGAGAGTGTTCTGGCCAGAGGGACTGGAGTGAATTCTACTTAACCAATAATTGGCCTTGCTTTGTTTGGGTGGGGTTATGTGCAAGGTTCTGTAGCAGCAGAAAAGAGTGTTGGACTGAGCCTGGGATTAGAGCCGGTAAATCAGGTCCTGGTCAGCAGAGAGCCTAGTGCTGGGCTGGCCGTGCACTTTGGACTGCCCATCACCTCCTCTCCTCCACTTGGCAGGGTGGAGTCATGGCACTGCAGATCAACTGGGACTGCAACCTGGACAGAGCTGCTTCCCACTGTGTGCCAAAATATTCCTTCCGGCGCCTCGACAACAAGGACTCTGCCCACACCGTCTCACCCGGATACAACTTCAGGTAATGTGGCTGTGGAGGGCACCTGGTGTCACAGCTCCATCTGCCACTGGCAGTTGTGGTAGTTTGGGGCTTTTGATGGTGCTTGGAGAGCAACAGAAGAAAACCTTGAGAGCTTTTTTGATGCTGTAAGACAGAGCAGGTGGGATCCTCACTGTGTCTCACTGTGTGCAAAGCACAGCAGAGGTGGGAGGTCAGTGAAGCTCCACTGATTGCATCAGAGAGCCTGAGTCATGTTTCTGTCAGCTTTTTGGTGGCTGTTTGATGAATGAGGTGGCAATGGGACAACTGACTGTCTCAGGGTGTGCTGATAGGCCAGAATTTGAGGGGACTGAAGTGGGGTTGGGAGACTGAAGCATGTCCTTCACTCTGCTTGGGGGAAAAACTAACCTGTAAAAGTGTCTCTGTCAGTTGAAGACCATATGTGCACCAGGAGTATCCTGGTATGCACCACCACATACACATTCTGGCCAGTACAGCTAGGTCCAGCACTTCCAGTAAAACACCAGCACAGAGCTGGCAGCTGGTCGCATCCAGACTCAGACTGTAATATTAAATACAGATTGGCCACCTTGCCAAGATCCTTGCAGGATTCCTGCTTGTGAGGAAACACGGCTCAGGGCTGTTATTTCTAGAATCACAAAATCTCACTTCGGACAGAGGATCTTTGGGTGGAACTTGGATGAATTTGCTGAGGAGCTGTGCAGAGCACAAATGTGTGTTTGGGAAGTGCCAGGCCGGCAGGTATTGGGGTGTCTGGACCGTCTGGAGGATATCACAGCTGGATCTGAAATGCTCTTGCTAATTTCAGACTCTGGTACAGCCCCTTACCAATTCTTCCTTTTATCTTCCACCCTCTTCTCTGCTTCCTCCTGGCTTAGTCAACCACGTGGCAGAGTAAGTCTGATCTCACTTACTTGTTCTCATCCCTTTTCCCTGTCTTTTGCGTGCTGTCACCCAGTGTGGGACACGGAGCAGCCTCTGTGCTCCCGGCCCTGCCCTCTCGCGGCTGCCTGGTCCCCTGCAGCCCCTGCCTGCCTCTCTCGTGTAGCTGACTTTCTTCCTGTTAGTCCTTCTGCTCCCCTGCTAAAGCTGCTTTCTCCCCTTCCTATGCCTTGCAAGTTTCCTCATTTTATGGTGCTCACTGTTGTCTTGAATTCACCTGCTTTGGGCTTTTCTCCTATGTGAGTTTGCCAGCATGAAACCTCCATCACTCAGGGCTTGTGTCTGGAAGTACCAATGTTCAGCCCATCCACTTGGGATGGGGAACACACCTGGATGTTGCATGATCACATAAGCAACCTCAAAATTTCCAGTTAAGCTCTGACCTATCTTTTCTGCAGGTTTGCAAAATACTACAGGAATAGTGATGGCACTGAATCACGGACGCTTGTCAAAGCTTATGGCATCCGCTTTGATATCATAGTGTTTGGAAAGGTAGGGTGACAGTTCCTGAAGGTCTTGTAGTGAGGCCTTTCAGAGATGCTGAAAAGCATGCTCAGGCTTGTAACTGTCTTCTAGGCAGGAAAATTTGATGTAATTCCTACCATGATTAACATCGGCTCTGGCTTAGCACTGTTTGGTGTGGTAAGTGACATTGTCTGCACTTGGACTCGATTCTGAATTAGTGCCTCAGTTCTGAGGATCCCTATCTTAAACTCTTTTAATCCCCACTAGGCAACAGTGCTGTGTGACATTGTTGTTCTATATTGCATGAAGAAGAGATACTACTATCGGGAGAAGAAATACAAATATGTGGAGGATTATGAACTGGTAAGCATCAATGAAGGCAAGGTAAAGGCAAAATTGCTTCTTCCTCTGACTCCACAGAGATTCTGAAACAGGATGTAGAAAGTCCACATCAAGTGGGGATTTTGAACCACAGTTCTAAGGAAACTTTATCTTCGTCAGAGAAGCTGATTTCTACCTCAAAGCTGTTGCAGGGAAGAGCACTAGAAACAAATATTATGTTTCCTGGGTAACCACTCTTGGAGAGGAAAATATATGTTCAAGAATTTGTCATGTTCCTACTGCACCTCCTTTTTGGGTTGCAGTCATTGGCATTTACCTCCTAAGAGCTGTAAGGAACAGCCCTGTTCCCATCAAATCCTTCCTTCTTGGCTTTTGGGATTCCTGCAGTTGTGAGAAAACCCATTCAATGGGTTGGTATTTTCTGAGACCAATGTGCTGACAGTCACAGTTACAGCTCCCTCCAGGAATCAAATGATCTGTTTGGTCAGTAGGATTTAGTTGGTTGCTTGACTAGTGCTGAGGGCAGAGCTCAGCCCTTCAGCCCTCTGCTTGGTGGGAAGTGTGGCTGCAGAGGGCAGATTTCTCATTCAAAAGACCTCATGCCACTGGAAAAGTAAAGTCTGAGTAACAGGAAGTAGCTTGCCTGGCCAAAGGATTTTATGTGTTTGGAAGGGGAAGAAATAAGAGTTTCTGTCAGAGAACTGTAATCTCTGATCCTTGCAGGGAGTTGGTGAGACATATGGAACAGACTCCTGAGCTCCTGGTGCTCCAGGACCAACTGCTGCTCTAAATCACTGCTGGGAACATTTCTTGACCCTGCCATGAGACCTCTTTGCTGGAAGGAAGTGGGGAACCACACTGAGAAAGGGACAATCTTCACTACTCTTTACTACTTGGGAGCCAGTCCTAGGGAGAAGAACTGGGTCTGCTCCTTGTCTGCTCATTCCAGGTTATTTGCACTAAACACAGGGAAAATTGTACTTTATGCCAGACCTCTACACTGGCTGAGCCTGGGACAGAGACAGCTCTGGCATCATCATTTTGCCAGTCCTTCTGTCCCTGAACTCACTGATAGCAGAGGGCACAGGACAATAGGCACAGATTCTTCCTTAGAGTGAACACGGCCACTGCCAGGAGATGCCTGACTCTGGGACAGCAGCTCCTTGCTGTTGTCATTTTTCTTTCTCTGAAGGATTGTGAAGATTAGCTGAGCCTGTACCTACTATCGAATTGGGGTCTCCAAGCTCCAATGGCCACAGACCAAGATAAAGCAGAGTCTGGCTCCACTGTGCTATGATAAATGGCTTACTGGTTACAGAACTTTTTTTCCTGTTTTGTCTAATAATTATTACTTTAAAATTTACTTTAATAAAATACTACCTTTTCCTCAGCCCTCTTGAAGTTCTGCAAGCTGGGTTTTGATTGTTCATTTCTCCCCACATACAAAGTGTTAGTGCAGGGCTATCAAAGCCAGGGCTCTGTGGGTTTTGCCTCTTCATTCTCTCAGCAGAAGTGCTGCTGCAACTACAGCTGCTCTGCCTTGATTCTCCTGACACCTTGTATATGTCTGTTGCCTTAAACCCTCTCCAAGGGAAAAGACTTGTAGGTCACAGGCCAAGATCTTAAGGTCTTTATATGAGTGCTGGTACCAACTGCTTGGAAGAACAGATCTGTTATTCTCTGGCACACCTCCTGTGTTTTTCACCACCACACCAATTTGTGGATTTGTTGGCTTTTATACTCACACGGCCTTTAGCACCTCTAGTGATCACATTGACTCACAAAGTCCAGGTCTTCCCTTCTCTGAACCTTTTCTGGTGTTACTGAGTCCTAGGATCTATTCCTCCAGCATCCTGGCTGCCTTTCTCCAGCAGCACAGTGGATAAAACACAGCATTATCACTTTATTTTATTTTTTATGTGCCTACTGCTGTTGAGCACTAAGTTGTGTCCCAGCTGAAAGAGTGCCTTTCCAAGGGCACTCCAGTCTGTGCATGTGAACGCTCAGTTTGGATTACACAGTGCTTGAGCTGCTGTGGTCCCATCCTAGCCCAAGGTCCCCAGTAATGGTAGAGCACCAGACTTCAATAATACAGGAGACTGCTTTCAGATTCCTCTTCCAACAACCAAACTCTCACAGCTTGATAAAGACCACTCAAACAAAATAATGGTTCCACTTGATCAACTAACTCTGGGTTTGGTTGCATGTCATTTATTTCAACTTGTACAGTGAAGCTTGAACACCTGTGTGGAAAAACACTTAGTTGTTGGTTTATTCTTTCTTCTTAGGTAATATAATTTAAAAGTGGTAAATACACAGTATTTAAACTTGATACACCTGATAAAGTTAAATGCATAATAAAGGGGTAGGAGTGAAACACAAGCCTTGGTCATTAAACAAACAGTATAAAAATCAGGAATAGTTCAGGACCTTAGAAAAGAAACAGATCAATTGCCTGATAGGTAAGAGGGGACCACCACTGAAAACTACTCAGATAAGAGGCCTGGTTTCCCCTTAGCACTTTTCTGTGTGCTTTCAGAGCCAAAAAGGCTTAGTACCCAGCAATAAGCCCACAGTCAGCACCGGGCTTGCTTGAAAGGAAGGGGAGTTGGGGAAATCAAGCTATCGCCCAGTTCCAAGGCACAAGCAAAATGTTCACTTCACTATAAGGAGAAAGCCAGCATTACTACTAAGGAACAGCAGCTGGGGAACTGAGCAGGTTTATATACACAGTACAGCTTCTCTAACAGGTCATGCATTTAGAGAGATCTCCCTCACACGGCCACGCTTTATGCTTTCAACAGAGCTGACCAACCGGAAAAATCCACATTGTGTTTCCTTCCGAAATGTGCATTCGGCTGCAGCCCCACCAGAGCCTGCACTGAGGGACACTCAGTTTGGAGAGCACCTTGGGGAAGTGCTGAGTTTGGCATCCTTTAGAACCAAGCCCGTGCAGGCAGTCAGACACTGATCAGTGGGAGTATCTGAGGCCCAGAGACTGGCTGGGCATTGGGGAGCTGGTACAGCTGTTGAGAAGCTGCGTTACACCTGGCAGACCTGTTGGGTCAATGTAAACTGTCTCACCTGACAAATCACAACCAGGGATGGGCAGCACAGAGCTCTCTACAACACACCTCTAGCAAACACACCACACACACTACTATGCACTACCTACAAAGAATTGGATCCCCTAGCTTTTTACTTTTTTTTTTTGGCAGATCAAGTCCATTTGCAGGGTTAGAGAACCAGGCTGCCCACTCACACACATTTCCACAATGAAAAGTCCTGTGTAGGGGGAGCAGGCAGCTGCAATAGTGCTGGCCCCCAAGCTACCTGTTTGGTTTTCCCATAGCTGAAGCTGCAGGGCTTTGGCATAGCCTCGGACTAAAATGGGAGGAAAACAGTGCATGTCTTATGGCTCCAAACTCCATAGTATTGCTCCTAAACCACCGACTGTCTTCACTGGCTTTAGAGAGAGGCCAGCAGCACAATGCTTCCATAAGAAATTGCAATTTAGGGGGAACATCGCTTCAAGTGATTGACAGATGTAAGGGACAGTTTGGGTAGGCATCTGCACCTTGCTAATGCTGTCCTGGCTTTAAGAAAAACCAGTCTTAACTGGAAATTACCAGGCCAGGTCTGACTGCAGTGGGGCCAAGGACCTCGGCACACTGCTGCTTGTGCTGTCCAGGATAAAATAAAGGAAGACAAGGGAACGGTCACTTCCTAAAGGCAGGGCATCCATGGCCAGGGTTAACAGGCAGAGACCTTACCATTAATCAAGACACTTGGCAGTCTCCTAGTGCCTTCCTCCTGAGGGCAAAGAATTACACCTTTTCAGTCCCTCACAAGCTTGGGAGACTCAAATCCTCCTTTTCTGTCAGGTACTTCAAATGCCTCGTTCAAGGTCACACAACCACATCAGAGTGAGAAAGGAAAAAAATCAGACCTTTTCCCCCCTAGTCCCATGCTCCATCCACAAAACAACTGTACTTACTGTGACCCCTTTCCTCGGGCAAACCCTGGCTCCTCGTTCTCCAGCTTTGTCCGAGCACAGAGAACTTGGGAAAGTGAGTCTGGACACCAGAGTTTCTCCCACCACATGGCAGATTATTATTTTGTACAAGCACCACAAATAATCAGAGTAATCTGAGTGAAGGTGAAAGAGCTCTTCATAAGAAACAATCCATTAACTAGATACACTTAATTTACTACAAGCCTCTGATCCACAGGCATTCACAAACTACTGGTAACAAACTTGCAAAAAATACATAGCATTGGCCCCAGAATCCAGATTAAGAGTTTGGAAAACAAATGTTTCTTTGAAAATTACTAGCTAATCATTAAGATCTTAAATTCTAAGCAAGCCCTAAGTCTATACTTAAAAACCAGCATAAGTTGTATTATTTTTAATTGTAGTAAACCATGTAATGTACATGGAAGTGAAGGATTTTACCCTGAATTTTATATTTTATAGTATATCTACCTAGATCAAGTAAAATATTTAGAAACAAACTGTTAGTGCTTCTTCTGTTGTTTAAAACATTCTAAACACCACCCTTCATCATATGTCTGCAGCAAAAATAGTTCAAACTGAACTTAAGCCCTTAAATACCTTTTCCTTTCATACACTGAATACCTAACTTACCAAGTCCTGGTCGCACCAAGGCCTCTGGAAAGGTGTTAATTACCTGAGGAGGTAATTAACCTCACTTTTTGAACGTCCTGAAGATGCTGTTTCATACAACTTGGCTCACAAAGGTAGGCATTCTTTGAAAAGCTGAACAGGTGGGTTTTTGCTTTGTTCCCATGCAGTTAAAAAGGTGTCAATTAAAAACAAACCAGAACGACAAGAAATAGATGCAACAACATTCCCGGTAGGTCGTGAACTCTCAAAGTGCACACGTGTGGTTGGTTTTACTGCTGTGTATGCCAGTTGGCAAAAGCTTCACCCTTCTGCACGTGCCCACAGCCACGCCATGGGCATCACGCCCCTGGGATGCTGGCGTCAGTCCCTGCAAATTACCTGGCATTAAAACCAGCAAAAAGCAGTTCCAAATGCATTTTCCTTTGGCTGCTGTGGGTTTTGTTTTGCAAAGCCCTGTTGCTGCTCACCACCACTGCTCACCTCTCCGCTGTCTGCCAGCGCCTCTCCCACCAGAAGTCAGCAGTCCAAGTACTCAGAGATGCTCCATGTTTATGGCAAATAATCAGATGTCTGATAAGGTGTGATAACATGCTGCTATGCGAGCTCTACATCCAGCATTGTACTGAGATAGCGCCATGTCATGCTGTGTTTGCTCTGGGCTCTGGTCACCTCATCCCCAGCGCACGCGTGGTGACGTGCCCTGGATTGAGCTGCTCAACAGAACCATAAAGTCCAGGTTCAAGAAAGAAGCTCCTCCTCTCCCACGTTGGGCAGGTCATTGCATTTCAGGTTATCTTCACTGCCTTGTTTCCTGTTTTCAAAGGAAATAAAACAGCTGCTGAGTGACTCAGAAGAAGGGAAAGGAGGCAATGAGACGCCAGTTTCTGCCCCTTCCCTGCCATGGGATCTTTGGGACGCTAAGCATGTGTCATCTCTCCCCATGTAACTGGCTGGAAGTGCCATAAAAAGATGTTTTTCATCTCATCAGAACAGCAGGATATTCCATGTCACAAAAATCACATAAAGCAGTTACAGATCAGACAGGTGGGGTGTGAGTGTTGCAGTCATGGCCCCCATTAAAGTTTCAAAGCCCAACTATTTAATTTCTCCTCCAGAGCATCAGAAAAAGCTGCAAATGTCTTTTTGGGGCCGAGGTGAGGTGATGACACTTACGGCAGCAGGTTCCCAGAGGAAGACAATGACCGCTCCTCCCTCTTGCTCCCCTCAAACGGGTTCCCAAAGGATCGCTTCCGGATCATCGTTTTAACCAAGATCTGCAAAACCAGAATGCAGTTCATTGGGGTGCTTTTCCTTCATTCAAGAGCAACAGGAACATCCAACTTGCATGCCCAAGTAATTAAAAAAACTAGGGAAAAACAGGTCGAAGTTCTCTATTAATAGAAATCAGAAGGAAGCATCTTTGCAAGTCTCCAGCTGTTTAATACAGGGGCTGTATCCTCATCTGAAACCCTTGCAGGTGAGAGCCACACTAGGTATAAGAGGCTGGAAAGGAAAGCAAAGCCAACTCTGGGAGGTTTCTTTCCTCTCCAGAAGTAGGTTTTACTGATTACTGCATCCAGCACCTGCAAATTCCCAGTCCTCCATGATTACCTGGCAAAATAATTCACTGGAAAGGGAGAGGGGAAGGAACTGGCACAATTTTACCTTAATGTTCATCTGAAACCAAACTGAAAGCTGGCCATTTGTCCAGCTTTGGCTGCAAAACACAAAGTTACAAATCAGAGACTGGTGGGAACAGAGATGTGTCAGGATTCTTCCCTGGCATCCCTCAGCTTGTTTTGCTGGTGGGAGCAGACATCAAGGTGAGCAGCACTGGACCCTGCCTCAGCAGGGGCATCCCTGAGAGCCCCTGACTTCATTTGATATTGCTTCTCATCCCTCTGTGCCTCATTTATCTGCTCACCAGGGCACACAGAGAGCCATTCTGTGTCTGAAGGCGAGGGTGTTTTAAGAGTCAAAGCCACGTGAGTGAATCTCACACTGGAGCGTCAATGCCTGCACTTGGCTGCACAAAGATCAGGCACCAGAGGGTAATTTTGAAGATCAAATGCAAATGTGAAAATACCACATTTGCCTGGAGGCAGTGTGTTATCTGACAGTCAAAGAGGTGCAGTAAAATCTGATTTGCCTTGAACTGTACTGAACACACCTGGATTTCAACAGGGCTGGGAGCACTGATCAAGTCCCCTCTGAACAGGAAAAAGGGGGTAAACCCTTCATCAATGGTGATGTCTTTAGATCAACATCTGCTTTTTCAGCCTGAGCAGCACAAGGTGCATTTGCATGTTCACATATTTGTGGCCAGTGAGATTTCTGCAGGGCATCCAAAAGGGAGAGAGCTCCAGAAATTAGGCCAGATGTGGTCACAGCTATGAGATGGAAAAGGGGCTTCAAAGGGAAACCTGTTCTTCAAAAAAATCACAGCCTGGGCGCCTACAGGCAGATAACACCAGGCCAGGGAACTGTGAATGGTCGTTCAGTGCTTCTCCTAATACAAGGGCTGGTGGCACCCAAAGAAATCATTAGGTTCAAAACCACAAAGGATTTCACTTTCTACACATGACAGGGTTACAATGTGGTTCTCACCACCACAGTGGGTTGCAGAGAATAAAAATATGAGCTTGATAAGAGATGAGATGAAGTCACCAAGAATAGCTCCAGGCGGGGGCTGATGCAAGTCGTGGCCCAGATAAGATCTCCATCCTAGGAACCTCCCACAGCCCCTGGCTGGACAGGCAGAACAGGGCAGGAGCTCCTTGTGCCTGGCCAAAATACCTTCTTCTGGCCACAGGCAGGTTCTGGATCAGATGCTCTTTTGCCTTGAGCAAATACAGTGATATTTAGGCAGCCAGCCCAAGCGTGAAGACCATCAACCCAATGACAGTTACATTTGAAACTGCTCTAAAATATTCCCCTGCACTGTGGGGTATGGCCATGTCCAGTGAGCTGCTGAGACCCTGAGACAACCAAGTGTCTTGCAGCACTTGTTTCCAAGAGAGGGAAGGTCTTTGCTCTAATCCTGCCCAATGCTTTTGCCCTTCAGCAGTGAACTCCAGCTGCTCAGGGCCACCCCAGAAGGCAGCGTGGACCCCACTGTGCATCCACAGGCCATCAACTCCTTTGTACTCACCACGGTGGCCAGGCTGGGGATGTGCTTGACTGAATTCTCCACTTCCTCCTCCGTTACCTCAATGAGGGTGCAGTTCTCATCCTCCGTGGGCAGCAGCTCCGCTCCGTTCTTGGTGACCCAAGGGTGCAACTTCAATTAATAACACAGCCTGTCACGAACGATTTCCTCTTTTTCATAACTCAAACAACACAAGCCTGGCAAACGCATCTCCTTGTCCAAGCTATGGCCCCTACGTGCTCCTGAAATGCCAGGGAGCAGGGCAGGGCTGTGCCATGTCACTGGTGAGCCAGCTCACCTGGGTGCCAGCAGGCACTGCACAGCCCGGAGCAGAAAATGCTGTGGTGTGGCTTGTCCAGAGCCAGCGCTGGCCCCAGCTACACAACCAAGCCATAACCTTGGTGACCTACAGCACTGGGCATCTCTGAGCTTTAGGGAAGGAGACCTATCTTCACTCTCATCTTATGGATGAGACAGCACTAGGAGGCAGGAGAGATTTATTCCAGTCCACACATATGAGCAGCAGTGATGGGGAGACCCACTGAGCCCTCGTCCTGGACCTGGTTTAATCCATGACTGAAGGCAGAACCCCTGTTTCTCCTTGCCCACACACCTGGTGACTTGGTCGGCTGCAGGAGGAGCACAAAAGGTTCCGCAATTCCCCCGCAATCCTTTCCCCCTACCTTGGTCTCCATTCTCTCAGCTTCTCGCCCCTTCCAGGCTCCCGCAGGGGCGAAGGACCAGAAATCTCCTGCGAAAGGCTGTTGCACAGTACTTTCCTGGTAGCAGAGGAAATACTGTACTCAGGGGATTTCCTTTTGCCTGCGACTTCTATAGGCACCAAAGGTCCCAAAGCTGAGCAGGTCCCGGAGCAGGGGAAGGAGCTGGGACTTACCTGCCCAGGGGCCCTGGGCACAGGGGGAGGACCTAGCCTGGCGCGATCAAACTGACTCCCAAAAAAAGCCAAGCAAGGAGAACCCAACAGAAGTGAAGCCACAGCCAGCACCAGGAAGCTGGGTCAGTACCTTGATTTCTGGGACCGAAATCCTAGATTCAGGATTTTTATCCAACATCCGTGTAATCAAATCCTTCAAGAAGTCTGTAACTTCTGGCCTGTGGAAAGAAGAAGGGAGAGATGAGATGGGGAAAGAGATGGGTGCTGCCTCTGTTCTTCACCTCAGTGCCAGCTACTATGAGCCTTCTAAGCAGAGGAGCTGGACTCCAGCCCCAACAGGGAGGCAGCTCTGGGTTCTTGTACACCCCCTCCTCTCCAAACCCCCAGGAAAAGCAAAATATTCCCTTTTGAGGCAATGTGAAGTGTGATCCCACATTTACAGGGCAGGGAGAGACCAACTCAAAGCCTGAATTTTGGAAAACCACAGAAGAGCAGGGCCAGCCCTACCCAGGCAGTGCTTGAGAAACAACTCAAATGAGCTGTAAAATAAGGATTGATGGGTTGTTTTTGTTTTTGAGTACTTACTGGTCTGGGAACTCCAACGTTTGGGTCTTGATTTTATTGTGTAAACTCAAGATCCTTTCATCCATAAAAGGGCACTACCACAAAGAAAAAGAGCAATGAGGAAAGCAACAATTTTTGTTAAGAGGCAGCAGTGAGGCAGTCAGATGAGCACCAGGATCTCACAGGGTATGAAGGAGAGCAAAGAGCCAGTTACAGGGAAATTGCAGAAGATTTCCAATTATATCAATGTCTACTTTTAAACTCAATGAAAAAAACATTTAACCAAAAATTACCAATTACTAAAATAACTCCTTTCCTAAAAAATCTGTCCAAAACCAAAATTTTTTCTACTGGGGAAGAAGAGAAGCCCAGCCCTTTTGGCTGCACCCATCCCAGGGACAGGCAAAGGTTTCCCATTTCCATACACACATCCTCATCTCCACTCAACTCAACAGGGACACAAGGTGCCAGTCCCACTGCTTACCTGGAACATGGGAGGCACAAACAAACCCCCCCAAACACCAACAGCACTGAAAAATCTGTCTCATTACCTGCCCAAACACGAAGCAGTACAGTGTGATCCCCATGGCCCAGACATCCAAAGCCTGCAGAGTGAAGAAAGCACAGTTAAATCTACAACAAGACTTCTGTTTGTGCAAGGTTAGTCCAGGACCATTCAAATTGCTATCAAATACCTTTCCAGAGAAGATTTTCCTGGTTTCTGAGAGAGTCTCTGGGGCCATGAAGGCAGGAGTGCCCACTGTGTTGGTTAAGAGGGCATCAGCTCCCTTGAACTCGTTGCTCACTCCGAAGTCAGCGATCTTGACATGCCCATCTTCCCCCACGAGGAGGTTGGAAGGTTTAATATCCCGATGGATTATCTTCTGATAGTGCACTGCAGCCAGAGGGACAATGAGTGGTGCAGCAGCAGCACTGGTTTGCAGCAAAGGAGCCACGAGGGCTCCGTGTGGCTCTTTCTGCTAACACCACAACCAGCCCCAGCTTTAAAAGCTCCTGTGCAGCATGAGCCACCAGAAATGGCACTGTACACCAGCAGAAAGGCCAGCTGCCGGTGTTTAGAAAAAAAAAAATAAAAAAGAAAGCCCATCCTTTCCAGAGACACTTACAGTATTCAATGCCCTTGATCAGATCCTGGAAGTAGAACCGAGCCTGGTCCTCACTGAGAGGTTTCAAGGTTGGAATTTCCATCACAGGGCTGTGAAGGCAACAGAGAACAGAGTTCATTACCCACCTGGATGTGCTGAAACAGGGACTGAAGGCTTTGTCACTGGCTGTTGAGAGCACACAACCCCAAACACAAGTGCACAGTACACAGGGTGTACTCAGCTGTAACCAGGCCAGTGAAATGCTACTCAAACCTCAAGTCCCAACCATGAAATTCCCCAGCACCTCTGCAACCCATTCCCACGTTGGGTGGCCAAGTTCTGCCACCCACAAACCCATCTCATGTTCAAGTGTTAGTAGGATTAAATCTGGAATTCAGTACTCACCCCTGCTTCACCAGCTCAAACACTGCAACACAAAAGAGAAGGTGATTACAGATCACTTACAGGGTATGGCTCCTGCAAGCACAGCCTCAGCACAAAAGCAATTATTTCAATGACAAAAATTCCAAAAATAATATGTTATTTTTAAAAAAGAGATGCTGTCTTATACAAGGCATGTGGCATTTGGGTTGCTCCCGTTTTCAGTTAAGGGGAAGCTGCCAACTATCTTCTCAGTGTTGCAGCTTCAGCAACGTGAAGTGTCCTCCATGGCACACAAAAACCCTTGGTTTTGTTTGCCACCTAAAAGGCTGTGCCCACACCCTGGGCAAACCTCAGCCCTTGGCCATGAAGGCATCGCATGCTCCTCCACTAGTACAAGCTGAACATAAATGATAGAATAAAAAGCCTTCTTCAAAAGTTGTGTATTACCAACAACTGCAGTCTGCCAGGCAGGTTGGGATGTGGCTCATTTGTACCTTGGATAATTAACTCGTGCCTTTTTCCCAAAGCCAGAGAAATAAAACTGCTTTCTATCATTCCAGCTTCAAAGCTGACAACATCAATGCTGGTGCCTCTCATGGCAAAGCATGCCCTGGTGTCAAATTAATGCCAATAAAGCGCTATAAAGCACTCTTATCTCTGTTCACAACCCAGACTGCATCTCATTTGCTCCACTAGCACATCAGGCTATACCCACAGTGGAAGAGAGACCCAGCCCTGCACACAGAGCTGCTCCAAAACACAGTGGGAACCTTTTTCCCCATCCCTCTGACACCCCAGGGCAGTGGGCAGTTACCCATGTACAGGTGATCCTCACTGGGGTCATCCAGGACCTGCCAAAAGAAGCAAAGAGGCAATTAAACAGTGCCAAGAAAGCCTTCAAATTAAGCATTGTGATATTTTATTTAGCAGCCATCTCAGTTCTGCACCATCTGCACCATCAGCACGGTCTGCTCATCTCTGAGCTTCTACCCACTAGAGTAGGGAAAAAGAGGACAGAGATGTAGCTGTACTTCAAGGAGGCAAATATTTAAAACACACAGGAAGCATCATCTGACTCATGAGCCAAATAAACTCCAGCCTGCACAACCTTAATTCTTGATTTTTGGACTGTTTCATACAGGCAGTGGGTGGAGGGCAAGGCAGCTACAATGTTGAACTCACAGAAACACCAGTTCTTCCCCAAAACCTGTCTCAGCACTTGCTTCCTCCACAGAAGAAACATTTTTCTGCACTTCCCTTTCTGAGCAGAGAAGAAAAAGTCTTTTGGGAGGTGAGAATAAAAAACCTTCTAAACTAAGGAAAACACAAAATTCTCCCAAAGGCAGGACCTGCCCTTGCTCCTTTCTGGGGTCACTCCCCTTCACCCAGCCCATCCCTGCAGCATTCAGGCTCCGTCACACTCAAGGATAAGTTTTGGAAAGAGGCCAGCCCTTACCTCCACCAGCTTCACCACGTTGGGGTGGTCCAGCTTCTTCAGGATGGCAATCTCCTGGTAGACCTGTTCGATGGGCCCTCTGGGCTGCAGGCAGCCCTCGGAAGCAGCTTTGGCCCCGCGGGGCGGCGGGCGGCCTGTGGGAAAGGCGAAGATATGAGGGAACAATCCCCCAGGATCCCCAAAATATCCCCCACCCAAAAGGCTTTCTGCCACTTACGGGGGAAGCCTGCCTGTCTCATCAGCTTCTTTTTTGAGAGAACCTTCATTGCCTACAAGAGGGGAACAAATGTGGAATTTGGGCAAGTCAAGGATAAAATGTGGCTGATGGGATGGGGCAGGGAGTCAGCAGAGGGGATCCATCCCCCTCCCACCTGCCCCACTGCAGGCTCCAGGGCTGTGTGCTACTCACATAGTAGGTGTTATCATCCTCGTTGTAGGCCAGCTTCACCACCCCATAGGAGCCCTGGAGAGGGGCACAGCCATGGGGCACAAGTTAGGGACCAGCCAGAAAACCCACAGCACCAAACCAGGCTCTGGGCTCCTCCGCAAACCCACCCCGCAGGGATCACAGAGCTGGTGGGCGATGCTGGGATGAGCAGGGGGGTGTACAGTCTGACATCACACTGACAGCAAAGAAAAGCTTCAAATGCCCCATTGTGTGGGAGGGAGGGGGAAGGGGGAAAATTAGTAATAATTTTTAAAATATACAATTCAATTGGCACCACTCAGAACAGAACAGCGAGTAAAAAAGAGCTGCCGTGGTGAGTGGCTGGACTAGTTCCCATTCTGGAGCATTCCCATGACTGGAAAGTGAAAGCAAGCCTGACACCCTCCCAACCCAAAACCCCTCATGCCACCCCAAACCCAATATTCACCTTCCCGATCTCATCCTTCAGCTTGTACTGGTTGAGCTGCACACAGTCCTGTGGGGAGAGAGCAGGGAGAGTTGGCATGAGCCACAAAACTGCTCACATTTGCTCTTCTCCTTTTAAATCTCCTGCAAAACTTTCTCTGCAAACTCACACCCCATCCTGCTCTGCCCAAGCACCTGCGTGGGGCTGGGCAGCTTTGATTCATGAGCCACAAAACCACCCACCAAGCCACACGATGGTGTGTTTATAGAGGGCTAATTGCAAATGTTAACGGCTGGGCAGGCGATCCTGTCCTGTCCACTCATGTGGAACGAGAGTGGCAGACAGGGAGAGCCCTGAGGGGTTTAATGCTGGCGACCTGGTGTCGAGTAATTTTATTTCTTCTGGGCAAAGCAGCCACTTGCTGCCTGTTTTCTGTCAGGCTGGGGGCAGGCAGGCCTGTTTTCCCTTTAGATCTCAGTGAACGTCTTTTTTTTTATTTTGAAGGAGTAAAGAAAGAAACTTGCGCTACACTCCTGGCTTCCATCAAACACAGCCATGAGAGCTGGTGGCATCAGCAAAAGGCACGAAAACCAGTGAGTTGGGGTCTCACCTCCCCGAGGGCTCTCCCCATGGCCCAGGATGTCCCAGGTCCCCTGCCACACACCTGCAGACATGCCGTGGGGGTGTATCCCAAAAAGAAGAAGCGAGAAGAAATGCCATGGTGGTAAAATCCAGGCAGATGGGGTCAGGAGAACTGCAGGAGCAGTGTTCATCCCCCTCACCTGTAATGTTCACCCCTCTCACGGGTAACGTTCACCCCCCTCACCTGCAATCCTGTGATGGACACACGGTTGGACTCCACCGTCGGCCGCCGCGGGAGCCGTGGGGAGGAGTGCGGGGACGTCACTGGGGAGTAGGGGAGGGAGGGGTAGATGAAGCGTTCGGTGGCACCGTCGCCGTGCCCGGGCGAGCGGGCAGGCTGCGGCCGCTCCTGCAGGGACAGCTTGCGGCCGGAGAGGTGCAGCTTCCGGCCATCCCCAAAGCCCTCAGTGCCGGGCACGTCCATCTCCTCCTCGCTCGCGCTCCCCGCGGCGTCGTGCTCGGTCACCACGATGAGCGAGGCCATGCTGGTGCGGCCGGGGCTCAGCGCCGGGGGGTCCCGCAGTGCCGCGGGGGCTCGGCGGCCGCAGCCTCCGGCGCAGCAGAGGGGCTGTGGGGCGGGCGGGCTGCTGGGGACGCGTGGCGGCGTGGAGGGACCAATGGCCTCATCCTGGCCATGCTGCGGCGGGGAGATGCGCCTGCAAACACAGAGTGGGTCGGCCAGGCTCTCCGGAAAGCGGGATTTCCTGCTGGTCACTGTGCTACAGATTGATTTATTCATTCCATAGGGAATGGTGAAGCCAAGGGAAGAAGTGCAGGATGGCACCAGGATGCACAATCACCCTGCCATGGGACAGACCCCAGGCCAGAGCTAGCCTCAACCCCAGGGCTGCCACCACTGCTCCTTTCACCCTTTTTATTCAAGCACCTCCAGGGAATAACAACTCCATCATCTCCACTACGGAAATACTCCAAAGGGGTTATTTTAAAGAGGCAGGATAAAGAATTGCGCTATATGGGCATAAATACCACGGAGTTCCCTACTTCACTGCTCAAAGTGGGCACATCTCTGCCAAGTCCCCCCAAACAAAGCAGTTCAGGGACCCAGGGACCCACTTACCAAGCGTGGGGTGCAGGACCAGCCCCCTGGCTCACTGCTTTGTTCCCATCATTGCCAGTGATTTCTCTTCCTCGCCCTGTGGCCTTTTGTGCAAAACTCAGGTACCCAAACCTTGAGATAAATGAGAAAACTGTTAACAACAAAAATTTTTTTTTAAAAAATCAAATAATTAAGTGATAATTTAAAAAGAGGAGAAAATTATGTGAATTCACACACACCAGGCATTCCACAGCACCTGGGGCTGTTCAGTGGTTGGCTGGCTGTAAACCATCACTCTTCCCTGCCCCAACACTGGTGCTGTTTTTAATTTCTAGGTTAACAAGTTGCCACAGAAGGAAATGAAAAAAAAAATATATCCCGAAAACAACCAGCCCAGAAGCAGGAACAGGGTTTGAGGCGTTTTTCTGCCTGGTTCCCACACCTCGACGAGGCGGCTGGTTAAAATTAGCTCCACTCATCTCCATTGAAGTTTCCGTGCTGCACCCGCAGCACAACCACTCTGAATCAGCCCAGCAGAAATTACGGGTCAAGTACAGAAATCAAATCGTCTCCCCCGTCCTCGAGGCTTCACAATGGCCTAATTGCTGTTTTCAACACTGATCTATAAACCAGAGCTTTTGTGCCCAAGTGGGATCGGCCTGGAGCTGAAGCCAACGCGGCACCGCTCGCTGCTCCGAGGCACGGAGAAGCACAGGGATGGCGAGGCTATAAATAAGCCAATGAACAGCAATGAAGACAAACTATTCCAGAAACGCCGAGTTCCATGGGGCTGAATCCACTCCTGGATGGGGCTTTGCTGGATGAGAGAGCCAGGAGCCGCCCGCCAAGTCAAACTCCCCCCAGAGTGCTGCTGGCAGCCCACAGCAGCATGTTTTAATGCTCTCCCAAATGGATTAAAACAAACAGGCAGCCCCCCCACATTCATCCTGAATTCACAGGGATGCATCTCGAGGCCATTTGCCTGGCCTGTTTTGGGCACCCCTCCAGTGGGCACATATAAATAGCTGCCCTGAAGCCAGAGCTGGTCCGGAATGCTGTGCCCTCTACCCTCACCGTGCTCTGCGGCCACACCAAAAAAGGCAGCTCATCAGGACAGCCTTGGGATGAAACCACCCCAGGAACATCGCTGGTAGCAACACCAGTCCCCAGCGGTGCCACAGCACAGCTGGGCATCCCGTTCTGCCCCCAGAGCATTGCCTGCATCCCCATTTCCAAGGGTTCCTGATAAACTTTGCCAGGCTTGAGAAAAATAGAGTTATGAAGCCTCAGTCACACTTGAGAGCTGAGCGTGTCCTGGCTGGCGGGAGTTAATTGGCTTGACCAGGATAAACATATCAAGTCTGATTAATTCAAGCAGGCTTCCCCAGGCTCTATAAACTAAAAGTCATCCAAGCCCCATCGTAGTATCATCTGAAGTGGGAAATCGGAGGAGTTTTCCCTCTGCGTGTGTGCAGAGGGTCAGAGGATGAGGGTTCTAAAAAATTGCCAAGATGACACCTCGCCTGAGCGAAACTCAAAAGTGGGATCACGCTGTTGAACACAGCCCTGTTATCCTTAATAAGCACATGAGGAGGAGGATGAGGTGGAGAACAGCTGTATTCCCAGCCAGAGAGAAAAGTAAAATAGCTGAAACGAGGCCAGTAATCCCAAAGAGAGAAAATACAGCCTGGGGGCTTTGGCTTCACCAACCCATCCTGGCCCTTGCCTGGGGAAAAGTAGCGCATTCTGGTATGAACTCCAGCAGATCCTTATGTAAAAGGGAGCAGCACATGCCCACAAAATCCTCAGGAAATATAACAGCCTGGTGTATAGGAATGATTTATCGGCACAGCTTTTGGCTGCAATCCATATATAACCCATAGCGGCTGCAGCAGGATTATCGAAGCAATCAGTCTCGCATCTAATTCAGCAAGGAGAGGGATATTAAAATGAAAAGAGGTCTGTGAAACCCTGGCAGCAGCTCTCCCTCTCGCTCAGCATCCACGTGGCTTGAGCGGAAGCGAATGGGAGTGGATTCAGCCCCCCGAGAGGGTGAGGGATTTTCACAGCCCTGGATTCAGCCCCCCGCGAGGTTGAGGGATTTTCACAGCCCCTCGAGCCGCCCCAGCTCTGCCGAGAGCTCGTGGGCCCTGCCTGGGAGCAGCTGGAAGCGGCCACCTCCGGAGGGAACACGCTGACCGATTCCAGGCCAGAGCAGAGGGTGACACCTTGCAGCCAGCACTGGCTGCAGGGATTTCAATCAGAGCATAAGGATGCATCTGCCTGCCCTTCCCTCCCCGGAGCTGTTCCTCTACCCAGATGCAGGGGCCGCACACTCGTCTCCCCCACACCTGTGTCACTGTGGCAAGGCCAGACACAGTGCCAGGATCAGACCTTCCCAAGGGAGTAAGACTTGGTGGCAGCTCGGCAATGACCCCTCCATCCATCCTTCCATGGGGGTCAGCTCACAAATCGCAACTTCAGCTGTTTATAACAAAACTGAACTCAAACACCCAAACCAGGGCTGATTTTACTTGCACAGATCCGCCCCTGCTACTGCTAGAGGTTGGTTAAAAGCCAAGCAGGGCTATCCTGGGGCAGTTATTGGTCTCCCTGGGCACAGTCCAGTGGCTATTTTGCTTTCCCCGGTCACGGTCAGCGGTGGAAGTGCCCATGCCAAGAGTGGTGTCATCTGCAGCAACGGGGGCATCGATCACAGTTTCCCTTCCTACGGGTGAGCACAGACCTTGCCAGAAATATATTAGTCACTGTAGTATACAAAGACCATATGCATGCCCCACCTGACTTTTAATGGGGAAAAAAATCTCTCAGCAGCTTCTCTAGAAGTCAGAGGACACCCAAATTTATGAGATACTGGAAACAGGTACCCATGCTCTGTCTAGGACAGGTCCCTGTGCCGAAGCAGAGAAGCTTTTCATCATTCCCAGGGCAAATGGAAGAGCCTCCTGCACTGCCTGGCCCAGCCAACACAGAGCAGAAAGAACTGGGGGAAAAAAATGCAAAGCCAGGCTGGTAACATTGTAGTGTCACAACATCCAGCAGCAGGTTTCAATAGGAGTCACAAAAACGTCTTTAGCAAGGTTTTTTTTAATAATTCTGAGGATACTGCCTAATACTGGTGAAGCAATATATAATGAGCATTCCAAAAGAGCATAAGCTTCTGAGATGGTGTTGAGCATGGGCCAGGATAAGCTCAGGGCACCTCCATCACCTAGTCCAGCACTGCCAAGTGACTCCCAGCTTTCCTGAAAACATCAGCTCCAGCCCACGATGCCCACAAGAAAGGAAACTAGAGCAGCTCTCTGCTTTGTGAATACCACTTAAAAGACATTAGGGCAGAGCTGAAAGCAAAAGCTCCTCCAAATTACCTCCCTGGAACAGCACTGGTCCATCAGACACCCCTCACAGCACACTCAGGTATGGGCTTTGGGGGTTTGTTGGCTGTTTTTCCCAAGAGAAAGTGCTCATGGAGAGCCAGGACAAGGACAGGGCTCCTTCTCCCAGGAGAGGGGCTGTCTCTGTGGGTGTGGGCCATGAAGGCAGCTCTGGTGCCCACAGCTGCCACACATCCTCTCCATCCTCTCTCCTGTCTCCCTGGCCCTGAGGACAACCTGGTCCTGTCCCCGGGGGTGGTTTCTGCCCCTGCAGCATTGCAGTCAGCCCACAGCTCCATCACACCAGCTTCCCGTGGTCATCTCACTTTGCTCTTGGTCTCGACTGTTATCTTCATGCTCCTGATGCTCTGTGCCGTGCACGTGGCTGCAGGGCTGCATCCCACCTCTAACCACGCTCTGTCACTCGCAGCAACCCAACCTGTGGCTTCTAATGAGACCCACCCCCTGTACACAGTCGCTCCACCAGCTCCATCCCCACTCTCACTCGTCCCTTGACCTTAAAAACCCCTCCATTCCCCAGCCCCATGGCCTATCTTTCCCGGGACCCCTGATCCCGGCCCTCAACCCCCGGACAGGAACCCCGGGGGTGTGTGGGACACGCGGTGTGGCCACCCGGTCCCATCGCCGCGCCCGGGGTGCCGCCGCCCGCCGGCCCCGCGGCACGTGTGGGGGCCGGCGGCAGCGGGATGTCCGCGGGGCCCGGGCGGCCACGGCGCGGGATGGGGAAATGACAGCACGGAGCCCGCACCGCGGGGGTGTCCGCACAGGCCGCCCGCGAGAGAGCCCCGTCCGGGGGCGATGCCGCTCGCCGCCCGCAGGGCAGCCCCAGCCCCGGCTGCAGCCCCGGCTCGGCCGCCCCCGCCCGCCCGGTCCCTCCGGGCGCGGCTTTGTCTCCGCCACCGCGGGCGCATCCCCCGCCCGGGCCCGCCCGGCCTCGCCGCCCGTTCCCGCAGCACCGACCTGGCGGGGAGCGACCCCGGGACCCCGCAGCCCCCGCAGCCCCCGCCGCGCTGGGCCGGAGCGCCGCTGCCCGGCGCCGCCTTCGCTTTCGGTTCCGCTCCGGCGGCGGCAGCGAGGGAAGGAGGGAGGGAAGGAGGGAGGGAGCGATGGAAGGAGGGAGCGATGGAAGGAGGAGGGAGGGAGGGAGAGAGGGAGGCCCCGCTCCGCCCCGGGGAAGGGCAGGTTTCCCCCCGGGCAGCCGCATCCTGCCCGCCCTCCCCCCTGTAAGCCGCTGTTGCGGTGTGTTTTGTTCTTTTGTTTATTTACAATTTTTTCCCCAGTGTTTTATTCCTGCCCGGGCCGCGTGGCCCCGCGTCACCTCCCCGCGGGATGCAGCGCGGAGCCCCGGCCGGTCCCGCTGCCGCCGAGCCCACTGGGGCTCCCCGCGTCCGCCTCGGAGGGACACGATCCCCGGCGGCCCCCGGCGCCGCTTCCTCCCCTGCCCCCGTGCAAACACTGGGCTTCCAGCGTCAGGTCGGCTGGCGGCAAACCGGGTTACCCGCGCCAGTTCCCCCGCACGCAGCGATTGCCCAAATCGTCACCTAAAGGGGAGGTTTGGAAAACAGTTGTTTGGAAATGCCACAGAGGCCACTACCAAAGAGTTCCCACTCAAGCTGCAGCTTTGTAGCGCTGAGACAGAACTCACGGGTACGGCCTTTAACACCCCAGCTGACACCAGCCCTCGGCAAACATACCCCTTGCTTTGTTTTATTTGGGGTTTGTTTTTATTTCCATCCAGCACCATTTCTGCACCAAGCTCACCCCCGGTTTTCTTTTCATGAAACAACAGCTTCAGCCTTTAGCAGATACAAATACCACAGCTGACCAAACCCTCTTCCTCATTTTGCTTCAAGGCTCGTTTGTGGGCACCACTTTGACACTGTAGAGCTCCCCAGAGCAGAGCCACCTTTGCTCCTCCATGCCAGATTTGTCGATTAACACTGTATTTCTGACCAGAACCTTGAAAGCCACTCCAAAAATCAGGTTTATGCACTTACCGGAACTCAGTAGGTGCTCCGAACATTTTAAGGATTAAACTCCTCGATGTTGGTTAAAACACAGCAGAGGGGGAATGAGCCATCAGCAGCGTTCCACAAAGCTGGGCTCCCCTTTGCTGTTGGAAACCTCCTTTTAAAATCAAGGCCCTGATGATCTGCCAACAGCCGCGAAGCAGCACTAATTAATGGAATGTGTAAACTAACACCGGACTATCCTTGTCTCAACCACACCTTAGTGCTTCTCTCTTCCTCCTTACCCGGCCCAGCTCCAGCAGAACCGGGTTTAGGTCTGGTCTGGTAATACCACAGTTAAATCTGCTGCTTCCAAGCAGGGTAGCTCCTGGGGTTTAATGATGTTCAACTTTTCTGTAGTCACCAGGTGACTGACACCCACAGAGGGTTTACATTCACAGGAGCCAAAATGAAATTTTCTTCCAAAATGAGGATCTTATTGCTGGCAGTCAATGCCAGCACATCACATACTCAGTTATAGAATGGTTTGGGATAGAAGGGATCTCAAAGTCCACCCATGGGCAGGGATACCTTCTACTATCCCAGGTTGCTCCAAGTCCTGCCCAATCTGGGCTTGCACACTTCCAGGGGTGAGACAACCACAGCTTCTCTGAGCACCCTGCGCCAGGACCTCCCTCCCCACCCTCGCAGGAGAGAATTTCTCCCCAGTATCCCATCTAACCCTGCCCTCTGCCAGTGGGAAGCCATTCCCCGTGTCCTGTCACTCCAGGCCCTTGTCCAAAGTCCCTCTCCAGATTTCTTGGAGACTTCTTGGCCCCTCCAGATACTTCAGTCAGTTGTGATCTCCATTTATTCACCCATAAAAGCAGAGCAGGTGAATGACACACAGTGCTGAGGGGAGAAAACACACAACAAAAACATTTCAGCTGAGCTGGGGCTGTTGTTTCCCACTCTTCACGCTGCTCATCCCCGCCCTGCACAAGGACACATGAAACAACAGTGGCAGGACTTTGCACTGTTACACCTCTCTGACTGAACCCTGTTTTTCCCCCTTCTGCCAGCACCATCTGTTTCTGCAGCGTAAACAGCAACTGCAGACAGGTTAAAAGCAAGGACATGTTTTAAATGAGACTCCCCCTTCCATACCACTTACAAAGAGCACAAAGAAGCTTTGCGTACATTTTCTGCTATTTTTTATACCCCTGTGTTCATAAAGCCTGCATTGATTCGGGAAATGTCACTGCTAAGAACAGAACACTACTTCTTCGTGACTGCACTGCTCCCCTCAGTGTGTTTATAACACAGTCAAGAGGGTCTTTTCTCTTTTTTCTCCACTAATTTCTTAGTTTCAAGTACAGAATAAAAGTGAAATGGGTGGAAAACAACATTTGTGTAACAAAACACAAGTTTGTTCAAGAGCAGACCATGATTTATTGGCAGTTACGCTGAAACGTGGATGACTGAATACAATACAAAGATGTTCGTAAAAAAAGAAAACAAACAAACAAAGCCAAAACAGAAAAACAAATAAATCTCATCTTTAAATGCATCACTTGAAGGCATTGATTAAGGGGACACCGTGTGCTGGCAGCTCCTGGTGCAGCTGACGGAACAACATGGCACATTTGTTCCTTTCCTGGGTCTTGCCGAGGGTGTGGAACAGCCGGGCTTGGAAGTAGAGAACGTCTCTGAGCTGCTCTTTGCAGTCCACTTTGGCAAAGTAAGTCTTGGCTTCATTTAGATTCGAGATAGCAGATTCCAAAGCTGTGGGAAAATGGGGGACATTCATATTTAAGAAAATATCACAGTAACAACTCCAAGCAAGGCAGCTCAAGTCTAAGGAGGCCAATTACAAATTCCTCAGCTTTTCAAAACCATTTGTGTCTTAGCAACATGGTCTCTCAGCTAGTTTCTATTATTCAGCCTTTGCTGCAAAATATGTGTGTGAAAGTATGCAGATAAACAATGTTCCATTATAAACATCTGTGCAACAACTAATTCCAAATGAATTTTGTATACAATAACCAGGTAACACACTCTGGTGTAGTAGGACTCCAGTACAGAGACTGGTTTGCACTTCTGAGCAGTTTCAGAGAGAATTACTCTTCACACTACCTTCAATCTTCTTTTGTGGAGTGTAGGAAGCTGCAGAAGCCACCTGACATTTGGCCACCAAGAACATGGCACAGCCTTTGTCCAGGACGGCTCCGTGGGCCAAGACAGGTTCTATTGCCATGTGCAAGATATTCAGGGCTTGTTCAGGAATGCCAAGGATCAGCTGAAAGATAAATACTTGTTGGTCTCACACTGGAATCCACTGATATGAGCAGCTTCTTCAGGGAACACCGACAGAAGCCATGTGTGTTTCTAATTACATGATGTAACGCACACCATTTTTTTTTCACCTTTTTCCCCACAATCTTCTTTTAAATCAAAACTCGTGAGTAGAAATGAGCTGCTCTCTGAAATGACTGAGAAAGGCTTCTCCACTCAGGCAGTGCTGACAGCCACAACTCTCAGAATAAACAACATAACTGAACTCATTACCAGCATTATTTTTAATATACAAGCCAACCTGTGCTGCTAGAAAGCCAAAATACCAGCATAAAAAAATAACTGAAGACATTAAGACCGAGGAAATTTATCCTGTTTAATTATATACAGTAACTATACATTTTAGTCATACACGCAAAACTCAACTTTTATTAACTTCCTCGAAAGCTTTTACATTCAGAGTTTGCTTCTTCACAATCAATAATTTAATTCCTACCAGGCTGTGTTCTTAAATCTCACAGGAGTAAAAACAGCATCCAGATTCCCAGAATAAATGTTGCCCTGCAGCCCTGTGAAAACACAAATCAGACCTACCTGGGAGAAAGCCAAGTTGAGCACGGTTTCAGAAGCCAAGTACTGCAGGCTGTACTCCCGAGCGAGGGCCAGAGCCTGGAGCAGCACCGGCAGCGCGATGGTGTGACACGAGGATCTCCAGTACAGCTCTGCTATGGACAGCAGCACCCTGACCAAACAGGGACAAGCAGTTACAAACCTTTACTCTGGATGAAAAATGTCCTGTTGTTTCCCAGGGAATTATCCCATCCACCATGGTATTGGTATTATTACGAATTACGCTGCTGCATATACAATAAATTTAAATTACACCCTTAAGAGGAGATGCCACAGGCATACAAAAGATTAAAGAACACCGTAGCTCTCTCAAGATTTACACCAAGGTAAAACCACACACACATTTCCTACTTATTTTAGATGCAGTGTTTCCTTCTTCCATGAATCTTCATGGAACTTTAAAAGTTTACCACCTTTTAGTCTACATATTAAAAATCATTAGGTTTAAATGACACAATATTTTGAGGTTTCCTCCATAGTGTGATTAATAATTGAAATGACTCTGTAATCTCAGAATCACAGCAGGTAGTCTGAAGACTAGTGAAGTCTGAACACAGACAAATTGAAATGGCTGATTCTAATCACTGCAAAGTGGCTTTAATACTTTGAAAATGAAACATTCTTACCTAATCACCATCTCGGTGTTCTTGATTTTCTGGCAGTGGATCAACAATTTCTGCAGAAGTTTGTGTGCCTCTGACATTTGATTTTGGGCTTTCAATACAATGGCTTTTCTGTCGTCGTAGAAAGAAAACATCACTGTATTTTTGTATTTCATGTAGAATTCTGCTCTTCAGAACACAGTAAAACGGGTCTCTATTTTGTGACCTGTGTTTCTTGTAACTGCAGACTGGCACCCTGACAAAGTGTACACATGCTGCACACACAGACAGGAGGAAAAACAGATCTCCCTGGTGCCAACTGGACAACTCCCAGGCAGAAGGGATCAAACTCATAAAACAGCTTTAGATAGAAACCAGGGATTGCCAAAACCAAAGGCCAAACAGGCAGCAGAAGTGGGAGGACATGCAAGCTAGACAACATAAGTAATTATCTGTGAGAAAAACAGGTATGAGGTAAAGCAGCTAAAATTGGCCTGAGCTAACAAGGATACAGAGCAACAGGGAAACGGAGAGCAGGGAAGTCAGGACCAAATGCACAGCAGCAGGGGATGGGTACAAACGCCCTGAATCAGACACTGAACAGAATATTTAAAGACCAGGGAATTCATGATCAGTCCAATTCCAGAAGGACAAGCATCAGGTCCCACAGCTTGAATACTGCTCTTCTGGCTGACTGGCACTGGCTGCTTTTAGGTGTTTTGCCTCATTGAAAATCGACAAGAAATTCTTTGAACACTAAGTTGGTTTTCATACTCACCAAATACCAAGTTTTAACTGTGACTATTTTTAACATGTCATTCTGATTTAGGAACAAGAGCCCATTAAGGTGAGTGCAAAAAAAAAAAAATCACATTGTTCCATTTTGGAGATGTAGAAACCAGGCCACAGAGGAATTCACTCAAGGCCTGAGCTCCCTCCCCAGCTATTTGACATAAAAATTTGCTTTTTGCTCAGGTTTGAGTATAGCAGACTTTGAATATCTTACCATGACAGAGTCACAGCTCTAGAATAACACCAACTTCAGCCATTCCAGTTCTTAAGATGCCCAGAGAAACAACTACAAATTACTATTGCAGGAGATGCTCTAAGGGAATAGCCCTACAGGTTAGATAACATGACCTTAACTAGTTCTGCAAAGAGAAAAATATATAAGCATTGTGACTGCCAGTGATCATTTTGCTAAATTTTTTCATTATCCTCATGGAACACACCTGCAAGTGCATGAAGACCCACGATTTCTTACCTGTATACACCTTCAATGCTATTAAGTGCTGTAATTCCTGCTACAAGAGAATCTGCTACATGGTATCTGCCATCGTTCATGGCTCGCTCAAACTGTATTTTCTGATCAAACAGCATCCAAAGCTAAACAAAGAACATCCAGAAACAAGTTTTAGAAGCTGTGCCTGCTCATTTTCTAATCCCAAATTAGAATTTATTTTTATTTTCCCCTGGGGGTATTTATCTCTAGACATACCAACTCCACTGTCCAATTATTGGATTTACTGAATTACTGCCCTCAACAGAAATGCTCAGGTCTGGATTAATGTTTCAATATTGAAGCTCATCTACTCGACTGTATTTTATGTGAAAAGGCTCTTTTAGATCATTCCTAATGATTTGAGACTTGTAGACATGCAGATTTGCTCTGTAGTGAAAACAGAAGGCTCACACTATATCTAAAGGCATTTTGAACACTTCAATGTAAATACTATCTTACAGACTCCTGTGGCAATGTTTCCCAGAGTCACACAAAAATCAGGTTATTAGCCTACTATCTCAGTTATTTCTGGATTGTAATATATCAAAATAAGCAGCACTAATTAAACAGAACTTTGAAGCTTCAAATCGATGCAGAGCATTTAATTGCTCTCTGTGCTCATGAAGCAGATGTATATTCCTCTGTTAATGAAATTTCTATTTGAACAGCTTCATCTTAGGAGGTTGTGGTGAGAGAAATGTCTCACCAGTCTGAAAACAACACAGGCAGCTTTTCCATGCTTTTTTAAAAAAGCTCATGATGCATAGCTTCCCATGAGGACGAGCCAAGGGAAATGAGAAAATGTATAGCCCAAGGCGCCCAGAGGAAAATTCAGGAGCAGTGGGATTCAGATCCTACTGTAAAATAGTTACATAACTTACAGGCTGAATGCTAAGAATTCTACCTGTGCATGCTGACTGTTGGGAGGGAATCTCTCCTTTAGGTGTTTCAGTATTTCAGAAGCAGCTGCAAAGTACCCCTGGAACACAGAAGGACACTGATCAATGCACCGGGACAGGCCCTGCTCCCCTCCCTTTCAGCACAACCCTCAGGGAAGGGATTTGCCAAGCAAGCACCCTGCATTGTCTCTGCCCCCAGAGCAGGCGTTAAAGGCAGAAAAACCACAAGTCAAGTCTTGCACCCTCTGTCAGTAACACCCACACTCCTCTGGGCAAATGGCACTTTGTGCAAGTAGCCCTAGAGCTCACCTGCTCGGCGTGCAGCTCTGCCAGGTGACACAACACCACGGCAAAGGACTCGGTGTTGTTCTGCTGAACGCCCACGTTCACAGCCTCCAGACTGTTCATGCTCAGCAAGGTCTGGGCTTGCTGAAGTGCCATGGTGCTTGTGCAAGAGAAATATCTTTTAGTTTTCAAGCAGCAAACAACAATCATTTTTAATCTATGGTCTTGTTATGACAATAGTCTACATTGTCTGGTTAAGCCAGGGGCCTGGGGAGAAGGAAAACTTGTAAAATAACTGCTGTCCAGGGACTCTGGACTGTGCAGGCACAGCAAGTACTACAGACTGAAAGCTGCACACAGCCAAAGCACAGAGATGCTGAAAGTGGGGGCACAGGAACAATTTATGATCTATTTGCCACTACTAAATGGAACCTCTATCAGTATGAGTTTTAAAGGAACACAAGAGAATGGAAATAATTGCACTCAGCCCGTACTGAATTACAGTCTGATTGCTTTATTTTCGTGCACTGGAGAGACACAGTCACTTGTTACACCTATATAAATGCATTATGTGCTAACAAGTGCAGCAGTTAATCCAGGAGTTCCAAAGAAAGCCAATACCTGCGGCCGTATAATCTCCAAATGGCTGTTTTCTGTGCTATGCTGATGTCTATGAGCTCTGACAGGCTGTGCTTCCAATGCAACAGATCAGAATCTTTTAAGGCATCCATTAGTTTGTTGGCAGCCTTTCCTGCAAAAGCTCTTTGCTGAACCAAGGATTGTATTCCCAAGGAAGCAAGATACTGGGAAGAAGGAAAAAAACATACCTACAGTGTTGGAAGACAACAGAGTACCCCAGGCTTGCAAATTACACCAGAGCAGAGTTCTAAACTACTAAAAAAGAATCCCAAAAAGACAGCACAGACAAAGGAACACTGCTCCAGGCATTTCTTTAAATACTCACTTAAGCACACCCACACATATGTGAATGTCATTTTGTTGGATGTGAAAGGTAATTTCCACTCCCCCACACAGAAATCTTATGGAGGAGGACAGGACCAGTACCTGGATTTCTCCAGAACTGCTGTGAAAAAAGAGCCTTTGCTTTCCTTCCCTTCCCCACAGAGGCCATGTCTGCTCCTGTCTCCCAACAGCAGCAGTTTAGTCCATTTTAGAACAGTTTTCTTCACAAAGGAATTGCGGATTTGGGGAAGACAGAACTAAACATTAACAGACAACAGATCTACCAGGGCACAAACTACCAAAGGGGAGGGCTGCCCTGCAAGATTTCACAGAGCTGTACAAGTAAATGTGTTCAATGCGGTGCCAGAGGCATCAGCACTGAGCTTCAGGGAAGGTGAAGGCTTAAGAACCTCCCCTGAGCACCAGATTGTAACAAAATGGTGCCTAGGCCAGTAGCCACAGAGAGTTTTTCTGTCTGAAAATCAAACAAGTTAGAAGGAAAACCAGTGAGCCTTGCAATAATGCTCTGGCATTAAAGCAACTGAACTCTGGCTTGTTAATATGAAAGATAAAAGTCATAGAAACAGCTAGATTTTCGAGTGTTAAAACATTTTTGTTTAAATCCAGTCACATATTTTGAACAGACAAGCCACAAAACCCCAAACTCTGACCACACACACGCCCATTGCCACATGGGTTTGTCCCAGAATAAAGTTAAGGACTGATGGAATGGACTCACTGGCAATCCAAAATGTAAGGATTTGTTCACAGAGTGCTCCAGCAGAACACAGCTATCAAATATCTTCTGCTCCAGGATGTACAACCAACTCTAGCAAGGAAAAAGATCAAAATCTCATTGCAAATAACTGATGGCTGTAGCACTTTTAACTTGGCTTGCTGTTACAGAAGGCACAAAAACTCACTGGAAACCCAAACCACTTGAGGATTGATTCTAAGGAAACTTCTACAAAATGCTGCACAAAACATATCAGAAGTGCATCTAGGCTGGGATGCTGGTGTAGCACCAGCCAACGCTGGAGGTTCAGTGATGCACAAAAATACAGGGAACTGTGGAATGCAGCACCTCTGATACCATTGATGTCAACTCATCATAGTGTTAATTACAGGGGAAAAAAAATAGAGAGAAATCCAAGTCCTTCCCTCCCTCTTTCCTTACTCTAAAAGTGGCTTACTCTGAGAATTCAGCAGAAAGGAAGGAGGAAGCTTCTGAAATACTTCTTTTTACAACATCTAAGACTCAACTTTGAGCTTACTACTGAGATCTCTGGGATAACAATTCCTGCTTACGAAATTAACCCTAAGCTGCAACAAAACATCCCACGATCCTGCAGTTTGTTGCCCTGTGCCAGAAGTGATGTCACCCCACTGCGGGGCAGTCCAATGCTCTGGGGGAGATGCTGCTGTGAGAGAAGTTCTGCAGCAGTTCCCTGAGCAGAACCACTCAAGGCCCATTTGGACAGAGCTCTTACCAGGCAGTGCTGCAGGCAGACATGGTCGTTGGACTCCTGGGCAATCCTGATGGCTTCCTGAAGTGCCAGCTCAGCCTGCTGGCTATGAGCAGAGGAAGAACAATTAGTATTCCTACAGTGCTTAGGATACAGCATCCTGATCCAGAGGAATATTGATCTGAATTATACATATTGCACTCAGATCTCTGATTTAACAGCCTGTGTTTTCCTCCCAGCATTCAGCACTGCATTCTGGTTTTCAGGACAGTAAGTCTGACAGCATTTGCAAACCAAAATGCAGCTGCAACCCTTACATGAGCTTTCAAACCCTGTACAGGCCACAGTGCCATGTTCTTGTTTGAACAGGGGCCACATTTAGAATCTGCCTGTGTAGAAACTGTTGCTTTCAACTTTGCAGTGTCCTGCCCCTCTCCAGTCCTTTCACATCATGCCTCCAGGCAGCAATCAATAACTGCAAACCATAAATGAAGATGGGTAGGCCAGCTTTATCAACAAAATAAATCCCAACCCGTATGGCATTTTAAATTTTAAAAGCTCGGATGACTTTTTCGGTTTAATTATTCTTTCGCCAGATCATCAGCTCTATGTTGACTTGCAGAAAACCAACCCCACTTTCTTGAAAATATGGATGAAAATAAGCATTCATGCCCACTGACCCTTCTGAGGTCATGGAAATGTAATTGAACACTTAAAATACCCAGGACACAAATATCAACTCTTAGATGGCTCAGTTATTCTGGAAACCAAATAAACACCAAAACAAAAACGAACCCAAACAAACCAAGATTGTAAGAGGATCCCAACCTAACCACAGCTGCTGTCAGGTGAGAGAAAGCCCCCGCAGGGATTTTCAGAAGGAAGGGGAGGTGTGTTTGTCAGCACTTTGCGATGCCCCAGGGCCAGTGAGCTCCTTACTAGTGGCCGAAGCGGCAGTGCAGGGCCGCCAGGTTGAGCGCGGCGTAGCGCAGGCTCCGTCCGTAGCCCTCGTCCCCGTTGCTTTTGCTCTCTGCCCCCGTGAGGATCAGCCGGTCGAAGTAGTGCAGGAGGCTGTGTGTGGAACTGAAGACATCTTGCACCCTGAGGCTGTTTAAGTAGCTTAAATAATGCTGCAAAGGGAAACAAAATCAGCTTTAATTGTACATGCACTAAACCAGAGTTTTTGTTTATAATTACTAGGTATTTCTGTCCAAAACACGTAACTGTGAAATACCGATCAGAAGCTGCAATACTGATACTACCTGGGCAGAATTTCTGGATAAAATTGGATAATTTCTTGGACAATATTGGCCATCTGCCCTAACAGGACCTGCCAAATGAAGATTACAATATCTGACTGTCAGAATGATCCCAGAGAGTCTGAGCTCTCTGCAGAGGTAAAATCCCTGTATTTATGTGAGATTGGGAATGGAGGCAGGACTCTCATAGTGTCTGCACTCAAGAAGATACTAAGAAACACCAGCACTGCTTTCAAATGCTGTGCAGATAGAAAGGAGATGCTAAAATTATGTATTTTCTTTTTGGCATTGACACCTGGGCAGGATAATCCTTTATGTTGTGAAGTCCAGCCAGGGACTACGGCAGCCCTTTCAAGGATACCCTTCCAAACAGCAGCAAGGAAAATCCTGCCTGCTAAGCCCAGGGCTGCTGGGAGGAAGAGGTAGAAAGCAAGGCAGGAAGGAGGTGAACTGATGGAAGTTGCTCAAGAAGCTGTTGAGGGACAAAGCAAGAGCTCACACCACAGGTCTGGCCCCTCAGCATGGGCTGTCTGTGGCTTTCAGTATAAATTGCTATTAAGGACCAGAAGCAAAGTGAACAACTACCAGCAAAATGAACAGATATTGCACTTCATACTGATTTTTAAACTACAGGAGCATGAGGCCTGAAATTACTTAGGAAAATGTGGGTAAAGGATGTAAGTTTTAGACTTAGTTGAACAAGAATGCACTCAGTCACACCAAAATTAAGAGGTTTATATCTGTGTGTGAAGGGGAAGTACTTTGCTTAATTAAGGTTCCTGTACCTTCAGGAGTTTTAGTCTGAATTACTAAACATTTACATGCAACTTGCTCACAGTTTTATCATCTACTTATATTTCAATAGAGAATAAATTACTTCCAAACAATCCTATCCCTGAGATAAGAAATCCTTTTACAACCATTCTGGATTAAGAAAAAGATACTTACTGCTTCAGCAAAGTCTGGATTAAATTTTAACAAGTTGTTCAATTCCTTTTGTAAAGATGCTGGAGCAAGAGCCTTTGTCTCATCATTCTTTAGTAAAGAAGCCTGGAATAAAAATTTGAACAGTACAAGTAAATATGTAACTCCGTAAGGAGGGTTATAAAAATATATTGTGGTGCAGGATTGTCAGGTTGTTATCTGCTTGGAGAGGACATTAAAGAAGATTTTGTAGCAGCTGTGTCTATTATGACAGTGGCAGTTCTATACTACATTACAGTGTTCAATTTCCAGAGCTCACAGAGACCAAGTCAAAGAAAACCTTATTCAAAGGACTGTTTAAAGGCACTTAAAGAATTCTGGTTAAGTTTCTCTCTGAAGAATTATTGCCACACATTGCTCACTGGAATTGCACGTATCTTCTCATACAAAAAAAAAATCCCTCAGGAAAACAAATTGATAAATCCAGTTTGCTTTGGCAAGCAGTTCAATTAATAAAAAAAAAATCACAAAAATGTAGTTACTAAAATTAGCATTACTGACTGTTGAATTACTGACATGTAATTCAACTGTCTGTAATTCAGCTGACTGTCCATGTGTATTTCTGTTCTCTTTTTTATTTACCAGCTGGAGTAATCAACAAAACTGCACATTTCACAGAAATGTGAGGCAAGCAGAGCAGAAGGACCTTCTGAGAACCAAATATCAGCATATGGTGACATGTCTGCATAAAACACTCATAGCCCCAAGTGCTCGCTCTGAGCAACAACAAGCAAGATATCAACAAGCCTCTACCAGACCAGAGAAAACATCTCAGCTGACACTGTCGGTAAAATTCAAGGTGAAATTCATGTTATAGAACATTTCCTCCACTTTAATGAGAATTAACATACCTGCTGAGAAAGAAAATACTCTGCTTGTTTCTGGGAAAGAGGCCCACTGCAGGCTATCTCTTCTTCCCTGGTAAGAAACACTGATTAGAAACAGGGGCAAGGAAAGACAACACAGAAAAACATTTCATCAGACACCCCACACTTCTGCCGTATAAAGTTTTCTGAGATATTACAGCTCAAAGCGTGGAAGAACACTGAGAAAACTTAATAAAGAACAAAATCTACTCCATCAAAGTCAGCAATCCAAACGATTTCACACAGTTTAGCTTCAACCTGCAGACACTATAGCTGAGAGCAACATTGCCCTAAATCCACCCTAAAAAACCCTAAAGAAATATAGCAGAGAGAAGATTTGGGGCTGACATATTCAAATGGCTCTGCTCTGTTTTTCTGTCTTCTGAAGACAGTCCCAAGGAGATGAACTGGCACGTTGGCCACATCCATCACTGCTGGAAACAGCTGTTCTGCAGGACATTTACTCTGTGGAAAGCCAGCAAGTCCAGCCCACAGCCAGACCCCAAAAGCTGCTGTGTGACTCACAGTGCAGCAACTCCTGCACAAGTTTACACAAATACAGTTTACAAAGTACATTTTAAATATATGGACACATCGAATACTTTCAGGATTATTCTTACAATGGAGCACCTCTTCAGCAGGTGAAAACTCTCAGTATTTGCTTCTCCTTTTTGAGGTAAATAGACACTGGGGTCTTTTATTTGGGGAATGGTGAAAAGCAAAACAAAACCATTCAGTTTAACTTCTCCTTATTGAGCAATCTTCCCTTGCTGGAAGCAGAAGTGACCTCTCCAACAGTTTTAGCATGACACCCAGAGGAGTCACTCAGCAGCGGGAAATTGTGGGCAGCAACTGCCTTTGGGCTGTGGCTCCCTAGGGGAGGATGAGGATGGGGCAGTGCCACCTTCCCGAGCCACTGACAAATGTTACCACACGGTGGCACCAAGGAAACGAGCGGCCACGGAGCTCAGCCCGGCTGCGGGAGAGTTTAAACAAATAAAAGATTAATTTTCTTTAGAGGTGGAAAAGGCTTTAACAGGAATTTATCACCTGAAAGGCCCGTCAAGTTCTTCTTTCTCCATTTTCCCATCCAGCTCCTCTGGATTTGTCAGCTCCATCTCATTCTCGTCGGCTCCATCCTTTTTCTCATCCTCCTTGAAGTACTGCTGGAGTGCAGTGTAAAGTTTATAGACCTGGCTGAAGGAAAGTTTGTTGTATGCCAGGATCATGTGGCGCAGGAACAGACCTGGAGAGGGAACAATTGTTCTCTTAGTTCAAGAGAACTAATTGTTCTCTTTAGTGAGAACTAAAGTGTTCTCTTTAGTTTCTCACTAAAGAGAACAATTTATCACTTCTCTTTAGTGAGATTTGCTGCAGACAGGAGACCAAAATCACGGCCAGCAGCTTCAACATCATTTAGTTCCTCATTAAACAGAAATGAACGAGAAATCAAATAGAAATTACTGAGTCTCATCTCAGTGACACAACTCAGTGTTGCAGGGTGTAAATCTGGTCTCAATTCAGCAGCAAATCTCACTAAAGAGAAGTGATAAATTGTTCAAGTCAGTAACAACCTCATAATACGCAAAACTATCAGTTAATATGCAACATCCGAGCAAGAGAAAATGACACTGTGCAATTTGACACCTCCCCAGGAAAACAAAGCTGTGTCCCGAGGGAATGACATCAATGACAGATACACAACAAAACCAGCTTATGGAAAACCATTATTTACCTACTACACTTGTTTTATGAACTTCTGGCTCTGTCCCCGAGAATGAATCTGAAAGATCATCAAAAAATTGTTCCATGTCTTTCAGCTCTCCTTCTGCCATAAGTTTTAACCTAAACAGGGGAAGAAAATGTCGTTTTTTACGGTATTAATACAGACAACAGGGGGAAAAATGACATGGTTTAGGGTATTAATGTAGACATCAAATAAAATATTCCCCTGCTTCCTGCACAAATGTGTAAACACAAACAAGTAAAAACTAATTTCTTGGACCCCAGGAGGTTTTCATACTGAGATAAATAAGATCATATTAAATAGTGATAGGCCTAATAATATTAATAATAATAATAATAATAATGATGTTTGGGCTTTTTTTCTTTTTAAATAGGTCTTTATTAAGAGAATAATTAGATGAGATGGTCATTCTTAAAACAAACAGGATCCCTTTTTTTCTCTTTTTATTTTTTAATTCGAAAAATTTTACAAGTTTACATTTTTTGTACTGCTTGCATTTTTGGAACTGTTGCTGTTTAGTGAGTTATCTGACATGACAACACATCTTGTGTCCCACAGAAACTTTAAATCTGATGACTTCGGCGTCGGTACCTTTCAGAATTCAGTTATGACAAGTATGAAACCTATCGCAGCAGAGTTTTGGCCCAAAGGCACGCTTTTAGAACCCGACATTTACCCGACATTTACATTTCCCGCGCTCGGAGCGGGCCCAAACGGCGCCGCGGGATCCCCCGGCGGCGCTTCCCCCGGCCCGCCCGCACGGCCCCGCACCTGATGTGGACGGAGCCGGCCAGGTGCGGGCAGCACTCCTCGATGGCCTTGCGCAGCCGCGACAGCGCCATATCCGGACCCTGCGGACGACAGCGACATGTCGCGACAGGCCGCGACACAACGGGGCCACCCTTCCCCCCCCCCCCCCGGCCCAGCCCGGGCCCCGACCTGCAGCAGCGGCAGCAGCAGCCGGTTGAGCCGCCGCCGCTCCAGCAGGCCGAGCTGCGCGCCGGCGCGGCCCAGCTCGCTGAGCAGCACGAGCAGGGCCATCTTGTGCGGGGTGACCCAGTCGCGGACGCCGAACACGTTCGCGTGCACGACGCCGTTCGTCAGCATCGGGTTGAAGTACAGGCTCTCGTGCACGCTCGCCATGGCGGCGCCGGGGCCGCGCGTCGCCCGGGAAACCGCGCGCGCCCCCGCGCCGGCCAATCGCCGCCCCACGCCGCCGGCGCGCGCGCGCCGCGCCGCAGCCAATCGGAGGAGGGGCTGTGCGCCGCCACGGCGGGGCCGCCGCGACGGGCCGGGCGCGAGAGAGACGTTCCGGGGAGAGAAGGGTCCGCGCGGTGGCGGGGCTGCTCCCCTGAACTGCCCCGCAGTGCAGCCGGGCCGGGGACAGCGAGGGCATGGGCTGCGCGTGGGCCGCTGCAGCCCTGAGGACTTATCTGCTAGATAAGGGAACGGACATTTTCTCTCTGTGCTGGCGCTGCTGAGGCACCGCAAACCCTGGGGTCAGTTCTGGGCCCCTCACGCCAAGCAAGACCTTGAGGGGCTGGAGCGTGTCCAGGGAAGGGAACGGAGCTGGGAAGGGAATGGAGCCCCAGGAGAGGCTGAGGGAGCCGGGAAGGGAATGGAGCCCCAGGAGAGGCTGAGGGAGCCGGGAAGGGAATGGAGCCCCAGGAGGGGCTGAGGGAGCCGGGAAGGGAATGGAGCCCCAGGAGAGGCTGAGGGAGCCGGGAAGGGAATGGAGCCCCAGGAGAGGCTGAGGGAGCCGGGAAGGGAATGGAGCCCCAGGAGAGGCTGAGGGAGCCGGGAAGGGAATGGAGCCCCAGGAGAGGCTGAGGGAGCCGGGAAGGGAATGGAGCCCCAGGAGAGGCTGAGGGAGCCAGGAAGGGGCTCAGCCGGAGAAAAGGAGGCTCAGGGGGCCCTTTGGCCCTGCACAGCTCCTGACAGGAGGGGACAGCCGGGGATCGGGCTCTGCCGCCAGGGAACAGGGACAGAAAATGGCCTAAAGCTGCAGAAGGGGTTCAGGTTGGACATCAGGAGGAATCTTCACTGAAAGGGTGATTAAATATCGCCCGGGGAGGCAGTGGAGTCATGCCTGGAAGTGTCCAAAAAACCGGCAGACGTGGCTCTTTGCAGTAGGGTTTGGTGGTGGGTCACAGGTTGGACTTGATGCTCTTGGGAGTCTTGTCTAACTTTAATGATCCTGTGGCTAATGGAGCTGGCCACGCTTGTACCGGGTGAGGTATGGGTGACCATGGGCAGTGACTTGGTGGGGGTACTGATTTTGGGAGCTCTCTAAAAGACAAGAGTCTGGTTTAAAAAGGAGATGTTGTTTATTCTGCGCAGGCTGCAAGGTGGAGGTTTCCAGGAGTCAAGCAGCCCAAGGGGTAGAAGTTACATCTTTTATACAGTAGCATTTAGACGAAGCCACCTATCTAATGCATTTTCTCTGTGCTCTGACATGAGCATTTCCATGTTACAGAGACCACCACAGAGTGAATTCACTCCCCTCTGGATTTCCTACAAGTTAATTGTGATGCCATAAAGGTGTTTCCACGTGTAAGTTTTTATTTTCTCAATAACTTGTTAAAGTACTTCATTAAGGCATCATATTCCCAAAGAAAATACTCCAATTATTATAATAGTTCTCATTTTTCTAAGTGAGAGCAAAACAAAACTCAATATTATTATACATCTGCATGTCCCTGGGGATTTCCATTGCGCTGCTCCTGATTCATGCCTGGGGGTGGTGAGAGGAGGAGGAGGAGGCAAATCAAGCCGGGGGTAATTTTCTAGGATACATTTACTTTGAAGAAACTTAACATTGTAGCTTGCTGCTGCTGCTGGCGTAATTAATGATCCTTTCCTCGCCCTCAATGAACTCATTGGGCTGCGTCTGAATACAGAGCCCAGGAAGTAACAGCAGCTATTATGTTTTAAAGGGCAATTTGCTGACATTTCCTGAAAATAAAGCCCGGTGGCCTGGGCGGAAACACGGAGCTGGTGGCGTGGCGGGGCAGGGAGAGGAGGGGATGAGATAAAGGCCGGGCTGTGCAAGGGCTGGGAGGGAAAAGGAAATGACAAACATCTGGTTCTGATGTTTCTGTGCAAGGCTCTGGAGCCAAAGTGTGAACTCTGCTGACAATCCTTCAGTGCCTGGGGCAGAGAGAACATTTAGAATACACTTAAAAAAGGTATTTAAATCAGCTCTCAGCCTGAAACCCAGCAGTGAGAGATGACTTTGATTGTATTAAATCCAAGATTAGGTAATGCAGTTGAAGTCATCTTTTATCTCACCTAAAATAGGCTGTGCCCAGCAGCGAGGCCAGAGGGGGCACCAGGATGATCTGAGGGATGGAGCATCCTGTGAGGAAAGGCTGAGAGAACTGGGGTCGTGCAGCCTGGAAAAGAGAAGTTTTGGGGTCACCTAATTGTGGTTTTCCAGTGCCTGAAGGGGCTGACAAGGCCCCAAACAGAGAGAGACTGTTCACAAAGGCCTGGAGTGACAGGACACCGGGAATGGCTTCCCACTGGCAGAGGGCAGGGTTAGATGGGGTTTTGGGAAGAAATTCCTCCCTGTGAGGGAGGCGAGGCCCTGGCACAGGGTGCCCAGAGCAGCTGTGCCTGCCCCTGGATCATTGGAAGTGTCCAAGGCCAGGTTGGATGGGGCTTGGAGTAATCTGGGATAGGGCAAGGTGTCCCTGCCAATGGCAGGGGATTGGAAAGAAATGATCTTTAGGGTCCCTTCCAACCCAAACCATTCTAATTCTGTGATTCTCTGATCCTTCCCACAGCCATTAATATCCAACCTGAAATCCCCAGATAAAGCCCAGCGAGTAAATTTATCTTTTTAAATTTTACTATTAAATTTTGCAGATTGTTCAATTAAAACCAAACGAATATTCCTGGGAAGAATCCCTTCCCTCCCTCTGGCTCTGGAGCTGTGTAAAACCTTGGGGGGTTACGGAGCTGCAGCGAGTCGTTGTCTCCTGTTATTTGGCGGCAGAAGGAAATGGGACATCTCTCAGTAATAGATTTAAATCTTTTAATGCTGCTTTGGCACAGTCCAGGAGGCTCAGCAAGGGCAGGGCTTTTATTAATAGAACCTCTTGAAATGCTCCTTTTCACCCACGGAGGAGCTGGCACAGTTCAAGATCCTCGTTTAAAACCCTCAGCGTGGTTACAGTCTGGGCATGCTTATGCAGTAAAAGTCATCTCCAATCACATGTTAACGACATGATTCATCCAGATCTGCCCAAATTAAGGCAGGAGTGGCAAGTGCAGCTGCCAGTACTGTCACCAGATCTCAGCTCTGTCAGGCCCACGTTACTCCCTAAAACATCTGTGTTTGGGAGGATTTCTTGTTAGCAAATCCTTAACAGAGAAAAAGGGAAAACGTTGGGTTTTGCTTGGTTTGGGACAGCTTTTACCCCATTACAGCGACTGCATGGGGAGTTCTCATCTTTTAATGTAATATTATTTACAAAAATATGTTTATAACTTGGTATTTCAAGGGTGACACTGAGTTGTCAGAGTTTAGATGATATAGAACTTCTTAAAAAGCAAACTGTACTGATATTTTTAAGGTGTCTTAAAGCAATCCCTTGCATGAGAAATGTGAGGAATGTGCCATTGCAAGCTCCAACACTGTATTCACAAGGCTCTCCTGTCACTTTGACTAAAATAGTAAGCTATTATTGGGGGAAAAATGAAGTTTTTTTATTAAGTTGTATACAAGTTCGGAGCATATCTAAAGCTTATCAAGGATCATAAGCATTTCTGAAAAAGGTGACCTGATTTTGAATTAAAATATGGTGTCAATGCAAATCTAGAAGTCAGGCTGTGTGCACTATCTTCTCTTACTCCTGAAGCTGCCAGGACTGTGCCATTCACGTGGCAATTACACACCCTTTTTTTTTTCCTTTTTTACCCTATTCTTGTATCTCATTTGCTCCAAAAATAGATCATTCCTGCAGAAATTAGCAGATTGCATCCAACCCTTTGTAGGGGTAAATTTGCTTTGTGCTCTGTGTTTATTTTCAGCCACTTTTGTCTGTTCCTCTTTTTGGCAAAGCCCTGCCTGGTTCTTGGCCCTGTGTGCTCTTGCATAAAGCTTTCCTGAAGCCTTGGTCAGGTTTGTACTGGTGGGTTTTCTTTAATGTAATCTTCTGGTTAAAAGCTTTCAGTTCTTGCAATCTGTGATTATTATTTTATATATATATATATATATATATCCCACTCATAGCCTAAAGAAAATAATAATGGCATCTAGGAGCTCACTAGAAGTGGATTTTAAAATAATAAATATTGTCTCAAGTTTGATGGTTCTCACCAAAGGCTTTGGTAGAATAAAACTGAAAGAGGGTGGATTTGGGTTAGCTGTTGGGGGGAAATTCTTTACTCATAGGTGGGCAGGCCCTGGCACAGGGTGCCCAGAGAAGCTGTGGCTGCCCCTGGATCCCTGGCAGTGCCCAAGGCCAGGGAACAGCCTGGGACAGACACGTCCCTGGCATGGCAGGGGTGGCACTGGAGGGCTCCACAGCGGGAGAATCCACGGCCTCCCTGGGCAGTTCCAGAGCTCTGCCACCCTCCATGGAAAGCAGCTCTTCCTCTTGTTGAGGTGAAACTCCTCGTGGTTTTGTTCATGGCCATTCCTCCTCATCCTGTCACTGGGCACCACCAAGGAGAGCCTGGCACCATCCCCCTGGCGCCCCTTGGAGATGCAGGTACGGGTTGGTGAGATCCCCTCTCAGTCTCTCGTGCACACAGCTCCACAGCCTCTCCTAAGAGAGCTGCTCCAGATGCGAGCCTTCCGCTGGGCTCTGTCCAGGAGCTCCTTCCCTCCTGTCTGAGGAGCGCACACAGCGCTCCAGCGGGGCCAGGGCCCAGTGGAGGGGCCGCAGCACCTCGGGGCCACCATCGCTGCCACCGTCAGCGACCGCAGGGGTGCCACCCTCGGTGCCCCACTGGTGCCAGCCTCGGTGCCCCACCGGTGCCGCTCTCCATGCCCCAACGGTGCCCCACTGGTGCCACTCTCCGTGCCCCACCGGTGCCACTCTCGGTGCCCCACCGGTGCCACCCTCGGTGTCCCTCTCGGTGCCCCACCGGTGCCACCCGGTGCCCCACCGGTGCCCCTCTCCGTGCCCCACCGGTGCCACTCTCCGTGCCCCACCGGTGCCACCCTCGGTGCCCCTCTCGGTGCCCCACCGGTGCCACCCTCGGTGCCCCTCTCGGTGCCCCACCGGTGCCACCCTCGGTGCCCCACCGGTGCCACCCTCGGTGCCCCTCTCCGTGCCCCACCGGTGCCACCCTCGGTGCCCCACCGGTGCCCCTCTCGGTGCCCCACCGGTGCCACCCTCGGTGCCCCACCGGTGCCACCCTCGGTGCCCCTCTCCGTGCCCCACCGGTGCCACCCTCGGTGCCCCACCGGTGCCCCACCGGTGCCACCCTCGGTGCCCCTCTCGGTGCCCCACCGGTGCCCCTCTCGGTGCCCCACCGGTGCCACCCTCGGTGCCCCTCTCGGTGCCCCACCGGTGCCCCTCTCGGTGCCCCACCGGTGTCACCCTCGGTGCCCCACCGGTGCCCCTCTCGGTGCCCCACCGGTGCCACCCTCGGTGCCCCTCTCGGTGCCCCACCGGTGCCACCCTCGGTGCCCCACCGGTGCCACCCTCGGTGCCCCTCTCGGTGCCCCACCGGTGCCACCCTCGGTGCCCCACCGGTGCCCCTCTCGGTGCCCCACCGGTGCCACCCTCGGTGCCCCGCGTGTCCCGGCCCCGCTCGGGGCATTTCCGCGCCCCCTCGGCCCCGCCGTGTCCTCTGCTCCCATTGGTCGCTCCCGCTCGCCGTCGGGGCGCAGCAGCCAATAGGCTGGCGGCGCGGCGGCGCGGCAGCCAATGGCGTGCGGCGCGGCGGCAGGGCCCGCCCTCCGAGCGGCGGCCCGGCGGGGTCGGCGCGGGGCGGGGGCGACGCGGCGCTGGAGCGGCGGGAGCGGCCATGAAGGTGAGGGCTGCGGCCAGCCGGGAAAGCGCTTCGCCCTCTGCGGAGAAGGAAGGGAGGAAGGAAGGAGGGAGGAGGGGGCGAAGCGGGGAGGGTGACGGGGCCGGGAGCCCGGCGGGATGTCCGGGCCGGGCCGCCCCTCCCGGCTCGCCTCAGGCCGCGGCCGCCGTCCCGCCCCGCTCTGAGGGGCGCCCGGGCCGGCAGCGCCGAGCCGAGGGGCCCCGGTGAGTCGGCAGCCGGGCAGGGCCCGGCCGGGCCTGTGAGGGGCACGGCTCCCGGGGGGCCGGAGCCCCGGTCGCTCCCCTGAGGCGCCGCGTCGCGCCCGGCGCTGTTGGGCCGTCCCGGAAAAGCGCTGCTTGGTCCAAAGGTGGGTGTAAAGAGGAAGTTTCAGTTAAAATTATTAAAAATAAATCCCTCCCACCTCTCTCCTGTCGTTCTGCGGCTTTGGTAGCACACCCAGCTTGCACAGGTGTGTCAGGAGCAGCAGGTGAAATCCTCGTCAGCTAAATAAACACCCTTAAAGCTGAAAACAACAGCAGCGAAGTTGGGACGCAGGATTTTGCTCCTAAGAGATGCACATAAGGTATGGAGAGGGACAATACCGATGGCAGCTTGTCCATGGAAGTGGAGACTGATGGTTTTGGTGCAGAAATTGGGAATGTTTTGATTAATTCTCAAGGGAGGGATTTTTTTGTTTTAGCATGTTTAATTTGTGTGTTGTGTTGGTGCTTTTCAGCACGGTGACATTTCTTTTACAGAGCAATATGGGGAGTCTAGACACTGTAATTCAACTATCACTTAATGACCTGAGGGCACAGAAGGAATCCACAGGTGATATGGGTTAAGGAGAAAATTAATGCCCACGTAGCCCTGCCTTTCACCTTAAGTGAGTGGTTGGCAGCAAGGTAAAGATTCTTCTGTTTGATACCAACAACTTGTGAGTGTCCAAAATGGGTGACGAAAAATTCCCAAAAATACATATGTTTGGTGTTGACAGTGATGTCTGAACAGTTGTTACAGGCTCTGGTATAAAATAAGTCCACGAAGCAGGTGTTAAACTCTCAGGCCGGGCTTGTGGTATCAGATATCTCACGTCCTTTTGGTCATTGTGTGTCCTGCTGCTGCTGTGACCCCCTGAGGCCATAGTTGTGTAAAAAAGGAAGTTGAATCCTGACAGATCCTTTTGGTTCATTATTTTATTTTTCTGTTATCTAAATGTGACTGCTTAGAAGTATTTTAGATCTATACTTAGCTCCTCAGTGATGAAAGAGAGGAATGGTTGTGTTACAGTTTTCCCTTAAGATGAGAGGAAGTATTTCTCAGAAGTTCCAAGTTTTAAAACTCAGAGCTCTGCTGAACTGTCATTGGTTTTCAGGATGTATTTCTGGAAAGTGAATTCCTCTTGCCTAATAATCCAGGATAATTATGTTTTGTCCATGGAAAATGAATATTAATGCATTTCCTCAGTACTTAAATTGGAGAAGTATAAAACAAGCTTTAGTTTGGGGCTGGGATGGGAGCTCCAGGCTGGAGTGAGCTATGTGAGCTCCCTGGAAGTCAGGGAAGGGCTGCTGGAGTTCATCCCCTGGAGGAAGCTGAGGAAGATCTCCTGTGCCTGGGGTGCTCAGGGCACGGAGGGTTCTTGCTTCACCAGGATGAATTCTGCTATAGAAATACCCATAATGATGAGAGGATTTAATTAGAATGTATATTTGATGTTGTAACTGAAGCTTCTGTTCTTACCTTTTGTGCTCTGTGCTTTGAAGGGAGATGTTCTGGCCCGTGCCCAGTTCTTCTGGCATTAAGTTCCCACAAATATCAGAGGATTGTGTTCAGTTCAGGGCAAATGTGCAAATTCATCTAGAAATTAGTGTAGTTACACCAGGAATTAAAGCACCATGTTACAGAGCTGAAGTGTGTGTTCTGGTTAGTTGGGGTTTTACAGCAAGATTTAAAAGTCTCAAAAGCAATTATTTTCTGTCTTGGTGCTTTTGGAGGAAAGAAAAAAAGATGCTGCCCTGGAATGAAAAAGAGAACAGCTGTTAAAGGAAAAAACATGAAAAAATAATTGTGTTTAAAGGAAGTTTTACCCCTCGGTTTCCTTTCAGGGAGAACCTGATGTGATTCTGTTTGCCCCTCGTGTTTTTTCGAGCAGGTCTCAGGGAGCCACCTGGCAGTGATTACACTCATGACCTGCCCAACTTGGAGTCCAAATTCCACCTTTGAGTAGAATGTGAGCTTTTGATAGAGAATCAAACCAGTGCTAAAGACTTCCAGGGATAAAAAGTAGCACTTTGTTTATGTATTCAGAATTTCCACTGTTTTAAGATTATGTGACTCAAAACTGAAATACAATCCAGAGAAAATAAGTTTATTTAGATTTATTTTAACTTTTGTTAGACATTCTGTAAGGCAACAAAGCAAGGAGAGATCTTGAAAAATGTTTCCTTCTTAGTGAAACCAGACTGTAATTATCTTCTAATGAAGGTTGGTTTTCAAGTTTGAAAGCCAGGAATGTTGTTTTAGAGCGAGTTTAGTTGTGAGTCATGGGAGAGCCGGGTGAGTTCTGGAGCAGATCCTGCAGGGACAGTTCTGCATTAGTCATGAGAAGTTGCTGTCTCTGCCCCTCACCTACAGTGGGCTGTCAGTCACTCCTTCCTTGCTCCACTATTGCATTACTCCTCAAACTCCTGACTCTCTTTGTGGGACTTGTCCAGAAGAGGAGTTGTGAGCGTGAGCTCCCTGTGCCTGCGTTGGCCTCTCGGAGGCAAACCTTTCCCCCTCTGGTTTTCAGCTGGGAGCGGAGCTGGTCTGGCACAGCCCTGGGCGTGCCGGGATCCCGGAGCTCCGGGAGTTGCTCCTGGGGCGATGACAGATGGAGTGAAGCGGCTTCTCAGCAGCAAGTCCCATCGATGTGGGCTTCCAGATCCTGATTTTCTGCGTTTGCTCTGTGATGTTTTCAGGCGGGAGCTACTTCCATGTGGGCTTCCTGCTGCGGGTTGCTGAATGAAGTCATGGGCACGGGAGCAGTGCGTGGCCAGCAGGCTGGCTTTGGGGGAGGTGCTGGCCCCTTCAGGTTTACACCAAGCACAGGCTTCTCAGCATATCCAGCTCCTGCTGCAGCCAGCACCAACATCGTCTGCAAAGCCTGTGGACTTTCCTTCTCAGTTTTCAGGAAAAAAGTGAGTATGTTTCCTATTGCGCTGGATTTTTACCCCTCTGAACTCATCTGTGGCATACTGGGAGATGAGTGTTTTTCTCAGAAACCTGAGGCAGATGCAGGCCTCAGGGAGGGAGGAAGTGCCTTATTCGGAGGTCACAGGAAATTATTGTCAACCTGGATTAGAAGTTAGTAAGTCTGATGTTCATTTGTCAGTGACACGTTGGATCTGGGCTGGCCTGGAAATTAATGGGCTCTGATTTGTAAGACACATGTGTTAGCTTCAGAATCTTGAACAGTAAAGCAAATCTGGTTTTGAAGATGGCTCCAAACAGTGGTTGAGTACTGGAATGAACAAACTGGGTAGTGGAAAAGTTAAAAAAAAGTTAAAACCTCACAATACAGTATTAGTTTCTTTCTGGAAGTTCTCATGCAGTTCTGGTTGTTTCCTGACCAGCTTTAGTTCTGCTTAAGGCTGTTGTGCTCCAACAGCCTCTTCCTTCTTTGGGAGGCAGGTTGGTGGGTTAATGCAGATAAATAAAACTGAGATAATTAATATTTTACTATTTCTGTGTATCACAACTGCCCAGGATTGTTATTTTGTCCCCTCAGTGACCTAATCCTCTGCAGCTCTTTCAGGTATCATGAAGCCTCTTCCCTCAGTTTGTGTGTTGTTTTTCCCTCATGTGTCCTGTTCACGTGGCAAGGCTTTGTTGGCTGAAGCACTGTGTAGGGACATTTCTGAAGGCAATATTAATTTCCTATAATCCTGAAAACTTTGAGGAGTTTGGGTTTGTTCACAGCAGCTGGAAGCTGACAGTCTTGCCTAGTCCATCTTTTGTGTATTGTGAGTCCTTTGAACAAAGCTCTCTTCAGAAGTGACATCTGGGATTTTGGGAGTATTTCCCTCCCATGTGATTCATCACATGTGAGGTCTGCTTTGAGTCCTTGCAGTCAGTTGAGGAAGCAGTAGGTTCTCTAAAGTTTGGGGTTATACTGTTGTTTTACCCACATGAAAGCAGCAGTGACAGTATGTTCAGAAGTATTTTAACAGACCATAAAATTGGGTTTAGTTTCGCTTGTTGTCTAAACTACAAGTTGAGTACTTGATTAATTTGTTTATTCATAATATTTTTCACTGAAACCTCAAATCAGCTTCAGTAGTGCCAGAAGAATGAGGGAACACTTGCAAAATTGACAGGGCAGTTTTCTGTATTTAAATCTTAAAAATTGTCTGTCACAACTGACAGTGGAAGAGCTGACGGTAAGTTCTGTAGCCTGGAGAAGCAGAGAGCAGGGCCTGGATTTGTTTCCTGTGACCCAGAGCTGAATGGTTCCCTCTTTTCCCTTCAGCATGTGTGTTGTGACTGCAAAAAGGATTTTTGCTCAGTTTGTTCGGTTCTACAAGAGAATCTCAGAAGATGTTCCACATGTCACTTGCTGCAAGAAACGGCCTTCCAGCGCCCTCAGCTAATGAGATTGAAAGTGAAGGATCTGCGTCAGTACCTGATCCTCAGGAACATCCCCACGGACACCTGCAGGGAGAAGGAAGACCTGGTGGACCTGGTGCTGTGCCACCATGGCTTGGGGGCAGAGGAGGACATGGATGCTGGCAGCTTGCGCTCGTCACGGTCACAGAGCTCGGGCTTTTTTACCCATCCCTTTTCCACGTCTATGTCCATGTCAAACCCAGGAGAACTTGCCAACAGAAGGGGAAGCACAGGAAGTGGAACACCTTCACGGGTACAGTGGTTAACATGTTTTATGCAATAGCATTGCTTTATTTTATATATTTTTTTAATGGTTATGTATCAATTTAAAATAAAACACCAATTGATACAGTTTGGAGAGACAGGAAAAATACCTGTTGTACCCTGCACCTGAAAGCAAAGATAATTAGCAAAGATTCCTAGTTCATGTCAGAAGTGACTTAAATCTGGAATGATTAGTAGCAATTGGAACTTCAAAATGTCATTTCATTGTGGCCTGAGATCACCTTGGTAGGAAGGAAGGTGTTTTATAAGGGAATAACATGGGTTTTTATCCTGATAAGTTTCATTTTGCACACAGGGACAAACTGAAACGTCTGTAAATAATGAAGAAGAAGAAAGTGCAGAAGAGCAGGTGAGATATGAATTATCCAAAGAATAGATTTTTGGCATGTGACACCATAAAGTGTTTTATATCTCTGCCAACATTTGGCCTCATGCTCTGGTTCTTCCAGAGTTTGCTGTGTCTAGCAATGAATGTCTGCACACACTGGCTTCAAAAAGAATTAAACTGTAGCCAAGCTGCTGCAGCTTCACGTGCTCCAGCTCTGGTGCTCTGAAGTAACCAGGGCAGTTAAAAGCACACAACCGATGTGTTTCAGACCCCGGGGCTGGCCAGGAAGAGAGCGAGGGCCTCCCTGTCCGACATTTCCAGTCTGGAAGACATCGAAGGGTTGAGTGTTCGGCAGCTGAAGGAAATCCTCGCCTGCAATTTTGTCAACTACTCAGGATGCTGTGAAAAATGGGAACTTGTGGAAAAAGTGAGCAGACTGTACCGAGAGAGCGAGGAGAACCACAAGACGCGTAGGTTTATACTTTATTTCTGCTTTCTTAAGACTGCTGAGTTTCTGGGTTCCAGTTTCTGGTTTGCTTCTGCCAGTGGAAGAACTTGGTATCTGACCTCTGTCTGCTCTGCTGGAACACCTGGAAAATGCGTTTTAACAGTGCAGGGTGCCCCTAGAGTAGCTGAACAGGGCTTTAGTGATTAAACAAAGCTTTCCAGGATTGTGCTGGTTTTTTGAGACTTTCTTCCAAAGCTTGGAGGGCTCAGCTTTCACGGTGACGGTAAAACTGCAGAGAACTGGAACTTGGCACCTCCCTGTGCTTTGCTGGGTTTCACAGGGCATTAGCCAGAGCTCCTCTGTTGCTGGGCAGATCAGGGCACTTTAGGTCTGTTACTGCAGAATTAAAATCTACAGTGACAAAAGTCCCAGTGCTTGGGTCTCAGTCCACATCTTCATAAGGTTCTGTGGCTGCAGCTCAGTGGCTGCTGTTCTACCCTCTGCCCCACACAGCATTTGGAGTCTTTCACTTGTGTAATTTTTCCTTCTGACCAATTCTTGCTTACACAAAACTTGGGGAAAAAAACGTGAATTTAAGATTTTTTTTTTTTGCCATTATCTGATAGAATATTCAGTTATTGGTGGCGATGGTGACTATATGCAATGAAACTTGACAGGTCTTGTTCACTTCTGCCACCTTTATGGCCTACTTAAGGCTTCTATTTCTTAGTCTGCTTTATTATTACTGTGTTTAATCTTCTGAGGAAAGTGTTCTGCCAAACAGTGAGCTCTGACGTGGAAACCCAACATGCTCTGAATTTTAATCCAGCACGTTATTTCACAGTCATTACATTCTGAATTGAAAACAAGTTTCTTGAGTTTAAAGAATGAAGCCAAATATTGGATGTTCACTTGAGGGGCTTTCTAGTTCTTATTTCTTTGCTTATTTTTGGAGGAATACAGATTAATTCATACCTGGGGGTTAAAAAAGTTCACGTGAGGGGATGGAGCATGCCTGGCCTGAACTGCCCTGGCTCTGCAGGGCCCAGAGCCGTGACCTCCCTCTCTGTTGGTTTGCAGAGGGGGAGAGGATGCAGCTGAACGAGGACGACGACAGCCTGTGCCGGATCTGCATGGACGCCGTGATCGACTGCGTGCTGCTGGAGTGCGGCCACATGGTCACCTGCACCAAGTGCGGCAAGAGGATGAGCGAGTGCCCCATCTGCCGCCAGTACGTCGTGCGGGCCGTGCACGTCTTCAAATCCTAACCCAGCCCTGCCCCCTGTGCCCCGGGCAGGATTCCTGTGGGCAGGATTCCTGTGGGCAGGAGTGCTGGGCCCTGGGGCGCGCGGCAGCGTTGTCGTTTTGGTGAAACTCGGCCTTTTCAACATCAAGATGTAGAAGTTGGTGAAAGGTTTTTCAAGCAGCTCCTGCAGCGCAGGGCTGGGCAGGCCCAGGTGCTGCCCCACTGACCTTACAGCCCCACAGTGTGTTGGAGTCAAACTGTTTACAGCAGTTCTTGCTCTCTTCTGAAGAATCTCACCCGTCCTTACGCATTCAGCACTCGGCAAGTGGTCAGCAAACACTTCTGCTTGAGCCTGTTAGCCTGCGGTGTTCTCTAGTGCATTAGAAGCAATGAATATATCGGTTGATTATTCAGCTTTTCCCTAATGATAGAATGTATCTGCTCCGACAGCCTGGCCGTGGTGCTGGTGTCGGACCCGGCTTAGGAAGCACTGCCATGAACTGTTCCCGCACAGAAGCCCTTAAGCAATCTTGCTTCATGCTGATTGCTCCCTCTGAATGTCTGTCATGACACGTGTGCTGTCTTGGCTGTTCTCTGTCAGTGTACAAAACACTCCATCACTCTGCAGGGCTCAGGGGCCGCACTGGGCTCTGCCTCGTGGGCTCCAGAAACCAGTTACTAAGTGGTTTTTAGTTTAGGAATAAACTATTTTTTTAAGAAGGGGTACTATAGTAAACCATGTTAGCGTGGTCCTTAATCCGCTCATGCCTGTTGTAACTATTAACCTGTGATGATTGTACTCCATGTGCCCAGCCTGATGTTACTGTGAATCCTGATCAGGGGCACCACCTCCTTGCTGCTAACGTGGAATGTACGGCGTTACTAACCTTAACCAGGGAGGGGAGGCAGGAGCACGGACAGTTCGTGTTTAAAATCTCCTGTTCACAGACTTTCACCCAAAGCCAAGTCACCCAAACCAGCTTCCCAGGGGCTGCTGAGGGCCCTGTATTGCTGCCAGCCCTTGGCCCAGGCTCAGCTTTGTGCCATGAGCTGGGGTCCAGGTCTTCTCGGAGCAGGAATTGTAAGGGGTCCTGTAGGATGTCAGAGCAGTGACCTGGGGAAGGGAGCAGCAAGAGGAGCTTGTGCTGGGGGTGAAAACAGGGTGCCTGTGACCAAGCATGGCCACGACTGGGATTGGTGAAACTCACTGTAAAAAAGAGGTGAGGAAGAACCATGTGTGTCCAGTTATTCTTCAAGCAGAGTTGGTTAAAAAAATGTACAGTTTCTCCTTTGACTTCCCATGTGACAGCAAAGTTCCAGAGTGAAGGAAGGCTGTGCTTGGCTGAGGGTGCAGGACCTGAGAACTGGACCTGTGCTGCACTGGCACCTGCTATTTTTTGCTATTTTTGTGAATCCGTAAGCTGGCTTGGAAGAGAGAAAGCAGCTCCTCCTCACACAAAACACAGCTCCAAGCTCTACTGGATATTTTTTCAGAAGGGAGCAAACCTCTCAATGGCTTTATTTTTTAAAAGTAACTTTTTAAAGGTACTTAATTCCTGGAGTCTGTCCAGAGGGGAGGCTAATGAAGACAGACATGCCCTCGGTGTTATTTCCATGCTGCTCATTAGCCACTCGAACTCAATAAAGATGGGTGATGGGCTCTCAGCCTCTGTCTCTTTTCTTACCCAGCCCTGGAAGTGCTGAGGGTTACTCAGCTCCGGTTTTAATGTTCTCAAGCTGTCGGTGCTCCTGGAGCCTGACCTGGGCAGATCCCTGGATGTAACAAAGCTCTGGAAAATGCTCAGAGCCCTGGGCCAGAGCTCCCTGCAGCCACCCCCCCTGCCCCGAGAGAAACGTGCAGAGCCAGCGCCTGTTTTTGTACAATTGTTTATACAAATTCAACAAAGGTAAAACTGCATCAGGAAGGTCTACGAAAACAACACCGTACAACAATGGCACTTATGAATGCAGAATTTTACAATCAGGAAATAACCATGTTATAAACCTTAAATGAGAACTCAACTCACACTTCAAAGAAAGAGAGACTACGTTTGACCATTTATTCTACTGCTGGACTCACTGTATAAATTAATTTTATATTGAGTACAAGAGCTCATGCTACAGAGTGAAACCCTCCTATGTGCAAAAGCTGAAATTGGAATTTTTTTAAAATTTTGAGAAAAAGGTGATTTCTATACAGATAAAAGTGTTTTACTTCAACTATAATTTACACCTTATTTCCACAACATGCTTATGTCACTTCTGAAGTATACAAAGCAGGATATAAACTTCCATTAAAACATGCTTTAAGTTGAAAGTATGAACCTACTTTTCCTGACCTGGGCACGTTTGTAGATAGATACTGCCTACGAAGTATAGGTTAAGTTCTCGCCTACCATAAGTAAAGATAAAAATTGGCAATCAAAACCGAAACACTGGTAATGCATTCAAACATTGCATAAATAATTTTTAAACAATTTTTGTACAAAAATAGTTCTGCATAATGTAAGATGTAACAAAACAAAACGTGTTAAGAAGGCAGAAATGCAGTGCGTGGTCCACTTAAATGACACCAACTTTTTTTTTTTTTCTCTTAAGAAATGAAAAGCAGAAATCAAATTTACACTACCAAGCACATGCTGTGGTACTTTAAATAACAGTATTTCTTGGAGCTCAGTCCTCTTCCAGGGTGTGAACAATTATCATCGGTAACAGTCGCCTTATGAATTTGCATAAGAGCCAGTGCAGGTCATCCCAGGTGGACTGAATTAGTGGCACAAGTTGAAATTCTTAACATGGGTAGTTTCACGTTCTCTCCTCAACAAGAGTTGTAAAATCCAATCGTGGCATTTTCTGATATTCCAAGTTCCCAATTGAAAATAAAATCCCTACGTGTTCTTAGTCCCTTCCCCCCCTCGCCCCAGTATTTACACGAGTCCTTTAACTAACTCAGTTTTTGCAGAAGTTTTTCTTCCACCTGCCCGAACTGGACGCTCACGGACATCTCCGCTATGAACTGCTCACAGCCCTCCTTCGTCACTTGCTTGCAGTACCTCAGGTCGATCTGGCAGATGTTCCCACAGCGTTTGAAGTAAGACAGGCACTGGTCAGTGACCTTATTGCAGTCTGGGGAGAGCAGAGGGGAGAAATTCAGCACTGAGATTTTCCTCCAGCACGAGGAATCCCCACCAGCTCCGTCCCCAGCCCCAGCAGAGGAATCCCTGCCGGCTCCATCGCCCATCCCCCAGCTGTTGTGTATCCCATAGGACCAAGCCAGGCAGCCCAGATGTGCAGGAAATCCCCCGGGAGGAGCGTGGATACAACAGCTCCCGGCAGCTGCGGGGCCGTTTCCACCAGCAGACCAGCGGCACGTCGTGGCAGCAGCTGCTGCCAGGGAGTTACACCGGGAGCAGGGCAGGGGCTGGGACAAAGCCCCCTCAGAGCTGAGACGCCCGGGCAGCTCCCTCCCCCACATCCCTCACCTGATAAATTAATTTCCGTTAACGAATCCCGCGTGGTGGTTCCGACGGCGGTCAGCAGGTTAATAGACTGATCTGTCACGTGGTTACAGTAACTGAGATTGAGTTTGGAGAGCAGGGGCATGTGCCTGATGATCAGCCGCAGCGAAGCATCCGTGATATCCAGCCCGGCCAGGCGCAGCTCCACGATGTTCCGTAGCTTGCTCCGGTTGTCGATCTGACCTGCGGAGCAGAGGCAGCGGGTCACTCCCACGAGCCCCACCCCGTGCTGCCAACATCTGCAGGCCTCTATGAAATGCACCGTGACACACAACGCTGCTGCCCTGGGTCAACTTCAGACGCTTTTGCCTGTCTGGAGCTTTGGAGGGAACATCAGCAGGAACACTTGTCTATTTTTGGAACAGGCATGTGGACAAAGCCACCTCCTGATTTCAAAACAAAAGGGATGAAAGTAACTGCAGGGGCCCAGCGGAATTACAAGTCGGGAATAAGCAGTAGGCTGTGCAGTGCATGCCAGAAAGCAGATCTGATTTGCTCAAAATTTCACCTGAGCTGAAATCCGGGCGAATGTGGCATGACCCACAGAACTGCTCCTTCCCTGAACTGGAAGAAAGTGTTTCCATACTCTCTAAAGTACACCCGTTGCAGCCTGAAGAGAAGAAAGTCAGACAGAAAACCAGCACGGTGGCTCAGATGATGGTTCAGCAGCCACAGAACATCCCTGTCACCCCAGGGCTCCAGCCAGGAGTGTTGCCAAGTCACTACCTCGAGCTCCCCAGGGGCAGCACGGCCCCAGCCCCGCCAGGCTCGGCTGTGGGGGCTCCTGCGTTTGCTCCAAGGGGGACTAAGCAGAGAACAGGCCCCGGGGGTGGGACGGGGCTCCCGGGCTCCTCCCGCCTTACCTGGCCGGTTGTCCGTGGGCGGGGACAGGAGGTCTCTCATTTGTGCGTCTTTCAGTCCTTCTGCCCACTGCACGTCCAGAGTTCGCAGCAAGGGACAGCTGGAGCTACAAAGTGCCGACACTGCTATCCATGAGCACCCTGATAACAGCAGGTCCCGCAGACCTGCAGACACAGAACACGTTGGAGCACTGGGACCTTCCCAGGCACATCCCAGTGACCTCCACTGGCACCCCCAGGCTGCTCTGACCACAGGCCCCTCTTCCGGCCCAGCTCTCCATCTGTCCCACCACGTGGAACTTCACTCCTTCCCCCAGTCCCCTCAGCCCTTTCCACAGCAGCATTCGTTACTTGCTGGGCAAGACCTGCCTCAAATTATTTTAACTGAACACGTCAAGTAGCCAGAAAAAATATTTTTGGCTCATTTTAACCCACTGATGCTTCACTGTTGCACATCTCCAGCCCTCCTAGTAGAGTCTCCTCCTCTTCTAGGCCACCCCAGTCCCTGGAGACTTCCCCCAGAGGTTGCAGTTTAGCTACAGACTGGTTTGTTATACAGACTGGTTTGTGATTTGGTGATGAAAACACATCACTTACCTGGCAGTCTGTTGATAAGCCAACTCAGCTGCTTTTTAGATATATTTGTCCAGCTAAGATCAAGGGTTACAGGCTGTCTCCTAATAATGCCACTAAGCATAAGTGGAGTGATGGATTTACAATGGTTTAAATCTATTTTGGTCCATAATCTTTTGTCACAGCACCTACCCAAAAAGAAAAAAAGCCAACAGCACTTAATTTGGCACTTGTTTGGATTTTGGTAAGGCTTTAAAAAGCGTCATTAAACAGTAGGAAAAACTACAGCATTTAACTGAAAATTGCAAAAATAAGGCCAAGTATTGCAAAGATAAACACAACCCTCCACAATGTTACATAAATTTCAAGTTCCTCCATCAAATATATCCTGCAATAAAGTATGGAATTATTTCCACAGAATCACAAGAGCCAACGACTTTGGATCCCATTTTAAGTCATCCCAGCACTTACTAAAATCCGTTTTATAGCCTGAAGGCAAGTCACCACTCCTTCCTTACATTTTGACTATGAAGTCTGATTTAAATAATATCCCCATTTTCTCTGTGTTTTCCTTACTTAAAATGAGTAGATTTGGGAAAACAGATCTCTCTCCTGTTGTGTGTTTGTGTTTTTTGTGTTTTCCCTATCTATGTGGATTATGGGTCTTTTTGCTCTTTATGGGTCTCTAAGGGCAACAACACCAAGTCCTGATGAGCGTGCAGGAGTCTGCATATTCTTGTTTTTTTTTTTTTTAATTAACAAATACTGTATTTAAATAGAAAATGCATTTGGCAGGTTTCAGTGACACCAAGCAGCCCATGGAGAAGACGCTCCACACACATCACCTGACAGTGAATTGTCAGCCTCTCCACTTTGTGCATGTTCTGTTAGCAGGCTGTGCTGGAAAGGAGCCTGTTGCAGTCTGTCTGTCCTTGTGCACAGCAGGAACCCGGGACAGGAGTCACCAGAGCCACAAGGCCTCACTGAGGGGTCACTGAAACCTGTAAATCTGCCCTAAAGCTGCTGCTGCTGCTGCGCAGCCACAGCTGTGTCAGGGCCACACCGTACCCGAGCACAAGGGACACGCTGTGAGCAAACACCATCAACAAAGGATTCCTGCAGAACGTGCTCTGCTGGCACAGGAACAGGGAACAGGCTGGCTCTCCACGTGCCCTCCACAGGGAGACAATCAGCACAGCCCTTGTGAGGAGCACACGGTGGGATCCTCACTATCTCAGTAGGTTTTTAATAACTGAACTGCACAAATACTGGCAGTCAGGAAGTCCTGGGGCAGAATGACACCGAGACTGAGCCAGCCTGGCTGTTCCAGCAGCAGGAACACTGCGGTGTCTGACTCCAGCGCAGGCTGCTCCAGAGCCTGGCAGGCTGACACCGAGTCTGACACACACAGCTCCACCAGAAGTGCTGGGAACTGCTGTTTCTGAGAAAGCAACGTGAGACCTGCCACTTCTGCTGGTCACCCCTTCTGCCTGGGCTCACCAGAGCTCCAGGGACAGCCCTCAGCCCTCCCCAGGAGACACCGGTGCCTCCATCACCCGCTGTCCTTCCGTGCCCATCCCACCGCACCTCGTGTCCCGCCCTCCTTACCATCTGTTCCAGGTCTTGCAAACTCTCATACAGATGCACAAGTCTCTATGACTGAGGTAGCTAAAGACAGCCATCCAGACTTCCCTCTGCATCACGTGGGCTGCCCCGTCATCCAGGGGGAGCGAGTCCGGAGGGGGGCTGATGGGAGGTGGCCGGATAACGTGCCGCTCCATCTGGATGCACTTGGGGGGCGACAGCGAGGGCGGGGGCCGGGCTATTCCCCGGGGGGTGCTGCGCAGGCTGGGCATGAGCTGGTGGTGCCTCAGCTCCCGGGGAGTCCCGTTCAACCCTTTGCTGAACCTATGGAGTCTCTCGCTGTTGTTCAGCGCGCGCTTGGGCTCCTCGTTCTCGCTCTCCGGTTCAGATTTGATGGGTTGGTGGTTCTCATTGGCAAGGCTGTTCTCGGTTTTTTGGATCTCCTGGTTAAGCTCTTTACTGAGCTCCTTGCTCAGTTCTTTATTGGGAAGCCGCCTTTTCCTCCTCATCTTGAACTTCTTCTTGTCCCTGGGCTCGGCGCCCTCCGTGCTGGGCCCTGCTGTGGGCGAGCTGGACCGAGACTGGTCGCTATCCTTGGACCTGGGGGGTGCTTCTGGCAGCTCGTCCTCGGGCTCCTGCTTGAGGCGCCGCAGGGGTTTGATCATGGCAGTTCGGTCATCCGGGGCCTTCCACGATCGCCGCTGGAAGGAAGAGACAAGGGCTGACTGTGGGAGCTCAGCAGCGCTTCCAGCAGCGCTTCCCATGCGGATGCTCCACACAGGAGCCCTGCCCGGGGCCGGGCCCCCTGCCAACGCCGGGCCCCACCCATCCCAGCCCCATCCCAGCAGCGGGACGCAGCCACCGGCCAAAGGTATCGAGTTCAAGAGCCAGCAGGGATGAGGAGTCCAGCTATTGGCTCACTGGACTCCAGGAGTGACAAATGTACTGATTCACCGTGCAGACTGCTGCACGTTCCAGGGCCTTGCCCTTCTCCGAGTGGATCATTTACACGCACAAGATCAGCAGCACACCATGGACAGCTTTGTCCCCAGCAGGCCACAAGAACCCAGGCTTGGGCCACATCCACTGGGCACCCACATCAAACACTGCCCAAGTGCCCTCATGTCATGGTCAAACGGGCCATTCCCAAAACCTCTGGGATCACAGCTGCCATCCCGGCTGCTGCACACCCACAGCCTCCTTTAGACGCTCCTTTACACCCACCCAAACCGTGGCCATCCCCTCCAATCCCTGCAGAACAGGGGATGTGACAGGACCTTCCTCCTGCCCCAGTCCCTGCTCTGCACTCTTCCCCACTCATCCACCCCCTCCGATTCACCAGGCTGTGTGAGAGACACAAACCGAGGCCTGGGAAGGCTTCAAGCCTAATCTGATCACCACAAGCAAGAAAGCAGTCACCAGCTGTTAAAATGAAATGGTTCTAATAAGGAGATCTGGGCTGGCAAGGAGAGGGAACTGCTGTGAGCACACTTGTTGTGTCAGAAGGCTCCTGCTTTCGCTTTCCCAATAATTGGATCAAGGCAGTGGCTGCGTTCCCAAGTTTCAGCCCGCGGCGCACGGTGGAGAAAGCTGATCACCCTGCCTTTAAATTAACATATTATAAAGGGAGAAGTCACAGTAAGTTAATGACAGGTTAGAATAAAACATTACCACACCAGGCCAGCTCCCAGCACCCCTCACACAGGGCACTGATGGGTGCTCCACTTACGGGCACCGGAATTCTGTCATCATGCCAGGCTGTGAGCGCAGCAGTGCCAGGACATCCCTGGCTCCCTGGGGGGAGCAGGGACTCCAGGATGTGCTGATGTGCTGTGGCACAGCCTGTGGAGGGGCTGTGTGACTGGGGCAATGTTCAACCACACAGGGAACAGATTTCTATTCCTTGGGTCATCAAAACACAACTGGCTGCTGTATTTTAATACAGGGCACCAGAAGAGAAAATATAAACTCAGACGGTGCAGCTGAACTATCCTGGAGTTAAAGGTTTCCATAAGAGAGAGAGATTCTGTAATTTCAAGATGTAAACGAGATAATGTTTTGTTTTCCAAGAAGAAAGTAAAAAACCCAAACACATCTGTTGCGTTGTGTGGTGATGTGGTGACCCACAGTGCCTTCCTCACTGGGGGGAGTCCAAAGGGATGGGAAAGGGAAAGCATGGCCAGCAAGCAGCTATGCATGAACTGAATTTTGCCCAAAGCCCTACATCTGCCATCCTGCAGCATTCCCACTGTCCAGCCTTGCAGGACTGACTGACTCCCACCCCGGGAACTTCAGAGGCAACACTAGTCCAGCCACTGATTCTGATTTTACAGTCAGCAGCCACTTTAGTCATGAGACACAGTAAATCGGAGCCCTTGTTTCTGCCTCTGCAAACCAGCATTTCTGCAGATCCCAAGTACCACAATTTGGAATCTAGGTGAAAATTCAGAGTGTCCTGCCTGGCCTGAAGAGTCCTGACTGTCACATTCAGGGCCAAGTTGTCAGCTCCTGCTCTCTGCAGGCACCCCAAGGTGTCCTTCCCAGAGGCTGCCCAGGGTGGTGGCACAGCCCCAGGTCAGCTGCCAGGCGCCACCACGTGGAGAGACCTGAAAAGGCTTCCATGAAAAACTGATTTTCACCTTGCTCCTGCCCTGAGCATCTTGTGAGACTTTTCAGTTAAAGTGAGTTTTCCAGTACCTTGAATAAAACAACAGCCATAGCCCAGTGTTTTCGGCCTCTGAACATCAACCTGAGTGTCCCTGTTGAAGCCACTGTCCTGTCAGACCAGCAGCTTTCACCAGAATGGTAAAAAATCCCAGTTCCTCTGGGAAAATCTGGGACCTGGGGATGAGCAGAGACACCAGCCCCAGCCAGCCCAGGCTCTGTGCAGCCCCATCAGCAGGGGGCTGTGCCTTACCCGCTTTCTCATCGTGGGTTCCTGGGACTTCTCGAATTTCCGTTTCCTCCACAGATGCACATCGTCAGACTTTCTCCTCAGGATTGAGTCAACCGGAGCCTTTTTGGAATGTTCCTCTGATTTCCGCCTGGGAGTCTCCTCGCAGTCCCCTTTCCGTTTGGCAGCATCTGGCACTTCCTTGTTGTCTCTGTTAATCTTCTGCTCCTTCAGCAAGGAGCCCGGGAGATTTGACGCGTATTTAAATCCTGGTCCGCGCTTTTGCTTGTACGCCAGAGAGACACAAAACACAAACCAACTTTATACCTTATGCATCTCCCAGCTCTTCACGTTGCCACCAGCACTCCAATGCTGCTGGGTCGGTCACTTTTTAACTCTTAAAATGATTAGTAAGGAGTTAAAAGTTTTAATTTTCCTGAGGTTATTTTTCTAGCTACACACTTGCAAGTGTCTGTCTTGGTCTGCAAAGAAATAGTGTTTCACTAATTCCAACAGACACTCCAGGTTTTGCATAATTGCTTGTGAATTTTTAATTTCAGGAATTTTCATTGTCAAAATTAACATGCAGCAGTGCACAGAACTAACCTAAATATTCCCCAGGTGCTGGGTGAAGGCTTGGCACAAGTGTACGAAAATTACTGAATAGAAAGCTGTGAGCTTGTCTCCTTCAACTCACAGAATCATCACGGAGTGAACCACATAACCCTGGAATGGCTGGGGTTTGTAGGGACCCTAAAGATCACCTCATTCCAACCTCCCACCATGGGTAATTACGAACAAAACCTGAATTAAGCACAAAACCAAAAGCTGGTATTGGGCTAAAGTGCATCTATAAGCCAGAAGGAATACTTAAGATTTTGTATCTCATTCCAGCACCACTTATTCCCATTAAACTCACTTTTCCAGTTTTCCCTGCGTGGTTGCACTTTGGACACTCCCAGCAGTTCGGCAGCTCATCGTTAACCACACCATCCGATTCCTTCACCTGTGGGAGACACGACCATTCACAGCTGGGCTGCACAAGCCTGCAGGAAGGTGGCCATCATTCCAAGGCACGCTGTACAGCTCCTTGTTTTCTGGGATGGACTGCAGCCCTCCCAGGGGAGCAGAGGCACCGTGCTGCCGGTGCGGAGCAAGCCCTGGGTGCTGCACAGCCAGCCCTCGACGATGCGGGAGGAAGGGACGCTGGCCAAACACATCTGACAAAGGGCTCAGCTCTGGGCTTCCCGTAAGGTCAGTGACAATCCCAACCCACACTCTGCTCTTGGAACAACAGAGAACACCCCGAGAGCCCAAGCAACCCCCCAAACCCAGGGCTGCACCGTGTCCAAACGCCCTCCCACTCCTCGGGTTTGCAAAGCCCAGCCCTGTGTCCCCTGGAGAGGCACAGCCTGTCCCTCCACAGGCAGGGTTCTCACATACATTAATCCCATGGGCATTTTTAGCAGCACAGCACCCTGCACTGCAATCAAGTGTTCCTTAAAATACTTTTCTTTCAGGATCAGAACTAGCAGTCCCAGGCTGCAGCCCTCCAGCCCATGTGCCAGTGGGGATGGTGGCTGCCAAGGCAGCTCAGAGCAGGCACGTTTGGTCACAGACTGGACACCCAGAGCACTTCCAGGCCTTCTCACACCCTCAGACCCTCAGTCAGGGTAAGGGAGAGAGAGGCTGATGACTTCACTACCTCCAACACTGACATTCTGCTGTCTGAAAGAAACTTATGCTTAATGTTGTTACACTCCAGCAAAAGCACAATCCTGCCCTACACAGCTGGAATGTTCCTCATGCCTGCATTTTCACACAGGAGCCTGGAGTGCTTTCCAAACAGGGAACAGCATTTCAGAAAAGACATTTTTGTGAATGAAAGGCAGAGCTAAGATATACCCTCCACACATACACACACTCACTCACAAGTGGCACATTCCCACTTAAGGGTTTCATTACATACTCTGAAATAAATAACTTGGAGGAAAAAAAAGAAAAGACAAATACTGATTTACTACTGTAGACAACAAAAACATGCTGCTGTCCAGACTAACAGCTGGGCACCGGCAGCAACAGTGTGGCTGCAGGAGACAGGAACAAGCACAGGCAGGGATCTGCAGATTTTTCATATTTCTGAAACATTTCCTCCTCTCCTCCCAGTGCAGGGAAAAGGAACTGGCTGTGCAGGAGCAAGCCCTTGGATTTAGGAACTGCTTCCTCAAGTCCCTGAGCCAGGGAGCAACCATTCTAGTTTCACCATCCAGTGAGAGTGATGACATGTCAGTCTCTCAGCAAGACTCCTGGAGTTAATAAATAAGTAAATGAAGTGGGCAGAATTTAAATACTGGTTTTATCACAACTGTGTGCCTTTGAACCTTCTTTCCCATGGTAGGTGTAAGATACTCCAGGAGTTGTTGTATACATCTCTGCCTCAGGGGAACAATTCCTGGCCCAAGCCCAAGTTTGGAACAAGTTATTTCCCGCACTGAATATAGAACAAGTGCTGCTGAAGGGAAAGCATTACAGCTCTGTCCCTTCTGTGAAGTTTAAGGAACTGAACAGATGTGAGGAACTGTAAGCAAACTAATTAGATACACACAAACCTGCCACTGAATCTGTCCCAAGCCTTTCAGGCTGGGTGGGAGCCAGTTCTGAGTGTTTGCTGCAAACAGCAGGTGGGTGTCTGAGGCGTCACAAACCTACCTGCAGCACGAGGTCAGCAACTCGGATCTGAGCACGAGAGCTCGTGCTGGGGACTCCACTTGGTAGGGATATGGAGACCCCAGGATGCTGATCTGGCATCCCTGAGGGAGAGCCATGAATTCTGGCAGTGCCCAGACTGAAACAGGCAGTGAGACACACCTGGGCTGAGGCTGTGCTGGAAAAGGCCTTTGTGTCCCTGCTGCTCTGACAAGGCACCTAAAGATTCACTTCCATTGTTATCACCACATTCAGCTGGGATAGAGAAGAACAGGCTCCTAGTGGAGAAAGAAACCCCTTCTCCCTAAGGAAACAGCATCAGATGCTGCACTCAAGACATGCTAGCTAGCAATGCCAGCAATTTGAGATGAAGCAAGAAAAATTCACCACTCTTGGTTCAACTCAAACACTGTGGAACAATGAAAGGCAGTGTTCATCCCAAAATCTCATGAGCTCCCTCTGGAAGCAGCGCTGTTCTTGCGAAACTCTCACCAAGATAATTTTCATAAGAAACTCGTTCAGCAAAACAAGCCATTTGAGTTGGTGTGGTATTTTCAAGGAAAGAAGGATGCCAGGAGGCTCCTGTGACACTTCTGAGCACATGGAAGGAACATCCTGCTGGCCCCAGCACAGCTCCAACACCAGCACTGCAGGTGCTCTGGTACCCAGGGCCCCCACAGAAGCCCCTCAAGGCTCAGTGTGCCAGGGCACAGGTACACCTGAGCCACCCTGAATTTAACTCCTCAGAGAGGTCCTCTGGCACTGCTGTTTCATGGAGAAAAAACCCCCAGAAAATGAACAGCCTAATCAGGGAGCTGGAAGAGGTTGGACTTCAAACCACAACCAACCTGCCCTGGAGAATCAATCACCCCCTGCATGCACCAAACTACCCCACAAGCTCTGGGAGATGCATCTTGGAGGGAATTCACTCCACATGGGAATAAGCCAGGAAAGGACATCTGCACTGATCCAGTTTATTCCAGTCTCCCCCAGCAGAACATTTGCCAGACACTAAGCTGGAGATGACCAGCAGTTCACATGGTGCTATTTCCCAAGCGGGACAGGAAGGCAGCTGCCCTGGGGCTGGGGCTGCAACAAAGGCTATTTATGGGCTCCATCCTCAGGGCTCAAGGGCTCCAGCAACATGTAAACATGGCTAGAGAGTTCTGTCTTGCAGGAAATCATGGAACCTGGGAATAAAGAGCCAGGAAGGATCTAAGGAAGAGGTTCCATCTTCCTTTTGCTGCTCTCCTGAGCAGTCTCATCTCACCTTCCAAGATGATTCTGAAATTCTACCAGTGCTCTTTTGCCTCAGGAAAAGAACAGCACCAGTTACCCACCATTTCAGCTCAGCAGAAGCACTGAGAAATCAAAATAAAAGACACACAAAGCACACAGTAAATCCCAGTGCTTAAGTGTCAGGAACACCCAAAGCGATGCTGTTCCTAGTTACCAAAGGAACACTCAGAACACCACACATGTGTAAGACAACAAACAGCACTTGCCTGACTTCACAGATGTGACCCACATCCTGTACTAGTCCCAAATGTAGTATGGGGAGAGGAAGTCATACCTGAGCTGCCACTAGACAACAACTGTCCTCTGAGCTCAGCCCTGAGGCACCACTGACACTGCAAAGGCAGAGATGGGGGTGCACAGGGCACTTCCAGCAAGGGTTGGAACAGCAAAGCAGCCAAAATTAAGGTACCTCTGAAAATGAGCAGCTCCTTCCTCTGCTTCATCAGCCCCCAAAGTTTTGTTTTAAGCAGAGCCAAACAAGCAAAGCTCCTTTTCAGAGCCCATCTGTGGCAGCAAGTGAACACCAGCTCCATGAATCAGGGAGAAGGCACAGCTCTGGTTTGCCAGCTCCCCACATTCTGCTCTAATAAATGACAGCACAGAGCTTGGTGCAGCACACGTAGAGCTCAGGAGAAATGAAAGCCAGGAGAGCTTCACCCCGGGCCTGCATAAGGAACACACACACCTCTCCTCCCAGACATCCCAGAAGGGCCCAAACGCCGCTTTCTGGGGTATGGTGTGTCAGAACACATTTGCTTTGGCAAATCTCTTTAACCATAAACAAATCAGCAACAGGAAATGGCTGATCAGCTGAAAGACACCAGCTCTGGAGAGAGGCAACTTCTAAATGCTAATGCAGGAAGATATGCCCCAAATGACACTTTTGTTACCAGCAAAGAATACAGCTGCTCACAGGACTCAAGTCAGCCAAGGGTGAGCACTCCTGCAGCCTGACACTCGCTCAGGCTGCTCTCCAGAGCTGCACTCCCGCTCCAACAGTTGCTCCTAACATCTTTAGAGCCAGCTGCCACCCTAAGGCACATCTGTGCCTGGACCTACATGAGCAGCCAATTGTTCATCTGTACTTCGTGGGACTCGGGAAGAAGCTACTGACGGGTTTGTGAATATCTCACCCTGAGTACAGGCAGATTGCTCTGCCTTCCCCATCCCAACTGAAACACCTCACTTCCTTAAACAAGGGGCAAAAAGAAAGAAACGAATCAGCAAGATCTTCACACGCTCAGGGCATGTCCAAAGCCAGGAGCCCTGCTCCCAGGGAATGCTGTTACATCAAGGACCCTGCCTGCTGGTCAGGGCTGTGTGTGCCACAGGTCTCACCCAGTGCTGTGCTCCTCACACCAGCTCTCTGCTCACGTCTCACCTGTCCAAAGATGAAAACCTAAAAGCTTCCCAATTTCTGTGCACCACTTTTACATTAAGGTGATAACTAATTCAGCTTTTGTTTCCAACATGTATCACATCCTTGCACTCACCTTAAGGCATCCTGGGTGTATGATTTCATTACAAATGGAGCATTCCATTAGCATGAGATTAAACTTGCTCTCCTCCTCTTCCACAGTGTCCTCTTTCCCAGCTTCTCCACACACCAGACACACAGCAGTATGAGGCAGCACCGGCTGTTTATGTATCAGAAAGAACCGATCAAGATATGGCAGACATGGAAACACAAGAGCTCAGAGATTAATGGGGATTAATTGTGCAAACTGACAAGAAGGCAAAAAAAAAAAAAAAAAGGTAACAAATTAGGGCTGGGTACCAGACCAAGCTCCATAGGACACATTTCACCCTGTAGCAATAGAGGTTCATAACTGGGATGGATGAAAATGCATTTTTGGTGGGTTCCTTGAATCTGTGAGCTGACACAGACATTGGCATGCAAGTCACTTCACCAGTGTACAATGGGAGGGGCAAGAATCACCCCAGAACATCACTATTCACATCCATTAGGTTTCACAATCTGAGTAGCAATTTGGCAGCTCCCGTATTTTACAGGCAGGGCAGACAGATGTTATGGGACCTGATCCAGGTCTCACAGCAAGCCCACAACAGAACCAAGAACAGCCCTTTTCCTGACTGGCAGTCCATTATCCAGGGCCCTGCTCCCAACCTAAGCACTGCAAAAAGCTCTGCTCACTTAGAAACAGGATTCTCTCCTGCAAGTGTCACAAGTGAGATCACACAGATTTTCTTCTTCTACTGAGGCAGAAAGGGAACTGCAGCATCTCACATACCTGTCACCCAAGTCAAAGCACTGAAAGCCACTCTAATTAAAAAGCCACCTTTTTGCTAATGATTAACAAAATTCTGGTCTGCAGCAATAAGGTATAAACCTCATTACAAAAAAGAAAAGGAAGAACCTAAGCTGCCCACAAAGGGAAGTGCAATCGATTAGGCTGCCAGTCCTTAACTATTACACAGCCAGAAGCAGAGATGGGGCTTTTCCCAGCAAGGATCTCTTGTGGATGGAGTGGATAAATCCCTAAGAGAATACCTGCACACCAACCCAAATTGCAGCATCACCAGTGCATCTTTTAGCACGTTTGAGGCAGGGGAAGCCCAGCTGTAGCGAGCCATTAGAGCACAGAACATTTTGCAAACAGCAGTACAGTTTTTCTTGCTGGGAGCAAGGATGTCCAGACAATCTCCTCTGTGCCACCACTGCCTCTGTCCCACTGATGGGCTGGAACAGCAGCTATGCTGTCACCTTGTCCTCCCAGCCCCACTCCACGCAGCAGTGTCCCAGGCACCCCTGCTTCCCTTCCTGATGGAACTGGTGATGCAGAGGAGGTTCCTGCTCTCTGAACAGCAGTACCATGGGCTCTCTGAAGGTTTCTGAGCTTAATGAAAGCCTGTCTAGTTAATATTGTCAGTGTTATTAACCAAGGCAAGCACAATCCCAGAACTGTAGGGATCATTACTTCCATACAGCTTCAGCATCTTGCAGGGTCTTTTTGGCTGGAAGCTGCTGGATAGGTACCACAATATTATTACTGCTGAATTGTCAGAGAACAAGAGCAAAGCCAACAGGATTGCTTAGAGGAATGTAAAGCACCTTGAAAGGCACAACACTTCAATTCCTTAATTTTCTGGGCCTTTGCTGCTTTAAGAATTTGTAATAAACTCCCTGATATTTGCACCAACCTAGAAAGCGCAGAGAAGTCACTGTCAGTGCATGTGAGGAGGGGGACAGGTAATCAGAGACCCCTGGCTACCTCTGTCCTAACTGAATTAAAACTCCAGGCACCAAGAAGAGAAATAAATCCTCATTGGAAGACAGAGGATGACTACACTCAGCTAGAAGAGAACCCAGATCATCTCCAAAAGGCTCAGCCTGTGTTACCCAGAGTGAAACAGCTTAGTATGAAAGTTTCCTTCATCAGTGAGGATGAGAAAGCACACTGCAGCCCTAATTTAATCCTTCCACTAAAAAGGCAGCATGATTTCACTATTTCTTGCCCCTGGAGAATAATAAATTCTTCATCCATGCTGTTCAATTCATGCTACACTCCAGGAAATCAAGTGTTCAAAGAAAAGACACTTGAGCTGCAAAAGCACTCTGCAGAAAGGTGGATATTCTGTGTACTTTACTGAAAGATCCAGCAGCGCTGAACCCAATCCTCTGTGTCAGGAACAGTGCAGAGCTTGGCACAGAACATGGAGTGAGCTACCAGGAGCAACTACTGCAAACCTTAAGTGCTTATCAGTTTTCTATCACTGTTAGGTGAAGTAATTTAAACCCTCCACTTTGGTCATCTCCTAAGAATTAAAAGAAAAACCCCCAAATACTAAGTGAAGGGAACTGTAATGAGAGAAATCAGTATAGATAGGGTGATATTTCAGTTATGAATAAACAACATTCCTTTCCTTAAAAAAACAACAACAAAAGAAAACCAAACCCATAACAACAGCATAAACAAGACCTTCTAAAGAATTAAAGTAAAAACTAAAGCTGATTTTTAGCCTTGAACAGAGTCACAGCAGACATGAGACCTGAGAAGAAACTCCACAAGTCAGCATGGCAGCTACAGATTCAAAAGCTGCTTGAACAACCTAATGGAAGATTAATCTGTCAATATTTGTTAAATAGAAAGCTATCGCTTGTGACTCAAGAAGCTCCTAAGTAATGTATCACAGGAGCCCAGGAAACTGACTGCCTGCTTGCCCTGTTCTGATGCTCTTTCCCTGACAGCCATTTCCAGTCCCTGAGGAAGACAAGACCCTGGACTGATGGCTCTCTGCCTCATCCAGATCAGACCCTCTGCTCTATGCCTAAGTAACAGCAAACAAACTGAAATTCAGATCTCTGGGAGCCTGCGGCTGGGGTCATCAACTCCAGCATCTTGGAGGCTCTCAGTCAAGGATTCCTCTCATCCTAATTTGTGTGGATAACACCGCAAAGATGATTGCAGGGTAGCTTTTCTCAGGAAATTCCAACATCCAAACCAAACACACCTCTTCATCCTTTGAATCAGAACTTCCTACTCTTCCCGTTTTCCCTCACATCCCAGAGTTTGAGGGTCATTTGAGCGCTGATTTTTGATGTAATGATAATCTCCACTTCTATACTGCTAAAAGGAAAGCTGTCCCGTTAAGTTTTAGTAGCATTTTGGTTTAGGATTTGGGGAGGATGAGAAACACTGGGAAAAAAGAGATCTGATCTGGGAGGGCAGAGATTACACACTTTTGTCCAATGCACTTTAGAGACTACTCAGAACAGAGCTGCCAGCCCCACACCTGGTCACCCGGGAGACACGGCGGGAGGGAAGGGCTCTGCAGACGAGCTGCAGGCCCAGGCACACTTACAGCTATGCACTGCCTCATGATGCAGGACTGCTTCATCCTGCCAGGCCCCCCAAACTTCTTCATGTCCTTGCAGAAGTGGCACTCGCCGCACTCCGTCCGCAGACACGCCTCGCACTTGCGGCATCGCGTCCTCCGCCGCCGCGCGCCCGCCGTGCTCCGGTTGGCCGCGAGCTTCACCGCAGAGGCAGCGCCCAGCTTCCCCTTGGGCCGCCCGACTGCCCTGTTCTGGAAGAGACACACACACACACAGGGTCAGCTGCACATCCCACCTCCCTGCGAGCTCTGCGCAGCACTGACCGCTGCTGGCGGAACCACGCGCGCACAGGCAACGCTCAGCAGGTATGTACGGTCACGCAGACGTAAAGGAGTTCCATCGCTTTTCCAAGAAAGGGTGGGCTGGAAAATGACACAGAAGCCAAGACACAAATGAGAGATCCCAAAGCCAGAGCAAACCCATTTCAACAGGAGGGTTGAAGGGAAAAGACATTTAGGCACAGCTCAACACAAGGTCAAGTCCCAAGTGAGGTGCTTGGCTTAGGTCAAGAGATGATCTGTGCCAGTGATGAGCTTTGGGCTAGAGATATCTTAGATTTGTGCTCAGGTCAAGCCAGAAGGAGTTCTGCTGAATCCAATGAGCAGCAAAAGTGGTTTGGTGGTTAGGTACAGCAGAGAAACACTCAGCCAATGGCTCAAGCCCCCAGTCATATCCCTAAAAAAATCAGGAGAGTATGAACTACTGCCAAGCAATAAAGTAGAAAATAAAACACAAATGCTACAAAACCCTTCCAAGGTAGCTCCCCTCCTATCCAACACCAGCAAGTGCTCAAAAACAGAACACCAACTGATGATGTGCAAAGGCTAAAAAGGGCATCCGAGGTCTAGATTTCAATGACCTTTAAGACAGAAACTAAAGGAGCATGAAAATATTTGAAATTATTAGGTTAACTGCAACATACTCACTCTGGACATCCAAATTTCATGTTCTCATCAGAAACTCCCTGTTGTACACAAGAACTTACAGCTCAAGCCAGACATCACTAAATACCATGTAATTGTATGGAGCTAATTATGCAAGAATTGGCTTGGCTCATACTGACCCCTGACAGCTTTCTCCATAAAGATGATAATAACAGCACTGCTAAGTTAATTTGGTTTAGCATTTATACAACTCTTCCATTTTCTGCACATCTCAGCATATGACCAACACACCACCCAGTTTCACTTTCTGTTCCTGCTGAATTCTGGGCAATCACCAAGGTAGGGGCAGTTTGGCTGTTAGGAGCCATGCAGAAATTCCACCAGAGTTTTTAAAAGAAGAGATGTGCAAACACTGCACTTGGTTGTTCAAAAGCTTCCCCAAGTGTCCTGCTGTACAACCCTGAAGAGAAGCCACACTGCAGTGTATTTGATCATCCTCCCAGCTGACTTAGCAAAGCTCCAGTGACTTTCTCTAAGCTGCAGAGAAGTGCTGATATTTTAAGAGCCTCCATCCCAGGAATCTCAGTGCTGGGAGAGCGAAGAAGTCAGGAGCTAGACCCCGTAAGTTTTCTCTCATACAGACTGACTATCGTTATGAGGTGGGAGAAAACACTCCTTAGTCCATGAGGTTGCAGAGATTTCTGCAAAGTTTTTAATTCCACTCCTCCAGAACAGATTTTGTTCCGTGTGCAGGCTGAACCTCACCGTGCTGTGTGAACACGGACGAGCACAGCTTCCTTCCCATCGGCAACCGCAGCAACCGCCTGGATTTCAGATCAATGTCAGACACTCTAAAGAATAAATATTTACCTTCTAGACCAACTTTCCAGCCTCTCAAGGATAAAGTCGGCTCTGGCAGGACTGGCTTAGAGGCAACCTAGATAAGAGATAATTTTCTTCCTCAGCATGAATCACTCCTCCATTCTATTAGAGTCTCCTTCAGCTAGGAAGGGAGGCGAGACACGAACCAAAGGCTGGATAGCAGCAGGAACAAGTTAAACCAAAACATGCACAACAACCTTGGCAGCTCCCCTTGGACAACAGCACATGGAAGATTCTGTGTGAGCACCTGACTCCTTCCTACTGGGAAGCAACATGATTAAGTTTGAGGCAAACAACAGCTATGACACCGTGAGAATGCTGTTTTTAAATGCTTTCAAGGAAAAATCAAACTCTGTACTTTTCCAGCTGAAAGACAATTCCTGCTTCTGCCACAGTGATACGAGCCAAGTCCTAATTCTGAGGACAACAGTTTAAGTGCCAGGATACTGCAAAGACACAAGTGATAAAAGGCATCGCTTGAACACAGAATCTGAGAATCCTAAAAACCCACAAAAGCAGGAAGATGACAGTACAAGAACAAGCCTGAAGTCAGACCGCACCACACAACTCAGATTTTCTTCCAGACACCACCAGAACACAGCAGAGGTGCAGACTTCCATCTCACTGTATGGAACATTTCCTGCCTACCCAAACCTCTTCACTGCTCATTAGCAAATTGTACTAGCTGGGTTTGTGCTAATTTACCAACCAACCAATCCTCAATCCAAGCCACATTTTCACTCCAGGATGTCACAGCCAGCAAGGCTGGAGAGGCCTTGCAGGAATTCCCATTCGTATCTAGTTTCAAGGGGCTCCAAAAGTGGTCGCTTAAAAACCTCCACAGAAGAAAATCTGGCCTGGGATTCAAGGGGGTAGAAGGAGCCTCCATCATGGCTTGGGGTTTATTTAGCACATGGCAGACAGCCAGATAAATTCCAGGTCGATGTTAGTGAGGAGATGCTGCAGGATTTCCAGCTCAGACTGCAGTTTTACAGCATACCAGGCCTGATAATGAGACTGGGTAAAATCTCCTGCACAGCTCCTGTCCCCATCTCTGTACTGCCACTTGCCACCCTCCCAGCACAACTCCATGGATTTGTCTTGCAAATAACTGGCACATGGCAGGGGATGGCAGCACTCCTTCTGCTGGGTGGCCAGCAAACAGCAGCTCCACGGCCTGAGGCTCAGGACTGGGTGTCACACCAGTCGGTGTGACACAATCTCACTCCTGTGGAGGGGACTCTACCATCTCCTTTCCCAAGGAGATGCAACCCTCAAGCACAGTCTGGACCTGATGACTCTGTAGCCCCCGCACAGTTCTGTCTCTCAGAACTGTCAAGGAAACAAAGATTGTACCAAACTTGAAGATTTTTTCCCCTCTTAAACCTTACAAGAGAAGCCAGGGAGCTGAGACAGAGCCTGCCTGGAATACCATCACCAGCCACCATGTTCTCCAACATCTCCACAAAAACTGTGCTCATAACTTCTGTGGTCGCAGCAAGTCTTCAAAAGACAGGCAGAGGGATGCTGAAGTGGTGACAGCCACTCTGCCAAGCTCTCAACAAAGGCAGAGCAAGCAGCTGCTGAAATGTCTTAGGATTAATACCTTAAATCCATATCTCTATTACACTGAAACCTAGGAAGCTGGTGGACTCGCACAAGACACCATGCTCAGTAGTTTGTTTTGTTTGGGTGTTTCTCTTGTTTCTTTTGTGGGATTTCTTTTGGTGCTCTCCATATTACTGCTACGACACACAAAGGTAACTTTCTTCTGTTCCCAAAGCAGACGCAGCACCTGGGCACTGCGGTGAACGTGGGTCATCACATGTACTACCCTATGCATACAAAACCATTTACAAGTCATGAGGTTGGGCTCACCCTCCCACACCACAGTGCTTAAACATGCCCACCCCTCCAACAGGAAATGGACTGCAGCAATTTTCTGAAGTGCTGGCCTCCTACAGAGCCCACCAAATTCAACACACTCCCATTGGACAGCAATTAGGGGACTAGGTGGGGTGGTCACCAGTAATTAAAGAGTCTCTCAACAGGGCTGTGCAGATCTGGGCCATAAGCTCAGGTACAACACTCAGAATTCTAAACCAACCCTAGGAAATTAGTTACCTGGAAGCCTGTGCTTGGAACATGAGTTTATCCTGGTTATGGACAAACATTTGGCTGCTGGACAGTTTCCACTGCCTACTTACAGGTACCTCAGGACACCTTCACATGTCCCAGCCCTGCCCAGCTATCACTAAAAAACACCAACCAGGGTCAGAAGGACCAGAGGCACTAAGGATTGGTCTCTGCCCTGAGCACGACCCTTACTGCAACAGAAACATAACCCTGATGTTTACAGCAGCAAATTTCTAACCTTCACAATTATAAAGAACAACTCAAAAGACCTTGGGCAAACAGAAAGTACCGTGACCATCAAAGTTTGGAGAAAACACTGCAAGAACTATCGGCTTCATTAAATGCTTCATTAAATAGGTGCTGATGTTCCCCAGCTGCTGTCCCAACACCAACTGGGATCTGCCAGAGATGTCACCAGGCAACTTCACATACAAACTCCTCCACCCTAGAGAGGAAGATCAGCTGACCCTGTGACCAAGTCCAGAAGGAGGGAGGTCCTGGTTCTCAAAGCAAGGCTGGCTAAGTCTGCAGCCTAGAAACAAGCTCTTCTGCAAGCAGCCTTTACCTGGGCACAGCTCCTATTCCACCACTCAGCTTCAGTGACCTGCTTTAAACTGCTGCCAGCAGCACCAAACCATTATTTCAGACTCAACATCTCCACAAAAAACCCAGAGACGTGTGGGGCTGTTCTGAAGGGCTTCTCAGGGGGGCAGGTCAGTGAGACCCTGAAGCACTTCACTTCAACCAAGTACAATCTGAACAGCTCATGTAGTATCCACTGTGTACATTTCCCCTAGACAAGATCTTGTGTGTGTGCACTGTTCACTGCTTCAAGGTGCTGTGCCACACAAATATATCCCTTGCACTTGCAAGGCAGCGGTGATTTCTTTCTGTAACACACAGACAAATGCTGATTATTCTCATTTACTGTAGTTTCACCACATCCACACAACCACAACAGCACCCAAAGATGAGAATCCAGGACTTGCCAGGTGCCAGTCCTGAGCTTAGAGCTTTACGTGGCACCGCATCCTAACGCAATTGTATTAACAAAATTAGGATAGCCAAATCTAACTACCACTTGTTTCTTTAGAAGGTCTGATAAATAAACATTAGGGAAAAACATTTTTTGCAGAAGCTACATGCATTAACCCACAATTCGTAACTGCTGTCACCTAAAACACCACCCTAAAGGGGCTGGGTCATGGGCAGCCCTGGGCACTGGAGACACCCACACGGTGGCACAGCAAAGGCTGGTCAGTCAGGTCTCTGTCCTTTCCCATTGCACCAGAGGTGCATTTTTCCATCCAAAGAGGGTGCAAGTTCTGGAGGACATGACTACTGCGTGCTGCCCAGGGCAGTGAGCAGCGCTGTCCCCTCCTGCTCCAGTGCCACATCCCTCTCCCAGCCTCCTTATGCAGGGAGTTCTGGCATTCCCGCCAGAAACCCAAACTGACAATTCCCAGCAGTGGTGCAGACCAGGTGCACTTACCCCAAAATGTGGGTACTGGCCTTGGCTGCCTGGCAGTGTTGGCCTGTTACACTCACACTGCCAGGCACTGCACAATCACAGAACTGTTGAGCCTGGAGAGACCTCAAAGATCTTTGAGTCCAACCATTAACACAGCACTGCCATGTTCATCACGAAACCACGGCCCCAAGTGCCACATCCACACGTATTTTTAACTCTTCCACAGACCATGATTCTACCACTTCCCTGAGCACCCTGGGAATAATCACAACCAAGTCAACAGTTCTTCTGTATTAAACCCTTATGTCTGTTTAGCAATTAACAGAAACCCTTCTCAAAGGAAGAACTCAGAGGAAGAAGGAAGGACAGGATGATGTAACTGCAGGAATGCAGTGGGGCCAAGGAAAAAGCTAGAGTAAGAGAGCAAAAAATCCCACTGATGCCAATAACATCCTTAAAAGTTGTATTAACTGAAGAGCACATGCCAACACCACGGACCATGTCTGGCTAAAGCCTATCTACCTAAAACTCTGCACGTGCAAACCCCAGGAGAGCTGTTTTCCTCTCACAGTGAGTGTTTACAGTTACATCACCCTCCTTCAGAATACACTCCTGCTGGGGTGGAGGTGTCCTTCAAGTCCAAGGTCCCTCATTAAACAGCAGCATCGAAGGCAAAGGGAAGGCACTGGCACTTTTTCAATCCCAGCCATCCCAGATCAGCATTAATCCTCTCCAGATGTTTACTGCCACCATCTCCTCCACTTCAAAATCCTCCACACCTACAAAATCCTCTTCTACCACAACCAAAGCAGCTCCTAGTGACCCTTCCAGGTGACCACACAGAGCTCCACTACTGAATCAGACTCATTTCCCACAAGAAAATAGAAAGAAAATAAAAGTTTATACTTTGCAGGTTCATCTGAGTGTTAATGACGCTCCAGCAGCTTTTCTGCCAATACAGCAATGTTGTTTAGGGTGTGATAAACTGGCACATCATTGCCAGTGTCAGTGCCCCTGTTTATTTTCCTCTGGTGGTGAGGAGGTAGAAGCTAGGCCTGGAGGGTGGAATAAGATATACTGGCAAAAATATGCTTTGGGAGATAAGCTTCATCAAAAGTAGGAGCTCTTAAAACAAAGACCCCAGTAAGTTCCACAGACTCGGGGCACCACACAGCTTTTTTTACTGCTGCTTTGGGACAAATCTCCCTGCCCTAACCAGGTGCAGTTTTCTCTGTTTACACACAGTCAGAAATCGAATTTCTTCACACCAGGAGTAATACAGCAACCTGGTGGGCTGGGGCAGGTGCTGCCCATGACACAGGACACAGTCCCAGCACCCACACACTTCCAAGCCCCCAGCACTGCTGGCAGCTACCACAAGTGCAGTAAATCCTGTGTGCTCTGTGCTGCAAAACCTCACAGTCTTTTTGCCTTCTTAGTTTAGACACAGATCGGGGAAAGAGGAATGAAAGTCAGCATAAAAAGTGATAAAACCTGTGGCTTCTACCTGAGCATTGAAAATGTGCTGTTCAACTGTACCCTTAGAGGTGAAGCACCTGTTACATACAAGGGCTGTCACAGTACAAAAAGCAACATAATATTGATTTGACATGTCCTGTGTAGAAAAATAGGGTAAGCAGACATTAAAGCAGGCCTGTATGAAAATACAGCTGGAGCTACATGAGGTGTTTTACCACTGGAACCGTTCTGAACAGAAAGGAAAACATTCCACAGGTCTTTGGTGCATAGGTCACTGCGTTATAGTTTAGGATCAGACCAAGTTTCTTAAGAAACTCCAAAAGAAAGATTTCCCCTGTCTTGCATTAATTTCTGTTTTAAACTTCTAAGATACAAAAATGCTATGAAAGCCTCAGGTTTTAGAAGAGTTGAAGAATTCCAGAACATAACCAACTTTCCAGATTCATCCAGCAAGAACCAGCACCTCCAAGCAACAATTTCACAGCTGGTACAATACAGCTGAGACCAATCTGCTCTCCCAACCATTAGCTCTTTTTAAAAAGTGTGCAGTGATTGCACCAAGACACAGACACAAATGGAAGAGGCCTGGCATGAGAAAAAATTTAAGAAGAGAGGACTGGGACATTTTAACTACTGTGTTTGGGAGCACAGCAGTGAACTCAGATGCAGCACAGGCCTGCACATTCACACAATCCTCAGAATTAGGTAAAGGCTTAATAAAGTTACTCATGCAAACCTCAGCTTAGGTTCTTGGACTGACACTGCACCAGGCCAGCGCAGCACGTTGTGCCCCCCAAGGTTTCTGCATCAGCTCTGCCATCCCTGGGGAGCACCCAGGGCACATCACCACCCCAAACTCTTTTTCGATCCCATCTTCCATGCGCATTTCTGAACCAAAACAAGGTAAAGTTGTTCAAAACAAGACGGGTTTTGGAAGATAGTCTCAACACCTGGACTATGTAGAAACTTGTCTCTAAAAACAAAATATCAGGCTATTTTAAAGATCGAAACACCTCGAGTTAAGAACAAAACTATCAAGTTTATGTTTAAATTACATACACATGTTTAATACTATTCCTGGTGCATTTTTAATTGCTTAGGCAGTTCTTAGAGAGTAAAATACGCAATCTAGAACATATGTTCTGGATTATTTTTCACAGATTACTTCATAAATTCAAGAAGTTTATTCTCCTTCCCCCACAGGAAAAAAAAAAAAAAAAAAAAAAAAAAAAAGCCTTCAGAGAATAAACCCTGCAAGTATTAATAAAAGTTCTCCTTTCATTCCGGCACACATCCTTCTCTTTCTTCTACATCCCTCGTCCCTGGGAATGGAAAGGAGGCTTTGGCTATAAATCAAACGAAGACAAGGTAGCCAGGCTCAGCATCAGACTCTCCCCCAAGTCCCGCAGCCCTCTCAGCTATTTGAGGAATCTTAATAGGAAAAAAAATAACAATTCTGCCGCGGACAGGGCAGCCCCCGAGAGGCAACAACCACCCGCTCGCGGCGCGTTCGGGGCCCTGGGAGGTGCCGAACTCGCGGTGCCCGGGGCGCCCGCGGCGGGCGAGGCCGAGCGCCCCGGGCCGGCCCCGCGGAGGCTCCGCGGCCCCGCCCGGCGCGGTCCCCCGGCGGGCGGCGCTGCCCCGGGGCCGCTCCCGACCCCACATTGTTCCCGTCCCCGCGGCCGGCGCGGCGCTGCCCGGCCCGGCCTCCTCCCCTCCCTTCCCGCTGCAAACTTCGCCGCCCGCCCCGGACCTGCTCCGGCCCCAGCTCGGGCCCCGGCCCCGGCTCGGGCTCCGGCTCCGACTCGTAGTCCTCCTCGTCGGCGCTCGCAGACATGGCCATGGCTCATGGTGGGCCCAGGCGGAGCCGAGCTGACATGGCTGGAGCGGCGCTGCTGGCGGAGCCCCGCTCCCCGCACACACACACACACATGCAGGAGGAGGAGGAGGAGGAAGGGGGGCCGTGCATATTCATGCCAGGCAGCCAGGAAGGGGCTGGCCCTGCCGGCACGGCCAATCGCGGGCCGCTTCCACACCGCCGGCCTGCGGGGACAGCGGGCACCGCGCGGCCGGGGCACCGCGGCCGCCCCCCGCACACGGCGCGGCCGGGGACGGGGGGCTCGGCCGCCCGGCCGGCAATTAGTCCCCCGCCGGTAATGAGCCCCGCGATGTGCCGAGGGCCGGCGGGGGCGGGCCGAGGCTCGGGTGTGCCGAGCGGCGCTGGGCGGGGAGGATGCGCGGCCGCCCGCGGGGCGCTCGGCGCTGCTCGGGCTGCTCAGACAAAGGAGACGCGCACAGACACACACACACACACACACACAACACACACACGCACACACACACCCTGCACCGCGCTACCTGCCCGCTCCCCTCCCGCGGCGCGGGGCGGGCCGGCAGCGGGGAGCCTCCATCCCTCGGCAGGAGGAAGGCACCGAGCAAACTTCGAGATTGCAAGCGGCAGAACCAGCGCCGGGATAAGACGAAGTGACCCGGCTGGTGGAGCTGCTCGCATCTGGCCTCACGCTGCTCCTTGTGCAGGCACCCCCTCTTTGACTTGCTCCCAAGGAACCATTTCTAGCCGTGCTCTGATCATCCTGCCCCGCTGCTGGGGTTTCACAATGAAATACCCTCCCCGCAGGGTGACATGTTATACATCGGTCAGCTGGGGACCTGTTCTGGATCCAAAGGTCCCAGGGCCAGCACCTCCACATGGACACTGCCTTTGCCTTCCAGAACTTGAGGGTCACAGGCCTGTATTTGAGTGCCGGAGATTTAAATTTCCCATTGGATTTATGGGCCTGCTTTCAGGGGAAATCCCGATTCCACTCAAGTTTGTTAGGATTTTGCCTCCGGCTCCTACGCCCACAACACAGAATTAAACATGAGATTAAATATTTGCATGTGCTGAGCAACCAAGAAACCATAAAGAAGCACATCTAATGGTCCTTGCATCAGGATTTTTGCCAAACTAGTTTCAGCTCGGTTCCCTGGTCTGAATTACCACACGGTGCAACCACTTTGGGTAGTTCACAAGAGGCAGCAACAGGCAAGAGCTGGCATGGGATCAAGCAGCAACACAACCCTTGTGACACCAGGATCCACACCGAGCCTGGCCCCTCAAGTTTAAGTAACAAAACACAGTCGAACTTTAAACACGTATTTACAGGCAGCTGCTGATAAAGCCACGTGAATCGTGTAATTGTGCCCCTTCCTTATTTTCAGTACATTAAATATTCATTGAGTGCTGTACTCCTGTCCTCTTGCCAACTCAAACTCAAATGATGGGTAGGTGATGGTGTTCTCCCCATCTTGCTCATCCACCATGCTGGGAGCGAAGCATTTACTCACAACACATGACGGGGCTCCCAGAAGGCGATGGGATGCGCTCAGCCTGTCTCCTCAGGTTTCTCTCTTCCCCCATTGTGTTCCTACACAACCGCGAGCGGGAGCAGACGAAAGCTGAGGCACGAAAGGCATGTGCCTAAGGCCTTGGCTTTCAGAATCACAAGGTAATACCAGAATCCAATGTTTTCTGGAGGAGAGAGGAAGGGGGGATGCATCTCATGACAGGCCTACAATGTTTTAAAGCACGAGCAAGGCCGTGCCTACAGCCGTGTTTGTGGTGCTGTAATACACCTGGCCTGCAGCAGCAGCAGGACGGATGACATCCGGAAGGAAAATGCCTGGTCCCACACCTGCCCGTGGGCAGACCAAGTCTCCACTAGCCCAGTTCCCTGTAACCTGGCTCACATTTGTCTGTCCCTCCGGCCTTTTGGCTCTGTAATCCAGACGGGAGAAAAAAATAACTTGTGACATCCCCCAAGGACAATCCACCAGTCACACCACGGCAAAATGTCATTCACAGCAAATTAAATCATGACAGAGATCATCCTCCTCCTCTCAATCTGCAGTGCATTCCAGCACTCCCGACGCCGGCACTGGCCTCTCCTGGCCGCAGCAGGTTCCTCCCCAAGGTAACCCACAGCACCCTGACCCCACAGCAGCCCTGCCACCCGAGAGCAGCAGCACACTGCCCTTGCAACAGCACCGCAAGTGACAAGTGAGCTCTGATTACAGAGCCCGAGTTAGGACGGAAGGCTCACACATGCCAAGATCTTGGAATGATTTCCAAACGCTAGGTAAACTTTGCTGAGATGGTGTTTTAAAAAAAGGGATAGGGTATGATATAAAATAGCAAATTGGGAATCAGCAAGGGGGAAACAACACAATAAAATAATTGTTTCTGATTATAATTGTTCTCAAAAAAACTTATCCTGTACAAGAGCAGCTAACCATTCAAAGGAATATTTAATACACAGAAGGAACTATTAAGAGAGCATTTTCCAGCTCAATTCTTTCAGCTTGTCTGCACTAGAGAACACTAAATTACAACAAATAGTGAGCAACCCTTGTGTGAACAGCGTCTAGTTGCCCAGCCTGGTGGAGTTTACAACAGTTTAGAACACAAAATAAGCAGCAGTGACCCCAGTCCTGCCTGCAGCGGCAGAACTGTGTCCATACTTCAGCTTAGTGTGATACAGTTCAGTAATAAATAACATCCTTAATTACGCTGCTGAATGAGCCATAGTGAAAACTGCACGAAAACAGACAGCACCTTCTATTTTGAACTGTTGCTTTGATTGCACCTCACCTGAAGTCATATATAAGTCTCATCAATATCATAATCTTCTCCACAGAAACCAATTATGTTGTCACAAACTGAGACAATAACCTCAAGCGAAGAATAAACAGCAGGAGCAGATGAGTGCCAAAGAACCAGATTTTATTCTCATGCAAATATCCTTAAGTAGTAAAACCAAGCTGGGGGAGGACTACAACCCCTGTGCTGTACTCACTCCTGAGCATCTCCTGCACCAACAGATTGCAGCTGCTGCTGCCAGCGCCGAACAGGATCCGTGTTTTCCTATTACACACTAGAGTTTATGATGCTCAATAATGAAGTAAAATAAAGTTTTTATGTGGCACAAACACACTTTTGATTTAACCTTCCCTTGAAACTTTTTATGCACCTTTAGTATTATATTTAGCTGGTATAAGAAAAAAATATTTACAGAGAAACAATTAGATCTTAAGTTGGTTGATATGCAAGTCCTTGAAAAAAGATGATGTGATTTCAGCTGCTGCTGCTTTCTGTAGGCCAGCACGTATGTTTTTGAAAAGGAAACCCACTGAGATGTTTATGAATCACAATGATTGACCTGTATCAGAATAAGAGAGTTACCTAGTGGCTTTCTAAGGTTCATTGTTTTGGTGTAAGTGTCCATTCACATGAAATACGATCTTAACTGTTGGGCCTGGGCAAATTTAATGACACTTTTCTCAAGAGTTTTAACCAATATTTCAGTTGTATTCTCAACACTAGCAGTGACAGTCTGACAGCCTAAATATCCACAATCTTACTACTTCCCATCTACTTCATCTGAACTATGACATAAGAGTTGTCATCGGATGCACTGATGATCTGTCACAATCGTTTCAACAGAGTCTGATTGATCAACTTTAGATCAAATAAAGTAAAGCAAGATGAAATAATATTGACTGCTCCCTCCATGCAGTGCTACTGCTCGTACTTCCCTAACCAGTGTCCAGCACTGTTCCAGGAGAACCAAAGGCAACAAGGGCTGTACAAACACCTCCTGGAGGACACTGCCTGGGCTACTGCAGCAGAGGAGCAGCACCCGAACACGAGCCCAGACAAACCCTCCTGACAGAAACTCCTCACTCATATGCCTTAAAACCCAAACAACCCTCCCCAAACCCCAACACCCTGTCATCTTAGAAAAGTAGTGAGTAAGACTGCAGAATGCTGAAACATGGATTTCATCTACCACACAAAACAGACTCTTCTTTGCAGGAAGAGCCATGGCATGACTGGGACTATCTACTAGGAAATGAGGGAAATCCTGCCATGCTTCCTTCTTCCACAGAGCCTTATGGCACAAAGCATTTCCACAGCACAGTTTGTGTCTCCAAGAGCCCTGTTCTGTCAGTAAATGCAAAAACTAGTGAAGGAGGTTCCTAAGAAGATAAGCAGTGACTGCCATGCTGTGGAGGAGCATGCAAATAGATGTGAAAGAGTGGATTAACCGGAATAGGAAACCTGCTTTCCTGCAAGAGGCTCAGTGTGCTCTGACACACAGCACAGAATGCTGGGAGACAGTCAGCTGTGTCCAACGTGTGGGCAGCAGCCTGAAAATCCAGAGACCAAACCCAAACACATGGTAAGCAAAGGAAAAGCTCAAGTGCAGTGTGCCTATGAGGGCTCATTGCTCATTGTTCTCACCTACAAACTTGACTTGGATTTGTGGGGTAGCATTCAGGACTAACAACTAAACCACACCAGGCTAAGACTCGCAGCTGCTTTGCTTTTATCGGAATGTACCCATATATTTTGTTATATTTGTTATTTTCAAAAAGGAGAGCATTGCTGTCCCTCTTCTATCTGTCCCTCTCCACTGGTGCCTGCAGGAAAGTCCTGAAGTTGAAACAAGCCCTCATTTATATTCTCAGCAGACTTTCATTTCAATGTGCTGTGGAACTAAGAGGAAGCCATCTTCTTGGGGACAGAACATACAATTCAATTGTGTTCTGAGAAGTGCACACAGGATTAATGTCCATAATTGCAGGGCCTGTACTGTGGAATGACAAACGCCTTTCCCACTGCTCTGCCAATGTGCTTCGATCCAGAACAAAACTATTAACTTTCACATACATACTCAAAGCTTGGATTGTTTTGATGCTGAGATGGTGGAGAGCAAAAGGATGTTGGAAGTCTTAAACCAGGTTCAAATCTTAGCCTCTGTTGGCCAGCTCAGCAATAAACATAGGCCAGGCTCCTGGTGATAAAATCTGAGATCTGTCAACTCATTTCACATAGACTATCTAAGGAAAAGGTCTTAAGACTACAGTAGTTTTCATCAGCACTTATACTGTCATGAAATAAAGAGAAATCTTTTGTCTTGAAAAATGGTAGTCAAGGCATAGCTGGGGAAAATTCATATTCCTGAATATTCGTGTCTATGGTAGAAGAATGACAATGGGGAGGAATACATAAATCTTCTCGTATGATACCTGGAGCACAACAGTTGGAAAACAGAGATGTCTGTTCTTTTTTTTTTTCCCCAATCCATTTAGATTTCTAGTCCGAGTCAAAATGGCTCTAATTTACCTGTTTGATGTATTAATCACATAAAGGCATTGGTCAGATTTCAAAGCAAGTGGCTGAGAGTTGATAAGAAGTGAAAATATTAAGTCAAAGATGGAAGATTAAGAAGGTGCTCATTCAAGTCCTTGCTATTTATAATTACTCCCTGAAGGGACACAATATTTCAAGTACAGCCTCTTGAGGTGAGAAATAATCTGTCAAGTCACCAGGCAAAGGTGTTAGAAAAATACTGAGGCAATAGGCAGTGAAGCTCTTTTGTAGAGTCACGGAGCAGAGTGGGTTGGAAGGGACCTTCAAAACCATCTTGTTCCAGCCCCCCATGGCCCGTTAGGTAGGGTCCACATCCACCAGACCCTGGAACTCCTCGGGTCTGCACCAAGTTACTGCACAAATGAATTTGTCTGGAGGACCAATGTGTGTCAAAGACTGAAACAGTGCTCAGAAAAATAAACAGGTCAGGCAAGGAGCTGCCTTCCTGGGCAGCACTGCCCGGGGAAAGCAGAGGCTTGACAGGAACTCCCGGTAGCTTCAACAGCTTTCACTCCTCTGCACTGTACCCCGAGAAACCTTTGGTTCTGGTGCATCAGGTTTTTTTCCTGCCTCCAAGTGTACTTAGCAGGGGAAGGCCTTAGTTTCGAATGTGTACAGCTACTGTGGGAAGTCCCCTAAAAAAAATATCCCCCCAACCTCAGCTATGTGGTTTTGTGTGTTAATAGATTTGTCAGGAGCCAGAACTGGGGTATTTTTCTTGAATACATTTCAGCTCTCTCCTACCACATGGCATCTACTACCCTACAGTGTAAAAGAACACAAATTATTCAAAATTATTTAAATCACTGATTCCAATCACAATTTAAATCAGTAAAGAGAAAAACAAATTTAAATTGATTTAAATCTTCATTTTCTTTTGTACTTGTGTTATTTTCTGTGAGAAAAGTAATTATTAGCATCTGATAACTATGAAGAAATGCCTGATTTGCAGTAGATTATGAACTTTATAATCAGGACTTTTTATCAACAAAAAGGATTCACAATACACACATATTTGTATATGCAAATCTCCTTGCAGACTACTGGCATTTAAAATTGTTGTTGACACCAAACAGAGTTCAGGCTCTGCTGTGTGGGATCATTTCAAACACCTTTAAGCTGGTGCCTGGCAAGAATGAAATGTGACAGTTTAAATCTCCTTTTTGCTCCTGCACCACTTGGAATGACTGATGGAAAACTTATTTGAATCTCAACCAGAAAAATACACCACACAACAACTTACCCAGAATCTCAACCAGAAAATATGTCATACAACAATTTACACGGGATTGTTTTGCTGTCTTATCTATCTTTATCTTTTTTATCCAAGTTTTTTCTAACACCAGATAGACTCTATTTGTGCTTTAATTCTCAAGTGCTTGCTTTTAATTGTCAGTATGTGCTTTCTAATACATTTGTATTCCCACAGGAAGTTCCCTGAGTAGATCTCCATGGAACTGGCCTGTCTTAGGGAATCTGGCAGAGTTTTCCCACTGCTGCTACATGGAATGCTGCTTTCCTGGTGGTAGCCCCGGGCAGGCTCCTGAAGCTGATGCTGGTTTGATGTTGTGCCATTTCTACGTGCTCAGATCTGTTTCAGACACCACTCTGGTTAAAACACTAATTGCTGTAACGAGTCCCTCACTGCTCCTGCTTCTCTGGGTGGAGCTAGCCCAACGATAGCTATGGCAGGAATTCTTAGTAAGCAAGCAAGTAAAAACTGGAAGCACTTATTCAAAGGTTTTCAGGAATGTTCTTTGTCCACCTCACACCTCTCCTGAACTGAAAGAAAACCTGATATAAAACAATGCTCAACACTTCTGAAAAATCACATTGGTTTCAAGTTAATCAAAACCCTCAATTTTACGCTTTACCCTCTAATTTTTGCATACAATCAAATTCAATGTGTCCACTGATTCTTAGTCCATTTACTTATTATTCCTTAGCTCTGATCCCATGCATAATGCCTCATAAAATTGAATCCATAAATAAAGGAGCTCCGTTATTAAAAACTGGTCGATTTTTTTTCTCTTCCCAGCACTTCTAAGGTGAAACACCAAAAAGAGAGGAAAAGTTTCCTTGTTGGAAACAGTGGCAGACATATGAAAGTACATAGGGACATCTATGGGTTCCAGATCTGGAGATGGTGGGTAATCCTGCCAAATTTTATTATTTAAAATACAGGTTCATTCTAAAAATCTACCATCCTTTTCACCACAGCTGTCCACTGTTACTCTTTACTGCTCTTTGGTACTGTGAACAATGATCTGAAATCTTATTTCCAGCCTAAATCTATTTATAGTATGTTTATATTCACTTCTTCCCATGCCAACATTGTCCATTAGCTTAAATAACTCTTTTCCTGCCCCAATGATTATACTCCCTGAGGTCCTTACACAACAATCATTTCCCCCTTCAACTCTGCTGGGCCATGCTGAACCAAGCATGTCCTGCCAGTCTCTGCTCTCCAACATCTCATCTTGAATATATGTGGTTGTGGAGTCCCACATTCACCCTCACCTCAAAACGACCTATAATGGAATTAGAATACACTTTAAAAAAAAAGCTCAAATGTATGGGTTATGTACCAGAAAAGACTGAGCTGACTTGTGATTTTCAGCTTGGGAAGAGGGGAAAAAATACTGAAACACAGTAATGGGGGCATAAAAAAATCCTTGACAGCACAGAGATGAACAGAAACCTCATTCAAATTTCTCAGAATGCATGATACCGAGGGCATGAAGTGTATTTATGATATTAAAGGACAGATCTGAAACAACATAAGGAAGTACTTATCTACACAGAGCTTTATTAAACCGCAGGGGACACTGGCACAGGATGCTGAGCAGATCAAAAAGATCAACAGGTTCCACAAATTATTAGGTAAATTCACAGAGAGAAAAAAATTCTACCAGGGAAAACTAAGCAGAAAAGATGAAGATATAATCTTCCATCTTAACAGGGAAGATAAGCAAAGGGAAGCTCTGTATTTCTGCTTTGTTCCTACAACTCCTTTAACAGCGGTGACGGCACCACCGGGAACAGGACAGTGCTACAAGGACTGTGGGCTGGTGGAACATGACTTTCCTCAGCCTCAGGAATCAGCCTTTTGCTCTGCCTCTCACAGATTAGTTCATATGAGTTAATCCTCCTTTTTCAGATCCACGGATGTGTCTGTAGAATTCTGCAAAAAGACTTCTAGTAAAAATAATGGGGTACAAACTGAATTGCTGTAGACAGAACTCACTAATGACAGAAATCAGATGCTGTCATCCCAGAAGGCCCCATGCAATGTGATGCCCACCATGACCACCCCAACCCAAGAAAAACCAGCCTGAGAGATGCCTTCCTTTTTTTTCTTTCAATGATCACTTTTTCTTCCTGGTTCTCATGCCCTGATACAGAGCTATGAACATTATTTGCACTGCCAATTGCAGAGAAACTGGTGTTTAAAAAAACCAATAATCCAATCAAAGTTTCAGTCTGTGGCCTTTACTAATTAATAGTATTCCATTAAATAGGAATATTACCATTTCCTTATTAGACTTCTCAGCTATCTTCTTTTAAAATCAGCAGGTAAAAATTACATGGAGAAAGAGTATGAACAGGCATAAGGGAAACAGCCACATATTGCAGCACTGTTAACCAGCTCCTGAAAATTACAGCTCCATCTCCTGCTCACAGCCAGACCTAAATATATTTGGACACTCGCTCTCATTGCAAATGCAGTGGCTTTAGTTTTGTGCCAGGTAAGAGAGATGAGAATCCAGCTCCCAGTCTGCATTTCTAACTCTTCACAGAACAGGAGAGTCCAAACATATTTTAGTTCTTTATAGCTGCTCTTCATAGACAACTAAAGATCTTTATCACGATAAAAACAGAAGGTACTGCCACAGAGTGTAATTACATGCTGCTGGAGTTGACTATTTTCTTCCAGAAATAGGAAATGGTTTGAAAAACGTGGTTTCTGCTTAAGCCATATTCTGAGTTCCTTAAATAAAATACTATCTCTAATTGCTATGCAGATAAATGGGAACTCTGGTACTGCAGGGCTGAGGAACTCATGGGAATGGGTTTTGAGACTGGGCTTGGCAGGCACCAGCTTCCTGCACCAGTGACCAGCTGTGAGCTGCCACAGTGGAAAATCAGGTTTAGGCTCTGTTCACACCACCCAAAAGTTCATGTCCCAGGGATGGGGTAGAAGTTAGTTGGGATGATTCCTTGCTCCTCTTTAGCTGTTGAAGAACCCAGCACCTGAAGGCAGCGTGCCCTATGGAGCTCTTCCCTTTGGACAGCATGGCACAGCAGGATTTGGACAAAGGGTGGACTTGATGATCCTGGAGGTTTTTACAACCTTAATGATCCACGACTGCAGCCCCCCAAATAACAATGAGCCCTGCACCAAGTGAGGACAAGCCAGAGCTGCACAGCCCCCGGCACAGGAACAGGATGGGGGCTGCACATCCACAGCTGCATCCGTGCTGGCAGCCAGTGGGAAATGTCCTGCCTGAAGGTACATGAACTGTCAGTCAGCCAGCAGGACAAGCAGGTTTCAAATATCCACTCAGTCCCACATTCCTGATTCCTTCAACAGGCCTAAATTAGGATTGTTGTACATATCCTAAGACCACTGGCACTGGACTGTTGTCTCTTACTGTACAGCTAAAAGAAAAAGACAGGTTGTTGCTTCTTCAGAAATAGATTTTCCAAAGGGGGGAAAAAAAAGGTGCCTAAAGGAGAGTAATTATTGTGCTAAATAATTATCAATAAATTATAAGAAGTACAAGCAACTCAAAATAGCTCCATAAAGATGAGTAAATATGATCTGAAGAGGTGTCTATGAATCACACTCCATCTCTCTTATTACCACAAAACAGTCATGGTTCCTACATTTTACTACAGAACTTTTCACTGAAGATGCAAGAGATATTTATAACCATTAATTTCACCTCCCAGCCTCCCAGCTGGGAAGCCCCATCTCCACCTGGAAAAGCTCAGGGAGCAAGAATGTGCCATTCACCTCACACGACACAAGGTGCTGCAGCAGAGCTGGGAACAGGCGCCGACCCCGGCCTCCCATTTTGTGCATTAACCACAAGATCATCAAATGTCACCCAGTTATTCCATCTACTCACTAAACCATCGCTGATCATGACTTCTGTTTCTTCTCCCAGAGAACCATTCTCTTTGCCAGGGAGCTGCAGTGTGACCGGCAGCCCCAGATGTTTTGGAAAAGGTGGACAGAGCGAGGCACCACTGCGGGGCCACGACACACGGACAGGTGTTCCCTGTACTTGGTTAAATGTCCTGCCCATGACACCTCAAGCTCTCTGAAGTGGGATCTGAGGTGATTGAACATATTTCTTCCTTAAACCCCAGCATGTCACAGGCTTCAAGAGCCGTTCTGCAGCTCTGTGCACGCTGCTCACGTCGCACTCACAACGCGTGAAAGAAACTGACTCCGTTCTAAAGGGAAATATTATTTCCTGCTCCGAAAATCATTCAGGTTACCAAAGGCACGTTCTTTCAAAACAAGTCAGTGTAACCAAGCTCGACCTTCCCCAGCCTGGGTTACTTACACAGACACTCCCTGTCCCTATTCCAGGGATCTCTGACTTTAGTCAAGGTTCTCTCCCTCTGCTCTTTGCTTTTCCCACTCCATCCCTTTTCAGTTTGCTTCTCTCCCAGTCCTGCTCTCTTGCCATTTCTAGTCTCTTCCCCTCCTTTCTTTACAGCAATTTCCATTTTCTTTGAAATGTTTTGGCATTTAATGCTGGCTTTATTCTTCCTTCTCCATCTGCTGCTCTTGTCTTTCTAAATCTCTTCTGGAGCCTTCTCTTGGGAGAAAGCAAGAGAGATGTACTTTTCTCCGTGTACTGCTTCATCTTTCTGGATTTCAGTTCCTTTCTTTTCCTTCATGGCTTGGAATTAGACAATCCTCCTGTCCCTGGAAGCTGATACCAACTAAAATGTCTCCTTGCAGCCCCACATTAGCAGGTACTGTGCTGTACTGGATCTCCTGCTCCCTCTGAACACAAGGATCTCAGGAAAACACTGGGAAATATCTGCCATTTCTCCTATAAATACTACAAGACTGCAGAAAGCAAAATTACTGGTAGATTTTACTCCCCTGCCTTGTGATCAACATTTGTGGGATCTTCTGGCCATGGAGACTTGCTCCACCAGCTACAATCCATTTTCCAAGGGAGTTTCCCCCTCCCTAAGGGTTTTTCTTCTCTGTAAAATCTTCCATTTCATTATCAGGGCTTACAGGGAACAAAGGAGAAATAACCAAGCTTAACTACTAAAACTGCTTTTAGACAAATCTCCCCTATATTGTCTTTCCCACAGATTTTAATTTGGAACTCAAAGGCTCAGCTCTAAGATGTCTCTTCCCAGCGTGTTCACTTGGCCTCTGTTCCCAGGAAGGGAAATAGCTGGAACATGGAAGATGACAAGGACATTTGCCAATTAGAAGCACCACAACAAATTTCTCTTGGGAAATGTGCAGCCCTATCTGCAAGTGTACCTTTGAACTAAAACATAAGACATAACACAAGCTGATCACAGATTAAGCAAAGCAAATACAAAGAAAATGGTGAAATGATTTTTTCTGCTATCAATTTTTGTTTATTTCCAAACTTCAACCTCAAGTCTGACTTTCTGTGAAAGTTTTCCTTGTATTTGATATTAACTGGTATGTTTGATATTGTCATACCAGTGGGAATGATGCCTCCTGAATGTTTTTGCTTTCAGAAAGGCAGAAGGAAAATAAATACCTGAAAAAAACCCCTTTGCAGCCAGCAAGATGGATTTTGCAAAAAAGGATAAGTTTTAAGTCACAGAAATTACAAATCCTTTAGTTGCAGTTACATTGCCAGTACACAGAAATAAAAGAGAAGAAATGAAGCCTTTATCAAGGTTCCAAAATAAAGTGAACAAGAACATTAACAAATGCCAAAGCTTATAAAAGCCTCAAAGCACTCAGATCCTCCCTTCTCTCACAAGCTCAAAAGGGAGTCAGTTGTTCCTTAGTTTTATCTTACACGTTTCCCACACCACCTTTTCTCTGGTCAAGAGATTTTGCTTTAATCAGTGCCTAAAATATACCTGACCATGGAATGAGCAGCAGCCATAAAACCAGAGGAGTGGAGAATCCCACACCTATTTCTCAAGGTTTTCCACTGTTGTTTCTAAACCAATGTTTTAAACACAGAGCATATTCTCATGGATTTATTACAAGCTAAAAGGGAAATAAGTCCTTAACAAGACACAATTCCTCTGAAATGTGCTGAGCTGAAACTCAAAAAGAGACCAAGAAGGAACGTGGTGTGCTCATCCTGCCCCACTCTCCTCTGGCAGTTCCATGTTTATGGTCTCCTACTTCCCACCTGCACACAGCAAATTCTCATGGCTACACGTGCCGTAACAAGTTCACCAGCAGAAAAAGTGAGAACTGAGTGAATTGTCTTCCCTGATAATTATTTGAAAGGTATCTACAGGGATAACAACGACAGATTTTCAGATCGAAGCCTGATTTAAGCTGACCGACCTCTTCAGCATTTCTAAAGAAATAATGGATTATAAAACTAATTCAGTGAAAAATGAAAGTAAAAATAGAAGCGATGAGACATCTTCTAAATAAGCAAAGCTGCTTTTACAGCGTGCTGAATAACTGCAGTGTGGTAAACATACCACTGTTATAAATAACAACCAGCCTTTTGACATTGTTCTTTCGTTAATTATTCCAAATTCTTTATCAGCCTTAACGAAGCAAACCTCATGGTTCTCCTGCAAAGTGAAAAGAATTACTCCCATGTATAGGAGGAAAAATTAGGATTCAAGGACAGAAAACAACGCTTCAAAGTTAAAGTGGCACATTACACAGCAGTCAGTGTAAGAGAAAAACCATCCGCTCGTTCAGACAAGAGTGTTCCCTAAGTGACTGATTTGTAGCATTTACACATCATTTAATTTTACACAAAATGCATCAAATTTTTTAGATTTAACCATAATTAGTAAACTATCAAGACATTTCAAAGTTTTTTACTGGTAAGTAAGGCTCAAACAAATTCTTTTTAAATGGAAACTCTAATTTCTCCCTGCTAAGGCACTTTCTTGTTTTGCTTCAAGTCTTAATCATAAAACCATTAAAAGTAACATTTTGTGTTAAAAATGCTAGCAGCTGCCAACAGATAATACACAGCGCTTTGTCAGATTATAGTTAAATAAACACCAGACCAAGCACAACAGTGGTTAGTAAGTAATTGTGTCTCATTACCTTTGTGGTCTTCTTGGGCCAGCTGACCACAGGGACACCCGAAATGGCAAGATTTTGGTCATCATCAGCATGTTCCTTTAGTATGTTCTGTTGCAAATGAAAAGGCCTTTATTAACCAGAGAAACATTTCTCCAACACAAGAGTGCAGACATCTCTGCTCTCAGGGCAGAGTGACAAGATCTCTGCAAGTTACATTTGCTTCCAAACTTCCAATTCCCACTGAAACTCTACCATCTATCATTAACATCCAGGATGTCAAACTTCTTGCAAAACAGGCAGCAAAATCAGCCATCAATCACCTCAAATGTTACAGAATTCTTTAACATTGGTGTGTCCAAGACCAGTGTCTTACCACTATCATCCCTCTCCCTCCAAGTCCAGGTTGTTAAATCCCAACTGACCCCTTCTCTCCTAATCAAGGCTACAGAAGGCCTGAGCAGCAGCGAGGCTCTGCCCCTGTTATTTCAGCCATCACAGGGCATCAGGTGTGTGGTCTGGAGCAATCCTCAGATGCCTGATCATTCAGGTAAGCCAAGAATAAAAATGTACTCTGGAACCTTTCATCTTTTTGCACATGGCAATCCAAGAGCACCGTCATTCCCGCTGCCCCTCCTTCCCCCACAACGGGCAGGACAGAGCTGCTGGAATCCAGTTCCCTTTATGTGACCAGCTGAGGCATTCAGGTTCCTGAGTGTTCACTAGGAAAGGATCTCACTATGGACAGCATTAAGGGAAAAAGATTGGTCTCCCCTCCCTTCCACCCCCACCAAAACCTTTTCTTTGATGCACTGTTCTAGAAATTTCGTGAGTGGGTTGCACAGGCTGACACAGCTTCCACCACTGTGAATCACTCCCATGACCAGTAACTCAACACAGAGGTGGTAAAACACTCCGTGGTGCAGCTGGGAATAGTCCACGCTCGCCTCCCGTGACTCCCTACATGCTCACTAATTTAGCTACAAAGCTCTTCATTTTGGAGTTCAGGTGGCTGAAAAGGAAGAAATGAAAACAAATAAAAAGGAGTCAGGAGGAGGATTCTGCTGTGCTGCTGAAAACTGAAGGCCAAAACAGCACCAACAGGTTAAAGACCAAAAAATAAAAAGCTCCAATAAAACAAATGAGAACTGCAGGCTGGAAATTACTGTAACAGAATATTTAGGAGATGACCCCAGACAATGAAGTTCAGCGGTGCTGTTCCCAAGTATATGAAAAAAGCTTAATTAGCCAACAACAGGCAGCAGGCTCTGTCAGTCCCCAGTGCAGCGCTCTAGTAATTAGTAATTTCACACACTATACAAAAAGAGCTTAAAATACAGTAATTGTTTTAATAGGGAGTGAACTTGGAATTCATCTGTAATCATCCAACTAAAGCCCAGAGTGTGATGGCATGTTCCAGTCCCCAGGAGCCTGAGTTTGGATGAGTGTCCCTTGGGCTGACTTTCTCCCTGGAGCTCAGACAACCTCTCACACTCAGCCCAATTCCCCAGCCTGTGCTTAAATGAGAGCTCTGTTACCACCAGAGAGCACAGCCCCAGCACACAGCTGCTCCTGCAGACAGCAGCACCCCAGCAAGGCTGTTGGTGATACTGGTTAGGCTGAAAGCAGCACCAGTGACCAATTAAGTGATACCAGTACAAGCCCAGTTTCATCAGCCTGGTGCTGTGGCTGCACTCAGGGGTTTGCCAAGGTGAGGAGTAAAACCCAGCTTGCCCCAGCCTGGCTGTGATGCAGTCTGTATTTTACCTGCTCTTCCAGTGCAACACCCAACAACTTTTACACATGGACTGATCACTGGCAAATTAACTCTTGGCCAAGCTGAGGTGAAGTGAGCACCTCTTTTCTCATGTCCTTTTTATTTGGAGAGAGATCATTGCATTAACTGAGCTGTGACCACATTCTGAAAGTTCAATCCTAAAACTGAGAGCTCTTTTGTATTCTCATTGCAAAGCCAAAATTCTCCAGAACAAGGAGGCAGCTTGAGAGCCATAAACAAAGGACAAATTAATCCCCTTTTACTTTGCTACCCTTAGGTTTGAAAGCCTGTAAGATAGAAAACCTTAACATTTCCACTAACGACTGTCAGAGACTCGGAGTTCAATGGAAAGCACAGTATATTCCAAGAACTTGGCAAGGTAATGAAGGTTTCTTGTTATCGTATGTATCACGTGAAAATATTATCCAAGGAGAAATGCAAAACTATGGCAGCTTATCATCTGAGGCAGCTGAAAACAACGGCTGTCTGCACAGAGCACAGCACAGCCACAGTTGCGCTGACTGGAGCGTCAAGTGTCAGCTCACAACAGGCTGGGGGAGGCAGGGTTTTGTTCACCTGCTTAAAAACAAGAAAAAAGAAGATAAAGAAAAGCCATGGGGCTCCAGTTAGAGGAACAACGTGATGCTCCTCCAGCACAAGGTGGCTCGATTCATTACACTTGAGAGCTGTGGTGACAACAGCAGGTATGAAGGCAAGAAGCTGATTAACTGTGTGTAAGAATTCAGCTTAGCCATTAATTTCAAAAGCACAGCAAGGAATGACTCCCCTGAAATGCATTCAGTAGAGGGAGGTTTTTTTTCTGTCATCAGAATGGGAAGGGGGTAAGATTTCTTGGCAAGAAAAAGTAAGAACATATTTCAGTAGATATCATCTGTCTTGCACAAGAATCTTCTCCTGCTGCCAAGGAGTTGCAGATATTTGACAACCTCTGTTCTTCAAACCGAGTTTCTTCTGTTCTAATGGACTTCCACAGGCCCTTCTGAAGAAGGGCAATGTTTTTGCTTTGAAGTGGGCAAGGTCTGTGGCATTAGTAAGAGGCAGATCTCACAATCCTGTTCGCCAAGAGCAGCAGAGGAATTACCATCCTCTGGTAACACACAGAGATGTTTCCTGCAGAAATCAGAGGCTGCACACAGGTGAGAATCCCTGGCAGTGGGTTTAATGTGTGGGCTGCACTGCCACAATCCAAGATCTGCTCAGCTTTACCTGTCCTGTGACGTGGAGTGCAAACTACACCAAGGAGTACATTGGTGACCTCTTCTTCATGCATAACCCCACCCCAGCACTCTGCAACCACCAGGGATTTAATTCCCTCTTTGGGCTGAGGAAAGAACTGACCTGCTCTCCAAGTGAGGCCTGTTCCACTCTGCAAATAAGCCTCCCTTGTGCTGCTGCACTCCATCGATCACGGTGATAAATGGGTGCTCAATCTGCAGAGGCAGCAGTTGGCACTTCTGGATTGCTGTGTCCCCACCAGACAGGCACACTTAGTTTGGAGCTCAGATGATGTGTAAGGAATTTACACAGGCTTAGTTTAGTTTTCAGTCTCCCTTCTGGTAAGGAAAATAAATTACTTTACTTCAGAAAATCTCACCTATTTGACATTAAATAGCTGTAAATAGCTGTGGTTGTGTTTACCACTAAGAGCAGTAATCCAGTCACCCATCCTTTACTGTGCTCTTGCTCAGCAGGGAAAGCATGGATTCTTTGTGAGCTACCCCGATTAGTTCTGTGAAACTTCACATCACTGAATAAAATGGTTTCCTTTCTCCAGTTTAACTATCCATATCCTGTTCTCTGAAAACATTAATTATCTTCCTAAAGCACAAAGACAGACTTGAATGTCATACAAAAAAAGTTCCTGAGTGTATTTCATTAAGAAATAAAAGTGCTAGAATAAACACTGATTTATTTGCTTCAGGAAGAAACTTGTTTAAGACTTTCCCAGCAGAGCAAGAGCTTTCAGACTTTGTCAGAGCATGTTCTTGCTATGCATTTGTTAAAAATAACTCTCAAATGGGTGCACTAAAAGGGTACTTCTAATAGGAAGCATTATTAATACATCACATGCCTGAAAGTTGGGTTGCCCATGAAATAAACCTTGTTAATACAGCCAAATACAGTCACAGCACGGGTCATTTGCACAGCTCCTGCAGGATTCCTGCCTCCATTCAGTCACACAGCTGACTGGTGCTCTGGGTATTCAGCAGGGTGAGGTAAAGGGGCCAGGCCCCTGCTCACTGTCAGCAACCCCCCCACATTATTATCTGTACAGGCTGGAAAACTAGTAGCAAAGTAAGAGAGAACAGGATTCAGTGGTCAAGGAGATAAATACCATTCTGGAAAATGGACTGTATTTCTTCCTCTGCCATTATGTCTTTATGTGGTACAGGACAAATCTTTTAAGTCAAGTTTCCACAAGGTGTCATGAGTTGTGTGCTCCTGCTCTCTGCTCTTCCTCACGCCTGGCTTGGGATCTGGATGCTAAAGATCAGAACTCTGCTCTGCAGAAATGTTAAGCCACTACTTTTTCAGTATAATTAAAATCATCTTTTGCACATATCATTGTAATACACTAACTGTCCTGTGGCACATAAGGCCAGTACCCAAAATTACTTTTATCTAAATCTCTTTGCACCCCAGTTCCCTGTGATAACAACAGCTCATCCATTATGTGGGAGCAGAGGGTGGGGATCCCTGGGAACCCCAAGGGAACATTCGTTCACCCTGTCCAGCTAGGGGTGAACATCAGTACCCCGTGGAACAGCAAGGGTGGAACAGCTGCATCCTCACACCAAGGAACCCTGGATCCTGCAAGGACCATTATGCTGGAGCATGCTCAGAGGACTAAAATCTGTCACTTGGCAACTCCTCCCTCAGCACGCTCCAGCCTTTGAAGGTAAAAGCTCTGAACACACTCACACACTTGGGTTTGATTTTTTTTTTTTTTTTAAGTGAATAAACTGAATAAAACAAACCTCATGCTCCGAGCAGATCGGATGCTTTGGCTCCACTGCCCTGCTCTCTACCACAACAACAAGCACAGTGGCAGAAAGGAGGGATGGCTGTTGCACCCAGGATCCCAGAAGTAGGTGGGAATGGGTCACACTTTGTCAGTGGCTGCCTCTGACAATCTGGTGATGAACAAAGAGAAGGCCTTGCTGGGAATCCTGGACTCCCCCCTGACCTGGGAGGCCATGTACTCAACTGCCCCTAACTGCCCTCATTCCTTCAGAGCACCTGGGAAGTGGATTGTGCAACCACAGGGAGTTATGGAGGAAGCTGACTGCATGGGCTTTAATTAATTTACTCTGCCATACTGGCTCCCACTCTCTGAAGACTGAGGGCTGGCTTATATGTGGGTCAATACTGTAAAAAAAGATGGGTGAGAAAGTTCTTTAGCAGTTCTTTAGACACTGTTCAAGAAGATGTTTGAGTTTACATGGTTTTGAAAAAGTCTCACTCTGACCAATCAGTCACAGACTGGCCAAACATCCAGAGGTGATGCCAGGGGAAACAATCCTGCAGCAGGTCTGATGTTTAGATGTGGTCATGAGCTCTTTAACCAGCAGGGAACCATCAGTATCCAGATGTTGGGCTACATCCTGATGGTTACAGCATGTGCTGGCAAGGACAGAAAGTTTAGAAGCAGGCAGTTATCAAAGGAGATGGAACATCAAGCTGTACACAATAAACCGGCAGGTGCTCACTTAATACCAGTTACAGCACAGTTATCACCAAAAGGTGGTATTGGCCTTTTTTTAAACAGTCCATTTGTAGTTCTCCATCTCTGTAATCAGTGAATCCACTGCTCTGGAGAGGAATAGGAAAACAGATACACCCACAGGGAGCTTTAAGCCAGATTCACATATGGTACCTTGCTGTGTTCTAGGGAGATGTCTCACAGCACTCTGGAGTCTGTCATCCAAAGAGGGAGCAGGATCCCACTCGGAACATCTGCACCAGCCATTATATGCACCCCTTTCTGGATTTTTAAGGGAAAATTATCCTGTGCATCAAGCTTGGAGAAGTAACATGACCATTCTTTCTGCTTCACCACAAATTCAACTTCTGGTCTTCATTTTGATTTCTGATTAAAAGATGACTGATCCCAGAGCAAGCTCGTGAATCTGCATCCACAACTTTGAGCAGGTGTGTCCACTTTCATGTACAAAGTGGCTGATTTTGCAAGAGGAGAATTTCTGAGCTCTTGTGGTTTACCAGAACGAGAGCAATGTATCACACTTCGAAGCTCCAAGATCAGGGAATATGGTTCCACTGCACACTGCACATGTTCAGCCTTCTCTAATGGCTTTGAAGCCTTTCTAAGCAGCTGTTACACCACTTGCACTAAAATAGTACAGGCTCCCTCCCCATTTACCACATAAACACGTATTTTTCCCCTCAGATTGTGCCTTACAGAGCTCTTGTGTATAGAAAATAAGTAACTGAAGATCCATACTGTTCACAGACTGAAAATCTACAGAGAAGTTGTGTCACTAGTGAGCACTCACTCTTCATACCAGCTCCAAAACCAATATATTGTACCAGTGGAGAATAATTATCAACCTATAGAGGGCAATGGAGGAAAGGGAAATGAAAAAGGTGAAAGAAAAAAAAAGCAGCTGGAAGTGTTAGACAATCTATCTTCTGAGCTGCAATCAAGTATTTACATTTTGTATGTGTCAGCTAATGAGGTGTACACCAGGGAGACACGAGACCAAAAAGGACTGATTAAGACTATAAATATAAACAGACTTTTTGAGGTATAATATTTACATGTGGAACATAACAAGGGCTGAATTATGAGAGGATATAAAGTTTTGACCACTATTGTGACAGTCAGAAAGGACTGTATCACTTAAATCTGGCTGCAAACAGGAGCCAGAGACAGCTTTGGTTCAAGGAATCATTTCCCTGTCCGTGGCAGAGCAGCCTGACATGAGCTGGTCACCACACACAAGCTGCCACCCCTCTGCAGCAGAACTTTGCCTTCTGCTCTCCTGCTGTGCCCACAGAGCAGAGTTTGTGTGGATAGCAAGTTATCACACCCACCTTCATGTCCTCCAGGAGAGCCTGAGGGTCTTCAATGCCTTCTGGAACACACTTCTTGTTCTCTGGGAGAGATTCAAGCTTTTCCACCAGGGCTTTTAAACCCTTCAGTTCAAATTCTGTGAGGTGAGTCCATTTGGTTGAAACTTCTGTAGCTGGAGACCCCGTGGGTGTTTTGGGATAGTCCGTCGGGGTTGTTGATTTCATGCTGTCATCTGACTCATTAGACAAAGTTCTTTTCAGGTACCTCATTACTGTGGCTTTTTGTTTCCTCCCTGCAGCCTCCTTCCCTTCTGAGTGTGTGCTGTTGGGTGAGGAGGAGCCATCCACCAAGGATTTGGAGTTCTTATCCAAGCTGTCATCCTTCTCCTCCTGGAGATGGGCATCACAAGACTCTTCATCCATGTCTAACCACGAATCTGATGAGTAGCTGTCTGTGCTGCGTTTTCTTTTTGCATCTGAAAGTTAGAAAAAGAATGCTGAATTTTTAGCCAGTGTAACCTCACAGCTGAAGCACTTCTGTACCACTGGGGCCAGGTGCTGCCTATTTCAAAGGGCACTGGAGAATGGTTTAGTGAGTATGTGACAGGAATGGGCTTTATTCAGCTGATTTTTAATTTATTTTTTTTTCTTTGAGGGGGGCGCTTGTTTGTCTGTTTTAATGCTGGTTTTCATTAACATCTACTCAGTTCAAATGACTGGGAAACATTTAGGGAAAAATTATGCTTTCTTCAAAGCTTCAGTCCTCTATGCCTTCAATTAGGAGTAGGCAGAGCTCTTAAGTCACACACAATTAATTTTCCCACAAATCCGAAAAAGACCAGATTCGGCAGCTTTACAGCTTTAAGAGGAGAGTTAGCACAGAAGGAGGAGGGGGAAATGATGGGAGAGAGCACGTTAAAATGCTGTACATCATCATTCTTCCAGGAACCCTGCACAGCACAAAATCAACTCCTCACTACTTTTCCTCTCTGCAAGCAACAAACTGTTGATAAAACAAGAACCCCCAGTTGTTAGTGCATGAATACTCATTGCTCTTCTGAGACAGAGGATTTCAACTGTGCTCATTTTACGACAAGAAGACAAAACACACTGAGAAGCACAGGGACTGTCACAGCTACATGCTACTGGTTTTCCTAATGCCATTCCCAATGCATTTTAGGTACTTCTCAGGAAAATTTAAAGGCAAGTTTCTGAGTCTAAAGAACTGTTAATCTTCATTTCCCCCTAAGAACCCCAGTTGTTACCCAGCTCCGTGCAATCAAGCAGCGGAAGCAATGTAGGAAACCAGTGGCCATGGATCCCTCAAGCACACATCTTTTCTCATTTATTAGACACAATTTCCCTTACTAAGTGAACAACATTGAATGCAGGCTAGCAACAGCAGGAATTTCTGTGGAAAATACAGTTAACACTGGCAACACCCAGTTAAATCAATGTGAATTTTATTACTGGCTGAAATGGGTATGAGATCAAGCTGCAAACAACAACACACTGCAAAGGAAACAAAAGTAACACAGAAAAAGTGAGAGAACAATTAATGAAAAGTTTCTTTCACCGCTTCCATGCTTTGCAGGGCAGTAGCTTTGGATTAGGACAATGTGAACCATGCTTAAGGAAGGATTAAATGGACATTAATGAGAAGGCTCAGCATCCGGTTGTTCAACAGGGAGGTTCAAAACCAATGCTGGAGCCCAGTTCCAAGCTGGAGAATTCCTCCTGTCACAGAGACACTCCTTGTCTGTGCTCAGTCTGCACCATCTTGTCACAAACACACTGGTCAGAGATGCCACGGGCAGTGGCAGTGTCTGAGGGCAGCTTCCTCAGCCTGCCTGGCTGCTCAGCTCTGCAGTTCCCAATAAAAACCCTGCAAGGCCAGCTCTGCTCTGTGTGTTACTGCCCCAGAGATACGAGTTGGTCACCTCACACTTCCCAGGGCAAGTGTGCTGCTGCTACAGGGTGTGCAAAAATCCAGCATCTCCATCCAGTCTGCTCCTTCAGACAGGTTTGCATTTTTCCTCAAAACCAAAATGGCCATAAAATGACTCCTGAAAGGCAAGTTTAAGCTGAAGTCCCTGTGAAAAGATGGCAGCCACAGAAAACACCAGCTATCAGCAAGGCAGAGTGCAGCCAAATCCAGCTCCATCCACATGGCAGGGTAGATTCCTCCCTGCAACCCTCCAAAAAAGCCTCACAGATTATTTTGTGTGCTGAGGTGGTGGCATCAGCACTCCAAGGCAGCTCCTCCTCTCTGCTCTGTGCTAATACACCCCCATGCTTCTCTTAGAAAAATAAACAGGATTAGAAAATATCTTAACTAGAACATTTAAAACCCACTCAGTTATCCAACTTTTATTTCACACTGTTTTTTCCTTTGTCCACAGTAGCAAGCACACGTACCCACCTCAAAGGCTACATAATCAGCTTATGTCATTCTCCCATTTTACAACTGAGGAAACAGATGCTTGGGAGAAAGCACGATTTGCTCATTGTCACACATCAAATCTAGGGAAAAACCAGGAATCAGAATCCAGGCTGTCGGATCCAGGGCTGGAGCCCCCTTCTCTGAGCCACACAGCCTCGGTGAGCTGTTTTACAACTGACTCAAGCACAAAGCCCAAACTCAAGGGGAGAAAATGCCAGTGATCTGGCATCAAACAGGAGAGGCTGGAAGCAGATCCACATCCCTACACTGCCAGGACGGTGTCATTAACAGAAAGTGGTGTAAATCTGCACAAAGAAAATCGTGTTTCTGTCCTCCTGTGCTGTAGCTCTGCTGAACAGGAACTAATGGCTCTAACTGGGGCAAAGCACAAGTGTAAATAAGGCCTAAAGAAAACGAGGGAGATCACGTTATGGAGGTGTGAATAATTTACTCCAAGTAACGGGAGAAAAAGCTTCCAAGACATATCTCCACTTTTTGTCTCTTGCTCTAATCTATGGAAACAAAAGGCAGGAGAGGAGTGGAGCACCAGAGCATACTGGGGGCCTGTTCCCAGGAGAAGGCAGCACGCGGAGGGGGGCTGCAATTCCGTTCTGCCAGCTGCCACCGCGTCCCTGCCACCGGCTGTCGGCACGAGGCAGCCCCGCTGTGCCAGCCACACCTGGGCACGGACAGGCAAAACCAACTCCCATCTAACCCCAAACAAACCACCACCACCACAGCAGTGCCCTGTTCTCTGCATGCGTGGCAGTCACTTCATGCCTTGGCTAACTCTCCCTGCGGGCACAGGGCTTGCTGCTAACCTGGAGTGTACCAGGCTATTCTGGAGCACCAGGGGATTACAGTGCTGGTGCACCACCAGATTAAGAGCAGGCTGCTCTCAAAACACAACAACTGTCTGCTACTGCTGCTAATCTAAAAAAAAAAAAGCACCGAGGGAATCAATAATGAAAGGATAACTTCAAGGTGAGGGAGATTCAATTTTGTGTTTTCAAGTGTTTTGTTGTAATGCAACATGCCACGATTTTTATTTATTCATTTCAATGGAAACACTGTCTGACAGTTACTGTGCTGTGAGCTGAGGTCCTACATAAGCATAATCTGCATTTACTTTGTTGAGAAGTGCATTTTAAGCACTGTATTACCAGGGCTTCACTGACTTGGAGGCTTGTGGATTATTAAATCTCTCTGTGGGAAACAGCACCTGCTCAGCTCAACTGTTTCTTCTCCTGAGTCAATGCCCCAGTGAGTCCCAGGTCTGAACCCCAGTTTCAGAGGGGTTATCCAGTCTGAGCTCCCATATAACTTAGTGCAAAAATACCTTCACCCCCCTCATCTCAAAGCAAATAAAACCAGCTCATACAGACCAGTCTGTGATCTAGTCCAGTGAGGAGGTGGAGCAGCACAGACTTGACCACAGGACAGAGCATTAGAAATCTTTTCTATAGCAGTTCACTTCCCTGTGGCTCTGGGCAGACCACTTAACTTTCCTCACAGTTATCCACTTGTACAAGAATAATATACACAGTTTCTTTCCTTGCTGAAAAGCAACTTACTGTATTACAAAATTTAAAAGAAAGGGATGGGGGTCAGGCATATTTATGAAACCTTGCTGAACTATTTAGAACAGTCCAGTGTGTAGTGTCTACCTTGCCATTCCCAGCTCCAAACCATGCCACTGTGACTTGGGAGCAGCAGTTGCTATCAGTCTGCTAAAGACAGCAATGACATTTTCATTAGCAGAAAAACCCTGAGCATACTGGAAATGTATCCCATTGCTCCACTGCATGGAGCACCCCATAGAGGAACCACTCAGGTACCTGTCCATCATAAGCTAATCTATTCTCTCCCCTGAGGAAGAGGGGGAAAAAGAGACATGGCTCTTCACTGTGCCAGAGGGCATATTTTCTATATCCATCAGGCTTAACATACAGTTAGAGCCATCCTGTTAAAATTTTAGCAATGGGAATCTTCAAAGCTGCAGGCTACAGAGAAAGCACGTCTCTGATAGCCCAGGATCTTCTCCCAATTACTCTTTGTCAGCTCACTCTCAACATTCATATCTCACTGAAGGTCAACTGTGGTTGAAAACATCCAGTCCAGACTCATTCATGATAAGAGTAAAAATAATGAAGACATATCCACCCTGAAAAACAGCACACATTCAAATCTAGTAGGAAACCCAAATAGGCTCCCTTCTGATTTCACCTGGCAGGACAAATGTCCCAGTTGAGAGAGACAAGCAAAAGAAAAGAGAAAAAGAGATTGTGTGCTTTTACAGCAGCCTGTGATTGCTGTCATGCCGTCATCCCCCTGAGTGTTTGCCCTCCTGGGAGAGATCTGAGAAAGAACAGCCTCACACACTGCCTGGGAGGACACAGCCTGGAAATTCATCCTGGGCCTGAGGAATGGGGGAGGAAGGCACGGCCATCATCTTCCACCTCATTTAGAGCTGCACTCACGTTTTTATTTAGGGAGTGGGAAGACTCCAGGTTTCAGCCGTGCCTCCACAGAGGTGGGGTTTTTTCCTGTCTGAAGTTTTGTGAGTGGAGACATTTAGAAAACAGAAATACAAAGAACAATATAAATTGCTACAGCAGCATACAAGTATCAGTACAGAGGTATCACAACACAATCACACAAATACACTTTCATGAACAACGTCTTGAAAGTCACTCTGAATTTAACAGCCTTCATGTCAAAGCAAATAAATACTATGTTATAAAAACACAGTATGAAAAGTCTAAAGACGTCCTTAAAATCCAACTGCTGATTAACTCTGTTTTCTATGTTCTCCAACAAAGTTTATTATTGAGATAGTAATTTTTTTTTCTTTATGCAGGAGAACAGAATCTCCACAAATTTTATGAAAACTACTCCCTTGTGACCCCCCAGAGACTGTGGGCAGTGTCCTGCACTCTCTCTGGTCAATGTTCTCCTCTGATAATCACTTTCTTAACTTCAAAGATCCACTACAACCACTGTACCAGAAGCTATGGAAGGAAATACAGCAGCACAACTGGAGGGTGAAAAAGAGACAGTTCTAGCACCCAAAAGAAAAGGCAGAAAGCAGACATTTATAACAAATTTAGAACAAATTTCCAGTCAAGGAAATTAGTTTTTAAAAGTAGGAGAAACATTTAGATTATTCAAGAGAAATTTCTGAAAATGAATACAAGGATATGAAGATTTTCTTAAACCAAGAAGGACAGAAGACAATTAAATCCACTGAGGGGTTTGAGGAGAAGTTAAGTACTTTGCTTCATTACTCTTTAAGGAGAATAATGGGAAATTCTCTGTCAAGGGATACTTCCTCATGGGAAATCAAGAAATTGCTTGCAGATAGAGAAGTCCCTAAGGAAGAGACAATTTAAGGACTTTTGCAGCTCTGAAGAAAAGCTTAAAAACAAAGAGGTAGGGTTTGGAACACTGGTGTCTTTAGGGATATCCCATCCTTCAACAAGTGAACGATATCAAGATACAGGCTCCACAGAACAAACCAGTTTTAACTCAAAAATTACAGTTCATGGAGATTCGAGTCAAGAGGCTGCACACAGACCAGTTAAAAGAAAAGCAAAGCAAGTATTTGAAACAGTATCACTCACACAGAACAAAGCAATGCAGCTTTGTAAAGGTAAATAATGTACCTTTACTTCTTTGAATATGGCAAATGCCAAAGTGAAAGATGCAGAAGTACAGAAGGCCTGGTCTTTTGAATCACAACCCCCACTAAAATAATTATTTTAAGGTAAAGTTTCTGCCAAGAAATAAAAACAAAACCCCATGTTTCTAACAAAACAAAAGTATACATCTCTCTGCCAGCAACTGAAGCCACCACAGATCACAAGACCCTGACCAAGTCACCATCAGACCCTTTCCCAACTAGCCAAGCTCCTTCTCCTGAAGCCTTTGGAGCTGGCACTCTTTGGTCATGCAAAACAATCCTGTTCCCTCTAGACAGTGGACATCTATAGATCCCAGTGAGCTGTTATATGACTGGAATATCGCCCAGCTAACTGCACTGAGGCACATTTTGTGGGGATCACCAAACTATTATCAGTAATTATGGAGCTGGGCTGGAATTCACACTGGTGATGTAGCTGGAAAAGGTCCCATCTCAATATCCTGGACCATCCACTCTCCACGGCTAATTTGTTCTGAAATTACACGTCGCCGATCTGGCACCTCTGCCCTGCCTGCAGGACCAGCCTCTTTCCATGCCAGTGGTTTAGACAACAGGAGATTGTCCTTATTTTCCAAAGAATGCAGTTATCAGTTTTGTCACTGCTTTCTGAAGAGCTGACCCAAAGGGCTAATTCATCCTTTCCTCCTCTAGGATGATCTTATGAGAAACATTCCTCTGGTCACAGAATTTCTGCTTAACTAACCTTTCTGACCAGGGTCTCAGAGCTAAAATGTGAAGAACCCAAATGCCCAGTGACCCCAAGAATTCCCCCGGGCCTATCTACAGAGATTATTAGCTCCTTTAAATTATTCTTGGTCAGTAAAACTCACTAGAGAGTGACACCTGCCCATAACTTCTTCAATCCCTTCTACTAAGAACTGTGCTCATAGGTGAACGTTTCCCTTCTCTGTCCAGAGCCTGGGGCAGTGCCAGCCATGCCAGGTTCACTCCAAGTGGCACCTCAGGGAGCAGGAGGCACAGAAATGCTTTAGTCCTCCTCCACACTTAACATGTATCAGTTAAGATTTAGCTTGGTGCTGTTTTCAGCTATTCTGTGCTTAAAAGCAGAGGGAACATGGCCCACCACCACCTTCCATCAAAAAGAGGAAAAAGAGGGCAGTTCAGCACAGCAACAATTGGATTGGCACACGTTGATGCAAAGCTCGCACCAGTGCCAAGGTAATGCCTCAGGCACATCTGTCTGTCTCTCCTCTGGTCCATTTTCAGCTCTTGTTGTAAAGGTTTCTTTGACCTCCCTGTACCTGGGTTACAGATCATGGAGATTTGTGTAGGTGTTTTCTTGGGTTTGCTTTTCTGCAGCACTAGAACCCAGTCACCAGAGAATTACAGGAGAATTTAAAGAAAAGAGAAGAAAAAGAAGGCAGGTTTAGTGACCACAGTGTGTTCTGTACAGGAGCTGCTCTACAAAAGGACAAAATATCCACCCCACCAGAGCACATCTGCAATATACACATTTCTGGCTACTGAGTACTGTGCTGAACATGGCAGTAAATCCTCAACTGTTTGGCAGATCATCCCAACACAAACATTACTGAAACCAACGAACAAACACATCCAAAAATTATTTTCTGGGATCCACTTGCTAAGGGAATGTTCAATAAATATAATTCAAAGTAGGTTGGTACTTCATGGAAACGCTTAAGAGTCAAAAATCTTCCCCACCCCAAAATAAAGAAACAGTTCATTAGAATTTCTCCAGTTCTCCAGTTCAATTTATAATCTGCTTTGCAGAAACCAAAGCAGCAGCTAGCCTGAGGTGCCAGCATAGGTTCTGAATCTGCACTCAAAGGATTCACTCACCAATTAACATTGATTCTTTCTGGTACTCTTTGCTGAGGTGGCAGCGCTGGGTCACACAGGACACGTATCTCTCCAGAACATACCAGCACATCTCATAGTAGAAAGGATAGCGGAATTTGGCGTGCACCTGGAAACAAATCAACACTGTCAGTCCATGGGGAAGGGAGAGAAGTTTGCAGCACAAGGGCCAGTCATCATTCCCATCGTGTTATCAAGAGCACAAACAGTGTGAGGAGGGGGAGGGGAGAGGGTGGGAGCAGGGAGCTGAATGCCTCCAGCATACGGAATGAGGAGCCAGCCTGCCTGCCACGACAGCATCATTTCTTGGTTCACTAATTTGTATCCTCTTGGGGTGGTGGGAGAGGAGAGGGTTTGTGTTCTTGTGAAATTATGAAACTGATGGATGGCCCCTACAGAATTATTTACCTGCTGTATAAACATAGGGTGGTCACATACAGATGTTAGTCACTAAAACTTAAAATAAAGGTGTGGGTTTTCATCTCCTAAACCCTATCACAGGATTTTTATCAAAATGGCGACATTACCTAAAATGAGTCAAGCAGGAAATTCATCTTTTTCATTTGTGGTTGTCTCAACAATTTGATTAAAGAAATTACCACACAAATTCTTGATAACTACACATTAAAGTAAAAATCCCTTATGTGGTTTACCCTTTGGTAGCAAGTTAGCTTTTGCCACAGAGTAAGAATAGAAGAGCAGGATTTTGACAAAAGATCCTGTCAAGCTGTGTACTTTTTCTTACATCTCAGACCTGTTGTTCTCACTCAAAAAGCTGAATTCTCCAACACTAGTTATTTGTAAGATTATTTCAGATACAAAAGAAAACAAAGAGGGTTTCCTTCCTTTCCAACATAGTTTTCTATCTGTAGAAGGTCACCGTACCACAGAAGGATCTGAAAAGCTCCTAAAATGCAGGAAGATATGTGTATTTGTTGTGATTTGTTAAAAATGGATGCCATGCATCTTGCATGCACTTGTACTTACACTGTACACCTCTTTCTCCTGGTGGCACAGAAATCTGCATTTTGCAGGCTCACACGCACTGCACTGGGGTTACAGGAGCTGCTTTAAAACATTCTCTGCATATTCACTGCTCCCTAAGCCCAGCACCCACCTTTAGTGAAAAGCTGAACTGTACCAGAAAGGAGCATTACCTCAGAAATAAAACCAAAACACCGCCCACCACAGACCAGCCAAAAGCCCAAAGTCTGAACAGAACCACTAACCCAGCACCTGCAAACTCAGGCTCAGCTCTGCAAAGCAGGCACTGTCCAAACACCTGCACGGTGATCAAAGCACCCACTTGAGCAGATCAGTGACTTACTGGAATGCCCAGATTTGAAACCTGTCCCCAAGGTGGACAGCCAAAGAACTCGCCTCTGTTTCCAGGGCACAGGAAATGCAAACACTCTTAGCAGTAAAACAAAATGTAACAAAGGCAAAATACACTGTATTGTCACACAAGATGTATCACAGTGTAGGATTAAATACTCCATGGCAATTCCCAGAAGTTAAAATCCCTTAAATTCAACACAAATACAGCTGGCAAATCTGAACTGCTTGTTGCTACAGGTCATGCATCCAGCACTGCTACACCTTCCCAAATGCTTCCCTGTGTGGTTTGTTACAAAGCACACATACGAAAAAGGAAGGGGAAAAAGAAAAGGGAAAAAAAAACCCAACCAGCCAAACAACAACCCCCTAAATGTGAGAACATTTAACCCCAGGGCCTTTTTGCATTGAAGAAAATTTTTCCTTTAGTTTAGTTATTTGTCATAGAGAAGAGATCAAGTCACTTATGACTATTAGGGAACACAGGGGAAATTATCCATGCTAAAATATATGCTAATAAAGGAACTCAAATTTTTCCAAGAGAGCACTGCAGGAAACAAAATTTGCAAAGAATTGACTTACAAACAGGAAGCCGCCTTCCACCCCTCAGCCTTCAAAAGGTTTTCAGCCACATGCCTGGGAATATTAAAGACATCATTGCTCAACATTTGTTGACAGATTCTGAGCTTCACCAAATTTAGTTGTTACCAATGTTAATTCAATGTGAAAGACAAGGCAGTAATGCATGCAGTGCTCCCATTATCTATATCAATCTTTAATATTCAATTTGAGTTCCTAATTGCCTCGCTATCAATGTTCCAACCCACAGCAAATCCCTCCATGCCTCTGTAATCCACTGTTTGCCCAAGAAGGCTTTGCTTTTACAAACCTTCAGAAGGAAGAGCTCTCTACACCATCTGTAGACAGAGATACTGTGCAGAGATCTACAGGGCCTTCTGCCAGTAAAGAGACTCCAACAGTGCTTTAAAAACTTTTAAAGTTTGCCTTATGGAAAAGTATAGAGGAATATGCTCTTTGTGATATCCCTGAACATTTATTAATTATAACGGATGTGAACTGCATTATGTGCGTGTCCATACTCTTTCCATTGTACACTCGCAGGCAAATGAACTCGTAAGGGCAGGGGAGGAGGAGTAAGAGAAAGAAGGAAAAAAATTCAAAATGTTCTATGATGAGTTCCAAGTGTAATATCTGAGACAGACACTGCCAGAGGACTGAATTCCCCACCAGCAGGGAAATACACTGGATCATCTAATAGGCATTTCCAGCTCTAACTTCTGTGATTAATAATTTACAATCCACTGGAAAAAAATTTAATTATTCCTGTACAGCAAGAAAAAATTCTCTCTGGAATATGATCCATTTCTTCAGTTCAAAGTGAAAATATTTTAGAGATTTATATGCCCCTCCAAAGACAAAACAAAAACCCTAAGCAAGACACACGTTTTCCTGAAAGAAGTCATAATCTCTTCCACAATGCTCATTAAAATCATTACAAACTCCACTTGTGTTTAATCAATCTAATCACACTATTGAAAAGCAATTTATGATTATTTACAAAATAATTAAGCTATCCACTTAATATGTTATCTTACATTCCAGAAAACCAAGTGAATAGCAAACACCATCATCTGTGAGTGACCACCTTACGTATATATTCAGAGTGCCCTTGTTCCCACCATGTTCCAGTATTTTAAAGCAGTTAAATTTAGATTAATTGGGGGTAAGTTTGACACATTCTTCCTCTTCAATACTAGAGAGCTGCATCGCCCCTGTGCCAAATGATGAATCCCTGCATGGCATGCTGCTCTGCAGTTCCTCAAGCTGGGCTTGCAGAGAGCTAAACAGCTTGGCCTGTTTGACTGGCTGTTAATTGGCCTCCAGGAAAGCCAGGCTGCAAAATGAGAGTCTCTACGAACTGTAAGGCTGGAGAATATTTGTTTACCTCAATTGCACATTAGGAGCTGTTTCCAACAATAGACATGTTTTTTATTACTCCTTAAAACTATTTTTAAATGGCTACAACCCTCTTAAAAAGTCTCCCAGGGGTATGAGGAATTAAGCTAGAATAAGCATGACAAGTATATAAACTAGGCAATTTTATCAGGCTGTAAATCAGCATTACCATTTCAACCCTGTATTTATTCTTGTCTGAGCTAAGACAATAACAACTACACCTAGCATAAAAATGACTTTGAATATCAGCAATCAAAGATGATTAAACATTACATAGCAGGTTTAAACACAGTGAAACCTCCATAAAATTGCTCTGTACAAAATGAAGAGGGGAAGCACACCTGTATTACACTTGGATTTGAGTGTGGCAAATTACTTTGTCAATCACATCATGTAATTCACTTCTGTGCCATACACAATGGAAAGATCAATACTGATGAGAAACTCATTTGCAGTATGCTCACACTGGCAAATTTGGGTGAACTACACTGTGCTGAGTTTGGCAGACCAGCCACTGTATGAATGGAATTAGTTCAACAAATAAATGACAAAATTTGATTGACAAAGCAAATAATGTAGTACACACCAGAATCCTGTTTTGAAACCATTTCCCCTTCAAGATTCCTGCACGATATTTTTAGCTGGGGGTGGGGGGAGGGAGTGTTATTACTTCTAAATCACAGTATTGATTTTCCTGCCTTTTATCAAACTTCTGTATGCCTTAGCTGCATGGCTTCTATTTTGTTTCTGTGCAGAAATTCTTGCTATTCTTCAACTGTTCACACAGTTCTGATTTTATACATCTGCCCACGAGCGCAAGTTTGTGAGCACAGGTACAGCCTGTGCGTAACACGTTGCCAGCACACAGCAACATCCAAGTGCTGAAATTGCTTCTGTGAAGTCCTGGATATTCTGGGCTGCTGGCTTTCATTGTTTTTTTTTAAAGCACTCCACTATTTTTTGGAAGGAAAATGATAAAGAAATACACAGACTTCAAAGAAAGTTTAAACAAAAAATGACAAGAACAAAGGTCTGATTTGGGATTTCCAGATGTTGCAGTATCCCTTTCCCAATTAATGGTGACAGGACAGTTTTCAAGACGCAGATACCCAACTCCCACAACCTCCTCACAGGACTAGTGTGCCAGTAAATTTTAAAAGGCATTTCAGTGTAACTGGCTGGTTAATTCATAGAAGTTACCAAAATATTTAACTGCTATAAGGAGTTTTGCCTTCTGGCATAAAAAGCTTAGAAAATCAAAGCTGCACCCAGCCTCCCAAGGAGAAGGGCCTTGAAGCACAACTGAGCAGCTACAACCCAAGGTGTGTGATCCTGGGTAGCTCAAGTCCTGTGTGAACAAAATGCCCATTTTTATACAACTTAAGGAAAAAAGAGCATTTCCTGCCCATCTTCCCCAAAGACTTCAATGGAAATCACTCATTTCTGGCATTGATCCTCCCTCCCAGTCTCCCCTTGTCCGTTCTCCAAGTGAGCTGCCTGTGCAAACATCCTTCCCAGCAAGAACATACCCTCCCCTGCACACCTGCAGTGCACTCCCAGCACCTATTGCTGGTTCTTATTTACAGTAACTCTGGAAACCTTCCTGTGCCCAGTACCTCTGCCAGGTGAGCCCCTTCCTGCTCCTGTCACCATAACTTTCCTGTCCAAGTCTCTCCGTACTTTCTCAAGACGCTTGACACTCTCACCTGTTCAAAGCCAGGCTGAATCCACTCTGGTCTCTACCTCCACTTCTGCTCTCTGCCACACTCCTCTGTTCTAATTCCCCCTAAATTTCAACTTTTGTCTTCATCTCTCTTCCTCTAAGAATTCATTTTTGTGCTTCTCTTCCTGAAAGTCACTCCAGGAAACCCAGTGCTCCCACCACTGTTTGGCAATGTGAAGATTACCAGGCCTTGTACCTGCTGGGGAGCCAGGGAGGCCGAGGGGAGGACACCTCACTCCCACTGAGTCAGAGATGTACTTCAAAACAACTTGTGTTTGCTCCAGGCCTATGCACTCTCACTGCAAAGCAATTTGGGGTAAAAGCCAACTTGGAGCAAGATCTGTGCCCTCTTGTAGGGGTGAACTGCACTGATGTCCACAACACACTGTTAAGACTTCTCAGGGAAGAAGAATTGCTATTTCCTGCCATTTTGCCAGCCCAAATCTCCACTAACACCAGAGCTGGCACCTGTGTCAGTGGTTTATCAGCACTGTCTCAAAGTGAGGCCTCCAGAATAGTTCCCATCTGGATTGCACATCCCTCTGGTCCATTTTTGTATCAGAATGCCACAATGGCCTTGCACAGGTTATTTAACAGCCTACTAAACCAGAGTCACTTCCTTCAGATCCTGCTGTTTTTTGAAACTCAATGGATATGATGAGTAGGTGCCCTCTTTATTAACCAAGGATAAAACAGTCACCCCCAACAAAGACGTGGCACAATAATCTCCCCCAGCCTTTCCCTCAGGGAGGTGCTACAGCCAGATGAACATCACAACCTTCAGATCAAGGTCCCACCCCAGCCTCTCCATCCCAAGAAATGTTTGCATGGTATCAAAGTCACTGTAGTGACTGCCAATTACAGAAGATGGCATTTCATACACAACTTCTACACAGCTTTCTCAATTCAGCTGTGGGCAGCGGAACCAGCCCAGTGCCATCGATTCTCCAGGATCAGGCATCCACCCCAGGTGTGCACAGAGAGGTGATAAGCAGAGGGTTACCAGAAATACAAAGGTCTGTAGAGCGCAATATGGTTTTGTGCAAACGGGAAGGTGTTTTATGGAAGTTTAACAGGCAGACAAAAGACACAGAAAGGACACATCTGTGGGAAGCACATGAGTAAATCCCACTAAAAATAACCAACATTTGAAAGTCTCATTACTGCATGTTTACCTCTTGTTTCAACGACTCTGACACGGAGGTCCCGTCAGTTGTTGTTTGTCAGAAGGGAATAGGAGGGAGAGACTATGACAGATCATAGTCACAAAGAACTGCTCAGTTAAAAAGAAAATCAAGTATCCTTACCCTTGTTCTGTCCTCAATTTCATAGATGCGAAGCTGCATGGGAACATTAAAGCTATGCAGGATATTTCCACCAAACACCAGAGAATCTACTGGAGTATAAACCGCGTGTATCCACCCTAGAGAGGGAAAGCAAAGAACTGAGAATGCCTCGTGCTATTGTAGCATTACAGAGCAATTTAAAATCAAATTTTAACAACCCTCTGAATCCCCCTGTGCTGGGGATGAGAGGTTAAAGCAGTGAAAGGTTAAATGGGATGCTCACAGCCACACTCAGGACGAGTCACAGCAGAAGGGCACCTTGTGACATGCAGTCTTACAACCCTCTGTAAATCAGTTCTATTTATTCACCCAACACTTACAGTGTTTACTGAGCACACGCAAGTTTATGACTCAACCACATCCATGACTAAGAAGTAAATTCAGTCTGTTCCATACACTTGGCTCTCAGACTGGCACCTCCAGCATGGCTGCAAACCATGTCAGCAGTGGTGGTGGGCCAAGGGCTGTGGAACTGGACCGAGGCACACCAAACTTCCTTCACACTAGCATCAGAACACACCTTCAGAGGTAAAAGATTTTAAATAACTACCAGCCCTCCTTCAGGGGTGAAAGTTTCATCGCCTACGATCAACTTCTGAAGTAACCAAGAAATCATTTTCACTGCAAGCCTCAAGTTAAGGGATTTAACATTTCTGGTACTGAAGCTGATGAGACTGTTCTGACCCAATCCTACAAGGGACTGAATTAATAACACAGGCTCCAAAGAATCTTCTATCACAATGAAAATCCAGGCACAGCAATTCAGACAGCCACACACCAGCTCTTCTGCCTCTGCATTGTTTGCTTGGTCTGTCAGGAGCTGAAGCTCTGGCTATGCAAGACTGTAGCCTCTGATCTCTGCAGTGAAAAAGGAATTGATCCTGCTAATGATCTGGGACCCACAGAGACCTGACACTTTTTTCCCTCCTCTTTTTAATGAAAAGCATTACAATTTATAAACCAGCAGACAGCAAAGCAACATGGGGGGCAGTCAATTTTCTCCTGACTGTGCAGTACTTTCCATTAAAGCTGTGGCAGCTTTCCCTCACTTCCAGATCAGTGAGGGAGCAGGAAAATGCCATTCAGCCTAGAGGGTTTTCCAGCCAGCAGCCACAAAAGTGCTCCTCCACAACAATTTTTCAACCATAAAGGCCTGCAAAGCTCTGTCTGGGAAGTCCTTGAGCCACAGCAGATGGCAGGACTGGGGCTTTTGTTTAAGGGTATGTTGGTAGGACAGTGATAGGAAGGAAAAGAAATCAGCACTAGAATTTTCTCCCTGGAAACACAAGCCAATCACTCTGGATACATTTTTCTGAATTTCAGAGTCACAGAATGGTAGAGGCTGGAAGGGACCTCTGGAGGTCCAACCCCCATGACTACCCAGAGCCAGCTGCACAGAACTATGTCCAGATGGCTCCATGGTATCTCCCGGGATGAAGACTCCATAGCCCCTCCGGACAACCCGTTCCATGTTTCAGTCATTTTACAGGTCTGACTCCACACACTAAATGTGATGCATATAAAACCAGCGGGTGGCTCGTGGCCCGGGCAGCTCTTGGAATTATTCCATCTTTCCTTCTCTGGTCAGCTAAATTTCAGTTACAGAGATCCAGCCTCTTTATTACTTCCAAATCAAGAACAATCAACTAGAGAGGATTTTTTTTTTCTAATGTAAGGGTAGGGTGGCAACTACACATATCAACACTATAAATACTTCACAGCTGAAGTAGTTCAGCACCTCACATGAAATACATCAGTCTGTACTAAGAGCAAACTACTACAAAAATACATGATCCTCATCCTAGCCTTTGGGAAGAAAAACAGATCCAAGGTCAAGGAAGTTGGGGCCACTGCTTCCACTGGGTAAACAAAGATTTCTGTGGTTGGGGGAAAGAATGGAAACCATGTGCTGAGGCAAATCTGGGTCCCCAAAGCCAACTCATTGGCTGGGTGCTGAAACACAGGGTTGGTTTGCGTGACAATCCACCTTAATTGTCAGGTTTAGAGATGAACAAACTAAAACTTGAAAAAGTGAAATGACTTTCATGGCCCCACAAGTGAGTGGTGGCAGAAGACAGCTCAGAACCAGGCAGTTACCAGCAGAACACTGAGGAGTCCTCAGCACCACTTCCCACAGCAGTTTTCTCAGCACAGGTATCAATGTCCAACCTTAGTGCAGCTGTTATTTTAGTGAAATTATCAACATCATTCAAAATACAAATTGTCATCAGATATTTACAAGTTGATTAAAAGGAGTAACTGAGCTGATTATTTTCCTATTTGAAAGGTTAAAAGGAGATATCCCTTCATTTAATAATCAATAAAATTAAATCCCATCAATGCAGTTGTTCTTTGAGCGGGTGCTTCCACTGAAACCACACAGTAGCCTCCTCTGACAAATTTTATTTTCTCAGTGAACATTTCACACTGGAGTGCAGCTGGTTTCATTGTTTCCTGGTCTTTGGGTCTCTCAACACACCTTCCTTGACTTCTCAACACTACCCCCACGAGATGCCAAGGGTTTTTGTGTTAATAACTGCTAGACTTTCTTGGTAGTAGTCCCAATATTTTTGGGAGAAATGTGGAAGGAACTATCACTGGCTTGAGCCAATGCTCCAACAAATGGTGTTCCAGACATGACAAACCCTGCACAAAAAGAATAATGAACACAAATATTGTTTCAAGCATCTATTCTTGCAGAGCTGGTACAGTGCAAACTGACAATCTTCTGTAAAGTATCTGAAACAACCTCTGGTTCTGTGGGGAAGGTCTTTAATTCCCTACTTGCATTATAATCCAGGACTAAACATCTTACAAGCAATTAGTACCTTCATCTCCCAGCTGCTGAATTAACTGAACACTAGGTCCTTCAAGATGCAAGTATTAATAACGAGACTGAAAATATTCCTGTTAATGACACAGTTGTCAGTAGCAAAACCCTTTAATAACACAGCACTAACATCCATCAGGATTGGGAAAAGAAAAATAAACGAAAGACCAAGCAATAAAGTCAACATATAAAGTCCTGGGAAGTCAAATTCCTACCCCTGCCAAGGCAGGGATGATTTCCAGGCATAGCTCTGACATAGGCACAGATGATGCCTGTGGGTACCATCCCCTCACTGCTGAAGTGCTGAGCTGGGCACACAGCTCAGTCCTGGGGAATCCCAGATTTCCTGCAGTCCATGTGCTCCCACAGGCAGCATCCAGCTCGGCCCCTCTGCAGGACACAGCCCCGTCAGAGGAGTCACCTGCACATAAAATGGATTTTGGTCACTCAGCTGTGCAGCATTTCAGTCACACTGCATCCCAAAATAGCTTCCACTTGCCTGAGGAACGTAGGGGCATAATTGAAACTGCAGAGACACGAGCACCAAGAGGTGGATTCCAGGGACACAGGACAGAACGGGCAAGGTTAGACAAAAAAGATGGGAAAACGGACAAGGTACAAAATCCCAGCAAGATTGGCACAGATGTTACAGAGAAAAAAAACCCAACCCCATGAAAATCTCTTGTTCTAATAACCAGGCTGTGAATGGAGAAAAACTGGAGGTCAGCACCAGAAAAGTAGAAGTAGGAGGAAAGAGAGATGAGCAGAAAACAGGAAACAGTTTCTATCAGGGTAATGTATTGTGGAAATGAGCTCTGAGGAAAGAGAAGCTTGGATGGCACATTCAATCCATTCCCACAGCTTAGCTACAGCACGACTCAGAAATAAACTGAGGAGGATGAATGTTCATTGTGACCATTTGCAAACAAAAACACCCATTTTGTCAGCTCCCCAGTTACCACGGTTTTTAAAGGGGAAGACAAACTTCCAGAGGAGGTGCTGTACATATGGTGAAGACAAAAGGACAGCCAAGGGATTTTCTTTAATGTCATCCACCACACCCCTGCCTCACCTTCACCTGTGCTGTTACATTTTGCTGGATGCATTGAAGGTCTGTTGACATTTTAGATCATGTCACCTGTGCTGAACAGTCTGTCACATCTGCTCCTGTCTGTGTCTGACTTCCAGCTCTCACAGCACAAACTTGCCACACAGCCTCCAATACCGACACCTCTGGAGTGAATTCATCAGTTCTGTCCTCAGTAACTGCTCTGTGCTGCTCACACAAACCCTGCTACTGCTGCACAACCCTCTGTGTTTCATGGCTTCGTGCTAGTCAGGAGATAGCATCTCACCTCTTGGTAATTGTCTCAAAAACGGAGAAAAATGCCAAAATTTTAATTTTATCCTTAATGCTAAAAAAAAAAAAAGCACTGGAATAATATCAGAACAACTGGAATAAGGATGGAAAAAGTCAAAAGTCAGTGGAACAAGAAATCGTTCATTTTTGTCTGAAAGCCACAAACAAAAGCACCTGCTAAATATTACCTACAGCTACAATTAAATCCTACAGATGAGAAGAAGACATTGACTGTGTGGCTTTGAGGACCAGTCATGAACTAGGAAGATTCTTGCCCCAGGGTGACCATTTCCCAAGCAGCCTGTGCCAACAGCAGTGACGTGAAGGCAGAACCGGCCCGGCCCCGGGGCAGCTCCTGCACGGCCACTGCCCAGTCCTGCCCACCACAGGCTCAGCCAGGTGGGATAAATGGATCTGGGAGCACAGACACTGCAGTCACTGCTCACAGCCCTCGTGTCAAGCCTCAATAAGAAGACCGTCCACTTAAGGTTTTTCTGAAGTTGATGGTTTTTATTTCAGCTCCTGGCGATCAGTAAGTGCTTTTTCCTTCCCAAAACAAACCTAGTGTATGAAGCCAAGCCAACACTGAGCAGGAATTCTCTTCAGGAGACTCAGAAATGCTCTCAGCTGATTTACAGTTATGAATTATTCCACCACTCCTAAGATACACTTGAATATTTAGATGTTATCATCTCTAGTAAATCAAGAAGGTAAAATTAACAGTAACAAAACACTTTTTCTGAGCAGTTAAAAGAAAGATATGATCTCATTATCTTTTGAATTTTATAAAACAAGTATTATTAAACATTGCAAACTTGTTAGAAGATTTCAGTGGGCTGCAAATTCCTACTCAAGAACGCAATCATCCATCTGAGAATAATGAAAAAGAATATTAACTTATAAAGCTATGGGGCAAACAGCCTACAAGCTCCAAGCCAAAACCATGCTGCATCTGTTTCCATTAGTAACTGAACTGATATTCTGCCTTGTGATATAGAAGATGCCACACATTTTCCTGCAATTCTATAGCAACTTGTGGTGGAAAAGATGAAATATATAAGTCTCAAAAATAAAAAGTGACTAAAGAGATAACCTGAGAGTGGGCACTGCCAGCAAATCTCAAAAGAAGAATGACTCCATCATAACAGTGCCCAAAACCAAATCTATCATGGAGGGATCATGTTTACATTTTTAAAGTTAAGTATTTACTATTTCTGCCCCAGTAGTACAAGCAATACAGCAACTCTCAATCTTAAATTCTTTTTAAAAATGAGGCAGAGCTTGGCATTAGGTACAGAATCAAAAATCCAGCATCATGTTGTCACCTCCCATCTGAAAGCAGACACTTAAAACAAAAAGCCTCTCCTCTTTGATCCTCTCCACCAATCTTCTTCATGTGGTCCTTGAGGTTCCAGGCAGAGAGATTCCGTTAATGTCAGTGGAAGCTCAGAATGGGAAAAGCTAAACAGCAACCAAAACCAGCCAGGCAGCTCTGCAGCCCTAGCACAACACCCTGCAAAAAATGTACCAGCCAGATTTTAATAGCCTGTCACTCTCCCTGCTGTAAGGGCTATGTGCCACCTTCTGGCCCCATCACACAATAATCCATCAAACTCTCACTGGCACAGCAGAGGTGACCTAGGACCACACACTCCTAATAGGCAAAATGCCACTGATAACCACTGAGACAGCATCTGAAACACTTTGAATCCCTGCAAATAGCTGCCTGCAGTTCACACAGAACATCTCTTTCTGTCCACTCTCCTTCCCAAAAACATTCATCTGAGAAAGGTCATTATTTCTGCATTTGACTGGAGACAAGAACTCCGGAGCACTCTCAGGTTACCACAATAATTAAGAGATACTCTAACAGCATGTTTCCATGCCAAAGGCCCTGAAGTGCAGTACAGAGAACATATGAAAAATAAAGTCAAACAAACAGCTTACTCCTCAGTGGAACAATGCCAGCTCCCAGGTGAAACACAACTGTTATGAAATCGCATGCAGCAGCATGAGAAGTTTGAAGAAGAACCAGAAAGGAACATCATCCAGTTGACAGCACGTCACCCTGTCTGGATTTTGATCATAGGAATGTTGAATAAATCAGCACTGCAGAAGTCTTCTGCAATATCTAATGGCAGCCCAACATCTCACCTCTCCCATGGACTCACATTAAAGCTACAGATTTGAAAAGCCTACAGTAAGATCAGAAGATCCAACCTAAGCCCACAGCTGCTCATGAGCCCACTGCCTCTGCCCAGTGGCAGAGGCTCCGAAAAAGGCAGTAAGAAAGAGAGGATGATAGAGCAACCCTTGGCAGCATCAGCCATCTCCTCCCAAAGGGACTAAAAGCAGGATGTTTGCAAATTTTCTGAGACCAATCACACTGCAAACCCTGGAACCACCTTGTATCCACAACAAATGTGGCAACTACCTCGGAGGTCAGCAAAACTGGTCTTCACAGAAAAGAAAAAAAGAAAATCCAAGTTTATCCATATTCTGGCAGACAACATCAGTGACAATCCAGAGCTGGCTGGAGTTCAACTTTTCAAGACACTGAGTGTTCTCTGACTTGATGGTATTAACAGGCAAAAACACTGCAAGACACATTTTCCACAAGATACTACAAGCTGGCTGCTTTTGTCTGCACCAATTTTACATGTGCAAACTCCCCAGAATTTGAAGTGCAAGTGTCTGCACCAGACATAGATACACATGCATGAAAGAAAAGGTCATTTTTTGAAAGAGAGGCCTACCAAAAAACTGAGAGAAAAGCAAATAAGTTTAACATATTTCAAATTATGGCAAAAATCCTGCTTGTAGAGGACAACAAGCAGGAGGAGAAAGACAATATCCATGTCAGAGGTCCATCACTCACAATCCAAATTACGTATTCAGCAAGACTAAGACTTAAAAGAGCAAGTGGGTTGAAAAAGAAGATGAATTTTTGTGTATGCTTAGTTTTGAGCTTGGGTTTAGGTAAAAACAGTGATGTTTAAGAGGACATGAGAGGAACTAATGCGGTGTCCAGAGACCAAGAGAGAGGGAAATCAATAATTGCACCACTTGAGAAAACAAGTGCAAGGAGAGAAGTGAAAGTTTACAGAGACTAAAGACTGGAGTGGAGGGTGAAGGGCAAGAGAAGGAGAGAGAAAGGTTCCAGTGAAGTTATGCAGTGATGTAAAAGGAGGAAATACTTTTGATGGGAGAAGAACTGAAGACAAAAAACCTGGTTAACTGGCATTAGCTTAGTGAGTGGTATTTCAAAAAGGCTGTAGAGGAACAGTCAGGATGTAACAGAGCAATTGGCCTGTAGAAGTCAAAAACACATCCACAGAAATCCCGAGCTGTAGAAATCTGAGGGATGCTGCTCAAACACTGATGCTGTGTGTCCCAGCACAGTGATGGGAGATGCCTTAATAACTACTCCATTAGCACCACTACAACAGACTCCAAACACTTCACCTTCACACATCGCCCCGAAAAGTCATCACATGGTGCAGAAGAAAACTACAGCAAAAACAGTACTGGACAAGCTCTAGATTTGACTGTGACTGGACTGTTGTTTCCCTACTGAGACAATAACTGAGAACTGAAATGATGCTTTTTCTCTTCTGGATCATCACAGTTTCCACCTGAAGCACACTTTGTAAAGAATTTCCCTTTTATTTGGATGTGAGTCAGATAGGCAGCATGCCCTGTCCACTATTCCAGAGTGATACGTGTTACCTTGACCAGATTTCACTTGTGGTGAATGTTTACCATATGAAAACTTTACATATTAAACTCTGCCCATGGTAACATACACAGTGTAAACATCCTGGGGCCGCAGCACTTTTCCTGTATAAGGAAAAGTTTGCTGCCATCCTGGGGAAACAACAGTTTGAGTTCTACAGAAAAAAAATTTTAAATCATTCCCTGACACTGGTAGCAGTTATGGCCTCCTCCCCTCTTGAACCTTTAGCTGGTCTAACATCTTGCATCTAATCTGGCCATAAACCTCAGAACGGCACAACGTGTGTATTTCTCAATCAACAATTACGCTGACACCAATTGCACTAATGGAAAAGGCCAGGTTCCTAGTTGATTTTATCACTTTACCACAGACTTTAGCAGAGTTATCATCCTTGACTCGCCAGTGGGAATCAGTGAAGTGGGAGATGAGAACATGTAACGGGGCATGGCTCGTGTGGAGCAGCCCTATGGGGCCACCAGGGTACAGCTGGGCTCCTGCAGGAGTATCCCTCAGAATCCCAGCTTGCTCTCCCCCTCCCCATATTTAGGAGGAACTCCTGAACTGCTGAAAAATGCACCTTGGCCCATAACAACTCACTGTGCTGACGATATTGGGCTCAATTCCTCCTTGATACCACAGCTGAGACTGAGCTATCAGTGCTCTGCAGGGTTACAAACACCAGGAGAAATCTACTGGTTTAAACTTAATCCTGAAAGGATGATGGCAGTGATGGAGAGGAAAATACCCTGAGGCCCTGGTGAGCACTATAATTATGCCTTCCCCAAGAATGATCCCGATTCTTGTCCAAGTGGTTTGTACTTTTGGGGATTTACTGGATCTACTGCTGATCCCAGATTCTCAGACCTTCCATTTCCCAGCACACTGATTTCACTCCCTCACTTGTCTTCTTACAGTCTTCTCTACGTACCTCACTCTCACAGTGCTATGGTATAACAGCATTTCTAGGACTACTCCCAAAAATTACTTGAAAGCAGGAGCAGAGCGGGGTATTTTATGGGAAAGGTCCCTTGCTGAAATGTTCCCCATTCACAGCCCAGCTGAGCACTAATTCCTCTACACTTTCTGTGACCAAACCTGTAATTAGAAGGTATTTCCTCATGGATGAGTTGAGGCTGGTCAAGGGTTTATCAGGCTCAATTGAAAATACAGGACACGCTGGTTTTACAGACATCCATAAACAGAATCTAAACACTAAGAACACTTCTAAAGCACATAAAAACCACTTTCAAACATTAACTAACATGATATGTGCACAAACCAGAGCAAAGAGGTCACAGGAATTGACCTGTTTTACACAGCTGTGCTCAATTCACTGACCTGGAACAGCCTTTAATTAGGCATTTCCATACTCTTAAAACAAAGGCAGAAATAATGCCCTTTCACACAAATAAGAGATTTGCAAATAAGTTTTCCAAACAACATACAGCAGAGCAAAAATTCTTGAATCTATGAAGTGCTTATAGAGAAATTATTCATAAATGCCTTTCAAATCTGGCATGGAGCCTAAAATGTCTGAGGTATTGGCATTTCTGTACTTGGGGCTTTCCTAAGAAAACAGAAACTACAGTCAAAAACCCATTTGGAATCACTTTGTGTCAGCCACCATGTTACAGCTGTGTCCTGTCCAAGCTCCCACAACCTGCAGTGTTCCAGCTGCTGAACATGACTAAACTGACATAGAGAAAGTCTTACTTGTAGGAGGCTTTTCACAGGAGGATGGAGATAAATAGAAGATGCAGTAATGGGATCTAAGCAAACAGCACAGCCACACTCAAACACCCAGTTCAAACAGTAATGGCACATTCTGACCTGTTTCAAGGCAACATCTAATTCCTCTAACAGATTAACTCCTCCACCCTCAAAGTCATTTTTGCCTGTCATCTCCCAGGCTGATTCTTACCAAATACTTACAAATGTGCACATTTGTGGCCTTCAATTGATCCTAACTCCCCAGATGAGAAAAACATTGTCCTTGTCTCTGCATGGCCTGCATTCTCTCTGTTTCTAGGGTTAAAAAATAATAATTCTATCTCCACAGAGTAATTAATTCCAGAGCTGAAAATCTACCAGTCTACCTTTCTGTCATGTAGAAAATATACCTATATTTATTTCCCTGGTTAGATCCAATAGACAGAGGCAACGAGTTAAATTATTATAAACAGACTTACAGTCCCATAATAGTCACGGAAAGCAAAGTTTGATATCATCTTAAATGAGGGCTGTTACACATTCCACCATCCTTAATCCAATTTAGGCAGGAGCAGAAAGGGCTGAAGCATCAGCCTTCAAAGCAACAGCTATTTGGTGGCTTTGCAAGATGAGCCTGGATCATGCAGCACAGCTACCGAGGTGGGCAGCAGTGTAAAATTGAGTGTGGCTGGGCTGCTGGAAGATGTCCAGATTCAGCATCATCTGAACGGTTCTAACAATGAGGCTGTTTCCCCAAGAAGCAACCTGAGGTAGCACAGCACCTGCTCTCCCAGGGACTGGAATCTCTCTTGAGTTCCACCAAGACCCATCTCTGGCTACAGACAGAGGCAAAGAAGCAAGTTACTGAACTGCAGGTGAAACCTGCCAGAAGAGATCCCAAGAAGAGAAAACTGTCTTTCCCAGAAAGCTAACAGCAGCAGTCAGTACAGCTCTGATGAGAAGTGGTGAGCTGACAGCTCCAGAGGCCCAACTCCTCTCTCCTTTCTCCCAGTACACACACGTGATCACTGCACACACTTCCTCACAGTACATTCTCCATCAGTCCTAATGTCTGGAAAATTAAGCACATGTAGTCCCTGGCCTTTCTTCTGCCACAGCAAATAAAGAGGTCAGTCTGGGGTTCAGGTGTGAAGAATTGTTTTACACAGAACTGATAGTAAACCACAATCCCAGTCATTCCAGAAGGTTAGTTTACAGGGATACCTGAAGGAATGAAGAACGTGTAGCCTTGTTTCAGCTCAATTCTTTGGCATCGTTCCACCCTGTCTCCCAGAAAGATATCACTTTGCTTTCCTGAAAGAACCCATTCTTCATAAAGTTCTAGATTCTGCAGAGTAGGTGGAATCAGCCAGAAGATCTAGAAAGAAAATATTTAATTATTAGAGTCAACAAAGAGAAACAGCTGAGAAACTCCACCAAGGCTAGAGCGTGTTAGGTAAATGAGCTGCTTTCTGCATGAAACACTTGTTTTCCAGGTGTTGTACACAGAGGCACACACAGACAGCAGCAGCAATTAGCCCACATGCTGGAAGTGGCTGGCTAACTGTCACTTGTCATCTCTCTTCCAGAAATATCTTACTCAGAAGCTGCCTGTGGTTTACCTGCAGTTCAGAACAGCGTGTTGGTACAGTAGAGCTGTGCTGAGATACAGAGGGCAACAGGAGCTGTTCCACTGACTTCAGTTCCCACTGTACACTGTCCACACTACAACTGGGAAAAACATCCTAAACCAAGAAAGATGGCAATGCAGCTGTACATGCTGCGTCTTTTAAGGCTTCTGTATCCTTTAATGTTTCAGTTCTGGTTTATTGTGCTGTACACACCAAAGAAAGGTGGAATCTCTAAAAGGAACAGAAGCTTTAGCTACAGGAGACTTGTGAGGGCACTCTGACCCAACAAGGGTACACACAGCCACATCTCGCTGCAAGATACTTCCGGACCACACAGCAACAGCGAGCCTAAAAGCACCACCACCAGCAAATAACACATTTGGTATTTCAAATAAATCCCCTGTTTGTTTCATAACGGTGACTGGTGTCCTTCTAGTTCAGTAAACTCTGTGTGTATCAACAAAGCTGCTGAAGCAGTCTCATCACTGGCTGATCCCCTCAAGGAAAAAAAAAAGAGAGAAAGAAAGGAAAAAAAAAATCAACCCCTCCCCTCTGTAAGAGGTGCAAAGAAATAAAACCAAATATCAAAAAAGGTTCACCTACCTTCCCCCCACGGAAAACGTGATACCACACTGAAGTGCCACCAAAATCAATATGAAAATCAGTGAAGCATCCTTTCACACTCATCAAACAGTACCTGCAAGTAGAGTGAAGGACAAAAATGAATCAGTCTGAAACAGTATTTTTCACATCTTAATTTGCAGAGGATAACTGCCTGTGCAATGCTGCTTCCACCAATTAAGTTTCTGCATTTACGGAACAGGAATTTATCTCATGAAGGTAAGGAGGTTTCTGCTGAAAAACGCGTCTCTCCATGTCTGAGTTTGCTGTTCATACAAGAGGAATTAAAGCTTCCAGAGTTAAGGAATAGAAAAACACTAAAAGTTAGGCTGTTCAGAAATATTTCTTATGGCACTGCCAGTCCCTGGGGTGATCTGTTTAATGCTCTCCTTCATCACTTCAGAGACACAACCTTCACCAAAAGTTGTACGCAAATTGCTTCAAAGTTTTGAAAAATCTAATTTGCTTATAAATCCTCCTGAATGTTCTTTACCTACTTGCCACTCATGCCATTTTTGCAAGGATTAGGGGACAGAAACCTCATTTGGCAAACTAACTCCTTTTTGTTCACATTTCTAGGCATTCTGCATCAAAACACATAAAGGACCCAGCTGGCAGCCACGCTAACTATAAAATCCACTATTTTTTACGCCGTCTTGATACAGGATTTGAGCAGTTGAAAGTCTGCATTGCTGGAAAAGACACAAGAGCTGTGGTCTGGCTGCAGGAATCTCCAGCCTGCAGCCACCATCTGTAACTAATGGCCGAATCACAGCCGCCCTCCTCACTGTAGGCACCTTTGCAAACGCAGGAAACACACACCACTTAACCCACTAACCTCTTTTCCTTGTTCCGGTCTCCGTTTCATGGCTTTTTTTTTTTTTTTTTTTTTTTGGTTTGGTTTGGTTTTTAAGGGGAGTTATGGAAACATTACCGGAAGGGGATTTGTTAAAAAAAAATTTAAAAAAAAAAAGGAAAGGGATTAAAAAAAAAAAAAAAAAAAGGTTTGATTTAAGTGTGTCTTTTTCTGCTCACATTCAGGTAGGAGAAGCTCAGCAGTATGCAGCCGGCGTGCAGAAGTCCCTGTAGATGATAGGCTGGGAAGGACCTTACCATGTGTCTGCAGAAGGCTGGCAAATCAGAGCCACTCTGGGTCCATAAGAGCCGCTGCCTAGCAACCACATCCCGAGCCGGAGTTGACAGAATGATACGCAATGCTGTCATGAAGACAGTCAATTTGTGGGCTTCAAAAAAGGTCCTGCGCCTTCATCTCACAATTAAAACCTCTCCTTGTGCAATTACACGTCTCTCCTCTTGGCCACTCTGGAATTTTTTAAATTTTTTTTTTAATCCTTCACAAGCAGGAAGAAGCTTTTGCTGCCCCTGGGGTATTTCAGATGCTTCAAAAATCACAGCTAGCCAAGAAGCTGTCTACACTCTCAATATGCTCCATTTCAAAATATGAGTCCTTCCCTCCCAAACACTTTTTTTTAAAAATTCTCCTTTTATGTTTTCTCTACCAAGATGTTGTTGATTACAAGTCAGATAGAATTTAAAAACAATAAAAGAAGCCCAGAAATGAAGTTGCTTTTCTTCCAGCCAAACTGCAAAAAGTCACAGATTGAATAATTATTGCTCATTAGGAAAAAAAAAAAAATCAGCATAGAAATTCTCAGCTTGTAAGCAGTGCTGAGTATTAGAGGTTCGTGTTGTTTTAAAGTAAAAAATTAAAATCCTTATGGAGTCAATAATTTTCAGTTTCCAGAAGGCCAGATATAAAATACATCACACTAACAACAAAAATTTTCTAGACAGTGCTACCTATCAACAATCACTCTCTGCATTAAGATATTCTGGAAGAGCAAACATGGCCCAGGCATTAGCTGATTTTAGCTATTCCTCAGTAGCCAATAATCTAAACCTGAAGCAGTCAAACTGTTTATGTTCATAAACATAAACAGTTTGAGAGGTAATAACAAGATTGAATCCTGTCAAATCAAAGCACTTTAAATTTAGTTTTGTGACAAAACACCAAAGCAGGTATAACTGTGAACACGCAACTCTTTCTTTTCCTTGTTTTTCCCCATTTTCCCCTCTGTTTTCTTGAAACTCCTCTAAACACAATTTCCACTCCAATAAAGGTGTTTTTAGTGAAAGAGTCACTTATGGCAATTAACAAAAACCTGCAAAACATTTGGAAAATAAAGTAGTTTTCTTTCCATCCACAAACAAGCCATGCCTTAATTTATGCTGTTAATCTCCCAGGCCTGCTTTTGTCCAAGCCCAAGAGCTCCCAGCCGGCTCGGGAACCTGCGGGAGGATCTTCCGCCATCCAGCTCTCTCCCCGGTTGCCAGAGTCTGGCACAATGCCTTTGCATTGACCTCCAGAGCTTCCTCTTCCAATGTACACCGCAGTCACATGGGCCCAGCACACTCCATGGCACTGCTGATCTCTGGCACCGCTCGGCTCCGGCTCCAGCCCCAGCCAGCGGCTCCTCATCACCAACAGCTGCTAATCTGGGGAACCACTCAACTTTTCAGGGTTTTCCATAACAACAGTGGGGAAAAAAAAAAAATAAAGGAAAAAAAGGGGGGGAAAAGCCCTAACAGTATCCGCGTTGAAAGAAATCTAGGAAATACATCCCACTGTGTGCTGTGGCCACAGTGCTCTGGGCCAGGGCAGGTACAGTGGCTCCAGGGACACAATCCCACGGCAGGCATGGGGAGACAACCTGACCAGAGTTACACCCGGAAAACACAAGCGACCAGAAGATGCCCCAAGTTGAGTATTTTCACAACTGCTACCACATCCAACCCCTGCACACTCCACTTTATCTCCCTGCACAGCCTCAGTCAGGGTTTTAAAACACGCAGCTGCTTGTAATCTGTTGGGGGGAGCTTCCCTTCCCGATTGAAGAGTTTGGTTTGTGTTCTCCACAAGCCTGAAATTTGTCCAGTTAATGTATTGTTATTTTGGAGGAAGGATTTGTGATGTGGAAAAAAGGGGAACTTCCCCCTTCCATCCCCTCCCGACCCCCCCCCCCAAAAAAAAAAGAATTAAAAAAAAAAAAAACCTCACAACCAAAAAACCCACAAACATCTGGGAAAATTTCTTAGAGAAATGATGCGAAGAAATATGGAGTAACCTGCAAACTCACGAGGAAGAACAAACAGAGAGATCCAACAAAAAAGAGAGGGAGATGATACAAATGAAGCTAAACCACTAAGCAAACACAGCGAGCTGGGAACACAGGAACAACACAGACACCGCTCCATAAACCAGCGCAGAGCCCACACTCCCAGGCAAACCCACAATGCACTCGCCACGCATCGCTACAAACCCGCAAGCAAACAGAGAAACAAAGACAGCGAGAGCCGCGCCGGGATGCGAAGGCAGCGCGGGCAGGGCAGGCAGCGGCAGCGTTCATGCACATGGGCCCGGGGAGACGCGAGCGGACGCACAGGCAGCAGCATTACCCTGAGCTCAGCTCCTTCTCTCCCGCAATAGGCACCGCGCACCATACGGCTCTATTCCCTCTGGCATTGCGAGGGCTCCCCTGCCACTGAGCTCAGCCCATAAACCACTCCCAAACCCCAGCAGAGGCTTCTGTTTTTTGTTCGGGCCAATGAGAAAAGTATAGCTCACTCTTCCTTCCTCCCAGGAGCAGCGCCGGCTGGTTGAAATCCCTGAGCCTGAAACCGAATACCACAGACCCATGAGCCAACTGCAAGTGCCGGCGCGGGGAAAGGCGCGGGCCTCGCTCCCCATGCCCGGGCGGGAGCGCCGCTCCGGGTGTCGGGGGAGAGCGGCCCCCGGCAGCATCCCGGCACGGCGGGGGCCCTTCTGCCGGGCCTTGCGAGCGGGCTGGCAGGAGGCAGCGGGAACAAAGGCTACCTCGGGGCGCCTCGGCCCGCACCGACAGCGCTCCCACACTGGGGCCCTGCAACTGGAAGCCACGAATTGCGCCGCAAGACAAAAGAAACCATTGTCACCCGGGAGGCACCGGCCCGGCTGCCGCCCCCACCCTCGCCTCACCGGGCAGCGACCGGCCCCGCCGCTGCGGGGAGGGCCCGGCTGCCCCGCGGGCATGAGCCCTAGCATCTCCTCACGGAGGGCCTCGGCTTCCCTTAGGGGTGAGCCCTGGCTGCTCCAGCGGGGATGAACCCGGCTTTCCTCAAGGATGAGCCCCGGCTCCCCCGTTAGGGATGAGGAACCCCGGCTCCCCGCGCTCCCCAGGACCCGGCCAGCCCTGCCCGCGGAAGGCCGCTCGGAGCGGGCCCTGTGCCCGTGCCTTGCCGGGACCAACCTTCGCCCCGTCCCCGTCCTGGGAGCGGTACCGAGTGCTCCCAGGCCGAGGGAACGAACCAAATCGCCACACACCGTGGTCACCACACCCCGCGCACTTCAAAGGCACAGGAAAGGCCCGGCTCCTGCCCTGAGGGGGTTACGGTCCGACTCAGGCACTCACGGGAACAACACCCCAGATAAGAGAAGCCACTTTTCTGCCATGCACCGGAGAGTTTGTGAAGTGCCTGCAAATCACACTCTCAGACCACACTGGCACCAAAGCAAGCGACAACACCTCCCTTGTCGCACCCCTGCCCGGTCCCAGCCCCGGTGGAACACCAAGGGTATGCGGGGTGGGCTCGGATTTTTAGGCTTTTTTTTCCCACCACAGTGAACCAAGCCAACAACTCACTGCGAGCCAGGCCTGTCTGCCCCTGGAACAGCAGTTTGGTGTCTGTGAGAGCACAGCTCATTTCTTCATCCTGTGACAAGGCTGTTCAGCTCCAGGGCCACCAGAAACTGTTGTAAACATTGGTGGTTATTTGAGTTACATGTGTGATGCTGCTCCTCCAAGTTCTACCTGAAGGAGGATTTGAGACTCATGCACTGATATGAAGACATCAGATTTTATTTACTTTGCTAGCTTGGAAAGTCTTAACGAACACGCAGTTATTGGTGTAAATTTTTTTGCTGAACTCTATTTATAGAGGTTTTGTATCAAAAGCAATCCACAAATGGCATACGAAGTGCAGACAAGTCTCTCACATGTATAAACCAGTGCCAGGTTGCCTTGTGGGACCTGCGAGCTCCCTTGATTCCCTGTCTCCAGAGGCACCCTCAGCTTCTAATTAGACCACAGCTCAGCAGAGCATTTTAGCATCTGTTTAAATCCATCCCTACTTAGTAAAGGAATGAATAAAAGGAACTGAACGGATGGCTGAACAGCAGCCTGGGAGAGGGAGAAAAGGGCTGAGGACATGCTAACAGAGCAGCATTCCTTTGTGAACAGGTAGATGTTCCACACAACATACTCCATCCTTAACTGAAGGCCAGCATCATTATAGAGACCTATTACAGCACTGCTGAGATATTTAAAGTAATAGAAAGAATTTTGAAGGTAAAAGGATGTTGCAGTGACTAAAGATTTTGTTTTCATTTGTTCCACAGCACAAATATTACCAAGTTCTTAGAAATTCCTGGTACTGTTTCATGTCCTGAACTGTAGCTATTCACTGCCACTGCATTGCAAATAATCTTGCAAGGCTACAAACACAAAACCTAATAAAGAGGATAATAATTTCAGCAGGGCTATCTCTTTTGATAAATGAAAAATCAAATTAGTACTTTTTTTTTGGGGGGGGGGTTGACTCAGCTATATCCAGATTGCTTCAGTTCTGAATGAATTTTAACAGAAAAACAAATCCCAGCTTGGTTTGAGCTACCTGAAAATGGTGTTGGTGATATAACAAGCTTCTGCCCCTAAAAGCTGATGTTAAAATATCATTGCCTTTTTCTGCTGGCTCTTGGTTACACAACATCTTCCCACTCTCACCCAGGATCTCATGCCTGCAGGACTTTTCTCAGGAACTTGCACCCTGGGATGTGAAAGAGGGGACATAAAATATTGCCCCACTTAATTCAGTCCTCTAAGGCTCCTGTGAGGTAAACAGCTATTTACCTACAGGCAGAAAAATAACGGCATTACCCAGAATTTTTTAAGAAGTTAATGGTGCAAGTCCAAGCGCAGGGCAGGGTGGGCTCCAGCGCGCGCGATGCTCCTGGTAACCGAAGCAGCAGATGGAGCGTTCTCTAACTTCACTCCCAGCACGGAACTCGACGTGCAGGAGCCAAGACAGACATTTGTGTCTGGTAATGCCATCTGTGTCTGCGAAACTGCAGCGCTCTCGCTGGAGTGCTTTTTGTTTGTAGGGAACACGTTAATGGTGGGGATGGCATACTGCAAACTCTCAGAATTATGGGAATGCTCAGAACAAGAAAGGAATGAATCGATCCCATTTCTGAGCAACAACAGTCATTAATAAAGCATATGAATATAGATGATTCATATAAAAGAATGGGCAGTGTGAAGGAAGTAACAGTATTGACTTGTGGCTCCACAACTGAACATGACTTCCTTAATAAGGGCTCAAACCCTCTGCATACTCACAGCAGTAGCTGGGATCAGTATCTCTACAGGAAAGGGTCAAGTTGAATTCCCAAAGATGGAGAAAGCCAATCTCTTGAGGAGTTCATCTTTAAACCAGACAAGCTCATGGAAGAGCAATCTGTTTGAAAGTTACTGAACACATAGAAACCACTTCTACCTCAGGACAGCCCCTGCCTGGACTGCAGCCAAAGTTCAGAAGGTAATTTTTAGGAGCGGCATTATTTTATGCTCTCACCATTCTTACACTCCTGCCAGGGCATCAATGCCAGCACCTGACAGATTACTGAGAGCTACAGATCTTTGTCCTGATCTGGTACAGCTTCTCTTGTGCTCACAGACTGTCACTGTTTGTTACTGGTTTTATCTTTGTGGCTTCTTCGGAGTGATGAGGGGTTTGTGCCAACAGCGCTGTAAATCATCCTTCTCTAGTCTTTCTGTGAGATGACACTCAGTAGCAACATCCTCATCACTCCAGCTGCATCACCCTCGCCTTTAACACTCATGCCTGGTAACTCCTTTTCCCAACATCAAACTCTATTGTCACATTTCAAGTGTTCACAGTCTTTCAGTGTTTAGCTTCCCTGTACCTATCACATCTACTAGTTTATCAAGCTGTCAACCTCCACCTTCCCTTTGCCAGTGACAGCAACCTCCACGGCTCCATGTCTGCTTCTTCATCAGGCATCTCCTGCCTTTCTACCAGGCCACCCTCCACAAATGGGAAAAACTCCATGTCAAAATCTGTTGATTTGGTACGTCTCTAAAATCCCTTTGAAACCTACCATCTGGCATTTCATGATGCAAGTAGTGAACTGCAAGCATATACTCTGCTTTTTCTGCTAAATTCTGTTAGTCATGTTGCTACCTTATCCTTCAGACCATCTCTGCCTTGCTCTGTTTACTTGCTACATCTTTTTCAGCATCTGCAGTGTGCCTGCTCTAGGAGAGGAGTCGTTTCCTTTACTTCTTACCTTGCACCATCCATGAATCCGTAGGCCCTGAATCATGATTTAGTTTCTTAGCTCTGGCAAATTATAAATAATGTTATTTAGCTGACTAACCACCTGAGAAGCTAGTGCTGCTCTGCTGCTGGTTTATTGTGTGACCTCAGGCAAGTCATTTAGGACATTTCCAAATGCATGGAGACTCCAGTCCACATCCAGTTACCCTAATAAGCAGTTTGATCTTTTAAAAATGTAGGAGTATCTTTAACTTCCACTGAAATCAGTGGTGCTGAGCATAACCCCCAATGCTTGTCACAGAGTATCTTCTTTTATGGAGACCTTGACCTTCCAAAATGTTTATTTTTACAGAACAAGAGTAAATGCTATATATCACTTCCTGACTGTACACTCCTTTGTATCTGTTGGTACCAATCTATTTTACAGTTTGGAAGGAGTTCTGAGTGATTTGCAGAACATCAGAGGTCGGTTCAACAGCAGAGCTTGGGATGCTGCCAGCATTTCAGTCTGGCCAATAAAACAGAAACAGCAGTGAAGGGCTTCCAGGATTACCTGGTGTTCATCAGCCATACAGGTCATTACATCATTAAAGGAACCCCTGTCTCAGCTGTACTCACTCCCATGAAACTTGCAGGGCACATTATGAGGCTCCCAAATAGTTTCTTTTTCCAATCACCACATAAAAAGATTCAAGGAAGACATTAAAGCAGAAGAAAAAGCAAGGTGAGCCTATGCTTGCCCAAAACCTAGAGCTGAGATAGGCAGAACTAGGACAAACTGATCTTGTGTTCAGTCTCAAACCTGCCCTGAGAGGGTCCTGAGCCTGGATAGTCAGTCCAGTCTTTGACCTTGCTCTTGAAAAAGTGAATGGAAAAGCAAACTGGCAGGAAGGGCAGTGACAGAGTTTCTAGGGAGTCACACACACACATTAAAAATGGACTTCAAGCTCATTTCACAAAACATTTCTCAGCTAATAATGTCTGTCATTAGCAGTTTAGAACCTGGGCAGGATCTAAGCCCAGCCTACAGCAGGACTCTGACTGTGCTGTGTGACATATCTGTGTGATGTGATTCCTTTGGACAGCACTTTCAGAGAATTTACTGCTTAAGGTCAGTCTGCCACTTTTAAAACAGAGCTGCTCAAAACTGAAAAATAAAAATGCACTTTTCAAAGAGACTTGATTAAAGACTGTATTCAGCAAAGTTAAAATTATTTAAGGCAGTCAAGAGCAGAGCTTTTTAAAGACTTACTTTTTCACTTTGGGGTATTTCATCTCTGAAATAGCATTGGTAGCATCTGTCTGTCTCTCCTTCAAGTGCTGTGGCCACATATTATCCACCCAGTCGACTAAGTCCACCTGAAAGGCCACCAAAATCAACTGTTAGCTCCTGAACACATGGTAGGACATATTCTTGTTGGCTAAAACTCCTCCAAGTGACAGCAGCAGATGCTCACAGACAGGGAGAACCTTGCTCTTCAGCAAAAGTCCTGTGCACACAACTTGTTAAGGTGCAGCATTTCATCACCACAACTCAAGCCCTTAAAACACAGGGGAAGGAGAGTTTTACAATCAGTTTACCTGAGTGCACATTCTGTCTCATGGGCACCTGTGAGCACCTTCTCTTGTACTGTCTGTGGCATTTTTGTAGCCAACAGCCTAGAAATTGCATTTATGAACATTAAAATGCAGACATAAAAGGGATTATACGATGCTAATACCTTCAATTTCAAGGAGGAAATAGGACTGATTCCATCAATATCACAGCTGTATGTGAAAACAAAACTTGCTTACTGCCCTGATTCTGAAATAATTCCCACATTCTGATATTGCAACCCAGAGTTTACACAGCAGGGAACCTAAATCAGGTATTTCTGCCTTACACGGGCTCAAAACTCTGCAGGATTCAAGGGAATATCTTATACAAATACATGGGAGCTGACCTTAGATACTGGACCTCCACAACGCCCTCTCTTCTACTCCCATGGGAATGCAAATCTCTCTTTCAGTGATACCTAAATATTCCTGGTTTTACAAACAACTGTGCACTCAGGCTATTTTAAACAGCTATGAAATGACCATTTACACGTGATAACAGGTACCTAACTGTGTATTTCATCTCTAAGCACCCAGGAAATTTGCACAGATGTTTTAAAAGCTCGCTGAGCACAATGTGTTTGGGAAAACCGGGATCAATTGAACACAAGAAATTCCCCAGAGCACCTTCAAATTGCCCGCTAAGTGTCTGAATGACAGCAAAAATCTGAATGAACTTCTAAATATGTGTTTAATATTCAAATTTGTGATCTGTGTGTAAAAGAACAAAGGAGTCTAGTTAAGAATTACTTCTACAAATCAGCAATTAGAGCTGCCATCTATCTGTGACCTGTTCAGGACGAAGTGTGGTGTTTATATTGTCTTGGGTAAGAGATGTCCCCAGCAGAAAAAAACTGCTGCTGTAACTGGAAAAGGACTTAGAAATCAGGTAAAAAAGTGTCTTAGCTTACACCCAGCTACATGCTAGCGTAGCACACATGGCTACATTTCAGAGATAAATTAAATAATCTTTACTAAGAAGGTCACAGTTTCATGATAGTGACTTCATCGGGAATAAAATCACAAAAGCCCTCTATCTTTAAAAAGTATGTAAAAATCTACCCCCTTCCACTACTGCCAATTCTGACATAGCAGTGATTACACTGATTTAATTATGTAAATATTTCTACATTTAACAATTGTGTTTCCAACTTTTTTGCTTTGGGAGCCCCCTGAACATTTTTTAGGTAAAAGGAGTGTTCATATATAATGAATCCAAGCTTCCTGATAGTTTAAACTTCCTTAGAGGAGGAAAAATACTAGATGGGTATTTAATTTTGGATGAATTTCCCCTAAATACCTTGAGAGGAACTGTGTATCAGTGCAAATTGCATGATTAACAGCTCATCAGGTACCTAATTCCTGTAAATTAAGTTCCACTGTCAAGGAGACCAGCTTTCTACTTGGCTAAAAATGAGATCCTGACACTAAACGAGCAGGAGTTCCGGGCACTTCCCATCACCTTGTTTAAAGTCCCTGATTTATTTCTGGGAAGAAGCTGCAATAAAGCCCATCACCAGGGGCTCCCTTACCACGTTGGGGCGCTTGACAATGTTCTCCAGCTTGGTGTGACTGAACTCCAGGCTGATGACGTTGTAGAGCTTCTCCCGCTGGGCCTCTGGGGTCTCGTAGTACCTCACAAACTGAGACATGCTCATCTCAACTCCCCTCTGTGTGTTCACATCCATCACATCCACGATCCGGCGGCTTCCTGCAAACACAGCGGCAACCTCAAAACATCTGCCTTGCCTTCATTTATGTATCTATACAGACATGTATGTATGTTATTTTATATATCTATCTATATATATCAGTTCTCAGGGACTGCAGGGAAACTGCAGGAAAAGAGGATGAGACCAGTACCAGCCCTTCCATGGCTCCTAAGAAGCTCAAAAAGTGAGCAAGGAGCTAACTTGGAACTCGACTTTTTGCCCAATATGACACTGAACAAGTCACCTGGCTCTTCACGGAGATGGAGAGAGCGGTTTCCTCCTTTATGTGAATTGATGTGAGAAGTACATTAAAAACTATGAAGAAGTAATACAATATGGTAGCAGGGGGCAGGCAAGACAAATTGCTCTCCAAATCATACTGCAATTTTCTAAACATCCATATGTCTCTCAAGATGCTTTTACTCAGGTACAAAAACTATCCACAAAGAGCAAAAACTGCCTTGCATCACTGGATACTGTAAACTGCTGAATATTCCCAATTCCAGTGGATGAAAGCACTAAATGCCATAGAGGAGTGAGCCCCCACTTTGGATCTCTCAACAAAAACTACAAGCCTTACTTTCAGCTCCTCGAGTGGCAGACATACAAGTCTCATTAGCACCAGAATGTTGAGCAGCAGTTTTAGTCGAGCCTTCAGCTTTACACAGATTAATCCACAATCTTCTCTTCGGCCAACTGGAAGGTTTCACCTCTCCCAGCAATTTCATCATCCTAATTAGCAGTTCATTTGTGTGTGAGTGAACAGGAGCCCATGAGAGACATGCCTCATTTCCAGGAGAGGATTCCAGCAAACAAACTCGCAAAGCTTCCAAAAAATCTCTCCAAAACAATTTTCACCGCCAAAGAAATAACTCAAAATAAATTGCATTAATACAAAATGTAGGGCTGCGATGCACCATCAGAGGGAATTATTAATAATTACAGCACCTGGTCTATCGTGTGCTTGGGAGCAGTATTTCAGTAAGAGTAATAGCTTGGATTGCTGCTCTCCATTACAAACATCCTTAGCCCCTGATAGCAATGACAGTGACAGATGTGATAATGACTCTGCAAAGGAACTCAAGACCATAAAGCCTTGAAATCAAAAAGAAAAATTTATATAGTGTAAATCTGGACTAGTCCCACCAGCCTGTCAGTCAAACTCCTCATTCCAAGGCCAAGGAACAGGAGCCCATCCTTGGGCTGGGCTTGGGACTGTCTGGAGTGTTGCCACCTTGAGGCAGGATGGAGAGAGTTTAGTTATGTGTGAAAAAGCACAAGAGTCCTTAAATTTGGCATCTGCATGTTTGAAACAACATACATAAAATCTAGTTACGGGTTGGAGGGTTTTGTTGTGTTTTTTTTTTTTTTTTTAACTGTAAGCTTTACTATCCAGGGGAATGGTCTTTTTTCAATTCCACAGGTTAGCAGCTTGGGGTGGAGTCCTGTTAAACAAGCCCCTAATGAAAGCCATCCTACTCCCTGCTTCCAGAGCCTGGGATCAAAGCAATGGCTACAGCCCAGAGGGGTTGAGGACACAGATACTGAAAGATTAGCCCATCTGAAGGGCTGTGTGGCTGAGCCTGGGTTCTGCCATATTTTAGTCTAGGTCGGATCTCATCTTTGCTGGAAGCAACCTTGTAGAGCCTCTCAATTATCCTTTCCAAAAGAAAAATCAGCAGTTACCTGATGAATTAAGAGTATGAGGAGCAGTTCAATAGCAGGTTTGTTAAATGAACACGATTATCAATTACAGGCAGAAGAGCTTAAGATTTGAATTGATAATCTCTTGACTTCCAAATTAAAGAGTAATTTGAGGGGATGTTTTTCTCTTAAGCCACAGTACTGTCAAACAAGTCCATACATAATGATTCTTGGAGTACTGTTCACAGAATTTGAGATGTATAATTACAGGTTCACATCCTGGTGTTCACTGCCCACTGCACAGCAGCTCTGGCTCACTGCCAGCTTTATCTCTTCTGTCCTGAAAAGATTCAGCTCTTTCTTCTATCTCCTGTTCCTAGTACAAGGTGGAAAATATCATCTAGGAGAGTAAAGAACAAGGGAAAGAAGCACACAGAGGCTCCAAAAAGTGATGGCAGGCTGAGAGATCACAGGCTGGATTTCTGAGCAGCTCCACACACATTTTACCACGATCCATGTCTGTTAACCAGTTCCTAGGCATCCCCTTATCACACTCTCACTGTGTTCTCAGAGAAGGGACCCCACTCAAGCAGGCCTGGGGCAGCCCAGCAGGTCCCAGCAGGACCTCAGTGACCCTGGCAGCCTCTCATCCTCTCTCCCACCTGTCCCTCACTTCAGCTCATCACCCACTGGACATGGATTAACAGACACCTGGAGCCCTGGCAGTCTCTCACTGCTGACAGGGGAAGCTTCAGTGCACTGTGCACCACTTCACCCTTGACTTCCCTGGATGTTTTTCCAATAGAGCTCTGGACTGGGCAATGTGGGATTAAGAGGCACTGCTTCATCTCTGGCAGCAGATGTGACTCAGAGGCGGAGTGGTGATGCTGGGGGATTTTACAGCCTAAAGAAACATCTTCCTCTCCTGCTGCTTGCTCATGGAGCACAAGTGAATCCCCAAAGGATGACAAAGACAGTAACTAAGAAACAAGCTAGTGCCATCTCTGACAAGAGGAACAGACAACAGCAAGAAGGAGACAAGAAGAATCAATTGCAGGGATGTAAGTTGGGAAAAAAAATCCATCAGGATGAGCTGCAGAAGAACTATGCTTTGCTTAAAACCTTAAAAACATATCGAGTTGCTCCAGCCCATGTATTAGTAAAATCCCCATTAAGTGGACAATAGCATATATATATATATATATATATATATATATATATAAAAGTTCCCTTTATTTAGAGGCCTAATAACCAAGACACTGTAAAGATTCTAATAGATTGAATTGTACAACATTTCCATATGCTGTAATATAATTTTTTTTTTTTCACATAGAAATGAACATCTGGAGGAAAAATGACTTGTGCAGGGTCCCTGCCTCCCATTGCCCACCCTGGACAAATTGGTTTGGTACAGAGAGTGGATCTCCTGGGCTTCTTGGTAAAACAAGAGCAACAGGGAAGCAAACCTTGTCCCCTTGTCAGAGAGAGAACTGCCCTCGAGGAATGCATGCTACACAGGCATCTTCCCTGCACCAGCAAACGATTTCCCAAATCACAGCTCACCAAGCCCACCCCAGACACTTCGGGAATGATGGGTTCAAGCTCTGAAGTCATTCAGCAAAGCTCTTGTTGCTCTCCCCTGCAGAGTTTGCACCCACATGCACCCACATCCCGTATAAAATATTTTAACAATTTTCCAGCGAGGGAACAGGGAATGGGAAATGCTGGGATTATAAGTTGTCCAACAACTGCCATTTTTTATTTCCAACAAGCAAAGCACTGCCTTCCCCTGCCTGAGCTTCAGGTTATCCAAGCTGCCAGACTCCAGGCTTCAGCATGGCCCATCCTTCTCCATAACGAGGATTTAGCATGGATATTTGGAGCAGTGGAAGCAATGCAAACATGAACCACACAGCAGAGTATGAGAAATGCACAGGAGGTGTGAATCAGAGCTGCAAATGACACCAGAGTTTTCTAGGCTGTGGTCTCTGCTCCAGCACCAGCAAGAAAAGGTGCAACTCCCCCACAGCAGAGGAAAGAGGAAATGTCCTTTCTGTAAGAATGATTATCAAGCCTGTCCATTAAGAGGATAAAGCTACCTTGGGGAATTATTTTAACCCTCTGTGGCTGAATTGAGATCTGTGCTGAAGGTACAATATAGTGTTGACAACCAGAAACCAACCTCCAACGCCGAGAGACCGGCCCGCTGGTCCTGCCTTATATTTATGCTTCTTATGAAGAAAAAAATCCTTGGTTTGTAAAGCAGGATTTTTGGCAGAGCCTCAGGAAATCTGCCAGCCTCGCTAGCGGGTTAATTGTACCTAAAGACTGAGGCTTTGACTTGCATCCCAGTTAATCCCCCCGGAGCTCCCGGAGCTGGAGGCACGTATTCTTCTGCTGCCCATGGGAGACTATTATGATATCCCCCGCTAACTGGGAGGGATGGGAATCCGAGCAGAAAGTCCTTGCTCAAGTGGAGCTATTCCCGACATTGCCTGCATTTCGGAGCGAGGGTACGAACAAGTTAAGAGGCGCGTCCCGATCCCATCGCTCTCAGTGCCACCAGAGGGCACAGAAGAACAAAGGGAAGCCAGCCCGGGCGTCGCACACAGCTCTCCCCACCACTCCTCGCCCAGCACCTCCGCAGCACCCCAGGGCATCCCCTCCGCAGAGCTCTGCCTGCCTCCTCCCCTCGGCCAGGTCTGTGTCCCCAGCGCCCGTCTGGCCGTGCGGCAGGAGCCCTCTCAGCGGGGTCACAGCATCTCCTCCTCACGGAGGGGTAAAACTGCCACGAAGCTCCCCCTCCGGCCCCTCTGCAGCTTCATCGTTTGATATCAAAGTGCCGAATCGCCATAAGCCGCGGGAGGAGCTGTTGGCACGCACCAAAATGTGTGCAGGGCATGGCCACAGGGACAGCCGGTGCAGCCCCTTCTGCCTTGGTGCTACAGGACTGGGCTGGAGAAAGGGGCTCGGGCATCGCGTGTTTTAGTGGCATTATATGGAATTAATCAGTATCCTTACACCTATCCAAGCCATAATTTTTTGTGATTCTTAGAAGCTTCAGACAGTGAAAAGCTCATTAAAAAAATTCCTTATACAAAGAAGCATTTTACTTCTAATTTTTATACAGTATCCCAATGCATTAACCTGTAGTATAAGAATACTCCAGGTGGCTGAAAACACAGAGCACACAAATAACAATTATAGAAAGAAAAATACTACAAGGTCCAAGAAAAGTGGGATGGGATATAACTTTGGTGAAGATTTTATGGTTTATTTATTGTTCACATTTTTTTAAAGACCATTAATAATTTCCTAAAATGTCTCAAAATAAAATATATCTAACAGTAACAATATAGAAAAATGTTATAAAAATTATAACCTTTCAGTCCTCTGAAACCTCATCATCAGCCCATAACGAGGAAAACTTGACTTCCTTCATACTTTGCAACTAGGAAATGGGAGAAGACCTTCAACTACACTCACACTACCAATCAACATGTGCACTGTACCAGCAGTCCTGCAGCTCCCCTCTGGTCTAGAAGGGTATCTGAAGGTGTCAAAGGGTTGCAACACCCCCACACATCTTGTACCCACACTTATGAGAACATCTGAAGACATATATAACTGTGATTACATCAAACCTCCAAAACATGCTGGTATTAATATATATATTTAGGTAAAGGCACGACACTTGAAGGTAGTTTTGAACTAAGTTATATTATTACACTAAAGCATATCAACTACCATAAAATATTTAGGATTTTGGGTGGGATCACTCCAAAATAAGACAGCTCATTTCTAGTTTGGATGAGCTAAAGCAGAGGATGCTTATTGCAGAAACACAGTGTGACTATGGGGAGTTAATATAAAACAGCTATTCTGCTTGATTTTTCCACATGGACAATTCATCTTTAAATCCACCTGTAGACAGAGGCTTTGAGATGCCCATGACCACACCAACACATCACTTCCATTTCACTTTCATGTCCTGACATCATGGAAATACATTCTCTTGGAGGTTGTACTTTTGTGGTAATGTTCATTCAAAGCAGATTTATTGCTGTTTATATCTGGACATGAACATGACTGTTTTTAGCAAAACTGTCCCAGTTTAACTAAGATTCTTTTTAAAAGACTTTGCCTGTGTTAGGCAAAGGACAAACTTAAAGAGAGCTCAAACAGGAAGTTCAGCTCTAAAAATAGAACTGGTTCTTCTTCCAAAATGGCAAGTCAGCGGACGTGCTAAACATAGGCAAGTGAGTGTTATAATATTTCATTTTTACTTCTGGGAGAAAAAAAAAAGTATAATGAGAGAATATCAAATGCCTTCTTTTTATTTATTTTATTACACAGAAACCCTAATCATGGCTCAAAGCTCACTCACCTGGCACTTCTGATGCACAGAGCTCCAGTGGAAACTTATGACAGAGGTGGAAGGCTATATCCATCACAGCTTAGCCCAGCACTGGTTTGTGCTGAGAGCTAAACAAGCACCAAAAAAAAATTTAAAAAAAAAATGTATATATATTCCTCCACCTTTCTACAGGGGAGAAAGACAGTGTGAGTTTTCTGCCAGTTCAACTTCCTGAACCACCTCAATATGGGAAAGAGGAAAGCCTGTGCCAGCACACAGGAGGGGATGGGAGAGCAATGCCACAAGTGAGGAGAGAAGGAAGAGAATGAGCAGGATGCCAGTTTAGAGTTGTTTAATTGGTATGGCAAAAAAAGCAAATTGTGGGATGCAATAGGGAGCACAAGGAACAGCGACACTTCCCCTGATCACGGGGAAGCAGCAGCAAAGCTAGAGGCCAGTTTAGATGACAAAGAGATGGTCTGGCACCAGAGCCTGGTATTGGTATTAGAGGGAAAAGTTTCTATTTCCAGTCTATCAGGAACACTGCGTAAGTTTTAACCTGTCTGCCCTAGGTCCTGGTTTCATGATGCAAACTGTTCACCAATACTCAAGAAACTGATGAGGTTTAAATAATTTTTTTTAAGTGGGGTCAGCTCCCTGCCTACTTCCCAGCACAGTTCCACAAAGATCAGGGGAAGGATGTGCAGGCAGCACCGGTGCTGGGGGAAATCCCAGGGTGACACCAACCACAGCCCCAGCTCCCTCCTGCTATTACAGACTGCAGCTTTTCTTCTTAAACAATAAGCTGTTTAAGAGGCACAAAACCAGTTAGTGATAAGTGAAGCAACATCCTCTGAAAGTCTGCAATACAACACTTTAATAGACAGAGATTTCCACTTTATTTATGCACTTCTCCACCTTAACACTGGTGGATGCCAAAGTCCCAAAGGGTTCCTTCAGAGCTGCTACAAACCACTTCAGTTTTCAACAAATTAGAGCCCTCAGACTGTAGGAAAATCACTAATGGAACCTTCACTTGAAAAAAATCCATTCAGAAACTTTGCTGTCTAGTTACTAATTTTAATTCTGCCCAGGAGAGAACACAGTGCAGCTCCACAATTTTGTAGTTCTTCCTAGCCCTGGGCTAACGTGGAGGAGGTCAGAAATCACATTAGGCTGTCTGACTGACATATGGAACTGCTGGTGTCCCACAAAGAAGCGATAGATTCCATGGGAAATAAAAAAAAACCCACCTGTCAAGTCCTACTGGTCCTGTTTGCAGCAACGTGTGCTTTTCTCTCTATCACTATTGGTTCATGGCTGGAAAGAGTATCCTAAGAACACTTGCTTGAGTCTGGAAGGATTTACCTGTACTTCCTCACAAACTTCCATGGAATTAGGGGATAAAACAAGATCTGTACAGTACAGCAGCCTCCTCAAGGAAAGAGGGATACAGAGAAAACGGGAGAGGTCGCTCAAGGGAAAAGAAAGAAAAAAGTACAAAGACAAAAGGATGAGCCAATAAACCTTCAGTGCTGTACTTTGGAAAGAGAAACCTGCTAGACAGAATTGGAATCAATCATTTCAGTGAAATAGCACATTATATTTTATTCTATTTTACTTTTATTGTCCAGATGTTTCCTCTTTGCAGTACTCAAATTTGAAAATAAATGCAGCAGCTAGGAGTCTGTGCAGTTCATACCAACAGTACTTATAAACCCCTTTGTTGACAGACCATTGGTTCAACTCCATCTGAGCTCACAGACACTGGGAAATTATAATTTTCAGTGGTAATATTTATTTGCTGATTTTAGGCCTGACTTAGCACATTTCCCAGTTTAGAGCATGAAGCACGTCGACAGGCCCGACAGCATGACTGTGAGCAATTTGGAACTTGACTTTTAAAACAGAGCATTTTTTAAAAATAGTGCAAGTTTTTAAAACAAGCTTTGGTCACAAAACAACATGACGGAGGAAACAATTTATTTTTATGGACTGGATCTCAAACACATGTTTCTGAATAACATCTGAGACAAATCAGTGGGGCCCCGATGAAAGCTGCTTTCTGATGCTCCATTTTTCCCTTTGGAAAGTTTGTAGGCAGGTACATAACCCAGTTCCCTGAAAACACAGGTTTTGGGTTTGTAGCCTCAGATCAATAGGAATAGCAGTGACATGTAATTATTTTACAGTCACTAGTGAGGAACATCCAAGTTCAGCCTCCTCCTGCAGGGAGCCATCCTTATCTCCTGCTTCAAGGTGCTCTTGGATCTCCTGCTCCTCTCAGCTGTCAGACACACATAGGTCTCTTGTGGATCTGAGTCCCTTAATGAACTCAGGGTGTGACCTGCAGGGTCCAGAGGCTGAGGTACCCTCAGTCAGAATTCTCACACGTTCACAAGTTGGTTTAAAACTACACAGACATTGGCCTTCCAAACTATGGATGTTTCTTTAACTCAGTTTTCTTAATATTCCAACAGTCCCACTTACATGAAAAGCAAAAAAGCAGAACTCAGGGAGCAGGCTAGGCACAGATCACCCAGTGAGGCACAAGACCCCGTGAGAAATAAGAGGAGAAATCTTACAATGAATGGAAATATTTCATCCAAGTACCTCCCCTCCCATAAGATCAGTAATAACTCCTCTCCCCTAGAAGAGCCTGGCCCAGTGTGTTTTGAAAAATGCATTATTTGGGTCCCAGGAGCAGAGCACAGACCTCACTGCTTCCTCCTTGTCCCTCCACACCAGACTCCTGGAGACACAGCAGTTAATGACTCCTGACTCAGCTCTTCTGCTCTTCCCAACCTGGCATTCCCATTCACAGGACAAATCCCCACACCAGGGGAGAACCATACATCTTAATCAAGACTTAGATGCAAGTCTGGGGGCAGACTTTTGCACTTCCTTTGAGCAGCCAGTTTAATTTTGGGAAGTGCTCCTTACAACAGAGCCTCTCTAATGAGCCTCCCTCCTAACTCCTCTCGGTCTCCAATTTCACAACTTCCTTGAAACAAATGGAGCGTTGCTCTATAGAAAAAGCAACACTGGGTCCCTATTCAGCAGAAATGATGGAAAGTTTTCTGAGCTGCAGTGTGTGGCTGCTTTGTCCTTCTTTTGTATCTACATGGCTAATTTTCTTTCACAGGATGGAGAACTGTACATTGATTAAGACAAAATTTCCCCTACTTGCCTGTGGACCACACTACGAGCCTCTCGACTTGCTTTGTAGTTGGATGTGAATTCAACCATGATACAATTTTCAGAACAGATCAATTTGAGAGGAGCAGCAAACGCGCAAGGGGAATGAACCAAAAAATCACTAGGAAGCAGCTACTCAGGGACACTTCTCTGATTTGCTTTAAGCTTTTTTGAGTAGCTGCTAACAAAAAGCTGAAGGTTTGCGCAGCCAGCTCAGGGACCATTGTGCTGACACACCACAAGAAATGCATGCTGATGTAAAAGGAGTGTTTTACATGGTCTCTGCCCTCCCTCCTGCCTTTACCCACCTGACCTGCAGTCACCACCAGCACCACAATTTTCTCTTCCATGGAAACACTGCTTATGATTCTTGATTCAGTACTGAATGAAATTTATACATGTGTATGTGTATACATCTATAAATGTGTGTATGGATTTTAATAGGTATATAAAACATTTTATAAAGCCAGAATAATTATTACCTATAATGTTTATATCTCTTTCTATTCCTTTTTCAATATCACCTGCTTCCAGAAGCATGGATTAGGGGGGCTCTTGTCTCTCTGTAAAGTACCTGGCATACATATTCCCATTTTAACTGGAATTCCTGGGAACTACAGCAGTGTGTGTATTTAAGAGAACAAAAATGGCTGGATGAAAGATGCAGAGCCTCACATAGCTTATGGCTGTTAGGTACATTTGATGGGCAATAATCCTTTCTGTCCCAACTGAATTTAAATTATTTACATCAGCCTGCTGACATTAACTAGTCAGGGAACTTGTTCCTCCCCACCACAGTCCCTGCACAAAGAGGCCACGGCTTCCTACATTCACTATGTCATTTACAGTTTACAGGAAAACTAGATACTGAGACTCCCCATATTCTGATTTTAGCAGATCATTTCACTTTTCTGCCTGATTCCTACCTGGGAAAACAAAGCCACACTTTTTACTGTGCACCATCACACTGCAGAATTGCAGTTCCTCTTAGAATGAGGAAAATGTCGCAATACTAAACTTCACAAACCTTGCTAAGGGCTCTCTCCTATGGGAAAAAAAAAATCTAAACAGCAGGGAAATACTCCTTTGCAGGTCTGATTTCATCCACTGATGTTAATGAAAGCTCAGATCTTCACTCCAGTGCACTATGATGCACTTAGTGAATAAACCATGAGCAGATGTGTAACAGCACACAGCATCTCCTCCAGAAATTGTCAGCAGGATGAGGAAAGGCTGACCTGCACTTGCAGTGCCAAGCGCCCCCCTACTTATAGGACTTTTCCCTTGAAAATATCAGGGATTTAATGATGTAACTTATTCTATTATCTTGCTCCACTGACACCATGATTATAAACTCATAGTTGAGGCAGAGCTCTTCACACATATTTCTTTAAACAGTCAATTTGCAACAGAAATTTTTGGCTCAGCTCCTGTTCTTTTGGTGTTTCTAATGAGAAGGCAAATCCCAGCAATAATAAAGTATTTCTTCAGCTACTCCCACCAAAGAAAGCAACAGGATATGTAGAGCCTTGGTTTTCTTTTCACCCTTTGTCTTGAGATCAAAGCCTGCTGCCAGGTCTTTAGGGATTTGGCAGAATCACAGGAATCAAATATTGAAACGATCTATTAGGTCACATCTTGTGCATCATCTTCTTGGGCAGATGAAGATTGGTCTTTGCAACAGTTACTGGAGCTTGCTTATATTTGCTCTTTACTGCCATACCTCAATGCACAAATTGTATGACAATAAAAGCTTTCTGCTTTCAACTTTTCTTGGATTCTTTATACACCGAAGTCTTTCATTGCAGTTTGTGAACACAGCAACCAAACATTTCCTATGCTTGTGAGCATCAGGGCCCAGTCCAGTCTACAGCATCAGATTTTAATAGCAAATTGCATGACTGATGACACATCCTCTGCTGCTCCTACACTTTTTTTCTTAAATTCTATAAATAAACCCATAGTGAGTAAGTTAAATAAAATCAATCAGTGAGTTGATGTCAGTTGTTAGACCACCCCATGAATAGTCTAAGTCCTGTACTTGCACTGTTCCCACTGATACAATGCCTGGCTGGGCACGGTGAATTCCATAGGACAATGCTGCTGATCCTACAGAAGTGACCGCTGTGGTCACAACTTTAACCTCTTCAGCCCAGAGATCACAATAACCCAAAGTCTCTTTTCTTTCTTACAATCCTCAGCATGTCTGAAATCTCCCCTTTTGCCACCTGCTGGGATTGCAAGCTCCACTTTGGGGGTGCACAACAAATACCTACCCTGGCACACACAAAGCTACACCAGCCCAGAGAGGGAAGAGATGATGCACATCACAGACCCAGCACCACTTCCATTCATTTCATTTTTTAGTTACTTTATTTAGGTGTGAGCGTAAAAGCTGGGACTCAATAGCCTTAGGCTGTGGACCTCTGGCAAGCAAACTGAAAAGAGGTCAGCTAAAAATTAGAAATAAATGCAAATACATCCAGACTGGTCACTACTGTTTAGAGAGAGAGAGACACTGTGCTCATGCAGGGCCTGCACCCCTACCCACAGAGCTCCTGGGCAGACTGGGACAACCCAGGGAGACAAAGGAAGTGCAGAGTCACAGGGGGAGGCACTGCAGATGCCACAGAAAAGCAGATACTCCTCTAAATTCAATCTGTGGTGACCCAAGAAAACCTCTAAAAAAACCCAATAAAAAGAAATAATCAGAGAAAGAGCAAGGAGCTCAGAGTGATAGACTGAGGCACACATCCATGAGCACTTCGTCTTTCTCTCTCCCTTACATGGTTCACAGCTTCCAAAAGTAGTCAGGGCTGCCAGCTTCAGATTGTGTGACGTCCATCAAGGACAATATAAAGACAAAATTCAAACAAATGACAAAATGGAATGCTTTGGTTTTCTGACATCAAAGACTGAAACAAATGACTGCATTCAGTCCTTGAATTCAGGAGTGGCAAAGGCTGGAGAGGGTCCACAGTGACCAGGGAAGCCCTGGCTTTCAGCAGCTTGCTGAGCAAGGCAGTCACCTTTCTCCTTGCTCAGCCCCAGGCAAGCAATTCCCCTTGTTCTGCAGAGCACTTGCCATAAAACTCTCACACATGTACTTATGTGCAGAGGGTGGAGCTGACAATCTGGGAAAATACACTTTTGCTTTTCTGCCCATCTATGGCAGGCACACCTGCAGAAATGACACCAAAGTTTTTGTGCAGATGTGGCAGATGTTTAAGGACACTCGAAGAGGGCCAATGACCCTCAATCAAATTTTAAATCAGCTTATGAGGAGACGACAGTGACATTCTGCCCTTCAGATTTAGCAATCAAATCTACCTTATGCAATGAAATTACAAAGCTTAAGAGTTATTAAATTACAACAGAGCTTTACATCTTTCAAGAGTTGTCTCAAGTTCCTGAGCAGGCCAGGAATTCCCTTCCACTTCTCCATTTGTATTCTTGGCTCACAGCCATTTCAGACATGAGACATTTCCAACTGCTGAAATTAATCCATCAGCTCAGGTTTTACAGAGCATCCAGGATATGGTTTGTATGGAGGTGGAAGTCTGGCTCTGGAAAGTAAAGCTCCTGTAAGGCAGAGTGTTTCATGCACACACATTGCACATGGGTGCACAATCAGGCACTCGTGTCAGAAACAGGAGGTCATGAACATCACCAAACTGAATTACAGCTGGTTACTGCATTTTTTTAAGCCAGGAAAATCCATCAAGCAATGTCAATGTTTCTTTGGAAGTCTGACAAAAGACTGACAAATAGACACCTAAGCTCAAGTAAAGAAAAACAACAATCAACCCATCCTTTTTTTTATTCTCCTTATTATTGCCACAGAGCAGAGTTTTCAAAGGGAGATTTAAAAGCTTGTTGTTATTTCCCTGTGACTTTTAGGTTCTCCCCTGTGAAGATGGTACAACAGTCACGTTAGAAATAGAAAGTAAGATTTCAGCAGAGTTTGGGACTAAAGGCTCATTAACTTCCCATGGAATTTATGTGCTTTGGAAAAAGCCAGCACCATGTCCTTAAAGGGTTCTGTAACAAATGTACTTCCCCCAATTCAAAGAAGAAAAGAGAAGAAATGAGAGGTTTAAAAAGCACCAGCAAACTATGATGATGAGCATTTAAAAAGCCAACAAGTTTACACAGAACACAACATTTTTCAGACTGTGTTCTCTCTCTATTGACTCCCACACACAATCAGATGCAGAGAGTTATGATCATTCAATTTCACATTCACCAAACATCCTTCCCTCCCCAGGTTCAGCAAGGATTGAATAAGTTTTGAAAATACCCTGCATTGGAAATGCAGACCTGGAGGTTCAGGAAGATCTGAGGGATCTGCTAAAAAAATGTGGGGACAACGACATATCAACATCTCCAGTGACAGGAGATGCTAATAAAACATGACTTTTTTACGTCCTTTATTTGAACATTAGATAGCGAGTGTAGCACAAGTAACCTAAAACTAGAAAAAAATATCAGCCATGATATGCTATAGGAAGATGCTCACTAGTGTTTCCAGAAATAGTGAGTAGATAATTTTAAAATTTGGCATGGAGACAGGAATTCCCCATGTGCTCTCAGTGTCAATGTGGCTGTTCCACCCAGCACAAATTCCACAGCGAGAAAAACGATTTGCCACAAGAACTGTGATTTTTCAGGTACAGCTCACAGTCCATTTCCCAAATATTTTAGATCTTTTTAATCAAAGTTTCCACCTGTGATGCCAAAAGTCATCAGCTGTATTATAAAAAGGGCAGGTGACAATGTTCTGGACCACATTATGGACTCAGCACAATGACTCCAAAGGGAGTTTGCCCAAACATGATATAAAAGAACCCATGATGTGATATCTGGCCAAGAGCAGGTACAGGGATTGCTGATCCAGCTGTGAGCAGGCACGCTCTTACATTAAACTTAATGTCAAAGTTAATTACAAATGTTATTTCTGCTCCATTGTTTCATAAACGCAACTTTATTTATAAATATCCTCCCGCTTTGCTGGCCATGTACACAGGAATCTCCACCCCCTAATACTTCAAAGGACATCAATCTTGAGGAAATGCAACTCCCACACTTTGACTGTTATACAGGAAAAACACTGTTGTTATGCAACACTACGTTGTTCCAAAACATCTCTAGCGTCAGACCCTCAGCTCCAGCAGCCTCAGAGAGAGAAATGGTAGTTTATCAGCAATGGAACAAGTTCAGAAAACTGCAGCAGGGTCCAGATAATCACAGGGTTTATGCACAAGGCTCCTCCACAGCAAAAATTTGGTGGTTTTTTTCTGCAAATTTGCACATGCAGGCATTTAGGAAATCCATAAAATTTAGGAGTTGATTTCCTAATTTAATGCAGATTGACCACCAAATAGCACTTCCCACACTACTTCCAAAACATTTTCTCCCAGATATTTGGGGCTTTTTTCCCTGAGCTTATAAATGGTCATAAATTAAGCAACATTGCTGAGTTGTTTGTGAAGGAAGGTTATCAGAGATAACCCCTCTCTCACTGATAACCCCAAGTGAGCAGAAATGAGGCACAAGTTCCTCTCCTTTGTTTTTCTTAGCTACATCTTTTCCAGGCTTTATATTCCTATTGACTATAAAACTCAAAGAGTAATTTAAAAAAAAAACCTTGTATTTCAGAATGCAGCATCTGAGCTAATTTTAAAGATAAACTGCTGCCACAAGACAGGTAAATAAACTGAGTAAATTCTAACTAGCAGGAATGTAGTTAAAAATCTCCAAGAAGGACTGCAGCCAACACATCCAACATCCAGCTTGCTCCACAGCGACGACTTCATGGAGTGCAGGATTACTATTCAGCAACAATTTCAGATAACAATAAATAACACACCCATCTGCAGTAAAAACAGATTTCAAAGAAACAGACAGTATAATCTCCTACTCAAGACGTAGCTTTTCTTAGAGTTAAAAAACACTAATTTTGCAAAGATTGCTAGGAAACATTTGATGGCAGTCACCACTTCTCTGGTTTGTGTCTCATCAAAAGCCAGGCAGTTTGCAAGGCTTTGTGCTCAGCCTCTCTTTACAACCTTCCCTCAAAGCAGCAACCTGGCCTGACACTGATAAATACTGTGGGGATAACAGAGGCAAAAGGTGATACAGCTCCAGTCACACCTTTTACAAACAGATGCTCTACAACAGATTTAAAAATAAAAAAAAAAAAAAAAATAGGAACTCGATCAATAGAGCTGCTGCTTTGCAGGATCACAAAAGTGTTTGTAGGACACCTGTTAAGAGCAAAAGCATTCCCTCCCTTCCAAATGGCCAATTATCCAGCATGAGATTGGAGTCCAGTCAGCACAACTACTAATTAGGGTTCTCCCAGCCTTTTTAATTTACAAATTGCTTCTCCGTGCCTTCTCCCAGATTCCGAGAGTTATCACAAATGTCTACAAACACAACTGGACAAGTATTTAAAAGCAATTCTGTTCTGTATAGAGTTAATCCAGTGCATTCAAAATAACTCACCCACTAATAGCTTCACATCTCTAACGGTGAAATCCGGGTCAGGCATTCTGTAATTAGCAAAGAAAGCAAAGTTAAATACTGTCAAGATAAGTATGGGTACACTCTCTTTACCATAATAAAGGAGAAATAAATGTATGGTGCTCTTTGTCCATAGTGCAGGAGGTGGAATCAAGCAAGGCCTCTCTGAAGTGTGGACAGTGCAAGTTTTAATGACACACATGACATCTTTGCTTTGGTAAGTGTACAGCAATTTTTCTACTCACAATGAAAGAGAATAAGTGTCTTTTTGAGCACTTTTTATCAGCACCAGAATAGGAGAGAAGGGAAGGGGTTGGGAGCAGTTTCAATAAAATCCTAAATATTTATAGTTTGTTAAGCAACTCGTGGTGCTCCATGTCTGTTCCCCTGGGTGAGCATTATCACACTTGCCAAACTGAGGCACAGAGCAGTAAAACAACCTGCTCAAAGCCACATCATCACAGGTTGGAACCATGGCTTGGAAATAAAATATATTAAAACAATAAAATTAAAGCCCTTTTATTTTAATGACTGTTCCAAACCTCCTCGTCTGGCAGAAGACATCCCGGCTGTATTTGGTGGGTTGGGAAATTGTTCAATTCAATTTGGGCTAATTCAGAGCTAAATTAAATGGTAGCATAATTGGTTCAGGGATGTTGATGCATTTACAGGATCACTTCTAACACAGGCAATGTTTTAGGCAGTAATGTAATTAGTGAGTAGCCTGGTCCAGCAAGTGAGTTCTACATGTCAGGGAAAGAGTAAAATTCTGCAGCATAGAAACTGGATGGAAAAAGAAAACAAAAACAGTAGTGAGGCTTTAAGGGTGATTGACTTCATTTTACTGACAATATTTCACACTTCACATTGCACAAAAGCTGACTAAGGAATTGTAATTAAAAACAGCCCAGTGGGACGTGCCAGCTCAGTGCTCTGCCCCTCTTCTACTGCCCCGTGCTGAAGATAAACAATTTTCTCCTGGTCTCTTGACATAATTTAGTTGAAAATTAGAACAATCCAGCCCATGGGCAAACATGCAGAACAATATTTTTTTACTATTAGGAAAACACTGAAAGGTAAAGTTAAAAACCACATTTACTGTCATCCACATATCTTGAGAACTATTTGCCAAATCCTCTTTGTCCACTTTCTTTTACCCTTATCACCTTCCTCTGGTGGGATGCAGAGGCTGGATAGTATCTTTTGTTAGTTCTCTGCCAACCCTCACATCTTTGCATTTGGCTGTGAGGGCCTCACAGCTTTGGAATTCACTCCCTCTCTGGAATGAAACAGCCTGAATCTACTGACCTTCAGGGTTCATTCAGAGCTCATCTTTTCTTTCCAAGCACTAGAAAGTCAGAAGTAAGAGAAACAGGAACCATTTGTGGGCAACAAGAAGATGCCAGGCTTGACTGCAAATGACACAGCTTGCTTGTATTTGGTGTCAGAAACGTCCAAAAATTAGATAGGCAATCTTTTTCATATTTGTATAAATCAAAATAAAAATCAACCACAGAGATGAAGAACAAATTTAGCCCAGATGCATATGAGCAATTCTGTTCTTTCCAAGAGCTTCAGCAGCAGTCAGAAATAAACATTACTGAAACTTGAAGAATACAATCCTTTCAAACAAATAAATATGTTTAGCTCTTTGGAGAGTACACCTGGCAGATTATTTTTCTCTGCAGCCTAAGGATGTGTGATACATTAAAAAAAGGAGTACACTAAGTGAAAAAAATCAGGCCTGAAAACAGCAAGTTTCAAGAACTCATTCTGTAGTTGGGTAGTCTTGGGAGGTCTAGCTTTAATCCCAACCCATTCTGCTGCCAGTCATACTTGTACTTCTTCAGCTCCAGTCCCACCAGCAGAACTGCCACACTCCCTCTTACACAATTAGGGCTGGTTTGCTACAAAATTCTGATAGTAAAAATCCCAAAACCAACTGTTTTCTTGAATCTCACCAGTCATTTGTTTTTCTGTTTCCAGAACAGCAGCAATGCAAGAACTGTGCAGAAATGTTTTTCCCTTGATGTTACACAATTTTCAGACAAATGCATCTTGTGTAAAACAACCATGAATGCTTCTAAAGATTTCAAATATCATAAAAGGTGGTGAAGAATATTACAGCAGGGTAACTTAACTCCAAAATATGACTGACTAAGTTGGAGATGTTCAGCAGTCTGTAATAAACAAATTGTGTTGCTAATTTCCTCAGCCAGAAGAGAAATGCAAATGCCTCAGTCTGCACTGGGTGCATTTTTGCAAATGTTTAAAGATTTGCTAGAGAACCTATTCAAATCCTAATGAGGATGAGCTCTGGCCAGCACAGGTATCTGATTAACTACAAAACAATGCAAGATGACTGCTGTTCAGATAAGAGATAACACCTCTCCAAAGAGCATTCTCTGCCTGAGTTACAATCTTGGAAACAGCCCTCCCAGAAAAACAGCTTCTCCTCTGCTAAGAGATCACAGCGGGGCTTTCCTGCTTTCAGACGTACAAGTAGCCACTCAGGATGGTCAGAAGTACAGAGGAAAGCAATTTTCAGTTTCATTGTAAGGATTTTTCCTCATTCCTCTCATTCCTTCCCAGTTCAGAGTACCTCCAAGCACAGTAAGCAAACTGTTCAGCTCTGTACATCTGCCAGGCACAGCCATGCAGGCTGACTGCTCAGCACAATCAGAAGGGGAAGCTTGTATCAGCAGATATTCAAAACGTCAGAAGTAAAAAAATCACCTTATATCACGTATTATGTGGATCATTGTATCTCAAAAGTCACCCTATACAAATCTGGATCACCCAATCCACCACATCATGATGTTCACAGCCTCCTGTGACCTGAAACCTAGGAATGCTTGTGTCTGCAGGATGAGCTCTCATTTCCACACTTCTTCACTCTGGAGCACAAGCTGAACTGGTACCGGTGGCACAGCAGCGGGAGCTGAAACATCTTCTCAGTTTTCTTCCTGAACTGAGGGGAATTTTGTGTGAACTTCCTCAAACACAGCAGGAGGACCTGGCTGCTGGGAGGGTGCTGCAGTATCTCTGGCTCCCAAACACTCCCCAGCCTCACTCAACAGCTCATGGCTTCTTCAGGAAGAAATTCTTGAAGCTTTTACCACTTGCCCTTAGGAGCAGCAGTTTAAAACCAATGCATACAGAGAGAGCCTACTGAGCACTTCTTGTTCAGTGTTCAACATATAAAACTATTTCACTACATCACCAGAAGCATCACAGCAGCTCCTGTTTGCACTTATAGTAAAAGGACACATGGTTGTCAAATACCCCAACCTCTGCTCCGTCTCTTTCTCTCTTTAAATTATGCTGGGGTGGCTTGATTCCTTTTAATTAACAATTGGGACTCCTTGGTCCCCTAAACTGGGAGGTGTTCCACAGCTGGAAACTAAGGTGAAACTGAGCAAAGTAATGATGCTTTCAAAAAATTATTTTTCTTTCTTTCAGCAATAGTCAGTTACATGATCCTAATTTCCAAAAGTATCAAGGAAAAGTCATCTAAACTATGGGTGAAATACTGATAATGCTTTTAATACTTCTCTTTTAGACACTGTCACTTTCACAAACAAAGTTGCAGGATTCTCTTATTAAAATACCAAATCCTTTATATTGGGTATTAACAAAATGCAACCTCAAAAAGGCTCCAGTAATCCCATATTTAACTAGACATTATTAAATATTTACAAAGCTGTAACATTCTGAAGAGACATAATTATAATGGAAAACGACAGGCATCATTAGAATTCCACCTGCAATGAATGAAAGAATTGAGAAGTCAAAAATTGAAGGGAGTTTGTTCTGTCATTACAGCATGGATTGGATGCAAAAACCTCTGGATTTCACTCCTAACTTTCACTGCTGACTTATTTTTGACTGTCTAGTACCATGCTGTATGCACTTAACTTTTATAGACTTCATTATCTGCTTGTTTATAAGCGGAAAATAATCATTCCTCCTCTCAAGGGCGCTGACAGTCTTACTAATTGCAATCCATTTTGAGATCATCAAAAGAAATATCAGATACAAGTAGAAAGTATAATGGTTATTTTATAAAAGCATTTATTAATCACCAAAATTTGGTTGTAACTTACTTAATTCCCAGTCCATCCTTATTTCTGAAGATGAGGGGAACTCTGAGAGCTTCTCTTTGCACATACTCAAAAGTAAAATCTGTGGAAATGAATAAGAACAACATCCAAAAGCAATTACAATGGTGTTGGCACCTCACAGTTACATTTTCTCAGACTCTCCCCATTTCCTTTTTCTCACCAAAGAACTCCCTATCACCTAAAGAGAAATAGAAAGAGAATGCATATTTTAGATCTAAACCGGAAACCCAGTGACAGACAATGCTGTCCCAGCTGCTCCCTATTTTTCCTGTTCACTGATGCACATAAAATAGAAGCCAGTCAGTTTGTCAATTAAGGTCTGTGTTGAAACACCCAGGCTGTAAGGAAATACCAAATTAACAGTTAAAAGATAATCCCGACCAAATACTGCAAATCAGTCTGGTATTTTTTGGGTAAATGTGTAGTTTAAAATGTATGTGTAAGTTTAGATATTCTAAGTTACACATTTCTACTTAGATAAAGATGTTTTCTTGTGAGCATTATCTGGTTCTAGCAGAGAGCTCTGATTCTATGAACACATAATTCTTTTTATGTGGGGGTTACTGTTGGTTTCAACAGAACAACTTTTCTTTTAATTAATCAGCAATGTAACTCCAGGAGCTGATAGTCAGATTTTATATAGCTCCTAGCACTTAGGAAGTCTGTGAAAAATGAATTGTGGGGAGTCACAGTATAATACACAATCAAAGTGAAAATTAAACACAAATTTGTCATGTTAACACTGGCCAGAATTACCTTGTTGCTTCTCTCTGAGGATTACACAGGACTGGCCTTTCCTGGGGATTTCTCTATGCAGGTCTGACACAATAGCAGTGATTTGGGGATTAGAGAGGAAGTTACAAGGCAGCGATTTGGGTGAGCCATGGCTACAAAACCCTAAGCTCAGTTTGGAGCCTTCTGCCACAGAGAGCAGAGGAATTCCTGCAGCAGCCAGGGACTGTTTCTATGGCTCTGCTATTCCCCCATTTTTACAGGAAAAAATGACTTTTATAAAGTCCATACACTGCCTTAAATGGAAAGCATTGCTTGACTGTTCAGCACTCCAAAATGCCCTGCACTGCCAAACCCAGTGCACACTCCCTGCAGTTTATTCAGGTACACACGAGCAGTTTAACTCCAAGATTCTTCCAGCTGCTCACGCTTCCTGGGCCAGCACAAACACCTCAGCCTGAGCTTCTATTCCTGATGTTTCCCTGCTCTAAAACCCACACTGAAAGTACGAGGGGAGCCAGAGGCCAAACTCCCATGCCTGCACATGTACTGCCCTCTATTTTTACCATTTCTTTGTTGTATTCAGTTAGTAATTATGACAAGTAGGGATGTAATGTTCCTACTTAAGAGTTACCAAATCAGAGCACTGTAATTATCCATTTACAGAAACATTAAAACTAGAGAAACTTTATTGCTACTAGTGTCAAAGTAAGTGTAATGAACACTCAGCTAAGGTTACCAAGTAAATATTTCTGTGTTAAATAAGTCATCCTTCCCCATAGGCATCCCCATTAAAGCTATTGCCTTTTGGTAAGCAAATAAATAAACCGCAGAGACTTTTTACAGACACTGATCCAAGTCAGAAAGTCAACAAACATCAGGAGTAATATTGGTGGAGGAAGCAGAGGCAACTATGCAGCTTTGCAGACTAAAGAACAAGTGGCCATGACAAACTGCTTTCAAGCCAAAAATCACACCACTTCATGATGAGTTATCATTGAAAATAAAAACAAGGACATGGGAAAGAAAAAAAGTAAATATTGCTCAACTAATTCCATGTGTCCATAGAAATGGTTTTATTCTTACATACTACTGTCATTGTTTCAACCAGTTTCAATTCAACTCTTAGGTTTTTAGAGAAAAAAAAGTAAACCAATAGTAAAAATAAAACCAGAGCAAATAGCAAGGCAGATCCTTTCTTCCTAATGCCCCAACAAAGCATTTAAATCCCTTGTGGGGTTGAACAAAGCCGACACAGACCACAACAAAATAACAAAAGACACTCATTTATTTTCAAGTTCCCTAGAAAGGAGAGAGCTGCCCAGAGATTTTGGAGCTGCCAAGCCAGGGAAGATGTGGATTGTACTATCCTTAGCATGGAGCAGTGGCAACCACTGGAGTGTTTGGAAGCTGAGGGTAGAATGCAATCATTTTCTGGAAAATTAATTAACATTTTCCAGCTAAAAAATAGTAGCCTGTGTTTTGTTTGGAAGAAGAGGGGTCAGGGTTGAGCTTATCTCCTAAACAAATACCTTCCTAAGTAAGATAGGTATTTAATTTCTCCACCACATCAACTTTTCTAAAAGGAGCTTAAAATGCTCATGCAAAACTAAGCCTAGGGGAGAAAAGGAAATTTTCTAAACTCAATTAGGGGCTCCACACAGCTAGAGCAATTTCAGGAGGATTACAGCCAAAATTTCTCTTTCCTGAGAAAGCCATCCTAAAGAGGCTCCTCAGTCAGGCCGAGTTCTGGTGATAGCCATCTGGGATTAGGGATCCGTGTCAGCAGCACAGCGGTAAATAAAGTGACCTGCAACCCCCCCGGCCCGTTTGATTCCCGGGCAAACCTCTCCCGTTTCCCTTCCTGCCAGGCAGCGTGCGGCAGAGCTGGGCTGTCTGGCTCTGCTTACCGCTCCGGAATTCGAGTCACCTAAGCAAAGCAAGCAACTTTGGGGAGGGGAGCGCTGTAATTTAATATATGATAGACACACAAAGACGTTATTGACTTTAAAGTCTCCGAGACTGGCGAACAGGCTCATCAATCGCACCCTTTCGCAAAAGAGGTCCTGGATTCAAGAGGAGGCGGAGGGGGAGCAGGAATCACCTCTGGCTAAGTGGGGGCTGGGGTTTCGGCCTCTCCCGAGCCAGGACCTGATTCCTGACCAGCCCGGTGCTGCGCTGGGGTCACGGTGGCGGGGCACGGCGGGGGAGGCGCTGGGCACTTGCCATGGATCACCGCGCTCATCCCAGCACCGCGCTGGGGCAAAAGCCGCCCTCCGGGTGCGGGGGGACGGGCCGGGGCAGCCCCCCCGGGGCGGGACGGGCTGCAGGGCCCCATCAGCAGCCGCCCCCCGGCTCCCCTCGGGCCGGCAGCGTCACCGGATCCCCGGGCAGGGGCGCGGGCGCGAAATCCGAAGCCGGAGCGGAGCCGCACGTGGAGGCGGCGGCGAGCGCGGCCGGACAGCCCCCGCCCGGCAGTGTTACCTTTGCCGTCCATGGCATGCACGAAATCCCCGTGGTACATTTTACTCTTTAATTTCTCTTCCAAATTGAAACTCCTGATGCTGACAATTTCCTCCACGTCCGAGAGGTCCTCGTTCTCATCGTACCGCCTTCGGCCGATGCAGCGCTAGAAAAGACACAAAAACCAAAATAAAACACATTGTCCGGAAAAGAAAAAATCGAGGAAAGCACATGGATCGTGCACAACGGTTTGATAAACACATTCAGAGGGAAATAATTAAGATGGCAAAGCACAAACTGAACAAAACCTGAACCCAAACAAGCTCCAACCCCGCTGCATGCACCTTTTCCATCCCGTGACACGGAACTCGGCAGGAATAACAGGTGCTTGGCTTCAGGAAAACTCAAACTTGGGCTGCTGAGCAGGGGCTGGCGCTGGAAGGCGAGCGGGGGACACGTAACTCGCCGACAATTCACAAGCTACAGCACCGAAGCGTTTTGCAATCCCGTAAAAGCCCTTGAACGGCGGTAAATGCTCGTTAACGACCGGATCATTCTTTTAATTATTATTATTATTATTGTACGTGAACACGAGCTAATTCCCCGGTGAAGGGAAGGGGGGCGAATCTTCGCATCTGATGCCCAGCATCCAGGTTTCGGTATTTACATAATCCGAGTGTTTCCATAGTCACACCGGAAGCGGCGATTTAAAAACCAGATCGCTTTATGTAACGCCGCGATGGATGCGCAGCCCCCGCGCGCTCCCCCCGCCGCCCCGCACGCTCGACAGCGCCGAAAGCGCGGGGGTCCGCGGCCGAGGGGCAGCAACGAGTTCAATGCCGGGGGATGTAGGGTAGGCCCGGCGGAGGCCGGTGACGCTGCCCCGGGGAAGCTGCGGCGGGCGCGGAGACGGGGCTGGAGGCGGCGGGGACCGGCCGCGCACAAGGTAGGTCCCCGGAGGAGATGGGGGAGCCCGGTGCACCGGTTGCCGCCGGCGGCTCTGCCCCTCTCCCGGCAGCTCTCGCCCTGCGAACCCGCCCCGCAGCCCCGCGGACACGCGCGGTGGATCAGCGCAAACCCGCACGCACCGGAAAAAATAATGATCCATGATCGTCCCACCCTGCCCGTCCCTCGGTTCCATTCCGCCCCTTCCCCGCTGCCTCAGCCGCGCTCTTGCAAACTAAGTCGCTCCGCTGCCTACGTCCCACATGCATTTCTCCCTTTGCAAAAAATTAAGCAAAATCAATTAAAAGGCACGAATAGGAAAGAGACCGAAGCCAGCTACACACCAATCTTCTTCCAGAGTCTTTCTTTGCCTCCATTTTTTTTGAGAGTTTCATCACTTATTTGTCAACAGTTCCTGTCCCGCATATTTGGCCCAAATGGGGAGGAGGCAAAACAAAAGCCATCCAGGGCTCGCTAAAGTTTTGCAATTTTGCACCAGGACTTTTTTTTGGGGGGGGGGGGGGGGAGAAAGGGGGAGGGAAGGGGAGGGGGCGATGCCTCTTGCAAAGTCCTAAGGAACCATGTTCAGGCGCTGCGTGTGGAGCGGGGCGCAGGCGTCGCAGTGCCCGGAACGTAAACAGCGGCGGGGCCGGGGGGATGGCGGGGGGGCGGACCGGGGACACGGCGCGGTACCGGCTGGGCTGGCCGGGGCGGGCGGGGTTGATG